>NC_135658.1:26235689-26835689 GCF_964188315.1 Podarcis muralis | reverse complement strand
AGAGGTGCACTCAAGTAAGAAGAGATCTTTGTGACAGTATCTCCCAGTATGGTCCCCATGCCCAGCTAATCACATTAGCATGAGAGTGAAGAGGTGGCCATTAGACAGCCACATAAAGAGCAGGAGAAAAGCAAGACTAATCTTGTTAAAAGGGAAGCAAAGATAGACGCTACTTTTACATAGCGGCTTATAATGACCCAATTTTCCCAGGATTGGCATCACCTGTACATCTCTGGAGAAGACAGGCTGGCTGGGGGAGCTTGCTTTTCCTCAGCCATTATCCAAAGTTCCAAACATGCATGAACCAATCTCCTAAAAAAAGGCTTAGTTTTAAAACAAGCCTCTTTTTGTCATGTCCCCCTGGATTCTTGGGTCAGCTACTTCCTTGCCAATTGGCTTAAAATACCCCAAAACCAGTATGTTTAGCATTAGTGACCAACATATATGTTGTCCTGCTACACATAGATAATAAGAACCTTTTAACTTCATGTGCTGAACAGTGTGGAGCTGACTAAAGCCCCCCAAATACTGTCCGTTCCATTAAGAGATGGTCGTTTCTTATTCCCTAATAATAAGAATAATAATAAGAATAATAATTACTATTTATTATTTGTACCCCGCCCATCTGGCGTAAAAATACATTAAAATGTCACACATTAAAAGCTTCCCTAAACAGGGCTGCCTTCGGATGACTTCTAAATGTCAGGTAGTTGTTTATCTCTTTGACATCTGATGGGAGGGTGTTCCACAGGGCAGGCACCACTAGCTTTCCTTCTCGCAGTGAGGGAACCACCAGAAGGCCCTCAGCGCTGGACCTCAGTGTCTGGGCAGAATGATGGGGATGAAGACGCTCCTTCAGGTATACTGGGCCAAGGCTGTTTAGGGCTTTATAGGTCAGCACCAACACTTTGAATTGTGCTCGGAAATGTACTGGGAGCCAATGTAGGTCTTTCAGGGCCGGTGTTATATGGTCTCGGCGGCTGCTCCCAGCCACCAGTCTAGCTGCTGCATAAGGATACAGGGTGACTTCTCCATTCAGTAGCATTCTAAAAACAAAAGAAGAGCCCTGCTGGATCAGGCCAATTCCTCATCTTGTCCAGCATCCTGTTTTCTTAGTGGCCAACCAGATGCCTATGGAAAGACCACAGACAGGACCCGACCACAAAAGCCACTGGTATTATTCAGAGGCATACTGCGTTTCACTGTTGGGCCATGTCCCTGTAAACCTGGAATCACAACTAGGTGCCATAAACTTTACAACTTGCCAGTCCCATCTTCCTCTTTTGAAGTAGATTTCCAGAGTCAAGGGAGCATGCATGTTCCTGTTTATGTTTTATGGCAGGTAAATGGTAGGCAGTGTGCTTATACATTAAAAAAACAGAAGCCACCCTTCTAAATATAGAAAGAATTTTCATTATGTGGAATATTTACCAACTGTAAATTCTTCAGTTTCTCGTGATTCCTCCTTTGCATGCGCTCTCTCTCTCTCTCTCTCTCTCTCTCTCTCTCACACACACACACACACACACACACAGACACTTGACCAAAAAAGCACCCTGTCACTCATTTGCATGACAGGAAAATGCAGTGCACACATTTCCCTGTAAACAGAAAAGAGATTGAACTCTATTAAAGTTGCAACTGTTCTTTTTCACTTTTGGCATAGATAGGTGCAGGTCCGATTGCCCTCTGCAAACCCAAGATATTTTTCATTGTGGTTTTTTAAAATTCCCTTCTTCCTGGTTAGCTTGTTTGCAGAGCTATCTCTAACATTCTTGCCTTTTCACCGGAACACAAAAGGCAGCAATCCTCTAGCGAGATAAAACTGGACATAAGAAAAGATATAATAAAGAAATGGGAGGACTCAAGGCCACTTCTAAATTTTCCTAAGCTCATGCAAGCTGATTTAGATTTAAGATTAGATAGGTTTGTTTTATTGTCAAACTCTTTATAAGCAGAAAAAAATAAAGTACATTTATTTTGTTAAAGTACATTTCTGCACCAGCCTCCACCACCTAGGGGCCCTCCAGATGATTCGGACTACAGTTCCCATCAGGCACAGACTGTGTGTTGTGTGGGCTGATGGGAGTTGTAGTCCACATCTGGAAGGACCCTGGTTGGCAAAGACTGCACTAAACATTCTTTCTGAAGACGGAACTTACATAAAGATGCCATTATTAAATGACTATTTTCGGTGTCAGCACTCTACCATTAAGATCAGTTTTTTCTTAATATATTCCCTGTTGTCTCGGGCCTGTTTAGCACTTTCTGCCACGCAGTACGCACATACCACACAAAAACTGGGGGAGTTTAGTGAGCAGTTCTCTCTCTCTCTTAAATATATTTATTTGGTTTTTATAAACATACAAGCAATAAACATAAGCAAAGCTGACTGTTCTGATAGAAAATTCCAAGAAATCAATATAATTGATATAAGGTTATTACAATCAGGTGGTGCAAGAAATTAACAATGGGTCGGCGCATCTGGCTGTTACCCAGAAGGTTGGTGGTTCAATCCTGCCCAGGGATAGCTGTGGGCAGGGTTCCTGCTTTGCAGGGAGTTAGACCAGATGACCCTGAAGGTCCCTTCCAGTTCTACAATTCTATGATTCTATCTGGGAACAAAACAGAATATAGTAAACCTAACAAACAAAGATGGATCCAAGAGCATCCCAATACTCCAAACCTGTTCTTTCAGAGGGAGGGCAAGCCTAAGACCAGGTAACTAACTGACCAATCTCCCGGACAGTATGTGGGAGGAAATGTATGTAAACCTATGAAGCTTTCTTAGTTTATCAGGCCAATTCTAGATCGTGGAACTTCCAGCCTGTGGGCCTGTTCTCTCCCAGCCCCTGAGGTCTATTCTCTGATGTCTCACCCGTCCTCCTCAAACTCCATGCTAGTTTCAAGAAGAGCACGTTGGATCAGGCCAGGGACCCATCTGCTCCATCATCCTCTTCTCCCAGGGACCACCCAGAAGCCAATAGGAAACCCCAAAGGAGGACCTGAGTGCAAATCTCCCCTCCTGCAGTTTCCAGCAGCTGGCATTCAGAAGCATGCTGCCTCTGATTGTGAAATACAGGAGCTTTCTGAAACCTAAGAAACTGCCTTATACTTAGATTAAGTGTGCCTCCAGAATGCATAATCAAAGTGAATCAAAGTGCTGTACTGCCCTAGTGCACCAAACCCACTCTCTTTCTTTTTTAATGGACTTTAAGGGTTACCTTCTTGTTGTTTTTTAAAAAGTCATCCTCTCCAGAACACTTAGTAACTAATTTAATTTTAAGGAATAAAGTTTACATACATGGACACACTGAAAGGATGTCACCACATTCATTAGATTCGGACACACCAGCTATAAATGGTCTGGGCTGGTGTCAGTGCAACGCTAGTGCTATAGGGAGAATGACCCCTATTGTTAGAAAGAAGAGGGTTTGTCTGTATGACCCCCAATAAAAATCTGTGCTCAGCAGTTCCGCCTAGCCTCTGAATCTGTAACAGCTGGGAACTTCTGTTTACATCTGAGCAGTGGACAGCTGAGATGAGCTTCCAAATTAAGAACGTCAGTGTAAACAGCTGCCCGCTAAAAGTCAGAGTGATTGTTTAACGATGCTTGAATTGGTTGATGACCAAATCTTCAGGGGGGTGGAATGGATTTTGTTCCTTATATTTCCATTTTGACAAACTAATCTTAGTCTGTTGGACTTCTCGCCCCCAAATCCTAACTAGCAGCCTCATAATTAGCATTACTTAGAAATTCTAAGAAACAAAAGTATCAGTGCCCTTCTAATCAATGGTTAGAATCAGGGCAGTTTTGAAACATTCGGTCAGCCATCTTGATTCAAAATTGTGTCTGATGGTATCGAAACCATCCTTGATCTCAGGAATTTGATTGCGATGTCTTAAGAGGTGTCCAAATGCACAGAGAACAAATAGGTTTCCAAAATTTATAGCAGATGTTAATAGGGCTTTCTGTATGTCATGACCAACAACTTTCGCATTGTGTACTGTACAACAGAGGACTCTGAATTGGAGGTAAAGACTCTCACAGCGCTCTTGGTCTTCCTCCTCCCAGCACCACAGGATCCAAAGACCACAGAAAAAAGTGAGGGTCCTTTAACAGCTGGGTAGCTCCACAGTGGGGGTGGGGCTTAGTTGACTACAAGTTCAGTCAACATATATAAGCAAGTGCTTGCAGAGACAGCAGGGTCTGAGGCCTAAGGTCTAAGTGCTTCCAGGAGGAGAGCTTCTGCTGAGGCACCAGAATGGGTGGAGTTGCAATGGAAGGGCCCTGATTTGCTGCCTGTCTAGTGCTGAGGCCACATCTATCATGCCCCTTGGTCTGTGGCTCAGCTACCTTGTGGACAGCTCCCCTGCCATTTAGCACTTGTGTCCTGGTCCGGGCTCCAGTTCCCATGTTTGGTATTGGCTAGACAGCTCCCCTTTCAAGTCCATGACTCCAGTCTCTCCAACTCAAGTTCTGGTAGGAATGAGAGAGCAGCATCTTTGTCAATCCAAGTCTATAGGCAAGTTTAACCAAAATGGCCCAAGGGCCTGACGGTATAAGGCAACTTCCTGTGTGATGCTGGACTAGGTGGGCCCTTGGCCTGATCCAGAAGGCTCTTCTTATGTTCTTAAAATTCCAGTGTGGTTGGCTTTCGCACATGGAAAGAGACTATCTTGTCCATCTCAAGCAACAAAATGTCCTGGGAAAGCCCAAAGAGGGAGAGCATTGGAAGACATTACACTGGTACCTCAAGTTACATACACTTCAGGTTACAGACTCTGCTAACCCAGAAATAGTGCTTCAGGTTAAGAACTTTGCTTCAGGATGAGAACAGAAATTGTGCTCCAGTGGTGCGGCAGCAACAGGAGGCCCCATTAGCTAAAGTGGTACCTCAGGTTAAGAACAGTTTCAGGTTAAGAACGGACCTCCGGAACAAATTAAGTACTTAACCCGAGGTACCACTGTAATTGGTTCCAGTGCTTTTTTTCTTGAAAAAAAATGTTTAGGGGTAATCTCATTTTCCTACTCATATTGAAATACTGCCCCCTCAATGAGGGCAAACTTAGATTCACAAAATGTTTAGGGGTATGCGTACCTCTGCATCCCTCCAGAAAAAAAAACACTGATTGGTTCAGAGAAGCCAGAGAAGCCATGGCAGGGGGGAAATGCTTAACCCTTTCCCAAACAATCCCTTCCTAGGCTACATTTTTCCTTCTCAGTTCAGAACATGCCTTTGCTACGTGACCATGCCTTTGCAAATACTTTGCTGTGCGACAGCCTTGTGTGTTGTTGCTTTGCTTTATACAGCTACGTGGTTATTCCGTTGCTGGAACAACCACACCAATCCACCGTGTTGAAAAGGCCTTTAGACCACAGGACAGCTCATCTTAATGCCAGCAAAGCCACAGACTGAACAATAATGCAACAACCTCATCCCTTGGTTAAAGTCTGGCAACCCTAAGCCTGGGATTTTAAGACAAGGCTTCTCAGGTTCAAATTCAAAACTATCTGGTTGGCCATTGAAAGGTGAATGGCTGGAATTTGCCCTTGGATCCAAATCGCGTCCTCATCACTTGAGTACATGCCAGATACGTAGGTAGGGACAATGCCTCTGCTTCACCAAGACACGAGGGTGTCGGCTTGGCACACTCGAGACATTTCACAGAAGCAAAACTTTGTAATCGCTCTTGCTTCCTTCGCTCTTTCTATAGCAAGGCTTCCCATCAGCCCCATCAGAATGATTGATGGAGGAGGTAAATGGTCCAGTGGCGCCGTCTTGGAGGTGGCTGTCTGTTAATGAAGGGGAAAGACGAGGGAGAAGGTGTCCTTTGACACCACTCAGGGCTCTCCTATCAGCTCTGGAGAGCAAGGCAGCATGAATGGCTTGTTTAGGGTGGGTTATTTGCCGACAAGAGTCTATGCAAACAAGAAGCCTTGGGAGAATGTCAAGGGAACAGCTGCTCCCATCTGGCAAAGGTGAATGCAGTTTGCAGAGCAAACTTCCCCCTAATTCAAGCAAATACTGTTACAAGTGCTGTACCTGGAAAAGAAAACATGTTTACTGGGAAATCAGTGTGACTAGAAGGGGGGGGGGGGGTCAGGCCTGCTTAGATTTCGCACTCAAAGGGGACAATAATTTTTTTGCAAAGCAAGCCCTTTCCCGGACTAGTCTAGCAGTGCCTTCCACCCTGAGAGTGAATAATTCTCAGGATGCTGTTCATCAGGGGAGATGTCCCCTGGAAGCCACACTTTATCTTAGAGAAACCATCCCATTGGGACTGGTAGGGCAGAAGGCAGGGAGGCCAACACTAGGTGGCGCCAGAGCCAATGATGGGCAGAGACAACTAAGTCTAGTCTTGTCCCCAATCTCTTCAGGTACAGCACTTGTACCTACAGGACTGCCTCTCCTGGTATGTCACAAGAGGCTAGGGCCCTGCAGGACTTGACATCTTTCCGCAGGGCCTGCAAGACAGAGCTGTTCCACCAGGCCTTTGGCCAAGGCACAGTCTGACCCCCTCTCTCCTTCTGTAATCCTCATAGAACTCTAGCCCAATGGTTGCCATTAATTTGATTCTGAATTGATTTTAGAATATATTTCAATTAATTGACTATGATTTTATGTAAACTGTGCTATTTTTACTGTTGTTAGCCGCTCTGAGCCCGGCTTTGGCTGGGGAGGGCGGGATATAAATAATTTATTATTATTATTATTATTATTATTATTATTGTTGTTGTTGTTGTTGTTGTTGTTGTTGTTGTTGTTGTTGTTATTCCCTGATGAGTTCTACAAGGGCAAAACTGAGACTTTGAAGCAAGAAAGCAGGCTGTTGGGTGCTGGCTAAGTACAGGTTGGTGGGGCCATGCCCCATTTGCCCCAAATGCACCAGCCTCCACTGCTGGACACTCTGCAGATGCCCAGAACTACCCTTTTACATCATGTTTCTCACTGTTAGAATTTCCATGCCTTTGTGCTAGAATCAGATTCAGGCTCCCTAGTGAGCACGGGTTGAAATGAAGACCCACTGTTTTTCCCCAGTAGCAGCATGATTGTTGTCTCAGGGCACCACTTTGCTAATGCTAAGCCAATCTGGGTCTGGCCATTGCCTGGGTGACACTATGGGCATGTGAATGTACAATAGGTTAGAGATGGGGGGCGGGGCGGGAATTGGACTAAGTTGCCGCTTAAAGGTGAATTTACCTAATCTGCACTTTCTGAAGCAATATGCAAACCAAGATACAGCTGCTCTTTGAAATTCACACTTCTCCAGGTTTCGCATATACTAAAGTATGCCAAAAAAGGGCAGATATTTCTTGAAATAACATGCACAAAAGCATTACATTAGAGGAAATGGGTCTGCAAAAATGTGTCGATTAGGCAAAATGACATGCAAAAATGTGTAGAGTAGCATAAATTTGCCCTAAAATGCTAATGAATTTTCATGAGGAATGCCTTTAAAAACATGTGCACAAACAAACTGATGCGGAAATGTTGAGAACTGAGCTTAAGAGTGGGCAAGAGGAACTGAAATATACAGATACACCCATCTCTACAGTTAGAGTTACCGTTCTTGTTACTCTTGCTTCCTTCTAAAAGCTGGGCAGAGCCTACTAGGCAGAAATGACTCTGTGATGGTTTTCCCATCAGCAATATCCACTCTAGATACAGCTTCACTGCTTCATTTCTTCAGTATGGGTGTTTATTTAAGGCATAAGAACAAAACCCCCACCCCAAATGTGTGAACCCTATGGGGTGTGAGAAACTATGGACACCAATATAATATTACTTGTTATATTTATGAGACTTCTTTTATAATATACCATCTACTTCTGTCCTCCACGACTATCCTATTTTACTTTTTTTCTCTGTATTCATGAGGGCTGGAAACTTAACAACTTTCAAGATAGTATTTGATTCTTTCAAAAGTATTGTGTGGCGAATGAACTGTGCCATTTGTCCTGAGCTCAGGGATTAAAATGATTTCTGTAAGCCCCACAAGAATGTCTTCCAGGTTCCTTAGATGAATGCAAACAGCAATACCACACATGGGCAAATGGTTTCTGCACCAAGTGGTATACGGCGGCTTTCTGGACCTGAACAAAATCCACAGCTTTGGAAAAGATCCAGTCCCAGGGAATCACTTGTAAGGCTGTGGGAAAGCAAAGCTGGGTTTGGGTGCAAAGAGATGCATGAATAGCATGCTGAACTCTTGGTATTTTACAGGCCAAAATAGGGCCACTCTCATCACACGCACAAACACAAACACCACTCCATATTACAAATGAATAAAAGCTCTTCCCTGCCTGATGAATGCTACATTAATATATTCAGCAATAGCCTCTTCTGTGTTTGCTTCAGAAGCAGATGTGCTATGAAACCAGCTTTTTTAAAAAAATATGCCAAAATTAATTGGGAGAATGTTTTTATTTCACAGTGGATCTTGTATGATAGCTCAGTCAGAAGAGCATGAGACTCTTAATCTCAGGGTCGTGGATTTGAGCCCCACATTGGGTGAAAGATTCCTGCATTGTAAGGGGTTGGACTAGATGACCCTCGTGGTCCCAACTCTACCATTCTATGATTCTATGGGTGTACTTATTGTGGGATAGGTGCCATGCCAAAGAACATTCGCCAGCATTCGTTAGTCCTCCTTAGCAGAGGCATCTGTTTTCCTCCTCTGGCGAAGAAGACGCTGGACTGGATGGGTCTTTGGTCTGAGCCACAGGGACTATTTTTACATTATTCAGCCCTGAGTGCTCACTGGAAGGACAGATCCTGAAGTTGAGGCTCCAATACTTTGGCCACCTCATGAGA
This sequence comes from Podarcis muralis, assembly GCF_964188315.1. Taxonomy (NCBI): domain Eukaryota; kingdom Metazoa; phylum Chordata; class Lepidosauria; order Squamata; family Lacertidae; genus Podarcis; species Podarcis muralis. The sequence continues at coordinate 26,826,870 of NC_135658.1, read as the reverse complement.
AGAGAGGACTCCCTGGAAAAGACCCTGATGTTGGGCACAAGGAGAAGGGGACGACAGAGGACGAGATGGTTGGATAGTGTTCTCGAAGCTACCAGCATGAGTTTGACCAAACTGCGGGAGGCAGTGGAAGACAGGAGTGCCTGGCGTGCTCTGGTCCATGGGGTCACGAAGAGTTGGACACAACTAAACAACAACATGAACTGGATAGGTGGAGATGGTGCAAATGTTAAAATATTATGACACGGTGTCTTAGCATCCCTCTGTTTGTAGGTGTTCTTAATGTTCTCCATTGTTTTCAAAGGCTTTGTACGTGCTTTCCTTTGATTTTTCACTGTATTGTTTTAACATACCGGAGGTTGCTGGCCTGGGCTCCTTTGGGAGGAAAAGTGGCATAGAGATTTCATAATAAATTAATAAAGCATTATGTGCAGAATCACAAGCATGTCTGCTAGAACCAAGATGCCTTTGCTTCCCACTGAGAGCTTCTAGATCAGGAATGGGGAAGCTGTGAGTCTCTAGATGTTGTTGGACTCCAAATCCCATCAGCGCCAGTCAACAGGGTGAATGGTGCCCTGCACCTCTGTTTCCACAGGCCAAGAAACTAAACAGACAAACTTAAAAAGGTGTGTGTTGTGCGGGGAGAATCAGAATTCTTTGTGCTCCCATTTCTTACAGTCCATTAATGCATCCCGAGTAGTCTAATATACCGTACTCTTCATCTGAGTATGCGCTTCTTTGTGCCTGGCAACTAAAGTGTGCCATTTGCTTGTTTGTCTGTTTAATACATTTCCATTCCAACCTTTCCTGCAAGGAGCTCAGGTCTGATTCGCTGCCTATCGCTTATCAAGTGCTCATTTTTTGGTGATACCATCCGAGCTGCGGTAACTCACTTGTTGCTCAGAAAACTCACAACGAATGCAATTCCAAAACTTCAGATTGGCAACATTGACCTTCGATACCACGTGCGTGACCTCTCATGACTCTCAGTGGATGGTTGTTAAAAAAAGAGAGAGAGAGAATTTTTGAAGGTTTGCTTTCCTCTTTGGACAGAACACTATCCAGGCCGAAACAGATGTGACATTAAAACGGTGCGGGTTCATTTAACGCAGTGGTTCTCAACCTGTGGGTCCCCAGATGTTGTTGGACTACAACACTCATCATCCCTGAGCTCTGGCCTTGCTAGCTAGGGGTGATGGGAGTTGTAGTTCAACAACATCTGGGGACCCACAGGTTGAGAAAGGCTGAACGGTACTGGATGTTTCTTTTATTTTAACAAGAGCAGGCGTGGGGATGTTGAGCTGAGCCACAATAAGGGGAAACTGGGTTTAATCTATTCCCCTGTGTCACAGCCCACCCCCTGGAGGTGGGGACTCATATTAGTTGCAGGGTGAAAGCATCAGTCAGTGATGCTGGAAAAGAGAGCAGGGAGAGACTATCATGCGGAAAACTCTTAATGCGAGACTCAGCAAGACTTGCAAGAAGTCTGATGAAAAGGCACCACCTTGTGGTTCTGTCTGGATCAGCACTCTTGCACACACGCATCCTGCACCCCAATAAGGCACAGCCCACAATGTTCGGCAGATGTTCAGTAGATCTCCCTGACCTTCTGGAGAGGGTTAGGGGGGCTGCAGGAAGAGGGAGAGGGACGGAACCAGCTGTTGCACAATCTGCTTCCCGCTTGCGCGGTGTCGGGTACAAACCTTGTTTCTACAAGAATTCCAATACCGGTTCGATAACCAAGGCCTTTCATGGGGAATTTCACTCTAGAAATTGTAGCTCTGTGAAAGGGTCTCCCAACAGCTCTTAGCGCCCTTAGCAAGCTCCCAGAAGCCACGGCAGTTTGAAGTGGTACCACAGTGCTTTAAATGTATGCTGCAAAGGTGGCCTGAGTGTGAGACTGTCATAATGGGGATCATGTTAGACCTGGACTGGGCTAGGCCTGGGTTCAAGAAAGCTCCTTTGAGAGGCCTCAGGCAATGCACATCTCAACCAGACCTACTTTGCAAAGTCATTGTGAGTGCAGCCCCAGTCAGCCACCCTCACCCTGTCATGGGGGAAGCGTGAGATACAAACGCAGCAGATAGAAAAGCCATCCTCAAAGGCAATATTGCAACGTGTGCAAAGATGGGTTCTCTTACTCTTGAAAGAAAACCCCTGCTGCTTTCCTCAGAGGAGCTCATCCTGCACGGCCAGGTAAAAGCGTATTTTGCCTCTGAGGGAAGTTGCGCCCAAGAGGCTGGCATTCCACCATGCCTCCATGCCATCGTCCAAGACAGCTGAATCCAGACTTTTGTCCTGATAAATGGAGCTGGGCCTAATCTTGGCTATCTTCTCTAAACTTGTTGCATTGGGAGATAGCGGCTGAAAGGTGTGTTTATATTGAGAATCAATGCTAGACACTCAGGGACTGGACTACACGGCGTTTTGTGATCAACCTGTTTACAGAAAGGCTGTGCAAACACGATTAGTCAGCTCTGCGGCCATTAATAATTAAGCCGCACAGCTTTCAATTGATTTTGTGGTGTGTGTGCTTTTCTTGTTGGAAAAAAAAATAGCAATATTTCATTCGTCTGCAAAGATATATATTTTGGCAAAGGCTGAATCCGAGATATGGAATGATTCCAATCAGGTCGGGGGGAAACTATGGTCACTAAACTCCTCTCCCAGCTTCCCCCCGGATGTGAAAAATATCTATATCTATATATCTATATTTATATAATTAAATTTATATAACACCCTTCATCAAGAGATTCCCAGGGTGGTTCACAGAATAAAATACAAGATCAAACACAAGTAAAAAATTAAACCAAAGCAACAATAAACCAAAGCAACAAAGCAATGAACTACTTGAGAGGAGTTTTCCGTCTTGGTCAGACAAGACAGGCAGACACACCACAGATAATGCACATCAGGGCCACTGGCTGACTTCTAGACTGGGAACCAGCTAAAGAATGAGATCCACAGTCTTGATCATGGGTGGCAGAACCTCAGGCTCAGGGGTCAAATGTGGCCCTCTGGGCTTCTTTATCTGATCCTGGACACTCTCCCCAAGCCACACACCTTCTCCACCGGCCACATTCGGCACTGGTTTTGCTTCACACCCCAGGTGTTTTGGCCTGGCTGGAATATGTCCTTGAACCCTGAGAATGCCTCTTGCTTGTCTGGATGGAAAACAGAGAGGGTTGTGTTTATGTGTGTGGAAACTAGCCTATTGTAGAAAGGCAAATTTTCCTGTACCCAATTTCGCTCCTGCCAATGGCATGGAGTCACCCAGAAGTGAATGTAGCACTTGGAAAATGACTAAGTTGTGCCCGGGATGGCCAAGCCTTTGGATAAAAGCAGCACATGTACAGACCCACAAAGTGTCCCTATTTTCCAGGGATGTCCCTGATTTAGAGTAGCCATCCTGGTTTCTGATTTGACTCTGGAATGTCCCACTTTTCCTTAGAATGTCCCTATTTTCATTGGAGAAATGTTGGAGGGTATGGAGTTATCCGAGCCGTCTGAAGGCAATCCTGTATAGGGAAGGTTTTTTTTTAATGTTTAATGTTCTATTACAGGCTTCCTCAACCTTGGCCCTCCAGATGCTTTTGGCCTACAACTCCCATGATCCCTAGCTAGCAGGGCCAGTGGTCAGGGATGATGGCAATTGTAGTCTCAAAACACCTGGAGGGCCGAGGTGGAGGAAGCCTGTTCTATTATGTTTTTATATACTGGGTAACCCAGTAAAATGTGTGGGGTATAAATAGTAAAATTATCATTATGGAACGGGACATCCCTATTTTCACTGGAGAAATGTTGGAGGGTATGCATCTAGCCCGAAGCAGCCTTGAAATGATTATTTGCATCTACTGCTCATGCGTTTTATAAGGTTTATAAGGTAACAGGTGCTGGAGGAGACTCTTGAGAGTCCCATGGACTGCAAGAAGATCAAACCTATCCAATCTTAAGGAAACCAGCCCTGAGTGCTCACTGGAAGGACAGATCCTGAAGCTGAGGCTCCAATACTTTGGCCACCTCAAGAGAAGAGAAGACTCCCTGGAAAAGACCCTGATGTTGGGAAAGATGGGGGGCACAAGGAGAAGGGGACGACAGAGGACGAGATGGTTGGACAGTGTTCTCAAAGCTACCAGCATGAGTTTGACCAAACTGCGGGAGGCAGTGGAAGACAGGAGTGCCTGGCGTGCTCTGGTCCATGGGGTCACGAAGAGTCGGACATGACTAAACGACTAAACAACAACAACAACAACAACAAGGTAACAGGTAATAGCAGCCTCTGGCTGCTATTTGTAAGGGCTGATAATTGTAAGATCACAGCAGGCAAGGAGGGAGGTATTCTCCCCTGATACGATCCTGACCAAAATCAATTCTCTGAAAACTGCTGTTTGCACTGCGAGAAAAGCTTCACACACAGAGAAAGTGTGGGTGGCATTGGATGAAATATTCCGAGGCCAAGTCCTTCCTCTTTTAGGAAGGAAAGGAGAAAAAAACAAAACAGAAGGGGCACCAAAACACCCACACACTCACCCACAATGCCCTGCAGTCCTCCTGACCGTGAACAACTTTTTAAACATTAACTCCCGAAGTCTCTCACAAAGAAGGCAAGGTGTTTCTCGTTTAGCATGTCAGCAAACTAGGAAAATCTAGCAAGTGGTATTCTGTCCCTTACACAACAGTGACATCTAGTGGTTGTCTTTAGAATGTGTTTGCCTGTATAGAACACTCTTTGCACAGCAACCATAGCTGGGACTCTGGAGGCCTCCAGGGGGAAGCAAGCAGATCCTGGAAATTTAGGTTTGTGAAATTAAAGTAGATTAAAGTGCTCTATCATCCTAGTGCAACAAACCCATTTTTTAGGCGCGGGGAGACTTTTCTGCAGATCAGGATGCATGTTTGATAAGCAGGCTGTCTGGATGAGCTCCATGTTATACAGGCAAACACAAAATATTAACATAAATGCAGGGCAGGATGAAACTTGCAGGGGAGATTTGCCAGGTGTTGATTTCGCCCTGTAGATGTCCTCTGGCCCCACATCAGCACCTTAGGACTTAGGGCACTGTGGGCTGTTCCCCTGCACAGGGTGCCAAGCCGAGGGGGCGCAAAATCGAGAAGATCTGTAATTGAAAAGATCTATTGGGGAGGCCCCTAACTTTTGGGCTTGCACAGGCCACTGTATTATGAAAGATTGCCACCCCTGCCCACATTTCCCTGCAGCAAACACATGGATGGAAACCCAGTTTGCTTCCTTGTGCAGAGTTCATCCCCTCCAAAAGGTTTGGATTTCTCTAAGAAGAAAGCAATTGCAGTTTTAGCATCCTCCCATCGAATAGATAGGAAGAGTTTTCAATGCAAACGGATGACCACTTGCACCATGAAGATGGGCAAAGCCCTGTTACCATGGCAACAATAATACCCCAAATAACTGCCGCATAGACGCACCCTCGTCCTTAAACCTTTCCTTAGAACAAATTAGGAACAAGTTCCTGGAAGCCACAAGATGGCGCTTAAAGACAGGAATGTTTGGAAAGCCATTGGCAAAGTGAGAACCTCAGAATTGTATTGACTTTTATTTATTTGGGGGGGCAGCTGCCCCTCTCCCAGCCCCCTTGGCTACGCCCATGGTGGGAACCGTTTTCAATCCATGGATGTTTATAAGCTTCTTGGCAAAAATGCCCTCCATCTAAAATTGTTAAGGTGGACAAAACTGTATGTTGATGGGTTTCTTTTGATGAACAGAGCCGATTAATATTGCTTTCTTGCACAGCCACAAAATTGCCTTACAGCACGTAAGAAAAATGCAGATAAATCCACCAGAAATTGTCCACTGATAAATTGAAGGCACATTGGGAGTCCCAATCATGATAACCATCCGTCCAATGACTAGCGAGCACAAATGGTGAAAGCCAAAAGGGTGGCAGACATAACAAAGCACTTATTCACACAGCACATGCTTTAACTGTAGAAACTCTATTTTTTTTAATTAAAAAAAATAATCAGGAGGAATTCAATTACATACTGGGAATTTAGGCTTGCCTAATTAAAGTGGATTAAAGCCTTCTGTTGCCCTGGTGAAACAAACACTTTTTTTTTAATGAACTTTTTGCAGTTAAGTAAGTGATGGAGGAAATCGGCTTCTGCTTCTGCCCCCTCCTCCTCCCAGTCCTCTCCCTCTTCTCCCTCTGACCACTCATCCTTGTCCCACCACCACTCCCCCAGTTCTGTGGCTTCTTCCTTTGGTGGTTCCTCAGCTGGTGAATCCCACCATTCCTCTGTGTCCAACCAGGCCATGACACCCTGTGGGATAAGTTAGGCTGAGAGTCAGTCTGCGCTGCTCACTTCCTGAAGATGTACCCCCTGGGAAAGTCCACTGATTTTTGTTCCTTTGCTATCTGACCCCTCAACCCCAAGTTCAGTGGCCTGGCACTTTGAAGAGTCCCATTGCATCCACAGTTGGGCCTCCTTGAGAGCCACACCCCTCACTTGCCAGTTCAGTTCACCTAAAGTTGTACAGTGGTACCTCAGGTTACAGACGCTTCAGGTTACAGACTCTGCTAACCCAGAAATAGTACCTCGGGTTAAGAACTTTACCTCAGGATGAGAACAGAAATTGTGCGGTGGTGATGCGGCAGCAGTGGGAGGCCCCATTAGCTAAAGTGGTACCTCAGGTTAAGAACAGTTTCAGGTTAAGAACGGACCTCCAGAACGAATTAAGTTCTTCACCCGAGATACCACTGTAATGGGGAATAATTGGCTCTCCAGGTATCACCAAACTTCAAGTCCCATCATCCCTGCCCACTGGCCATGTTTGTTGGGGTGATGGAAGCTGGAGTTCAGGAACATGGGGGTAGCCAAAGACTCCCCACTCCTGACTTGCAGCACAAGTCTCTACTTATTATTATTATTATTATTATTATTATTATTATTATTAATTGAATTTATATACTGCCCTATACTCGGAGGTCTCAGGATGAGGTCTCACAGAATGAAATCAAAATATAAAAATATAAAATATAAAACCACATTTAATATAAAATATAAAACCACAAAATACACAATCAAAATAAAAACAACAACCCAATAACCGCCCCACCACCAAAAAAACCCCACATTCTAAAAGAGTGTTGGATGTCAATAAGATCAACCAAAGGCCTGGTTAAAAAGGAACGTTTTTGCCTGGTGCCTAAAGTGTATATTGAAGGCGCCAGGCGAACTTCCATGGGAGAGCATTCCCTAGACAGGGAGCCACTGCAGAGAAGGCCCATTCTCATGTTGCCACCCTCTGGACCTCTCGAGGAGGAGGCACACAAAGAAGGGCCTCAGAAGATGATCTCAGGGTCTGGGTAGGTTCATATGGGAAGATGCGGTCCTTGAGGTATTGTGGTCCTGAGCCATTTAAGGCTGTATAGGTCAAAACCAGCACTTTGAATCGGGCCCAGAAACTAACTGGTAGCCAGTGCAGTTTGAGCAGGATCAGTGTAATATGCTCAAACCAGTTCACCTGCACTGCAGGGGGCACCACAGAAATGATGTACAATGGAAGGTGAGGCAGCAAGAGCAACTTTTGTCATCACACGGAGTGGCGCTGAAATTTGAAACCTCTAAGTCCACCACTGGTCCCAGTGAATGAAAAGGGATTGTTTCTGAGAAGGCATGCCTAGGAATCACAGATCGTTTTGTAACGATAAATTCCCAGCATCTGCCTATTAAATCAACTTGCCAATTACAGTACAGAGAAGGAATCGTGCGCAGAGGTTATATATACACACACACATATCTGCAGTTTATAAGACTCAGTGAAGCATTCTGAACTGTTGACGCATCCTCGTTTACTATAATTGCCATTTTGTTTCTTGTTCTCGAGCCACAATTGCCTTCTCTATATCTGATTGCTTGTATTTTCTTGGAGCCTCCCATCTATGGTGCTCGAGAGATCCTTGTGGAACCTGGCTGGCTTCCTCTGACCTCTCTAGCTCTCTTCATGCGTTCTTGCGCCTGAAGGGGACTCGGTGTGGTGAAGAGGAAGGAGGCCGTTCGCTGGCCTCTCTCCTGATGCTGCACCCACAGGCCCGGCTCTGTCCTCAAGCCCCATGCAGTTCAGTGGTGCAGATAGGTAACTTCAGGCTTAATGGTCTCACAGGGGGTCCTCTTTAATTCGAAATGTGGTAACCCCGGCCTGCTGCATTGGGGGGGGGGGCTTTCTTGCGCCTTGTGCTGAGTGGTCCCTGGATTTCGGCCTCAAAGTTCTGCCCTGATGGTGCCACATCAAGGCCTGAGAGAGGGTCTGATCTGGCTGTACTCCTAGAGGAAACAAGCTTTAAGCAGGCTCAATCAGAATACCTCAGCACTGTGAATCTATAGGACAAGTGAATTTCCTCTGATAAAAGCTGCATCACAGCAGGCTTAACCATTCTCGACCAGGATAGAATGCAGTGGTACCTCAGGTTACATACGCTTCAGGTTACATATGCTTCAGGTTACAGACTCCGCTAACCCAGAAATAGTGCTTCAGGTTAAGAACTTTGCTTCAGGTTGAGAACAGAAATCGTGCTCCAGTGGCGCGGCGGCAGCGGGAGGCCCCATTAGCTAAAGTGGTGCTTCAGGTTAAGAACAGTTTCAGGTTAAGTACAGATCTCCGGAACGAATTAATTACTTAACCCGAGGTACCACTGTATTCTTAAGTACTTAACCCGAGGTACCACACACACACACACACACACACACACACACACACACACTTATCTTCTTGGTCATTACAGTATCTGGCAACTTTAAATATAGGCATGATCCATGCTTATAAATGAAGAATTATAGTCCCACCCCCACCCCCGAGTTGCCAGCTTGAGAAATCATTACACATGGCTTGTGATTAAGGGCACGATCCATCTGAAGTAGAAAAGGAGACTGAGCTAAACAGACTTGCATAGTTTTTAGAAGTTCTGTTTACTTGTACTAATGAGTCCTGCTGGGAAAACGAAGCGAAACAGATCTTGGTGCTTTGTCAGTATGGCAGCATCTGAAGATTTGAGAACGTAAGGAGGTCCCTGCTAGATCAGGTCAATAACCCATCTAGTCCAGCATCCTGTTCTGGGAAGCTCCAAACCAGGTCCAGAGCACAAGATCGTGTTCTCTTCCTGTGGTTTCTGGTGACTGGCATTCAGAAGCATATTGCCTCTGAACACAGGGGCAAAGTATAGCTATCATGACTAGTAGCCATGGATAGACTTCTCTTCCACCATTTTCTTCTAATCTTCTTTTTTATTTTTATTAAAGATTGCTTAGTTTACAAAAATATGTGCATTGTCTGTTCTTCAACTTGTGTTTTCTACAGATCAGTTTCATTTGTTATGAGTTTCATTGCATACAATGTTAGGCCAACCAAGTTGGTGACCTTCACTGCCTCCTGACAAGGGCAAGGAAGCTGTGACTCTCCAGATGTTGTTGGACAACAACTCCCCACATCACTGGGACAGGGATGCCCAGGTTGCTGTTCACCCTTGGCTTCTGCCATCCATCAGTGGTCCATGGTCCAGTATATCTGAAGGAGCATCTCCACCCCCATAGTTCTCCCCCAGACACTGAGGTCCAGCGCCGAGGGCCTTCTGGCGGTTCCCTCACTGCGAGAAGCCAAGTTACAGGGAACCAGGCAGAGGGCCTTCTCGGTGGTGGCCCCTGAGTTGTAGAACGCCCTCCCACCAGATGTCAAAGAGAACAACAATTACCAGACTTTTAGAAGACATCTGAAGGCAGCCCTGTTTAGGGAAGCTTTTAATGTTTGATGCATTACTGTATTTTAATATTTTCTTGGAAGCCGCCCAGAGTGGCTGGAGAATTATTATTATTATTATTATTATTATTATTATTATTAACGCTCATGCCGTAATCAATCCGCTCATCTTTAAGGCAAGGGTAGGGAACCTTTTTCAGCCTGAGAGATGCATTCCTCGTGGGGAGCCTACTTCGAGGAGGGTTGCATGTCAGTGCTGGGCAGGGCAAGAGACAAAGAGTGGGCAGAGCAAATGATCATAGACTCACAGAACCGTGAAGTTGAATACAGCCCCCTGCAATGCAGGAATCTCAGTTAAAGCATCCATGGCAGATGGCCATCCAACCTCTGCTTAAAAACCTCTAAGGAAGGAGAGACCACAACCTCCCAAAGGAGACCGTTCCACTGTCAGGGCCACTGCGAAGCACTGGGCCCGTAATTGGATCAGGGGTCCCATATACAGTCCTGGTGTTACCTGTTAAATTCTGTCACATACTGATGCCAGCTATGCCAGATGTTGTTGTTGTTGTTTAGTCGTTTAGTCGTGTCCGACTCTTCGTGACCACATGAACCAGAGCACGCCAGGCACTCCTGTCTTCCACTGCCTCCTGCAGTTTGGTCAAACTCATGCTGGTAGCTTCAAGAACACTGTCCAACCACCTTGCCCTCTGTCATCCCCTTCTCCTTGAGCCCTCCATCTTTCCCAACATCAGGGTCTTTTCCAGGGAGTCTTCTCTTCTCATGAGGTGGCCAAAATACTGGAGCCTCAGCTTCAGGATCTGTCCTTCCAGTGAGCACTCAGGGCTGATTTCCTTCAGAATGGATAGGTTTGATCTTCTTGCAGTCCATGGGACTCTCAAGAGTCTCCTCCAGCACCATAATTCAAAAGCATCAATTCTTCGGCGATCAGCCTTCTTTATGGTCCAGCTCTCACTTCCATATATCACTACTGGGAAAACCATAGCTTTAACTATACGGACCTTTGTTGGCAAGGTGATGTCTCTGCTTTTTAAGATGCTGTCTAGGTTTGGCTATGCCACATACAGACATCAAATACAGACTATCTGGTGACTGTTTGAATACTTAGAGGATACCTGATTAATGTGCGTCATCAAAATATGGAAAATATTTTATTTTATTTTTAATGTTTCCAGTGCTAGTTCTTTTGCTACATACAAAAGGACTGAATAATGAGGTGGAAAGTGGGGGCTGCAAATGTGAGAACTCCCCCTCAGTGGCCCACCCACTTAGGCAAATTGCTAAGGGGCTTAAATCCAGTCCCTAAACCAAGTGCAAATTTTTTTCTTTCCCATTGTCTAAACACACACACATACATACACACACACACACATTACATGCACACAAATAAGCATACAATTTGCAAAATGGCTAGAAACACAATAGGGGAAATTGAGCAAGTTGGAATAAGGCGAAAGTAGGCTCATTTATTTGCCATATTTGAGTGAATTCAGCTCCTTAATGCGCTCTAGTGCTGTTTTTCAAAGAATGTGGAAACTCTCCAGAGAGTTCCAAGAATGAAAGTTCAAGCAGATGCTGATTTTGTTCTTTTAATCAATTGTGATGATTAATTCCACAACGTCTTTGATTATCAACCCAACACTGAAGCGAAGGATGGAAGGAGATAAGTAACTATACAATCTTTAGAAGACATTTCTCCATACCCATACCCTCCAACATTTCTCTGATGAAAATAGGCACGTCCTGAGGAAACCAGGACATAAAATCGGAAACCGAAACAGCTTCTGTAAATCCAGGACTGTCCCTGGAAAATAGGGACACTTGGAGGGTCTGTCATTCCCTGTGAAGGATTGACTGCTAAACCACTCAGAGGCCAGTTTCAAAGAATGGCTTGTGTTTCAGATCATGTGTTGGTTTAGGAAGTGTGATTCAGGCAGATACATACTGAATGAATTTGTCTGCAGTCCCTCGTCTCCCCCATATCACTCTCCCCATCCTACTCCCATCACATTAAATGGGATGAGAATAGGACGCTGCCTCTGTCAGAAGACTACTAATTCTCTTAAACCCAGCATTCATTCTAAGTCACAGGTGCTCTTCTGGGTCTCAGCAAAGTTCTTCCCCAGTGCCTGCTGCTGAAATAATTTAATCAGCGATGCCAGGGGACCGTCTGCACACAAAGCACCTTGAACTAATACCCCTCCCCAATCCATAAACCCCAGTCTTAACCCTGAACTTGCTTATCTAGCCAGATAGAAGCCTCAATCAGTGGCTTCTCAGGGTGCGAGGGAGCATCTAATAAGTTGCACAGTCCCTAAGCCACAGCATAAAAGCCATCAAATGTGTGAGACATTTTGCAAGCCCCCCGGACTCTTCCCAGAACTGGAGCACCTCATAGGTGAGATTTATATGTGTGATCTCGAGGCTGTGCTCCCATCTGGTCTATTTAGAAAGAAAGGCAAGGAGCTGTTTTCTGTGAAATATGTTCTCATTTCTCGTCGTGATTATTGCTTCATTTTTCAGGAGAAAAGCTGGAGCTGGGATTGGAGGCGGCCACAAAGGGATTCGGGGCTGAAACCTGCTTTCTGGCTTCCCTTCCTGCAATTGCTAATAAGCTCGCAAATTTCCTGTCTGCCTCGCCGCTCATTACATTAGAGGTAGTCTCAGGGAGGATGTATATAAAAGCACCGTGCTGTGCTTTGGAGCAGTCAGTTACTCCAGAGTCTCTGGACGATGATTATTATGCACATACACAGAATAATCACATTGTTCTTCTGCTTTATAATAAAAATTACTATAGCACATTTCAGTGTCTGGAGTGTTTCACAGACATTTTGGCAGAACTTACCGCAGCTCCGTGAGGTAGCAAGAGCAGTGTTATTTACTGCTGGTGTGGGCTGGTGTTGTGATGGATTGGCTTTCCTACTTACTGAGGTTCTGGCTGAGGTGAAATTTGAATTCAGGACTTTCAGGAAAAATCAACAGCTAAGTGCCCTACGGTATAAACAGAAGACCCCAGGTACAAATTCTTGCTAATAAGGAAGGTGGTGGGGGAAAGGACTCTTCCTGATGCTGCCAGAGTAGAGATTATTGGGATAGATGGGCAGTTACTCTGACCTGCTATAAGTCAACCTCTTGATTCACAGCTCATAGTCTTCCAGCCAAGCTAGACAATGTTCTACTCAAAGCAGACCTGTTGAAAATAATGGATATGTCTAACTTAGGTCTATTAATCTCATTGGGCCTACTATTAGTAGAATTTAGATGGTGTGATGGCTGAAGTGTAGGTGGGTTCCCATGAGGCAAGACACAGTGAAAATAGCAAGAACCTTTATTGAACTAAACAAACTAGACAGCAGGGGCAAAGCAACTGCTTATATACATTTCTGAAGGCCTCGGCCACTCCCAACATGATTGGCTGTCTAAACTTCCAAGCTGCAAATCATGATTCAGAGTTTAAGGTCCAATGGCAAAGGCCCAAATCCTGAAATGTTCTGTGATTGGATATCATTTCTCGAATCAGAACACAGGAGCTCAGATTCCTTAGTCCAGACTCAAGTTCAGGCAAACACAGACCGCTGAATACATAACAATGGCCGCCTCCCACCCACCCTGGGTCCCACGCCCAGGGGAGTTCCTGGCTCTCACAGACAATAATACCCAACTACTCAGTTCATCCTTCCCCTCAAATAACTCACTGCCACCAGAGAGGGGATTAATTATTCCCATAAGGCTGACCTTAGTCCATCGACCTCCAAGATCCCTGGTGTCCTTTGGAATCCAGAGGTACAGACCGAGAAAAATCTCTGGCCTGTACATTGCAGCCCTGATTCATATTTAAGGGTCTGTGCATGGTGTGGGATGCTATATAAATGTGAGCTTCCTCCCATACCTTACATCTGTGCTCTGTGGTTACTGAGCAAAGGCCACCATAGCTAAACTGAGTGGAGGAAAGCTGCTGTAAATCTCTGACTTCCACTCATTTCACCAGGATTTTCTTGGGAACTGAGATCAGTGGAAGGCCCTTATAATTTATGTCATCTCTTCCGATCTAGCCAGGCCATTCCCAGGATTTCCCTTTATCTAACTGCAGCCCAGACTTCCGCTGTAATCTAAGGTTCAAGATAATCTCCCCTTTGAGGGATATGCTAAGATCTTGCAGCCCTTGTGTATCCAATTTTCCTCATCTCTTCTCCTGACAACAGAAAGCTTTCTGCTCTGCTTGTGAGCAGAAAAGCACTAGGAAGACTCAGAAGTCAATGCTACCGGCTTCAGTGGGAGCAAACAGATAAAAAGCTTTGCCAAGAAGCCCAATGGTGCTGTCATCCTTGGCTCCCAAACTGAAGGATTCACCATTGCTGAGAAATGTCTGTTTATTTGGCCATTATATATAACCAGTCTGTGACATGCAGCACCCCAGGCCAAGTCGTGCATTTGATAAAAATTCTTCCCACATTTACTGCAGAACAAACTGATATCAAATAGGATGGAAGGTCACTGGCTACCTAAATAGCAGCTGCCTGTTTTGAGATGGGATACAGTTTACAAGCTCTAAAAGAGGGTGGCGAGCATATAGCAGCAAAATCCCCAATAAAAAGCTTCAGATTGTGACCTATTAAATTCATCTCTCTCTCTCTCCCTCTCTCTCCCCTCCTTTTCCCTTCATTGTTCCTGCGGTGAATCGAAACCATTTTGGGGCAATACATTTCTTAGTGATCTAATTCTATGATCCTATTATTCTACTGACCCTTATTGTCATGCAAGGGGGGGAAATCATTCAGCCTGTCAGCGATTTCATAGACTGCACTTGCCGTGACTCATGGCTTTGCGTAAGTGATGCATCTGTAAAAAGCTTTGATAAACAGTAGATCTGTGGTAAACATTTATCTCGCAGAAAGACTTGTCCGTGTGACGGCTCCTTATAAGGACTTCCCTCACCCTCACCCCCCCAGCCGCCCCAAGAGGAAAAACAGGGGGGAAAGGCACTTCCGCACGAAGACACAGACGGTTTAAAGAGATTTTTGTACGCTGTTTCCCGAAATTGCAGGCCCTGATCTAACACTAGTCATGTATAATTAGTCATATTTCAACAGCCAGTGGCTCCAGATGCAGCCAGCTGGGTCTCTGGAAAATGTAGGTGCATATCTAGATGACCATCTGCATTTACATCAGCTGCAGCCTGCTTTTTTTCATGTGGATCTCCCTTAATGGGAAGAAGCAGACTTCAGCAGCCCTTGGCCATTCTCACAGCTAAGTTGTCCAAATGCCTTGGAGTTGTTCTCCTGCTATTTGCACCATGTCTGCATGCTTTAAGGGCAAATGTGCTGGCGCAGTGGAGCCAGGAACCCAGGAGACCCAAGCTCCAGTGTTGCTTTCGCAGCAGGAAAAAGAACACCATCTGCTGGACGGATATTTTCCAGAGTTGTGAGCCTGGAGGGTTGGAGGAAATGCTAGTGGGAATGCAGGAAGGCCAGACATGATTGGAAGATGCTGATTTCCATTTCAAATGACCAGCAACCCATTGTTACGCCTTTTGAATTCCGTGGATAAACAAAGGATACCAGGGGACTTCCAAACGAATGAACTGTATATAACATGAGCAAGAATCGTGCTTGCAAAAGTTGGGAAGGCTAATGGCAAGCCTAATATGGTGGAATTGACTAAGGAATTTGTGGGAGGCAATCATTAAACTGACAATGACATTAAGGAAACAGGGGGGGTTATAAAGGAAGACTGAATGATGGAGGCCAGAATTTTGTAATAACAGGGGTACCTCGGGTTAAGAACTTAATTTGTTCTGGAGGTCCGTTCTTAACCTGAAACTGTTCTTAACCTGAAGCACCACTTTAACTAATGGGGCCTCCTGCTGCCGCCACGCCACCAGAGCACGATTTCTGTTCTCATCCTGAAGCAAAGTTCTTAACCCGAGGTACTATTTTTGGGTTAGCAGAGTCTGTAACCTGAAGCATCTGTAACCTGAAGCATATGTAACCCGAGGTACCACTGTATAAGAAAAGGACTTGGCCAAAGTAGTGGCAAGCTTTTTATTTTCCATTGAATACCTTGATCAAGCCCTCTCTCTCTCTCTCTCTCTCTCTCTCTCTCTCTCTCTCTCTCTCTGTGTGTGTGTGTGTGTGTGTGTGTGTTTCTTAATGGACCACATTTCTGTCTTATTGCTTGCTTTTGTGGCAGGCATACTTTGAATCTAGTTCAAAGTACTATGGTAACTACAATATTCTGGTGGTTTTGAAAGGAGGAGCTGGAGACCAATTGAGCTGCAGCAAATTCTAGTGCTTGCATGATTGTCCAAAGCCTGATCCAAATTTGAAGAATGGCAATGGAAGAGTCATTCTCCCTGTATCCTGTTCGCACCCCCCCCCCCATCATCATCATTAAAGAGCTGGAAATGTTGTACTCTCCCCTGCCTCCAAGTTTCATTCTGTTCTGCTCTGCTCTGCTCCGAAGGAATCAATAAAGGTATAACTTTATGCCCAAGGTGACAGATTTATAGTATTCCACCTCACTTTCTTCATAGCTGAAATTATGTAATGTGTTTTGCCTGTCCACAACCATAAAGGCTACCCCGCTGTGCGAGTATTTACTGGAGAAGCATAAAACTGGCTTAATGTTCGTTTTTATGACTTTCTGCTTTAAAGATAAATCTTTCCGGACTTATTCTTCCATGATTGGTGAAATGATTGCTGTTTCATTTTTGACTGGAAGAAACTTTACCCCTCTTTTTTGTTGTTGCTTCTGAAATACAAAGGTTCTTTTTCACACATCGAGAGAAATGTCATGATGTAACATCAAACCATGTGACATTCTTGGTTTATTGAAAAACAAAATATCTCCAAACTAATGTCTATAGCGCTTTTGATGTATGAAGTGCTTCACAAATCTCACAATAATGATTCCCATGCCCACTTCTGTTGGGAGTTAGAGCGCAACTCAACTTGCAGAAGATGACTTTATCATAGGTTAAGACAGCTAGAGTGAGGGACCTCCAGATTCTCCATACCTTTGACCTCTTAAGCTGACCCCTCTATCTCTTTGATGTTTAGACTGATCCTCTTGGGTTGGGTTGCATCCAGTTTACACCCTCCCTCCTCTTCCTGCTCCCACTTCACTCTCAGACCTCGAGATGAGAGGTCCCTATGAAACTATCCTTTGAGAACAAAGCAGCAAACATGGCTGCCTGTCAGGCGTGGAGAGTCCGCCCCTCTCTTTGGTAACTTCACAGATAAGAATTAACAAGGAGTTGATAGATTTATAAACCTTTTATTACAGCATCATGTCGCGAGCACATATACACAGCTCTCCACAAGGAGGCCAGTTGGCTACTCTAAACCTTCCTTCTGACTTCCGCAGCATATTGGACACCAGTGGGAAGTTCCTCCCTCTGACTCCTTTGCTCTCTGGTACATTCGGACCTCCGAGTCCGTGGTGAGGGGGGGTCCCTCACACTCTCAAGAGATGTCTCAACTAGCTGCCCCCTCCCTTCTGCTTCCCTTGTCATTATCCCGAAACTGGGTAACTCCTCCCTAAGCTGCTTGGCTTCTGTCTCTCTCTCTGCTTCTGAACACGCTGTGGACAAGGGGGGCGACTCTTTCCCCTCCAGCTCTCCATCGGAGAGAAGCTGGTCTGCCATAGAATGCATTCCCCAGTCCTCATCTTCAGACCATTCCCTGACACTGCCTTCTTCTTCTGTAGATTAGGTACGGTAGTTAAATTAGCATGATAAACTTTTCTATCCAAGTTATGTACTTCCAACAACAAATTTTCTTTTCTTAATCTATGAGCATTTCTGTGCAACGGGGAAAGTGTGCTGTCTAACCAGATTCACAAGGCGTACTATTAGGTAAGTAGGTACACTTTTTCAATATTCACCATCATGGCTCTGGATTTATTCCCTCCCATGGAAACCTTTGATCCTGAAACCTAAGGACTCCCTCACTCTCTTAATCTCATGAAAAGCCTTCGTCTGCAAGCTGCGTGGCACCCAAATAGTGGATCTCCAGGGATTCATCCAGACCTTCACTTGCCTGCCTTGCCTCTTCCTCCTCTTCCTTCAGCTCCGAAGCTTCCCCTGCCTCTGATTCTTGCCTCCTGGCTGGTACCGGTCCCCACAGACTACTGCCCCCCTCTCCCGAGTCAGACTCCAGCCCTCCTTCCCCCGGTGCACTCTCATCAGCATCCTGCCAGTCCCTGATACCTGCCTGAAATCCTGGACAGCTGCTGCCAGTCAGTGTAGACAATACTGAATCAGATAGATCAATGGTCCCATTCAGTATAAAGCAGCAAAGAAATTGCTCTACCTCTGAGCTATGGCCCTTCTATTTGTGGTGCCCCAAGAGGAGCTCACCTGATACTTACTTTAATATCTCCAGATATTGCTGGACTACAGTTCCCATCATCCCTGACCATTGGCTGTGCTGGCTCAGGCTTATGGGTGTCAGAGTCTAATAACTTATAGAGGGCCACAAGTTCTCCATTCCTTGATGTAGACTTAAAGGACCAATTACATTTCTGTTGTTTAGTCGTTTAGTCATGTCCGACTCTTCGTGACCCCCTGGACCAGAGCACGCCAGGCACTTCTGTCTTCCACTGCCTCCCGCAGTTTGGTCAAACTCATGCTGGTAGCTTCGAGAACACTATCCAACCATCTCGTCCTCTGTCGTCCCCTTCTCCTTGTGCCCTCCAGCTTTCCCAACATCAGGGTCTTTTCCAGGGAGTCTTCTCTTCTCATGAGGTGGCCAAAGTAATGGCACCTCAGCTTCAGGATCTGTCCTTCCAGTTAGCACTCAGGGTTGATTTCCTTAAGAATGGATAGGTTTGATCTTCTTGCAGTCCATGGGACTCTCAAGAGTCTCCTCCAGCACCATAATTCAAAAGCATCAATTCTTCGGCGATCAGCCTTCTTTATGGTCCAGCTTTCACTTCCATACATCACTACTGGGAAAACCATAGCTTTTACTATACAGACCTTTGTTGGCAAGGTGATGTCTCTACTTTTTAAGATGCTGTCTAGGTTTGTCATTGCTTTTCTCCCAATAAGCAGGCGTCTTTTAATTTTGTGGCTGCTGTCACCATCTGCAGTGACCACGCAGAGCCCAAGAAAGTAAAATCTCTCACTGCCTCCATTTCTTCCCCTTCTATTTGCCAGGAAGTGATGGGACCAGTGGCCATAATCTTCGTTTTTTTGATGTTGAGCATTACTGTTGTACAATCCTGTGATTCTCCAAGACAGTTTCATATTGCAATTTTCCATCTTCAACTTGAAGGATTAAAGCTCTTTTGCTTATTGTTTACTGTGAAGATTGGGGTTTATTTTAAGATGCTTCTGTACGCCTTATCACATGCACTGCTTTGCTGAAAGTGAAATTGTTGCTTAAACCTCACTCCACAACTTCAGTAAATTGCTCCCTTAAATGTACATGGCTTTCATAGTGTTTCAGTATTAAACTACACTCAGGAATCTCTGCATCTTGAAGTGCTAACCTTTATTATCATCTTAGTTTACAAAAGAAATGGGCCCAGGTGATAATAGTGATAATCTATAAATAGTTATCCTGAAAGTCTAGAGCGGAAAATGGAATATATTCTTTTATTTAGAGAGTAGAATATATATTTTGATGTAAGATTATTTCTAAAACCCTTTGGACACAAAGCCTGTATATAAAGCACACCCCTTAGAGCTCACAGCAAGGTAAGTGGTCTTTGAAAGGCAAAAGGCAATAAATAAAGAAGACTTTATTTGAATGTACAGAGAGTTCTGTTCAAACCTAATTGCATTCAGTGTTCCTTGTTCTTTATGGTGCGTTTTATTTCAGATATATTTTTAGCATGAGATGAAAGGTTTCATGAGGATTGAAACCACAAATAATTTTTTTGACTGCGCGCACATATATTTTTCAATTTCACGCTGCAGCCTAGAACTGGATGCCTTCAACTGTTTGTCTTGCCTGTAACTAGAAGCTGAGGGAGGGGGTGGGAATATTTATTTAGAATAGGGCGGTCCAACTTTTCACACCAAGTGGGCCACAATAGTACTTTGACACAGAACCTGCAGGCCACACACTGCTTTGATGTACATTGGGAGGGTGTATTAAGGCTAAAATTTGACGCCCCTCCCTGCATTCAGCTCTCACTGGTGGCTCCTAGAAGCTGTCAACATGAAACAGCGGCCGCACCCTGGGAAGCAGCTTTGACTGGCCTTCTAAACCAGGTGAGGGTAGCTGATGGGTCTCAAATCTTCAGTGAGTTAGGGTATGGTTACCAGATGTCCCTGTTTCCTGGGGACAGTCCCCAGATTTACAAATCTGTCCCCAGACAAAATCTGTCCCCAGAATGTCCCTGGATTTCACTTAATGTCCCCAGATTTATATTTTAAGTGTTGTAGATTTATTAGGAGGGAATGAACGTTGCGTGATTGGTTCAACGGCACAAGACACATCATGTGGGGACTTCCGGCGAGGCAAAATGGCAGGCGCCACAGCAGCGAGCAGCTCCTGAAGCCAGCCAGAGCCAACTGCGCTACCAGGCTGGCTCCTGGCTTCTGAGAGTGCCACTGCCGCCGCCACTGCCAAAAGGGAACCTGAGACGCCCAGCACGTCAACTGGGGGAACCGGTGACACACACACCCCGTGACCCAAATCGAGCCGGGAGCAAGAGCGCCCGGTCACCTGGCTGACTGCCCAGGGGTGCTCTGGGGCCAGGACAACCCCTGAGCCAACGCAGGGAGAAGGAGGAGAGGAGAAGGAGAAGGAAGAGAGAGAAAGAGGAAGGAGAAAAAAGAGGGGAGCCCCGACCTTGCCACGCCGCTGCTGCTGCTGAGGAGTGGTAGGAGAGCACTGGGAGGGCAAGGACACATGGCCGAGCCCAGGCCCAATCCAAGCCTACTCCACGGGAGCTAGCGCTCCAAGAGAGCAGGCCGGGGCCCAGAGGCAGGCCACACGACAGAGGAGACCACAGAGGGGAAGATATTACTTCTCTTCTTTAAAAAAAAACAAACAACTTTTTTTTCTCTCTTTTCAAAAAAAAAAAAAAGTGTCCCCAGATTCTTTGAAAAAAATCTGGTAACCTTAAGTTAGGGACTTCCCTGCATGTGAATACAGGCTCTGGCAGATGGAGCAGATGAGACCAATAGTGAGTCCAATGGTCAAGAAGGCGGTTTCTGCATGTGCTGCAGAGGAAAGTGAGCGGCAGATGGGGCTTGCCAACCTGGGAAGTGAGCCCATCTAGCAGAAGGAAAACTCTGATCCTAAATCTCTGCTGCCTTGCAGGACACCTTCGGGAGGAGAAAAAGCTAAGGAGGAAGACTTACACAAATCCTGAGTGGAATCCCTAAGACTTGTTTTGCCTTGTATGCCTCCTTCCGGCAACTCTTGCAGCCAAGCTGGTGCCAAATGTATTGCTCTGTTTCCCTTTCGACCGCATCAGCGAGGCTGAGAGGGGGATCTTTTCATCTGGGCAGCCCAGGACCTCCATACATACTGCCCAGGCTTGAGCCCGGGGGAGGTCACTTGGGTGCTGCAAATGCACCAGTTTGACTTCACACACACACCCCCGAGGCGCACTCCATTGTCTCTCGAGACAGACAGATGCCAAGAGCAACTCTACAATGTGCTATGGACACAATAATGGGTGGATCTATTCTGCTCTGTTGCTCATTCTGTGATGCTCCCCCAGTGCTACCACATCACTGCTGTCCAGAGAGCCTATAGCACATCAAAAGTGGGACAAAAATTAACCAGTATGTTTCTGGCATGAGAAGTAGTGGGATTTCATTGGGAAGTTAAAGGATCTGCATGGATTGCAAATGAAGCAGTATGGCTCTCCCAAAACATTTGCAGGCACAAACGCAGGATCACGTGTGATGCTCTCCAGCAGCATCATGAACACAAATCATCATGATCGCACGATGGAAGGGATGACTGGGGGGGCCCTGAGACTAGCAGCTAAATGCTAGCCTGGCAATGGGATGGCATCTTCCACCAGAACTGAATGCAGCAGGGTCGCTCAGGGGCTGCAAGTCAGGTTGTGTGGTACTCCCAATTCAGTTTGCTTCAGGCTTTTCACTTTTCCTGACATCCTGAAAGCACAATAAAACAGAAGTCTGTAGAGGACTGAATTCCACCCAAGAAAAGTGACAGTCTGAAAGCACCTCTAAAAGGACTAATTATGCAATCCTGAAGAGCTGCAAACTCAGCTCTGCTCGCTTTGGCCTCTGTCTCCAGCCACCATCAGCTGAAGGCCTCCATTGCCTTTTCCTACAAATCAAAAATCTCCATTCCTGTTCTATGGGATCTTGAATTGCGTCTTCTGGTTTGTCCACTGGGACACACACACACACACACCCCGGTTGCCCCCAAGTAAGCAATCATTGTTTTCACTCTAAGGTTTCGGATGAAATGATGTCTGATTTTTATAAGCCTGTAGGAGTCATAAACGGCTTTCATCTGCCTTGAACAAAAAAACAACAACCAACCCTCATTTTTCTGGAGGTGCTGTTGGCACATTCAGTTGCCGCACAAACAAGGTCATAAAGACAGAAACAATTTGTGGGCTTCATTGGAAAGGGGACTGGTTTCTGTTAATGGAGAGAGAGAGAGACAAGTGATTTGAAAAGAACAGTTCCAGCTTGTTGGAACAAACTCCCACTAGACAGCAAGTTCAGCTAGAATGCGAAAGGGGAATGGTGCGGTTTCCACTTACTAATGCTAATGGAAGTTCCTTCAACACATCTGATGAGAACTGCAGCCTTCGGACAAGCCATCGCCCTCCAGGGTCATCTTCTAGACTTGAAATTCAGACCTTATATCATATGGCCAATAATCAGGGGCTCAACATCGCAGAAAGACGTTTTATGAGTGCCTTAGTGATAAATGTTAGGGGGTTGGCAAAACCCAGATGTTGGGTTTTCTGAATCCACCAATAATTCTAGGCCAGCTATCTGAAGAATTCCCTGAAGCCCACACAGATTTCCCCAGATTCATGGTTGCGCTGCATCATGGATACCATGAGCATTATATCATCTCTCTCCTTTTACAAACCCTGAATCCCTTTGGAAGAAGATGGGGTACAAATATGATAGGTAAGTAAAATAACAGACAGAAGAGATTTCTCATCAAGAAATAATGCCGTTTTCTTAATGCTACTGCCGTTCTCTCTCTCTCTTTTTAGATCACTACAGATATTACTCACTTATGAGGACGCTATAGCGCAGTAGTATTTTATTTATTTATTTAGGCTAAACTTTTCTTTATTCGCACACCATGGTTACCGCTGTGTCATCCTGAACTGCTACCTCCAGAAGAGTATTACATACTTTCGCGAGGCTGAATCACATTGTCTGTACAGTCATCTCCAGGAGTATTGTTCTCCAAGGGCAACGAATATGGAAATAGATTCAGATGCACCATTTAAAGGTATCTGGCATAACCCTTGCATAAGCAAAACAGCAACGCACATGAATCTCACACGGGTGTAAGTCAGCTTGGAGATGTTAACCTGGAGGTTTGAAGAGCAGCACAGAGGTGTTTTGTAAATGGGTTTTCAAATAGGCCTGCAACATGCTTCCAAGTCCAGAGAATTAGGGCTTCAAAGAACAGCTGCATCTGACATCACTATAGCATCAGGCCTCTGAGAAGTGTGGGGGGCAGCCCGTTTGTTAAAATTGGCTCCGCAGGGATAGAGAGATAAAAATCCGGCCCACCAGCCAGAAATGTTTCCTCACCTCAGTGTAGAGGGTGGGTGGAATTAGCCCCCCCCCCATACAACTTTTTTGAGAATAGAACCAGGTAGAAACTTGGTTATTAGAATTTTATTTTATTTTATTGCAGAGGGCTAAACAGATGCAATGGTATGATACTCATACATGGCTAGGGTTTTCTGAAAAGAAAGTTAACAATTTATTTTTTTAACAATGGAACATTGGCTACCACATTGGGTTAGTAGAATCTGTCACTATGACAACCGCCACTCAGACTCTCTGCAGGATTTATAGCTGAGTCCTCCGCACATTGCCTTGGAAGCAAGTTCCAGTTGGCTTCAATATAATATACTAAGGATTGCAGCCTTTGAAGAAGAAGAAAATTCATTCATATGTAGCCACTCTGTGCATGGTGTGTGCTTCAATTATGCAGTCCAAATTGTGTTCATGCAGTGTTAATTCCAGATGGGGTTGATTGATGATGATGATGATGATGATGGAAGGGAGGTTCTTTGGCAAGGTGTTCTCTTCAGAACTCCTTCCTTGAGAGGATCCACCTCCTTGTTGCTTTTCACCATAGCCCATTCACATGCCTTTTCCTCCTGGGCCCAGTCAGCACCATGGCCCAGGAAAGATGGAAAGGCAAGCGGATGTTCCTCCTTGCTCCTGTCACTGCTTGCATGCTTGAAGACAATGGGCAGCAATAGCGGCAAAGACAAAAGCCAAGGGTTTCTGGAGGGTGGTCAGCAGTAGGCCCCTGCTAAAATGTAGGCCTGGATGGGTGCCTGATGATGCTGACATGACCATTCAGCTGGATAGCTTAGTTGGTTGGAGAATGGTGCTGATAATGACTAGGTTGCAGGTTCGATCCCCTTATGGGGATATTCCTGTATTGCAGGGGGTTGGACTAGATGATCCTCAGGGCTCCTTCCAGCTGTACAATTCTACGATTCTATAACCAGCACTGATTGGCCAGCATCCTAATGTGGTTGGCATGCCAGACTGAAGTTTCAACCTCCTCCTGCATTTCTTTTTTTTGGGGGGGGGGGTGTTCCTTAATTGTAACCAGAAGCAGGCATGATCTCAATTTTCATGAGAAAACAAATGCTTTGCATGCACTGTGTCATGTGATCGATTATGCAGGGTGGGGCTTATCTGCCCCCTCCCCAATATTTTATTCAAGTTGGCACCCCTGCTGAGGACTGTAATTTGTTACAGGCACTGGGAAACGTAGCTCCGTGCAGTCTTTTAGCAAGTCTCATCACCCTTAACAAACTACAGTTCCTAGGATTCTTTCAGGGGAAGTCATTGGCAAAGCGGTATAAGATTGCTTTTAAGTCCATGGTGTGGATGTGGCCATAATTTCAGAAAACGGAAGGTGGTTTGAAGGAATGGGTCTTTCTTGCAGAGTGAACATTTCCCACACATTTTGTCTCTAGTGAGTAGATACAGTGGTACCTCTGGTTGCGAACGGGATCCGTTCCGGAGGCTTGTTCGCAACATGAAAAGAGTGCAACCCACAGCGGCGCATCTGCGCACGCACAGGTTTTGACTCACTGCTTCTGTGCATGCGCGTGACATCATTTTGCGCTTCTGCGCAGGCGCGAGTGTTGAATGGTTTCTTTAAATGTAAAGGTTCATCATTGTTCCACCCGATGTGTATGTCTTTAAGGGGCCAGAGCAAGGGCCAGAGCAAGATAACAAGACCCAGTCTTGCAGCTGTGAAACATAGCAGGTGCTGCTGAGTTATATTGATTAAGCTGTGTCAGCAATTGGGTATAGTATATAAGGAGCAGCACCTAGCTCTCCCATTTCCCTGGGGGATGGGTTGGTGGTTGGGTCATGGTTGTTGATGTATTTAGTGTAAATGGAGTTTTTGTTTTTGTTATTAAAACCTTGTTTAAGTTATTTTTGAGTCCCTTTTTAATGCATGGTCTCCCCAGTAAGCTCTCTGCAGTGGTACCATACTGCAAAAAGCCAACAGCGAGTGGCGAATCCCGGAAGTAACCCCTTCCAGTACTTCCGGGTCACCGTGGGACGTAACCTGAAAGAACATAACATGAAGCGGACATAACATGAGGTATGACTGTAGATTGGAGGTTCCTATACCATCATGACTACTCACAAACTGCATCT
Organism: Podarcis muralis; assembly: GCF_964188315.1. NCBI lineage: Eukaryota > Metazoa > Chordata > Lepidosauria > Squamata > Lacertidae > Podarcis > Podarcis muralis. The sequence goes on along the minus strand of NC_135658.1, from coordinate 26,801,281 downwards.
GACCAGAGGCAAGACCAGGACGAAAGAAATACCCACACATGCTGCAGAAAGAATATCCTCTCTCTCTAACCATTTCCAGCTTTCCCATCTGCCACTTTGCTTATGCTTCCCAAACAATCACACACCCATCTCTCTTGAATACAGAGTTCATTTCTAAATTGGAATGAACCATACGGAAAGTGCAGTTGAGTGTGTTAAACCAGGGCAATGGGGTTGCTTGAGTGTAAGGCAGACATCCCATTAACTTCCCTTCCAAAGGGAGACTAACACGTCTGTCTTTCACGCTACCATAATAAATGCAATTTCAGCGACTCGTGGGAGGAGGAGAAACCCTTCCTTTCTCTTCATGCAGCATAACCCATGATTACGGCTGCAATTGCATCCCACCCCTATGTTTATACTTCTCAGATTGCTTCTAAATACTTTATGGATTTTAAAGTAGAAAAGGTTAGAAAGGACAGAAGACACTTTACATGCAAATCTGTGTAACTGCTCAGACAGGGGTTTGTTTGTTTTTCCCTTTAGGGAAAATAAGCTTAGGCGGATGCAGTGTTGAATGGAGGAGTGCAATATTCTCCCTGCTGGCTGTTTTCCTCTCCCTTCAAAGCTTTCATGGGGACATAGGAAGCTGCCTTATACTGAATTAGTGTTAGGATTCTTGCTCCATGTTTGCTGTCATGAGATTGTTGTCTATCACATGACGGTGTTGTTGTGACGTGGGGTTTGTGATTTCAGCTCTCTTGACATAATATGCTGGAGTCAGTTCTCTAGTAACACTTCTTTATTAAAGCAAACAAGACTGAGACCTGAGGAGGGAAGAGCTACATTTATAGGGACAGGGAACTAGATAGAAAGGATACATTTTGGAGGGAACAATATCAGGCAATCACAGTCCTGCCTTTTGGAGGAAACCAATAAGACAGAGGATCCAAATACAGCAGCTTAAATGAACCAATAGTAGCTGTACCCTCTGGAACCAAAAGGCAGTTACTTTACCCTAATGCAAATACAGACAATAATAATAATACAGATATAAAATCCTTTGACTCAATACACAACAGGTGTATGTTTTCATTCCACATGGTGGGAAGTGACAGAGACAGGATGTTTTGGTGTTACTGTGTTCCGTGATGTGGGACTATTGTCCTTTGTTCTTTCTCTCTTTGCTGTCTGATGAGAAAGAGGAAGGAGCTAAGTCAGAATGCTTCGAATGTATTATATGTAAATAAAAGTAGATTAGCCAAAATGCTGTGCCTACTGAGTTCTGTTACGCAAACTGCAAATACTCTGCAGGTTCCTAAGTGTGCTGATGCCTCTTGGCATCAGTCACTGTGATGTTCGGGCTGGAGAAAGCCTTGGAAGCTCCCGAACGACCGACCAGGAGGGAGAGAACATGCCAGTTGGGCACGTGTCTCTACCAGGGTCCTACACACAAGTAGGATGATCCTAACAAGTAGGACTATTGGTCCATCTAATTCAGTAATTGGCAGAAGCTTTTAGACAGGGGTCTGTCTCCCAGCCCTACCCAGAAAAGGCAAGGATTGAACCTGGAACTTTCTGCATGGGCAACAGCTGCTCTACTACTGAGCTATGGCCCTTTGCACTAGCAGGGATAGGGACTCCAGCTCCCATAATGTGGGTGATTAGCAGGCAAACCTAGCAAATGCATATTCTTGCTAGTTAGCATGAGAAGGGGCTAAGTCCATAGAGTTGTACTGAAGACAGGCCAGTACTCAGACCATAGAAATACAATTGGTAGAGAGGGCTCTGTGTGATGTCATTTTCCCTCCTCTCATGGAGATTAAGGAGCATATAGTACTTGTTCCTCTCTCTCTCTTCAGGCACGGTTTTGCTGTAAATATAAGCATTTTGCCTGCATAGTCTTTACTGTTACCATTGCTGTGAGCCAATGCATGATTATAAAGTAAGTAAATCTTATTTTTGAACTTACTTTACAAGTTGTTGCCTGGTTCTTTGTTAAGCGGGGTAAGAAAGGGAAAGCCGGCTTACTTCATCGCTGGACTTGCTCAAAACAAAGTTTACGGCCTAATTCCTATGCTTTGAATTTTGCAGCCATGGATGGGATTTAGAAACTCTGTTTAACCCACACATGCAGTGCCAGGAGGGGTAAATTGCCATCAATATGCCCTCTCCTATCCATTAAAACCCTTCCCACACATAAGACCTGGCCAGGGTGGTCAATAAAGGTCAGGGATAATGGGAGTTGTAGTCCCAAAGCATCTGCAACCCTGTGCTGCTGTGGAACCAGCCACACTGCCCTAAATCCGCCTCTGGCTTCTCTCTTGATTTGACTTCCACACAGCTATTAAAAGGCAGGGGAAAGTCTGATAATGGCAAGCCAACCATCATTATTCTTTTATGTTGAAAATATAATGGGCTGGAGATAAGCTAGGGCACTGAACTCTTGTTTCAAAATAAAAGGCTACTCTATTGGACCATTGGGCTCGCATTTAAGAGTTAATCCTGTTGGAATCAGAACAAAAAGCTAGGCTGAGAGAGATTACACTGTTTACACCTAATGAGGCTATTGTATTATGATATTCGTTGTTTACGTATTACATTTATTTCCTAGCTTTGTTCTAAAGCTCTGTTCAAAAGCTCCCAGCAAGGGACTTGATGCAGCATCTTCCATGAAGCCACATGTACTGCTGTGAAATCAAAGTAGGAATATTAAGATGACTTATGATGCAAATCCTTTGGATGACTCCTCAGAATTCCTATGAGTTTAATGGGATTTACAATCCCAAATGCTTCTAGAGTCTGCAATCTCAATATAGTTAGGGCCTATGTTATAAAGGATGGATAATTCTGTGGAAGATGTTGTTGATGAATTGCAGTGATTTTGCACAATCCACAAATAGAAATCGGGTAAATCTCAATTACTGTGAGAATACTCCAGTATTAGCAATAGTATGAATCAGGTATACAAAATACAGTCAAGACTGAGTGGCAAACTCTGAAGGCCAAAGAGATGAGTACCTACTTACAATGTGCATCATAGGTCAGTGACTCATTGTGCATGCTTACTATGAAGTCCCCCTGGGCTTAGTCTCAAGCAGGTATGCCTAGGGATAGTAGCTTAAGCCTGGCATCTAGAGAGTTGCTTTTGGCATGCCCAGCTGGATTTCTGCCATGTGTTCCCCTTTGAACAGCAGGCGCTTTCAGTCATCTTGCGAACCTGTGTTGAAAGGACTTTTCAAAAGCAGTTTACCACACAGTATTAGGTAAGGTAAAGGTAAAGCACCCCTGGACAGTTAAGTCCAGTCAAAGGCGACTATGGGGTTGTGGCGCTCATCTCGCTTTCAAGCTGAGGGAGCCGGTGTTTGTCCACAGACAGCTTTCCGGGTCATGTAGTCAGCATGACTAAACCGCTTCTGGTGCAACGGACACCATGACAGAAACCAGAGCACATGGAAACACCGTTTACCTTCCTGCTGCAGTGGTACCTATTTATCTACTTGCACTGGTGTGTTTTCAAACTGTGAGGTTGACAGGAGCTGGGACAGAGCAACGGGAGCTCACCCTACCACACGGATTCGAACCGCTGACCTTCTGATCAGCAAGCCCAAGAGGCTCAGTGGTTTAGACCACAGCACCACCCACTCCCCTAGATTCTAATACATAGACGGTACTAGAGACTGCTATTCAAGAATTTAAAGTACCTTCATTTGGCTAGTGGAATTAGTTTCATAGTTCTATGGAGCTTGGCATATATCTGGCCTGATTTCAATATGCTAATATAACAAGGGTTTCTGGAAAATGAAGGGGTCCACACATAAAAAAGTGATATTTAATTATTTTATTTAAATAGTTTTATTTTTGCAATTGTATAACTCAGATCCTTGCAGCATTTTACAAAATCAGTTGTAATTCTTTCCCCGTGTTTACATACAGAATGAAACACCAGTCTGTAAGTTCCTTTTTTTTTTAAGGGGGGGATTTAAATCTGTATTTGAATAGGCTCAAAGAGAGATGAGCAACCCTAGCCACCATCTGGTAAAATGGAAACTCTCTCATTTAAGGCAAGTTCAGACTAACAAAGTTTGACAAACGTGAAATCCAAATACTTTCAAACTTTGCTTGCCCTAAGTTTAAAGAGCAGGTCACTATCAAACAGAGGGATATGCATATTGGCACTGTCTCTTTCACAGTTTCATTCTGTTGCAATCCAGCACTCAGTTGTGGGGTTGCAGAGTCAATTAATACAAAAGCAATGCAAGGAAGCTGCATACTTGCAAATGCACGAACAAACAGAATCAGTACAAAAATAAATTATTCTTATAAATGTATGTTTTATAAAACAGTCTGTTCAGCAGGGGCTGACGTCAAGGTTGGTGCTCACTTGACTTTGTACGATAAAGCCTGTTTGAAACGTCGCTTGAGATCTTGCATGTTAGGTGATTTTGGTCGAGAAATGAGGGACGACCGCCTTTTGTCTCCGCTGCCACAGCTGTGCAACTTACTCACTTCTTTACAAAGATACTGAAATACATCACATACACCTTGGCAGCTATCGCTGGTGGAGATTTCTAGAAACACACTGCCCAGTTCATTGGCCAGCTGCAGGCCATCGCTGGCCGCCACCTGTCTGGAGTGAGCCAAGTCGCCTTTGTTGCCTACGATGACAACAGGGACTTTAGAGTCTGGACGGATCTTCTGGATGTGTTGATAAAGGGGACGGATGGACTGGTAACTACGGTAGTCTGTAATGGAATAGACTAAGACAACACCGTCTGCCCACTTCAGGCACCTGGAGAGCGAATCCAACATCTGTGCAACATCATCTTGCACCTGGAAAGAAAAAGAGCACAAAGATTTAAATAAATGAGATACAAGTGGGAAACTTTTCAACAGCAACTATATCAAATGCCTTTCCAAATAAGAAGAGGTTTGCTTCAAGACAGGCTGGTTGCTTTGGAAAGAGAAAATCCAGCTTGAAATCTGTTACTGGCACAGCTGTTCCCAACTTGATGTCCGCCAGATGTTTTGGACTACAAATACCATCAGCCTCAGCCAGTGTGGTCAACAGTCAAGGCTGATGGGAATTGTAGTCCAAAGTGTCTGGAGGGCACCAGGTTGGGGGAGGCTGTCTTAGCCAATAGCCAGTTCACAAGCTCACAAAGGTTGCATGACAGTGGCACATGTTAACTGTGCCATGTGTGCTTCTCACATGTGGAATGGCTGTGTGCAACAGCTTTAGAGACTCATCAGATACCAGCCTGACCATTGATGCTTTTGCATCTGAATATAGAAGGGATTGCCAAAGGCAATGTGCAGGTCTTCATCTGTGGTGGCTTTTGAGCCCCAACCAGCAAGATGTACGGCTCTACTGTATAATGAAACAAAGAGCTTCGAAGAACTTTTAGTTTCTGCATGAAACGTAGCAAAAGTCACACCACTTTCTAAACAGCCTACGAGAGCATTATTTCTAAGACTGCAATACAGTGGTACCTAGGGTTACATACGCTTCAGGTTACAGACTCCGCTAACCCAGAAATAGTGCTTCAGGTTAAGAACTTTGCTTCAGGATGAGAACAGAAATCATGCTCCGGGGGCGCGGCAGCAGTGGGAGGCCCCATTAGCTAAAGTGGTGCTTCAGGTTAAGAACAGTTTCAGGTTAAGTGTGGACCTCCAGAACAAATTAAGTACTTAACCCAAGGTACCCACTGTAATAGGAAGCTGCCTTATGCAGTCAGACTATTGGTGAATCTAGCTTAGTACTGTCTACACTGACTGGCAGCAGTACCTGGAGATGCCAGGAATTGAACCTGGGATCTTCTGTGTGCAAAGGAGATTCTCTACAGCTGTTGAAAAATGCTGGCTTGAATTAAGCCCTCTTGAAAATACAGTGGGTCTTCTGAAATGCCTACAAGTTACTTGCTGACTGTGGACACAGACAATTGCCGAGCAATTCCACATTCTATGCAGCAAATCTTTTCCATTTATTTCCTCCAACCCTTTAACCATTGGACTTCAGTCACAGAACATCATTTGCATTAATGTGCAGATTGCATCAATGAACGTGAAAGATCGCAGCCTACTCCTATCAGTGGGAATTTTCTCAGCAACATTCATATCTACTGATGGAATGAATCAAACCTCAAAAGGCCGACAGAATGGACATGTTTAGGATTGTTTCCGTACCTCAATACATCCTGGGGTGTCTTGGATTTGCAAGAAAATCTGGTCACCTTCAACGTGAACGAGCCTTGAATAGAGATTGCCTGGAGAAAGAAAAAGGGAAGCTCATTTCAAAACTGTTGCACTTTATTTGGAGGTAGGAGGTATATTATAAAGAAGCAGGGGAACTGATGCTAAACACATTCTTTCTCCATGGGGGTGCAATGTAAATAAAAGGAACCGGTGTGGTCAGAGAATTGGGGAGGCTTAGCCAGGCACCTTACTGGGTGACCAAGAGTCATTCACATTTTCTCAGCCTTATTTACCTTTTTATGTTGCTGTGAAGATAAAAACTAACATACACTTTCCTGGGCTCTTTGGAGGAAGGATGTGACTCTGTTCATTTGTTAGTGTTTATTTATTATATCTCTCGCCCGCCAATGAGCTCAAGGTGCTTCATTCCTCTTCCCCATTTTATCCTCACAAGAACCCTGTGAGGGAGGCTAGGCTGACAAATAGTGATTTGCCTAAGGTCATCCAGGAAACTTCATGGCAGAGTTGAAATCAGAAACTGGATCTCTCCAGTTCTAGTCTTGGACTCAGTCTAACCGCACTAGACCTAGGGTCTGCAAAATTATAAGGTTATATTAAAAAAAAACCCCACAATACTGCTTCTTCCCTGTCCTCTCGTCCCTGTTGGGCAAGCACAGAAGCATAGGAGAAGGGCTGGATGGTATTATGGGCAGCGTAAACAGATCCATTTCCCAGACTTCCCTGGGAAAACAAGGCTATATGTGCATGATCCCCACAAGCACCAGACCCAGATTCACAGAGAGATTCTATGAAAGAAAGAAGCTCACCTGTGTTGGGTTCATAGTCTCCAATGAACCTCCTGGTTAGGTACCGTACAATCATAGCTGGAAAGAAATGAGAGTTGTTGGGTTACTAGCGGTGACAGGTGGCAAAGGAAGACGCATCAAACGACACATATCCCTTTGATAAAAATAGCATTTGCAAAAAAAGGTGGGGGCTGCGATGATGTCCTGCTACAAGCAAACACAGACACACAAAGCTTTTAGCAAAATGAGTGTCGTCTCCTTAGCTACGATGCCTGCTTGCCAGTGTAGGCATCTCCCGCCTATAATGCAACAGGCGTGTAGAGTCTGCTTCGAAAGCAACTCTCTTCCCTGAATATGTTCGCAGCTTCTTTGTGTCAGGAGAAGATCTGCACGTACATGCCTCTGTGGCTTTAGGAGAGCATTCCCCCAGAAACCATTCATTCCCTCATTCATTCATTCTGGGAGACAAAAGGGCTGAAATGTGGATGGCTTTGAGAACAGAGGTGGCTGCCTTGCAACAAGCCAGGAAAATTATCCTTCCCGCTTACCGGGGGGGGGGGGGGTCCGCCCCGGGTGTCATCCCTGAGGGGGTGACAAAATGGCACACCACGGGGGGGGGGCATTTACCACAGGGCCTAGCCAGCAGCATACCCAAGCTATGCGTCTCTCCTGGGAGTGATGTGCCCTGTGCTGCCCAAAACAGCAGCGTGGGGCTTGTGCCCGCCAGGCAAACTCCATGGGCAGCTCGCCACGCCACCCCCCTGGGTAGATTGCCACGGCACCCCCGTGGGTGGCTTGCCCTGCCCCCACGCCCCTGCAGTAGCCTGCACAAGGGCAGCCAGTGCAGATGTTGCGAACTGCAACTTCCTTCAGCACGGCTAATGGTCAGGGATGAAGGGGGCTGTAGCTCACAAAATCTGGAGGGCATCGGGTTGCGGGGTGGGGGGAGAGAGAGAGAGAGACTGAGTTAGTCCACCAGCATCTGGCAGCTGCCTTATAGGCACATCAAACCAAGGATGCATCTAGCTCCAGAGTGGCCACACTGACCAGGAATTGAGATTCCTGCATTGCAGGGGGGTCGCCTCCATGACTCTTGGGGTCCCTTCCCCCTCTACAATTCTATGATTACAAGGGTTGGGCAAACGGGACCTTTCGCATTCAAAACACGCGCCCGCCCGCCCGCCCGCCCGCCCGCTTCGGCTCCATCCCGCTTTGCAGCAGCCCCTCCGCGGATACGGCGGTGACCTTGACGCTTACCGCTTTTCCCCACGCTCCCCGTTCCCAGCACAGCCAGCTTCACGTCCTTGACCAGGTAGTCGGAGGGACACTCCTGGATCGGAGCTAAAAGGTAGTTGTGAGACATGATGGACAGCCGCATGGGGATAGGCTCCCCTTCCTCCTGCGCCCGGCGAGGCGAAGACGAATCCGGAGGGGCGCAGCTAGCGGCGGTGAGGCGACCTTTCCAGAGGGCAGCTGGAAGCGAGGCGAGGAAGGACAGTGAGCCAGGCTCCCGGCTCCAGCCTCTGCTCCGGATCGCAGCCGCCGAGCCTTTAAAGCGCGCCGGGTGGCGGGCGGGCGGGAGCTGTCTCCGCCCCTTCCTTCCATCTATGGGCCGGGGAAGGGCCGGCGCTGCGTGCGCACGAGGGCCGGGAGATGTGCGCGCACCGCGACGAGCGCCGCCCAGCGCAGACCGTGGGAGATGCCCGCGGATCCAATGCAGGTTCCAATGGCGCTCCAAGGTTTTCGGGGGCAGCGAAACGAGGGAGCTTTGTGTCGGGGCGCGCTTTATTGGAGAGCCGCGGCTGGATCCTGGCTTGCGGCTTGGATGGGCGTGAATGAATGGGAGCCCCCCCCCCCGCTCCGCACGCGCCGGGAGTGAATAAAATGTGGAGAGGTGGGGTTTCCAGTATTTTATTGAAGGGGATCTTGGTCTCTAGGAGTCTGCTCCTATGGCACGCACAGACTGCCAAAAGGCAGAGGGTGACCCAGTAAAGCAAAGCCAACAAAAAAGGTAAAGGAAACGCATCTCCAAAAAAGGAGGATAGAAGATGATCCAGGTTTGTGCAACATTTGCGTTTGCTGATGTAGATAGAATTTAGAAATCATGGCTGCAGTTTAACAAGAAATGCAATACATTTCACACTGCAGTTTCACTTCGCTCAGGTGTGCTGTACACCTGCTCAGTTTTAGTCCAGGTCGGTGCTGACTGTTGATGGCCTCTGTTGTCTAAACTGAGGGTACTTCATCCTTTAACCAGACTGGACAGCCCTTCAGATATAGGACTGCCCTCTGTAAAGCAAGGTCACCATATTAAAATATGGTGCTTCTTTTTATCCCACCCATTTCTACACTTTATTTTTAAATTGATGAATACAAGAGGTTGAATTGGTTTTAAAAATTGGTTAAGAAATACAAGTGTAGTGCAGTCGTGTGCACTAGCTCTCATGTGGCTTTGCAAGTTTACTAAGTCTCACTACATCCAATGGATTCAGCTCACCTGGGGCTGCCTCCACCTATGACCTGTTTTGTGTGGAATTGCTATGCTTTGTTCACTTACATTTTATGGGGCATCACGACATCATCAAAAAAGTCTTCAAGCTCCTCCAGACGACACTTTTATTGGGCATGTGTCCTGATTTGTTCACGTGGAACTTACCTGGAGGTTAGACCATGTCTGGTCTTTACTGAACATTTGGTCTGATTTGCTTGCTGGGCAGGGGGATCTAAGACAATGGGGATTCATCCTGGATTCACCTTGATTTGCTTGTTCAGTGGTTATACATATTTAGAATCACAGAATCTTAGAAGTGCAGAGTTTGAAGGAACCACGATGGGTTATCTAGTCCAACCCGTGTTTTGCTCACCATGCGGCCCAGTCCCACAACCCTGAGATTATGAGTTTCATGCTGTACCGACTGAGCTATGCTCACCCCATGCTTCTTAAGGGCATTTCCTTAGCATGACCCCTCCATCTTTTATCAGATGTTGTTCCCCCCTCCCTTTGTATGGCTATCATGTATCAGGTGTGCTTAGGATGATGTACCTGTACACCTCAATACATCTTCATTATTATCCTTCCAGTCATGCCATTTTTAGAAACCTATCCTTTGTGCTTCTTTGCCAATATAAAAATTATTTTAGAAAAGTGAACGTAATTAAATACAGTTGGATTTACATCACAGGCTGTGTTCCCTGTTCATTGCGCACTCACTGTGTTTCCAGTTCTTTGTTTTTAAATCCCTGTTATGCATATGTGCCCTGTGCTTTGTTACAAAAGCCTATTGTTTTGATGCGTTGTTTCTCAAACTGGTTTCACACCAGTCGGAGCCCTTAAGCTGCTCCTAATTCGTCTCGAGCCATATGTGAACACCTTTGCAAAAGGTGAAGAGAAGAAACGCCAAGGTACACCTGCATCGGAATAACTGGACGGCTTCCTTTGCTCCAGCTGCAACAAAATATGTCTTTCCTGTATCGGTCTGTACAGCCACAGCAGTGTGCTGTAACTCACCAATGGTTTGTCTCCACCCATGAAGGAACACTCTTCCATTGTCTCCTGAGACAGACGGATGCCAAGCATGCTACCAGTGCCCACTGGTGTGAATACAAACAGAAATGAATGAAGCTGTGCTGACATGAACAGCTAGGGAGGGAAGGAGCCGTGAAACACACTGGAAAAACAATTTCACTGCACTCGTAAGGGAGCCATGTGAACACACCCTAAGTAATTCTGTAGGCTACCCCTCTGTGTACAGCTGTCATGGGAAGCAATGTTACCTGCAACGTGTGAAGTGTGGCTGTCACAAACACACATCATGTTTGTGTTTGATGTATTACAGTATTTTAATATTTTTTTGGAAGCCGCCCAGAGTGGCTGGGGAAGCCCAGCCAGATGGGCGGGGTATAAATAGAAGAAGAAGAAGAGTTTGGATTTGATATCCCGCCTTTCACTCCCTTTAAGGAGTCTCAAAGCGGCTAACATTCTCCTTTCCCTTCCTCCCCCACAACAAACACTCTGTGAGGTGAGCGGGGCTGAGAGACTTCAAGGAAGTGTGACTGGCCCAAGGTCACCCAGCAGCTGCAAGTGGAGGAGCGGAGACGCGAACCCGGTTCCCCAGATTAGCAGACTACCGCTCTTAACCACTACACCACACTGGCTCTTAATAATAAATTATTATTATTATTATTATTATTATTATTATTATTATTATTATTATTACTACTACTACTACTACTACTATTATTTGGAAACCATGATCCAATCAGGGCGTCTGGCAACAGAATCCTGCTTATGGGAGCTACTTTTGTATGAAAATTAAAATTGCAGCAATTCTGTTTTCATGCCAGAGAAACTATTCTCTCAGAAGAATAGCTGCAGACCACACGCGAGAGCAGTTTTCCAGCGCAAAGCAGCCATGAGCACATAAATTCAGAAGAAGAAAAAGAGTTTGGATTTGATATCCCGCTTTATTACTACCCTAAGGAGTCTCTAAGCGGCTAACAATCTCCTTTCTCTTCCTTCCCCACAACAAACACTCTTTGAGGTGAGTGAAGCTGAGAGACTTCAGAGAAGTGTGGCTACGCCAAGGTCACCCAGCAGCTGCATGTGGAGGAGTGGAGACGCGAACCCAGTTCACCAGATTACAAATCCTTCTGGATCAGACCGAAGGCTCATTCATTGCAACACCCTGCTCTCATATCGGCCAGCCAAGTGTCTGTGGGAAGCCCAGAAGCAGGGCTTGAGTGCGATAGCGCTCTCCCCACTTGCAATACCCAGCCACTGCTATTCAAAGGCATACTGTCAATGATGCAGTGCAGATACTCTCCAAACCAATTCAGGGATATCAGATGGGTGTGCACAGTTGTTTAAAGATATATTTATACAAAGCCTATGTGACAACTGCGTGACAAAACAGGTGGGGCGAAAGGATTGGTCTGTAAGGACAGGAGGAGTTCTGTGGAAGAATGCTAAAAAGTTACTAAAACATTTTATTGGGGAGGAAAGGTTCCTATGGCTACCATAGTAGGCATGCATCTGATGTGGCATAGGATAGGACTGTCTGCTACAGAGCTACAGTTCCCAACAACCTTAGCAAGCTACAGTTCCCAGAATTCTTTGGGGTGAAGGAGTCTTGTGCTTCGAATGTGCTTTAAGTGTATTGTGTGGGCCTGCAGCTGCCATGTAGTCGGATATAGGATGCTTGGTAAGGGTCTGATTCTCAGAACCGTTTCTCATCCTAAGCGGGAAACGGACTCTTTCAGACCGAAGGAGTTCAGGACGTGAGGGATTTCAAAGCACCGCTTCCAAAGATGCGAGGTGGCAGCCTTTCACCTTTGTTGCGATAAGCAGAGACACCATATGTACTTTTCCTAACTGCAAAAACAAAGCTACTTCACTGAGTGTTACCAAGAGGAGCTCTGGGGAGAGCAAGGCGACAGGGATAGGGAGCTGAGAGAACCAGCCCACAGCCCCCTTCCCTCAGCTTACTCCCAGTCCCTGCCCCAAGCAGTGTAGAGTTGGAAAGGACTCTTGAGTGTCATTTAGTACAACCCTCTGCAATGCAGGGATATTTTGACCAACGTGGAGCTCAAACTCAGGACCTGAGTGGGGGCAGTGGTGGGTGAGAGGACCATGGGGTACACAAGCTAAAAATGACCCAATCCACATGGTCAATAATGATCAAAGCCAGTATTTCCCAAACTTGGGTCTCTAGCAGTTTTTGGACTACATTTCCCATCATTCCTAGCAAGCAGGACCAGTGGTCAGGGATGATGGGAATTGTAGTCTGAAAACAGCTGGAAATACTGGGAAACACTAGAGAGCGCCACATTGATTGCCTCTAGTTGGGGTTGATAGGAACTGTAGTCTAAATACTTCTGGGTATCACAACTTTGCTCCCCTGGCATATCTAGTTAGACTTGTGTGATTTTACTGAGAAGAGTTTAAACTATACCAGCCTCCGGGACAAGCTTTTGTTATTCTCTTCCAGATTTTTATCTCTGGTAACAGTGTGGTGTGCGTTTGTTGTGTCTCATGTGCCTCTCTGGTTTACTCATAAACAGTGTCATTAAAATTTGAATTTCTCAGTCATGTTGTGAAATGAGTAAAAAATGAAAGAAAAGAGTTCAATATTGCTTTTGTAGCTGTAATAAACCCACATTGCAAAAAATATTACACTGCACTACTAATCTATTTTTTAAGATGGCTTTGGAAGGAGCAGTAAAATTGTTGAACATATTTTTCTCCCCTGTGTAAAAATAAAGTAAAACTACTGACACACTAAAAGAAATGAGCTCCCGTTTTAGTCCTCTAGAGGGATGCGCTTCATAGCTGTTTGGCTGAAATCTGTAAGAAAAAGAAACACCCTCATGTATAAGAGAGATGAGAGGCACCATTGTGTGGACCCACATGAAACATCGCAGCTAATATAGGCGCGTTCTGAGATGATTTATTAACTGGCACTCTGAATTGTTCCCTTCCAGTGTGAATTCAATTTCATGGGTGTGAATGCACCACTAGCAGACCACAGGTACAGGGCATGTCATTGCCAGTTCAGAGCAGTTCCCGAAATGTGGCAAAAGGTTGTGTACTTGGATGATTCAAAAAGGGAACCTGCAGTATGGAGTGCTCCTGCCTAGCATTGGGCCAGACAGCCTCCCTCCTTCCCTTGCCTAAAAATGACCCAATCCACACGGTCAATAATGATCAAAGTGGTTCCTAGAAGCTGTCAGCATGTGACAGCAGCCATATCCCGGGAATGGCTTTGACTGGCACAACCAGGTGACGGCAGGCAATGGGCCTCAGAACCTCAGTGAGTTAGGGACTTCCCCTGCAATAATTTATATTTATATGCTGCCCATCTGATTGGGTTGCCCCCGCCACTCTAGGCAGCTTCCAACAAATTAAAACACCGTAAGACATCAAACATTAAAAACTTCCTTATCCAGAGCTGCCTTCATATGTCTTCTAAAAGTCAGATAGTTGTTCATTTCCTTGACATCTGACGGGAGGGCGTTGCACAGGGTGGGCACAATTACCGAGAAGGCCCCCTGCCTGGTTCCCTGTAACTTCACTTTTGGCAGTGAGGGAACTGCCAGAAGGCCCTTGGCGCCGGACCTCAGTGTCTGAGCTGGATGATGGGGGTGGACATGTATCCTTCAGGTATATGGGGCCAAAGCCATTTAGGACTTTAAAAGTCAACACCAACCCTTTGAATTGTGCTTGGAAATGTACTGGGAGCCAATGTGGGTATTTCAGGACTGGTGTTATGTGGTTCTGGCGGCCGCTCCCAGTCACCAATCTGGCAACCGCATTCTGGGTCAGTTGTAGTTTCCGAGCCACCTTCAAAGGTAGCCCCATGTAGAGCGCATTGCAGTAATCCAAACGGGAGATTATTCTTGGAATACTCTTGGGCAAGACACCTTCTGTAGCCCACCTCACTGCAGCAGGGGAATTCTGGGTATTCTTGTAAGTGGGTCTGTTGGAGTGTAGGCCTCTAGCAAATGCCCTCCTCTCTCAGCCCTACCTGGGGATGCCAGGGATTGAATATGAGGCCTTCTTCATGCACAACAAATGCTCTGCTACTGAGGTGCGACACTTTCCCAAGCAATGGGAGGTTGACCAGCAAAGGGACAATTAGGAGCCATGCCCCATACGAGAGCAGAGAAATCTGCTTTCCTTTATACCGCCCATATCAACTTGTTTATTGCACTTGCATTGGAAAAGGTAACAAATATGAACTGAGAGGCTGTTTTTCTCTCTCCTCCTCTTCTTTCTTCAAGTGGCAACACCTGAGTGCAGGATTTATTGATTCAAGGCTACACACAAAAGCTGGAATATTGCCTATTGTCATTTCCTCGAACAATCTGCTGACAGCAGATTCGAAATTACCACCCATCCCCTCTCCTGCATCCTCTTGAGCTGTGCAAATATGGCTCATAGGTGCAGGCTTGAAAACAGATGTGTGTGTTTGTGTTTTCCTTCTCTGCGTACAGCCAGCATCCTCTTGTGCCTCTTCTCAGTGAGCAGAGAGGAAATACAAGTTGCTGCTTGAAGGGACTAGTAAAGCAAATGGCAAAAGGGTTGAGGCTCCCTGCTTTTTACATTTTGTTTTACATTTACATTTTACATTACATTGTTTTACATTCGTTTTACATTTTGTCAGTTCATGATTATTTAACTTGCTCTGTCTTTTCGATGGTGGATATCCTAAGAAGTGTCCAAATACATAGCTAACAAACAATTTTCCAATGGTTGTAAACTGCTCCCTGGACATTTTCAGTTGAATGGTGGGTATGGAAATGTTTTAAATAAAATATCAGAACAACCCAATTATCAGCATACGGTTTAAAGCGGCCTTATATTCATGCACTGCTCTGGAAGCTGTGGGTGAAGAGGAACTCCATGCAGGCAGCTCAAGAAAGAGGTTGGTGTCTCTCATGCACCCGGCAAAAAAAGTCAAGTCTGCCTGCATAGAAATACATTGGGCTGCTGCTGCAGGAGGAGGAGGGATTTTGCACATCACCAAAAAGAGAAAACAGAGCTATCATGACTAGTTGCCATTGGCCACTGTGAAAATAAGACTTTCTAATCCTCTTTTAAAGCCTTTCAAGTAGGCATCCATTATTATTATTATTATTATTATTATTATTATTATTATTATTATTATTATTATTAAGATTTGTATACCGCCCTTCATCCCAAGATCTTAGGGAAGTTCACAAGATAAAAATACAAGGTAAAAACACAAATAAATGTTAAAACAAAAACAAAATACACCCCCAACGCCTTTAAAAGGCAGAATGTTAATCAGCCAACGGTCTGGTTGAGGAGGAACGTTTTCACCTGGTGCCTAAAATATATATACCTCGTAGAAAAGCCCGTAGGAGCCACACAGCCTTTAAAGAGCACGCCACTCTTGGGGGCTTTTCCCCAAGGAGGGAGAAGGGATTGACTGGCCAAGTCAGTCCCTTCTCCCTCCTGTGGGCTTTTGCGGGAGATGGGGGAATTCCCCCACCTCCCGCAAAAGCCGTGCGCTCTTCAAAGGGTGAGCGGTTTCTGCTGGCTTTTCTATGGGGAGGGGGCTTTTCCCCGGGGAGGGACAAGGGACTGACTGGCCGTTTCAGTCCCTTCTCCCTCCTGGTCGAAAAGCCCGCAGGAGTCGCGTGCAGCTCCTGTGGGCTTTTGCGGGAGGTGGGGGAATTCCGCTACCTCCCGCAAAAGCAGGGAGAAGGTCTTGGAGTAGCGCACAGGCTGCGTGCAACCTGTCCGCTGCTCCCAGAGCTGTGGGGGGTGTGTGTGTCATATTTTTTTCCTTGACCCCCCCCCCCCCGAAAACTAGGTGCGCCCTATGGGTCGGTGCGCCCTATAGGGCGAAAAATACGGCAATGAAGGCGCCTGACAAACCTCCCTGGGGAGAGCATTCCACAAACAGGGAGCCGCGGCAGAAAAAGCCTACTCTTGGATTGCCACCCTTCGGACCTCTCAGGGAGGAGGCACACAAAGAACGGCCTCAGGTGAGGAACACAAGTGTCCAGGTTGGTTTATATGGGGAGAGGCGGTCCTTGGGGTATTGCAGTCTTGAGCCGTTTACACACAGATTCATAGGTGAGGGGAGAGACTTCATCCGGCAAGGCCTTCTTCCACCTGCCTTGCCCCAGCCTCCGGGCCTAAAAAGGTAAAGGACCCCTGACAGTTAAGTCCAGTCGCAAACGACTCTGGGGTTGTGGTGCTCATCTTGCTTTACTGGCCGAGGAAGCCAACGTTTCTCCACAGACAGTTTTTCCGGGTCATGTGGCTAGCATGACTAAGTCGCTTCTGGCGAAACTAGAGCAGTGCACAGAAATGCCGTTTACCTTCCCGCTGGAGCAGTACCTATTTATCTACTTGCACTTTGACGTGCTTTCGAACTGCTAGGTTGGCAGGAGCTGGGACTGAGCAACGGGAGCTCACCCTGTCGTGGGGATTCGAACCACCGACCTTCCAATCGGCAAGCCCTAGGCTCAGAGGTCCTGGAGGAAGAACTGTGAGGGGAGAGACTTCATCAGGCAAGGCCTTCTTTCACCTGCCTTGCTCCACCCTCTAGTCTCTGCTTCTCAAATTGTATTGTTTTATGCACTGTGGCTTGCCGTTGTTTTATGGATTGTAGTTTAGAAATTATTTTTTGTAATTGTTAAGAGTGGATTTCTGCTAAATTTTTATATGCTGGTATTATTCTTCTATACTATTGCTGAATGTTACATTTTTGATGTAGTTTGCTTGAAGTTGTTTTATTACCACATTTTTGTATTGGATTAGATTGTTATAAGGTGTACATTCCTTGTTTCTTCAGCTTGTAAACCGCCTTGGGTATTGTAAGATAGATGGTATACAAATTAAAAATGAGGAACGCTGATGATAGTTTTAAGTTTCTTTCTTTTGTCTGCCTTCACTCATTGCCCTAAGTTCCAGTATTATGAGAAAAGGACAGAAGAGCCTCCTGGATCAGGCCATTTGCCCTGGTCCAGCATCCTGTTCTCACAGTGGCCAGCTGGAAGCCTGTGGAAAACTTGCAAGCAGGACCCAGCCACAGCAGCACTCTAGCCTCCAGCAACTGATATTCAGAAGCATTACTGCCTCATCTGAGCTGGGAACAAAGGGGACTTGCTTGCATGTCCTTTAACCCTTTTCACATGTGCAAAATGGAGATCCCACACCTGGGACAGTGGAGAGGCATGTGTTACTCGTAACCTTTTGTAGTGGGCAGCTCTGCACCTGACTGAATCACGCTCTCATCAGTGTTTCTCCCATAGAATAGTACAGTCACTTTTTCTATTCAGTTCATTTCAACAAAGAAACCACATAGCTAAAGAGGAAGCTTGTTTTGCCCACCTACATTTTTATTGATAAAAAAAGAGAAAAACCTTGATAGGTTTGTTTCCAGTCAAAAACTGCTGCTTTTAATAATGTAACCTATTTCTGACTCCCATCTTTTGCTTTCTGCAGCTCTCTGTAAAAGTGCACATTTGTATGGCACTCTTGAAACATACACCACATGGTCTGAAGTGGCTTTGACTCTTTCAGTGTATTTTGACCCATCAAGAATGAGCTGGCCAGGTAGAAGTTGAATGACAGATGTGGGGGTGAGGATACAGAGCTAAGACTGGATGAGACAGAAGATGGAATAGCAGCAAACAAGGGGAAGGACCGCAGAAGATCCAGAAATGGAAATACTTGAAAAAGGATGCTAATGAAGAGAATATAGGGGGATGAGCCAGAGAAAGAAACAAAGAGCCAGAGATCAAGATTTAAATAGTATAAAAACGTGACATCTTTAAAGATTGAAAAATATGTGCTGCTCCAAAATCTGTTGGTAGAATGTACAGCCAAGGGTAAATACATGGTGCTTTCTGGCACAACTTGTTCTGAGGATGGATATTATGCTTTTTATGTAGAATGACAGAAAATAGGAAGCTGCCTTATAGTCAGACCATTGGTCCATCTAGCTCAGACAGATGGAGGTACTTCAGTTTCAGGTAGGAATCTCCCAGCCCTACCTGGACACAAGAATTGAATCTGGGACATCCAGCATGTAATCAGATACCCTGTCACTGAGCTACAGACCTTCACCCTTAACCTATAATCTGATGGTGGTTTTAAAGGAATCCTTGGTAAAAATTACAAGGGCCCCTAAGAATGCATGCTGCAGTTCTTTTTGGAAGGCACCAGATCTGTTTTGTCAGCAGAGATCCGATGTCTGACATCGCAGTACTCATGGTGTAGAACCCATGAAAAAAACCATGCCATCTCTAGGATGTTTTAACAGAACCAGTGTTTTCTGTTGATGTACCAGCCCATTCATCCCATTTTTTAAATCTCCCATATCACTCTTTTCTCATTGATCCCCACAGATGTGTTTTCTGTAGAAGGAAGCCAAGCACCAGGGTGACGAGGCTAAAATGCAGAATCAATCATATTTAAAGATCAACATGAGTTTATAATCTCACACTAAGTGGATCCCCTAGTGTTGGTGGGGGCAAGAGGCAAATGTAGTGGAAAGGGGGTAGAGGATGGGAAATAAGGGATGCTGTCATCCCTTACCCTGAGACAATAAAGGACAAAAAACTTCATTGGAGACTGGATTCCTTTTTGAGAGGCTACTCAGTTCAGCAACTTCAGCCCAACTGTAGTTGAATCACCAAGTGATTAAACTGGGCTATGTTGGTGTATTTTTGGAACATCACTCCTGTAGCTACAGAAAGCATAATTGTACTAAGCCATCAAGGACAAGAGGAAAGCACAATCAACGTAATGAACAGCACTTAATTTATAAGAACAAAGGGTGTTATTTTTTAGAGTCTGCTAGATGTCAAACTCTCCATTCACACAGGTGATCTACGTGCCATTTCCCCACACACACAGCCACAGAATGGGCGGCTGGAATATGCTCAACTTTTCCAAAATGGATTTTGTTGACCAAAGTTTGTAAAGATATAGCTTGGCATAGATAACGGAGATAAATACCCCTTACTGATCAAAAGCTGGACTCCATCTGCATGTACCCTTTATAGACTGAAAAAACACTTGGTTTCTGCTTCATCCCATTAGTGCAAGAGAATGGGTTGATTTCATTAGCCAAATGGTAAGTTGCGTATAGACACACACGCGCGCACACACAGAAGCAACAACCATTTTGTGTGCATTTAATTGATGTGCAACCACAGACGTATGATTCCTTTTGGACCCAGAAGAGGGCAGAAAGAGGGCGTAACAGGTCGGGCTCATTCATGCTCCGCCGATGCATGCAGGGGGCCAGGAATGGAACCCACACACAAAACGGTCATTGCATCTCTCAACCCAGATTGACACACCTAGAACTCTGCTCAAGTTACTAAATTTTATAACCCAAACCAATGCTTTGAGAGACTATGCTAATCAGCTCTAACTAATAAGTATTATTTATGTATTTTTAAACATCTAGCTCACTTAGCTGGAATTAAATCAACAGCAAACCCACAAGTAACAATTTTGGGCCAATTTATAGTGCATTGGGGATTGGACAGCCCTTAGGGGCGAGAAAGAACTTGGCTATCTTTAAGTGATCATTTCTGCCTATAATTTAACTCAACACTCCATTCATGCCAAATAGTTCTTGTCTTTTTACAAAAGCACAGTGCTTGTTAAGAATAATTTGACCACACCAACACAAACTTAGGTCCTCAACATGGTATTTTATTTTGTTCACATACACTATGCCATAAACTCATATGGAATTGGTTCCAGCAGCTCTGGCTCCTTGCCATTGTTTCTCACAAAGTGGGCTTCTCTTGGAGGAGCAGGCTAGAAGGCAGAAAAAGAAATTTAAACATAAATCTAAGTTACAATAGCATTGTTTAGTCCAGGTGCCATCTGTTGGGCTTTCCTTGTTTTTACTGCAGCGCTATGTCCCTAGAACACAAAAACCTACAATACTTTGGACTTGAGAAAGCATGGCACCTCGTCTCGCAATATGGCAACTAATAATTCTATGCATGAATCATTTTACAATTTGTTAAATATATTTTCCCCTAGCAAGTTTGCTGTATCACTTGAGAATAGGATGAGTCACACAGTAGCAATTTTTTAAAACAAGCCAACAGCAGGTTCCCCCCGCCCCCCATAATATGAACAAAGATTACCTACTAGCACTGAAAATAACTTTATGAAAATAATACCAAGGCTAAATGCATTTGAAACATACTTGGATTATGCAGAAAAAAACCCCGCTAGTGTTTCTGACTAAACTTCCTTCTAATCTGAAAAATGTGTTAATGGAATTAATTACCTGACATTCTTCTTGTCAGAAACTTAATTGCTTCCTGACATCTTAGTCACACAGAATGTTCAAACCACTTCCGCCAACCCCCCTCCCTTTGTTTGCAGACAAAGTACATACACTTTGTTCACATCTCAATACATTACCTGGCGTTTTAGTTCAAACCAAATTCCCTTTTCCTTTCCTTCTTTTTTCTTTCTTTCATTTTCTTTCACACGCTGCAAGAAGCTGTCTCTGCTCTTTGAGTGCTTAATATGCTCAATTCGCACATTAATTCTCTTGGCCAGAATCTTGCCCCTAGACACAGAACACCAACACTGTTAGATTTAGCAGCTTTTCCTGTGGGTTTTTAAAAAAAAAAAAAAAAAAACAAGTAGGACTAACAGCTGAGCCCAAGTCAGTACATATGGTTACCATGCTAGTTTCAGAGCATAGGCAACTCTGATTGCTGTAGGAACATGAACAGCTTTCAGATTTTGAAGAACTTTTCAGTATGTTTCCTTTGACAGGATCCAAGCCAATTAAGTATTAACTGGTTGGGTTTTAAAAGGATATTGTCTCTGCCCCACCTGAATGGCCAATGGAGACAACAAATGTCTAATTGGCAAAGTGAATGGGGAGAAAGGAATCCATCAATGCAATTAAAGCTCCAAACCATTTTAGTAGCACTTACTTAACTTTCTTGTTCACAATAATGCCCACAGCATGCTGGGTAACGTTGTATACCCTTCCTGTCTTGCCATGGTAACATTTGTGGGGCATGCCTTTCTGAATTGTGCCCATGCCCTGTTAATAAAAGACAGACAGAAAATATTACCATAGCTTATCTTACAAAAAAATGTCAAAGATATATTGAACTAAAGCAATTGCAATCATAACATTAGCAACATTTCCCAAAAGCTTTCAATATCAGAAAGAACATGTTTAAAAATATAAATTTGTCCCAAAGTCCTCCAATGTCAGGTTCCCAAGCTTTAACTAGACTAAGCATCTGTCTAATAATTAAACTATCAAGTAAGCTATGTTTTGGATTATACAGTGGGTAATATCTAGCAAGTCATACTCAGAATAGTCCTATTGCAATCAATGGACTAGATTTCAATTGGTCTACTCTGCGAATGGAATAGCATTGTATATCAAGCAATGTTTACCATTTGAAAAAAAATTCTAGAGCGAAGTACTGGGTCTTCCAGTTGCTCACTTATCCTGTTGCAGGAAATCAGATCATGCAACAGCCATATCCAAACTGATGAATGGTTTGCCAATACACGCATGGTTGCCACAATTATCCTTACATATTAATGGTATCTTAAAATATTTAATCAAATAAAATTAAATCTAAAGAACTGGACACCTCTGGTTTGCTTTCAGTGCCGGTGAAATGATTTGCTCACTTTGCTATTACAAAAGCAATCATAAGAGACAATCATCATCAAGCTCCAGAGTGTTATGAAATAAAAATTTCA
This sequence comes from Podarcis muralis, assembly GCF_964188315.1. Classification (NCBI taxonomy): domain Eukaryota; kingdom Metazoa; phylum Chordata; class Lepidosauria; order Squamata; family Lacertidae; genus Podarcis; species Podarcis muralis. The sequence continues at coordinate 26,779,045 of NC_135658.1, read as the reverse complement.
AGTAAAGTTCTGTATTAGCATTAGTGTGATATACTGAAGAGGGCAACCTTCTGGCAAATTAATACTCCTCTGTGTATTTTCCAAATTACATTGTAAGATGAAATGCAAATGTGAGCATAGTTCAAATCCCAGCATTTAATACTCTATATGTTAGATTGTATTTAATTTGAATTCTGTTTTAGAAGGATAATGAGAGAACTACAGTATTAGAATTAGCATTTGAGCAGCATTTTTAAATTTAAAAATACCTTTATGTCAACAATATCACCCTTCCTATAGATGCGCATGTAGGTAGCAAGAGGGACCACACCTATGAAAAAATGCAATAATAATCAATCATATTTTTACTTAAGATAGTTTTGTATGTTTAGCTTGAGAAAGAGGTGGTTAAGAGTGTATATTATAGGCATCTTCAAATAACTAATGGGCTGATACATGAGGGATGGAGCAAGCTTGTTTTCTCTTGCTCTGAAAGGTAGTACCTGAACCAATGGATTCAAGTTACAAGAAAGGAGATTCAAACTAAACATCAGAAAGCACATTCTGACAGTAAGAGCTGTTTGACAATGGACTCCCTTGGGAAGGTGGTGGACTCTCCTTCCTTGGAGGATTTTAAGCAGAGGTTGGACTAGTTGACCCTTGGGATCTCTTCCAACTCTATGAAATGTATCAAAAGTATTAAAATTGACTTACAACATTCAGGCTATATAAGTAAAATAAACTACACATAGAAGCAATTCCTCTTCCCAAAGCCCCTCTATTAGTGCTACTTTCTGAGCTTTCTAGCCTGCATGTACAGATTTCTAGCAAAGTATATGTAAAGACATTTTTCAATAAATTAAAGACGCGTAAGTCTCAGCTGATACTGAGAGCATATGGACTCTGGGATGTGAACGTTCACCTGACCTTGGTGGTCACATCAGTTTACTGAAATAACCCTTATTCCTGGATCAACTAAAGGCAACAAACCCACTGACCAACTAAACTAGCTGAACAAATATTCCCTACCATGTTTGCGAAAGGGTCTTGAGAACATGTAACGTGTCCCCCTCCTCTTCCCCTTGGTGTTGGTCATCTTGACGGTTTACTGAAAGAGAAAATACAATTGGATCAAAAATTAACAGAAAATAAAATTAAAACATGCACAATGGTAGCTTTCCCCCAAAGCAAATAACAATGAGGGGAGGCGGCATATGTCAAGATTGTCAGGGGGGAGGGATTATATACCCCTCACACCACAATACTGCAGAAAACCCCTTGTCTAGCATTAAACACGTTTAGCATCATGTCTCATTCGAGCCTCAATATCTCGTCAGAATAATTACCCGTGCAACATCTTGAAATCCATATACATGCATTTTACACCCAGGTATCTACACCCACTTTTGCTTGCGTGTGGATACACACAATATCCTCCAAAACACTTCCAAGTTCATTTGCACATGCATAGTTAAGCCACAGGTTCAGTCTCTGCTACCTCCAGTATAAAAAAAACCCAAGAGTTGAGGCAGTACAAAAGATCTCCCTGCCCAAGCCTCTGGAAAAGCCACTGACGCTCAAGAGCAGGCAAATTGGGGGGGGGGGGGGTGTCTCCATAAAGCAGCCTTTCTCAACCTGTGTCCCCAGATGTTGAACTACAACTCCCATCACCCCAGCTAGTAAGGCCAGAGCTCAGGGATGATGAGAGTCTGGGGACCCACAGGTTGAGAACCGCTGCAATAAGAAGATACGTTTCCAGGAGCGACTATACACCTTAGTGACATCTAGACCTTTGAAGGCTTCCCAGCCCTGCCACTCGAGGTCCTGCCTTAACTGGAGAAGCCTGGGGCTTTCTGAATGCAAGGCGTGCGCTCAGTCCACTTCTGGGCGAGGAGGAGAAAGCAGGAGGCGGCGGCCTCCATCGCAAACCTCCACGTGCGCTTGGATCGCACCCGTTGCTGCAGTTTCCTCCCAGGCCAGCGCACCCCACTAGCGCCGCTCCCGGGTCCGAGTCCTCCCGCCGCCCTCTCCCGCCTAGCCGGCCTCCCCCCTCTTCCCATCCTTCCCGGAGGCCAGGCCGCCCTCGGCGAAACGGCTCTCGCTCCCTCGCTCTCCTCACTTCCAATCGCCGCCCAGCGCAGTTCCCCCTCTCCCGTTTCCCCGCCACCGGCCCATTTCGCGCCAAAGCCCCTCACGGACCCGCTAGAAGCGGCCCCCCAGGAGTGGAAGAGGAGCAGCCGAGCTCCGCCGTGCACCTGTAAGATGGCGTCCGAGGCCGAAAGGAAAGAAGGCGGGGCTTCCTGTGCTCTCCGCTCCTTCCTGCCCGCGTGCAGGGGCCCTCCGGGATGCAGGGCTGTCCCGCAGAAACGCCGGAGTGTATGCGACGTCGCATGCTGGCGTGGAAACTTTTATATATATTAAATATATATAAATATATATAAAAAAGGAAGCGACACGTGTGCTGGGGAGAAAGCAACCGAGCATGGAATAAATACCTCTGTCTTCCGTAGTACTGTGAACGGAAGCAGGCAGTTATCGTAGACGCGCTTTCCAGGAGGCCCTTGCTAGGCAAAAAGGGAGCCCGGGGCCTAGGAGCTGACCCCGCCCACGCAGGCGTTAGGCAGCGCGTGCGGCTGGCTGCCGTCACGTGGTCCCAGGGAGCCGGTTGAATGGAGTCATGTACTGCTGTGAATAGCACCATCTATGTAATAACTGGATGTTGTAAGCAGCGGATAGGCCGCGTTGGACATTTTATTTTTCTTAGGGAGGAACAACTGCGATGGAGGGCAGGTTTCTGGCCCACTGTAAGCGATCTCAAGTGCAACATCCTCCCGGCACTAATTTCGAAAGAATGAATGGCACGTAAGAGAAAGTTATAGAGCTGTTGTGGACAACAGCTAAGCTTGCTCCTTGCACCTGATCGGCTCAGCCATTGAACATCAGTTCTCCTAACCAGGTTCACATACACACCACCCGCCTTCATGTGTACATGTCAACACCTCACGCAATGGGGAATACCTCAGATGCAATACTGGGCACTGCCAATTTCAAATGTTTTAAGACTTTGGAGAGTCCCTGAGTAAATGCTAATAAGTCAGTTGGATAAATGTTGAACGATGCACTGTGTGAAAAAGTACATTTTTATTTGCCCCGAATCTTCCACTGTTGTAAATAAAAATATTGCCCTTTTCCCTTATGGGGTATCCAAGAGCCCATATAGAGTCCTTACATAGGTTCCCTATTGGTAGGAGAAAATAACAGAGGCCAACCAGAGAATATTGAGAAGCAAAGCAGCTAGTAAGCTTGATCTTTATTGATCTGTTGCAACAGGGTACTCCCTCACACGCAGGAGAGGAGGAGGACCCAGAAAGATGGTGTGCAAGACCTTATAAAGACTTTTGAAATTCCCATTCTCTAGATCAAGACCACCCCCAGAAACATTACACATACATCACAGAAGGGGTGTAACCTAAGACCACCCCTCAGATACATCCCACCTACATCACAGAAATTTAAATGTTGTTTTTCTCCTGTCACAGTTTATCTCCTGTCTGGCAAGTTACTTGATTGGATTTCCCGGGGAGCCTGGCCATTCTTTTGTAGTGGTAAAATACTTATTTCCTGGGCCAGGTCACAGGCTCACACCTTATTCAAACAGACATATCCTTGAGACAGGATTTGTGAGGAAAGAGACAATGGGGAGGCTTTTCCAGTTTAACCTTGCAGAGAAAGGATTTGGTCAGTTTGGGAATCAAAATGGTTCCAGGTTGGCCTTCCTGTGTTGATCTATGTATGTGCGGTTATGAACATTGCCATATATCTAAGACCATAAAATTCCTATCACATTATCCCCCCTTTGGGGCTAGAATTTTTCTTAAAAATTTTTGCCCCACAAATAATAACATCGTATGTTGTAAATGGATGTCTTTGTATATAAAAATAACACATGTTGCGTTTTGCTACTAAATTACTTATGGCATTCTAACACTTTGGGAGATACCATTTACTCAATAGTGTTCTATGCTTTACACCTAGCAGGAAGGTCCACTAATGACTGAAAAATGCAGTTGGTGTTTTGTCCTTCGCCATTTTTGTGTGTTTCTCAGGTGTCAAGCTAGCTCTTCTGTGGTCTCACACTGACATAGTGCTACAGCAACACATCCTGTCTGTTGAATCCCCTCGGGGCTTTCATTTAACCATGTCGCCTGGCATTCACCATAGCTGGCACAGGTTTGGACATCTCGTGAGGGAGATGCCTTGGCCTTGGCCTTTCTATGGGATTTTATTATAGGCTGTTGTCTTGCACCCATGGGAAGTTGCTCACTTGCACTTAAAGGACCAAAAAGCTAATTGCAGCCTGGATACACTTGCCCAATTCAAACTGAGTTCAATTATAATTTATATATGCCCATGGTTCTCAACGTTCCAAACCAATCTGTTAAAACAACCATTCTTAAAAGGGCACTTGTCCAAATTAGTTAATTTAACTCTATAGGGGATCATTCCTGCTAAATCAAGGCATATACACTTTTCTTGTTATCTAGGCTTTTATGGATCTTGAAGCTTCTCCTTGGTAAAATCAAAATTCGGCAGAGAAGAGCAAGCACACAATTTGGTTGTCCAATTGAGATAAAAAAATGAGAGCAATTATGGGGAAAAACCTTCAGATTCACTGTGTGCAATCTGGGAAAAAACTATGAAAATGATATGCAGATGTTAGCAAAATAAAATAAAATAAAATAAATAATGTGTTGGAGATATAAACAAAGTGTAGGAACCTTATTCCATGTATGGTGGACGTGTCCTCAAATAAATAAAATTTGAGACATGATCTACACTCATTTCCATTTGGCATTCTAATCAAAACATCCCAAATAATAATAAAGTGTGTTGTTTCAAAACTACCTGATAAAATATGGTTCCAAGAATAATACTTGGTTGTGGTTAGATTAATTTCACAGGTATACGGGAAATCCAAGATTAATACAGAACAATTGCTACTTAAAGACAGTACTGAATCTGCAAGAGATACAGAAGTCATAGAAGAGATTCACATAAAAACAATTACACACAAAAATATCCCCCCCACTTTGTGGAAATAACACACTGTCAGACACATTTCAACATTCCTACGTAATAACACATAATACACAACAAACTAATTACATATCAGATACATATCTTGAGACAATTGTGATCTTTTACGTATGTATCTCAAAAGTGAGAAAATGTCTTTGCAATTCAACTCCTCCCCCCTTTGTCAGCCCCACTCCCCCGTCAGTCTATATCCTTTGAAAGAAGATAGCTGTGGGCACTTTGAAAACTTTGGTGTCTGTTGCTGCAGGTGGTGGCGAAGCTTTTTCATCATAGGTCTGTAGTAACACATCTGTAGAAGTGACATCCTGTAAGGGGGCGGGGGTTTTAGGGACTTAAAAGACAGTTAGAAAAAGAAGGGGCAAAAGCCCCCCCAATCTCCTTGAGTTGTTAGCTGCAAATAATAAAATCTTAGCATGTTAAGCATTTTACTCATTTTAATATTATTATCACATTTTCATATAATTACTGTTATTATCTGCTAAGTTTGTTTGCTTTCCTTCACTTAGTTTTTGTTGTTCCCCCCCATATTATTACATAAAAAATTACTCCACGTGTATAGAAAGAGAACTGTAAAAAATACAACAAAGGTTAAAAAATAAAAAAGAAAGCAAAAAATTAGATTACCAGTCAGATGAAAACATACTTGACACAAAGACATCAAATTTAGAAAAGAATTATTATTAAATAATAATAAGATATTATCAAAACCACACAGATTACCACTGGACTGAAAAAAAAATGGGAAAACAATGGAAAAAAGGTTCAAATTCAGCATGTACTATCTGATAAGTAGAACTTGATGAAAATGACTTTCAACATGTGATGGACATGTCCCCAAAGTAAAACACACACACACACACACACACACACACACACACACACACAATGACCTATGAGGAACCAAAGATAATTAAATGCTAAGACACACAATTTGTTTTTTGTTTAAACCTGAAGTCACCTGAAGTAACCTGTTTTGGCATTCTAACAACCCAATGAAAAACTGATTAATAAATGAACAATTATTTGTAACCTAAAAAAGTGTCAAAGCCACAAAGAGATAGAGGGAAATAAACTAATATAGCAGGGATTCAGACTTGTTTTGCTGAACAGAAGGAAAGTGACTGTTTGGCTTTAAGGTAAGAAAGACGAAAAGAAATACAAATGCAATTACTTTTTATAGAGTATTTAAATCACTGTTTGCATCCCCTCATTATCATTTGTGCTGTGGGAGAAAAGAAGGGACAAACACTTTGTTAATGGGGTTCACATATCCTGTTAAAAGAGAAAATTATTTCATGTGAGAAGTCTGCCAGGAAATGCTGTTCCTAAAATGCATAGACATATACACAAACAAACAAAAAAAAACTGTTAAATCCCCATTGGGGAGGCAAACTACTCAAGAGAGGAACTCACAGTGGGAGTGCTTTGAACTCCCTGCAGCCCACCTCTCCAAACCTCCTCTCTCCCCCCTCCTTTCTCACTTTGTAAGCTGATCTAGCCTCTGTGCATGTGCAGAGTTCATGTCTCAGCAAACCTTTTATACTATTGAAAATGTTGCATCTTTTGGCTAAATTAGAATTTGAATAAGGGAAGGGAAGGGTAAGGAGTAGATTTTTAAAATAGGGTTAGATTTTTAAAACAAAAAAGAGAAACTCAGCAATTCAAGTATTCAAAATAATAGACAAAATGATAAACACTGTAATCACTCAAATGCCTGATATCACCAGTTCTGCTTCAAAACATCACAGCTTTCACCTCTCACCTTTTAAAAAAAACAAAGAGCAAATCTGGGCTGAATTTCAACACATCACCTCACCAGAATTTAAGAATTACCCTCCAATGCTTGCAAACACATGGCCTTCCCCACAGCCACAAATTGGGAGAGTTGAAAGGGACCCTGGGGTCATCTAGTCCAACCCTAAAATACAGGGTTCATAGCAAGATTTGTACTACCAGAGAGACACACACATACTTATGTACACAGACACAACTGGGGAAGAGATCACAAGCCATGCGCCTATCACAAACCATGCGCCTATCATGTACTAAGGAAGAGGAAAATAAAAGTACCCATAATTAAAACAGCCATAGATTTGATTTAAAAGGAATACAAGAGTGAACAATTTTTCCTGAACTTGCAGAGGAATAGTAAGCCTAATCTATGCCCCCCCCCTGCAGTTTCCTTTAAAGGAAGCTTACTCGGGAGTAAATTTACTTGGCACAGAAGTAAGAAGGAGAAGAAAAGAGAAAAAAAATATGAGAGAGACAGAATGAAACAAGGGGGGGCATTTTCTAAGAAAGAGGCCAGGAAGTCTTATAGAGACTGATATTTGGACTGGACTCATAGAATTTTGCTGGCCATGGAAGCCTCTACATTTAATAACAATTTTCTTAGAAAGAACACCATACTTTCATAGGCATGTGCTTAATGAAATACATACACTGCATTTTAGCTTGAGACAGCAATTTTGCTCAACTAGGCTTTTGCAGCAGAAACATTAGGTTAACTTCGCGTTCCAAAATAGACTGGAACACAGGTGTACTCACAAACTCAAAAGTTACAACACAACATCATTTACCATTAGACTTAAAATCACTCTCCTCACTTAAACTAGAGGAAGGAGGTGGGGTAATCCTCCTTTCAGAACACAAGTAGCACGTATACAGGATTTTACCACTTGGGAGAAAAACTCTTTTAGAGCCTCTCTCAAATAACAAACATTTGCACACTTCATTCTCAATTTTTGTCTTGTTTAAGATTGATAAGGTTCAACATGGCTTTCTTAGATTTAGAACTTGGAGCAAGCTTGCATTTTTATTTTAGATGGCACATTTAAGATAAGCAGCTGCTGGATGTTACCTAAGTAAAATTTAAACACAGCATTTCTTAAACACAAATTGTCAGAGTCCAAGCGGGAAGTAAGCACCAATTGGGCTTCTTTCACGCCAGGGGTCTGAGGACTATTTTTCTTTTGATTGAGGTGCACCCATTTTATTAAGAATTTTAATAGTGCTAGCTTTTACTTTTATACTGCAGTCGGGGTTTTATCCCCACTATTCAGGAAACACAATAAATAACCCACAGTACACTCAATTTGGACAACTCCGAGAATTAGTACTGTGACACACCGCCGTTCGTCTGGCCTGACTTACTAGGCTGGTACAGCTGTTGGCCTTTCCTGGCTACTAAGCTAACAGTGCGGTCAGCGATCTCAAACCCCCCCTTTGGTCATTACTCAGCCAGGGAGCCCACAGCAACCTCCTGCCTCTTACAATCTAACCTGAGAGTTTCCTACTGGACGCTTGCGTAGCGCAGTGCCAGATTGGGACTCAGAAATGACAAAGAAGGAAAGGAATCAGGTGCCCTTGCTTTCTCTGCTCACAGGTCATCTCTAACAAAGATCGCCATGGCAGAGGTGCGGCTGCACCTGGGAGTTATAGTTTTCAGTACAGAAGAAAAAGCACGACCTTTTTCTGGGCAAAACTCCGAAGGAATAGGTCAGCATAGAAGGGAAATGAAAGAAGTCACACACAACTTTTTGCCTGGGCATACTCCGAAGGGCTAGGGCTGGTGTTGAGATCGAGGGGACAGAAAGGAGAAGGCAATTTTTAGATGAGGAAAAAAGTAGAAATTTTAGAATTGAAGGGAAAAGGAAGAATTAAAGAATTTTGGTTGCTGTGGTTTAGAGAACCCAACCCACTACCAGTGTTTCCTACTTAATACTCACTTCCGCATGCGCTGTTCCTGGTGATCCCACGATCTCTTGACTGGTTGTTTAAGGCCGGCCTGATCAAGCGTTGCTTCCTCTGGTTAGCCCCGCTGAACCTCCAGTTATTTCCAGACCCTGGGATCGATGGAAGACTGGTTATTCCTCCTGGCAAACTGCCTGGTGCGCGCTGGATAACCAGTCCTTCCTCGCTTCCAGAATCCGGGTAACCAAAAGTCCCTTCGTGGTCGCCATCTGTTGTAAATAAAAATATTGCCCTTTTCCCTTATGGGGTATCCAAGAGCCCATATAGAGTCCTTACATAGGTTCCCTATTGGTAGGAGAAAATAACAGAGGCCAACCAGAGAATATTGAGAAGCAAAGCAGCTAGTAAGCTTGATCTTTATTGATCTGTTGCAACAGGGTACTCCCTCACACGCAGGAGAGGAGGAGGACCCAGAAAGATGGTGTGCAAGACCTTATAAAGACTTTTGAAATTCCCATTCTCTAGATCAAGACCACCCCCAGAAACATTACACATACATCACAGAAGGGGTGTAACCTAAGACCACCCCTCAGATACATCCCACCTACATCACAGAAATTTAAATGTTGTTTTTCTCCTGTCACAGTTTATCTCCTGTCTGGCAAGTTACTTGATTGGATTTCCCGGGGAGCCTGGCCATTCTTTTGTAGTGGTAAAATACTTATTTCCTGGGCCAGGTCACAGGCTCACACCTTATTCAAACAGACATATCCTTGAGACAGGATTTGTGAGGAAAGAGACAATGGGGAGGCTTTTCCAGTTTAACCTTGCAGAGAAAGGATTTGGTCAGTTTGGGAATCAAAATGGTTCCAGGTTGGCCTTCCTGTGTTGATCTATGTATGTGCGGTTATGAACATTGCCATATATCTAAGACCATAAAATTCCTATCACACCACTATTCAGCTTCATTGGATGGTGCCGAGTTCTAATATTATGAGGTAGGAAAGATTCTCTGCACCTTTTATTTATACAAGGAGCCCTGGAGGCCCATCAGATGGGAGACAAGTGCTAAATGCATTACCAACATTTTGACTACCACCATCTTAAAGGTAAAGGTACCCCTGCCCGTACGGGCCAGTCTTGACAGACTCTGGGGTTGTGCGCCCATCTCACTCAAGAGGCCGGGGGCCAGCGCTGTCCGAAGGCACTTCCGGGTCACGTGGCCAGCGTGACAAGCTGCATCTGGCGAGCCAGAGCAGCACACGGAACGCCGTTAACCTTCCCACTGGTAAGCGGTCCCTATTTATCTACTTGCACCCGGGGGTGCTTTCGAACTGCTAGGTTGGCAGGCGCTGGGACCGAGCAGCGGGAGCGCACCCCGCCGCGGGGATTCAAACCGCCGACCTTTCGATCAGCAAGCCCTAGGCGCTGAGGCTTTTACCCACAGCGCACACAGTGGCATTAAACTGCATCAGGCCATGTTATGGAGAGATGCATGAGCAGTCTGACAACCAGGAGCTCTTCATCTTCTAGATAGTCACAATAATAACTGTTTCATAAGGAATTCAATTTGTGCTTAAGCCTGTCTTTTGCTCCTCCCTCCCTCCTCATGTCTCTTTAGAATGTGAACCCAAAGGCAGGGACCATCTTAGAACTGATTTTTGTAAGGCTCTCAGGGAGACTTTTGACCAAAGAGTGGTATTTAAATGCTGTAAACAATTAACAAAAAACAGCACAAAAGGAAAGGGGATTAGGGGGGAGGAGGGAAAAGCAATATTGGGGTATTTTAATATTTGTTGCTTCAAACAGAACAAGAAGCAGCAGTAAAAATAAAAAGCTAATGCTATTCTAGGCTGCAGGGACGCGGGTGGCGCTGTGGGTTAAAGCCTCAGCGCCTAGGACTTGCCGATCGCATGGTCGGTGGTTCGAATCCCCGCAGCGGGGTGCGCTCCCGTTGCTCGGTCCCAGCGCCTGCCAACCTAGCAGTTCGAAAGCACCCCCAGGTGCAAGTAGATAAATAGGGACCGCTTACTGGCGGGAAGGTAAATGGCGTTCCGTGTGCTGCACTGGCTCGCCAGATGCAGCTTGTCACGCTGGCCACGTGACCCGGAAGTGTCTGCGGACAGCGCTGGCCCCCGGCCTATAGAGTGAGATGGGCGCACAACCCTAGAGTCTGGCAAGACTGGCCCGTACGGGCAGGGGTACCTTTACCTTTACCTTTATTCTAGGCTGCATGTAGTGTCCAGATCAAGGGAAGTAATAGTACCATTCTATTCTGCCTTAGTCAGACCACATTTGGAATACTGTGTCCAATTCTGGGCACCACAATTTAAGAAGGATGTTGACAAGCTGGAACATGTGCAGAGGAGGGCAACCAAGATGATCAATGGTCTGGAAACTAAGCTTTCTGAGGAGCGATTGAAGGAGCTGGGTATGTTTAGACTGGAAAAGAGGAAACTGAGAGGACATGGATATGATAGCCATCTTCATACAGTGGTGCCCTGCAAGACGAATGCCTCGCAAGAAGAAAAACTCGCTAGACGAAAGGGTTTTCCGTTTTTTGAGTCATTCCCCAAGACGAATTTCCCTATGGGCTTGCTTCGCAAGACGAAACGTCTTGCGAGTTCTTGCGAGTTCCTTTCCTTTTTCTTAAAGCCGCTAAGCCGTTAATAGCCGCTAAGCCGTTAATAGCCGCTAAGCCGCTAATAGCCGTGCTCCGCAAGACAAAGAGACTTGCAGAACAGATTAATTTTGTCTTGCGAGGCACCACTGTATATCTTAAGGTATGTCACATGGATGAGGGAGCATGCTTGTTTTCTCCTGCTCTGGAGGGTAGGACTTGAACCAATGGCTTCAAGTTGCAAGAAAGGAGATTCTGACTAAACATTCAAAAAATCTTTATTACAGAGCTGTTCAGCAGTAGTAAAGATTCTCATGAGAGCTGGTGGAGTCTCCTTCCTTGGAGATTTTTAAAGAGAGGTTGGATGGCCATTTGTCATGGATGCTTTAGCTGAGATTCCTGCATTGCAGGGGGTTTGACTAGATGACCCTTGGGGTTCCTTCCAACTCTAAGATTCTATGATTATAAGATCATTTACACCTGCTGCCATTTCAAGCTGCATTTGTGCTGTGTTGTTCACATCAGAGAGAGGATCGGGATGTATTTATTCCATGTACATGCCTTTTTTGGTTTTCCACCGCTGTAAACACCCACCCTAGAACTGCGCATGCACAACAGCTGGCTCATACATTCACATTCCCACTTACTCCGCCTCCAGATTTCTAGTTGGATTAAAGGTGGTTTGAGGTGAGAAATGCATCAAACACCAGCATTTGTGAAGAAACTACAGGATTGATATGGTTTATGGCTGACAACATGTGAATGTAGCTTCAAAAACTAGCGGTGGGAACACATTGACTGCAGTTATTGGTAACGTGGACATACCATTTTGCACAGTTTCTTGGCAATTTAATTATTGGCATGACTAGTGGAAAGATTTCAAGGAGTTATGAAACTGCTGGTCTTTTACCAGCACAGCACTGATGGAGATAAATCCCATTTCTCTCTCCTTCTCCTATAACTGGATGGAATGACTGCTGTGACCTTTGAGGAAGGAGCATAACAGATGCTTTTTCAGCACAGCAGTCCCATCTCTTTCCCTCTCCTATAGCCTGATGGGACGCCTGAAGATGCATCTGATCATGACTTTATGTGTCTGATGAAGTGGAGTGTGTCCCCCCAAAAGCTTATGCTATAATAAATCCCAGTCTTTAAGGTGGTGTAGTGTGCACGTGGGGAGGGTCGGCGGCTACTATTTCTGCAGCAGCGTCCCTGCAGCATCCCTCTCTCCGGGGTCCTAGAGCCGCCAAACCAGGCATGAAAAGAGAGCTTGTCAGCCACTGTGTGCTTCAAAGCCAAGCATTTAGGGAGCCTGAAAACACCAGGCGCTTCCATTCCAAGAGAACTGTGTTGCATTTACTGGAATATTACGGAAAACGCAACCTAGTGAATATATTGGAGCTCTCCCAAACCGTTTGCCCATGTTATGAGCGCATAAAACGGTATATATCTAGATTAAAGGCAACCCACAGGGATCTGCAATAATCGCTGCAATGTATCCTTAATTATTACTGTATAATTATAAACTTACTGTATAACCTTCGAAGCTTGCATAATCTTAGAAGGGGTGTGGCAGCTGGAGCGGGGTGGGGAGCATGGCTGCAACTATCTCATTACGCTACGGTTGCTCCCGCTGCAGAAACACTTAACATACCTACTACTACCCGCTCTGGTTTCGTGCTGCTCGCAGGAGCCTAAAACACACAACGCATCACCTGCGCGCGTGTATGAGAGAGAAAGACGCGTATTAACCACGAACAGCAAGAGCGGGGAGGAAACACCCCAAAATAAAAACTATTGGATGTCTAGCGCTAGGACCTCGGGGAGCCACGGAGAGGCAGCCGGCGTGCTCTCGCGCTGATCAGGGAAAGCGGATTGGCTGCGCTCTTGGGGGCCCGCGAGACTACGGCGCTACGGTTCCGGGTAGCAAGCCGTAGTAGGGGCAGCGGGGCTCGTGCGGGCGGAAGAGGCTGCGCGGCGGCGGCGCGCGGAGAAGGGCGGTTGGTTGAGTGCCGAGGGCAAGGCGAGCGGACGCAGCGCGTGCCCTCCGTCATCCTCACCCCCCCCCCCCGCCCACCGTCGTCTGTCTCGGCGGTTGGAACTGCTTACGGGCCGTTTCGTCAGGCGGGCGGAGCTCTCGGGGAGGCCGGAGGGGGGCGGAGGCATCCCGCTCTCCCTCAGCCGTTGCTTGGGGGCGGCGCCCGGGTCTTCTTTTTTTTCCTTCCCCTCCTCCTCCTCCGGTGGGAAACTCCCCCGGCTCGCCTCGACGTGTGATTGGGTGGAAGATGGCGCTGCGCGGATGGAAATCCTAATGACAGTCTCCAAATTCGCCTCCATCTGTACCATGGTGAGGAGCGGGCGGAGGGGTGGGCGCTGCTATCTCCCCTTCCGCCCATGTTCGGCTGCCCTGTGTGATGATGGCGGCGGCGGTGGCGGCGGTGTGAGGAGTCCCCCAGGGGAGAGGGAGCGCCTCGAGCTGGGCTCCGAAGGGGCCTGAGGGCGTGTGCCGAGAGGGGACGGGAGGCCCCCGGGTGCACCTCCCTGCCTGGAGGGGCGGCGGCGGCGGGAGGCTATTTCCGCTCGGGAACACGTTTTCTGCCCGGGGTGAGGCCCACCCTGGATTAGGGTGGCTGGCGCTTTGGGGCAAACCTTAAAGCAGAAGCGTGCGGGGGTTGGGCTGCTGGATCCTGACCTGGAGGCGGTAACAGGAACGATGAGTGAGCTGGACGAGTGAGCCCCTTAAAACGAAAAAGGTGTGGAAATCAGTGGGCGGGCAAAGATTTTGGAGGTGGGCCTCAAGGTAGCACTGTATAGGGAGGAGTGTTGGCACAGCAGGTTATGAGTAGCTCCTATGAAGGCAGTAAATTATTATATATATACACACACACACACACACACACACACACACCCCGCCCTCCCCAGCCAAGGCCGGGCTCAGGGCGGCTAACAAGCAATAATAAAAACAAATTGAATGAATACAACTTAAAAACATAGAGCTTCAAGTGAGGAGGGTGCTTTTCCTCATGCAAATTAAAGCACTCTGGTGTGGTAACTGGTGTGTTGCACCAAAAGCGAGGTATCCTGTGTTTTTAAAAGGCTAACACCTTGTGGCATAAGCTCTCCTGGGCTAAGAGCTTGCTTCATCCGGCAGGTTGAGTGTCCTGCCTCTCACCATCTTCATTTGAATATTCAGCTTCCTCTTCCTAGGCTTGCTTTCCACATAGGTTTCATTTCCTTATGCTTTAATTACTTGGGAAAGCAGGACAGGATCAAAACCGCTGTTAATCAGCTTTAGAGGGCACAACATTGATGTCAACACTGGCATACTTTGACGTGTGGCTCATTTAAGTAGCTATGAAAGAGAGTAGCAAATGAGGCTTTCAAATACAGACAGCCGCTTGAGTAAATTAAAAAGCCCCCTCAAGGAGGACATTCTTCTTGGCACATGTGGATTTTTGTTCATAATCTGTTAAGTGTGCTGACTGGACTTTTCTCACCTTAAAATCCTTAACTGCTTACTTTAAGAGTGGGGAAACTTGATACTATTTCCCCTTTGACATAGAAGCCTTTTAGAAGGTAGGAGCAAAGCAAATAGGAAATCTCTTGCCAAAAGATATGTCACCATTCTGCAGAAGACTGCAAATGCTGCCTTATCTGGGCCCAGTTGGTTTGTAGCAGTTATCAGCCTCAGCCCCACAGGTCTGTGAGAATCATAGTATTGGAGTTTGCATTGAAGTGGCTAGTGACGTCTTTCTTTCTTTCTTTTCTTTCTTTCCTTTGAACAGGCTGGCCCCTGTCCTCCCAAGGGTTTTGTTGTGGCTCCCCTGGACCTGAGTAATTTGGCAACTAATTTTTTTAAAAAAACAACTCTGCTAAAGTGCTGTAATGTTCCCACTATATTGCTTTCGGATGTCCCCCAAAGTGGACATTTCTGCCTGAACTTAAATGCACAGAGGTGTTTATGGCAAGAAAGCCTCAGAGTTTTGGAAACAAGAAAGTTAACTTCGTCCTGTTTCCTGAGCCCTAAGACTTTCTTGCAATGGGAAGGAGAATAGGCACATTTACAAAGTAAGAAGACTTCTGAATCAATTTTTACTCCTCAGCACAGTGATGGAATAGAAGCAGAAATACTGTGACCCCCCCCCGCCACTTGTCTGCCTGCCTGTCTGAATGTGTGTATGTCTGGCTGTGTGTTTGTGTGTATATATGGTAAGTGTTTGTGTGTGTGCATGCTCATGCATTTATTGACCATGCCACTCTGACAACTTCCATTCTTGATATGTAGATCTCAGATGGGTGGCCAGCCCTCAATGCAGCCCTCCTGCTGAAAAAAGTAGCCTGTAGGATGTAGTCTCTGCTTTAAAGACTACAGTACATCCTTCCTTTCCCCCAATCTCAAATTACTTCCTTCTCCCCTTTATCCAAGTTTTCATATTTTGTGGTGTTTTCCACAAAGCCCTTGTTCTTTCTCTTACTTTGCATACCTATCTCTCTCCTTTTCTTTTTTTTGTCTTTAGCCATCACCTCTTCCTGTAGTTGACACGCCTACATGTCAGCAGGGGGATCTTTTTAATCTCCTGTGTTGTTATTCCTCAGTAGATGCCCATGTGCCTTAGCAAGATGGGCTCTACAAGAATACATAGGCATAGATGCCTTTTGACTGCTTTATTCAGCCCCACCCCCATACATACAATGTGATGCCATTATACTGTGCTCAGTCTTTACTGGAAAAGAAGAAACGTGAGACAAACGATATGTGCATTTGCTGCTTTTTTCTCATGGAAGTTGAGTATCTAGTGATTGTGGGTCAGGGGATACAAGCACATATCCTTCCAAGACAAAAAAAATGCTCAAAAGGCATTGGAATGAGAATTTGTGAGATTCTTTCATAACATAAGGGAAAAAATATTTTGAAAGTAAAGGAAGAGGGACAGCGTAAACATGTATACTTACCAGTGGGTGCTGAACTGATGAAAGGCTCGTAATGTGAGAGTTAAACTTGCAGTAAAGTATTTATGGACTAAGCAGAGCTGTGAACCTAATAAAATGGAATTTTGAACCACTCTGATGTATCACCACAATACATTTATAGTTATTTTCCGTCTCTTATCTTTTGTCACGGTATCTGTTTTCAGAGTTCTGATATGCAAGTTAGTGCTAGGCACTAGCTGCGCATTTATTTATTTAAACTTATAGCCTGCCCTTCAGCATATAGTCTTTGGTTGGGTTACAAAAATTTCACAGTTAAAAACAAAACACACAATCATTAAAATCATAAAACTGCAACAACAAAACCAACCAATAATAAAATTAGTAGAACAGGAGTGTAGAGCAACAGTGTTTTAATGCTTTAGTAGGATGAAATACTGATTAAGACATTATCAAAATGTATAATTATTTAATTGCATTGCCACAAAATTCATTGGGATAGTTCTAATACTGACTCTATGGGTTGTTAGTAGCAAGTGAGTAGTTCACTGTTGTCAGCATTATTCTGACACAATATTTGCTGCCATCATATTTTATTTTTTTGTTTGGAACAGCATCTATCCTGAATCTGCTTGTTGACATTTCTGACAACTGTACAGTGCTGCAGATTTCTAGACTGAATGTCGTATCTTTATATACTATTATATACTTATAATAGGGATGCAGGTGGCGCTGTGGGTTAAACCACAGAGCCTAGGGCTTGCCGATCAGAAGGTTGGCGGTTCGAATCCCCACGACGGGGTGAGCTCCCGTTGCTCGGTCCCAGCTCCTGCCAACCTAGCAGTTCGAAAGCACGTCAAAGTGCAAGTAGATAAATAGGTACCACTCTGGCGGGAAGGTAAACGGCATTTCTGTGCACTGCTCTGGTTCACCAGAAGCGGCTTAATCATGCTGGCCACATGACCCGGAAGCTGTATGCCGGCTCCCTCGGCCAATAAAGCTAGATGAGCGCCGCAACCCCAGAGTCGTCTGCGACTGGACCTAACGGTCAGGGGTCCCTTTACCTTTACCTATATACTTATTAAAGCATTTCAGAGCAACATTGCAACTTAAGAGATGAACTACAGTAATGTGACAATAAAAAAAAGCAGTATGAAAAAAACACATGTAAATAAAGTTTTCATCTAGCACTGAAAAGAGAATAAAGATGGTGCCCCACAACCCTCTTTGAGAAGGCAGCTCCACAAATCAGGTTCTGCCACAAGGGTATACAAATACTGGTGGATAGCAAAAGTGTTTTAAAAATCTGATTTTAAATGTTGCTGGTTTTAGATAATGAATATTAAAATGCTTCTAGATTTCTGTTTTTGTATGCTGCTGTGACAACCCTTGGTCATGAGGTAAATGCAATGGATAGTAGATTTGCAGTGAATACATTGGACAATGACAGATAGCTCTACTCTGTTCTCACTTAAATTGATTCTTGACATTCTTCTTTTCAAAGCCCAGCTACATATTATGTTAAATGCATAGATTTGCATAGGTTTTCATGGTTTGCCCTTTTTTTAAGAGGAGCTAAGTGAGGAGATCTAGATCAGGTCTGTGGCAGGGCTGCTTCACTCCTAATACAACACTGTAGTTTAGCCTTTGCCCTGTGTGCTAATAAGAGGCATACTAAGCAAGTATGTATGGCTGATTAAGCATCCTGGTAGGAAAAGGCACTGAATCTGATTACCCAGACCAGAGGTTATGCAAGTTTGCTCTCCACTGTGAGAATAGTTCAATCTTTGTATGAGAACAATAAGGTTCTTTGACTTCTGAGATTGGTTCGAAACATGGAACTTTAAAGTTTTTGTATGTGATCTGGTAGTGTTCATATATTATTAAATAATGCTGCCAGGTTGTGTTGAAGAAAGCAATTCAATCACATGTAATAATAATAATAATAATAATAATAATAATAATAATAATAATAATATATTATTTATATCCCTCCCATCGGGCTGGGTTTCCCCATCCACTCTGGGTGGCTTTCAACAGAATATTAAAATACAATAGTCTATTAAACATTAAAAGCTTCTTCTAAAAGTCTGGTACAGTAGTTGTTTTTCTCTTTGACATCTGGTGGGAGGGCGTTCCACAGGGCGGGTACCACTACTGAGAAGGCCCCTCCTGGTTCCCTGTAACTTGGCTTCTCGCAGCGAGGGAACTGCCAGAAGGCTGTCAGCACTGGACCTCAGTGTCCGGGCAGTACAGTGGTGGAGACGCGCCTTCAGGTATACTGGACCTAGGCTGTTTAGGGTTTTAAAGGTCAGCACCAATACTTTGAATTGTGCTCGGAAATGTACTGGGAGCCAGTGTAGGTCTTTCAAGACCGGTGTTATGTGGTCTCGGCGGCTGCTCCCAGTCACCAGTTTAGCTGCCGCATTCTGGATTAGTTGTAGTTTCCAGGTAGCCCCACATAGAGCGCATTGCAGTAGTCCAAGCGAGAGATAACTAGAGCATGCACCACTCTGGCGAGACAGTCCACGGGCAGATAGGGTCTCAGCCTGCGTACCAGATGGAGCTGATAAACAGCTGCCCTGGACACAGAATTGACCTGCACCTCCATGGACAGCTGTGAGTCCAGAATGACTCCTGTCCCTCAAAAAGAGTACTTCTGTCTTGTCAGGGTTCAACCTCAGTCTGTTAGCCACCATCCAGCCTCCAACCGCGTCCAGGCACTCACACAGGACCTTCACCGCCTTCACTGGTTCTGATTTGAAAGAGAGGTAGAGCTGGGTATCAAGTGTGAATTCTTCAATACTTAATGTACCTATCCAACCTTCCTTTCCAAAATGAATTAATTACAAGTGGATAAGAAAGCACAACACAGCAGCCAATATTGAGATACATCATCAGATACATCATCAGAGAAAACAAACCCATCCTAGAGCCAGAAGGAGTGTAAAGGAAATGAGGCCAAATGAACCTAACCATTTCCCCTATAAATATCTCTAAAACCTAGGGATAGAATCAACGGCCTGGTGAAGGGTGACCTAATCTTCATAATCAAGCTCAGCCCATTGCTGCATGCCAAAGAGAGAGTATGAAATGGACTGACTCAGCCATTAAAATTGTAAAAACTCAGGAAAAAAGAATAATCATACCCCCCGCCCCCGGAAACCTTCCTGTCAAATCTACCAATAACATTAAGTGGGATAGCAGTAAAGACTAGCACTCAGATTCTCCTCTGGCTTCAGTGGCTTGATATAATCATTGATTGCCATTAAGTCTGAAGTTGACAAACTAAGCTTAGTACTAATCAGGAAGTAGGTTTGTAAGCTGGGAAGCTCCCCATGTGTGCAAGGGAAGTGCAATCTTAAAAGGGGTATAATGGTGAACACACTGTTGAAAAACCAATTATCTGTACAAACGCTAATAGGTTTTTTATATTTTCAAGCTGCTTTGAACCAAAAATTGGCTCCCAAAGTAGCTAGAAGATAATACGAAGTGTTACTGTGAGAGGGGGTTCTCAGCTGGGTAATAGATTTCCATTTTGTTTTTCTTCTGTCAGTATCCTAGCAACTCAGACCACCCCAGGGAAACAAACCACCCAATCATATTAAATTCACCATCCCTTGACATCCCTTGCTGAATGCAACAGGTTTAAACAGTACCATCAGGCAAGGTGTCACACTGTAGATTGAGTAGTTTTATGTTCACGACATAATACATTTTCTGTTTTACTGATCTTCTTCTTCTGTATACTTTGACATTGTGATTATGCACTTAATTATGAAGCCTGCCATGTGCTTTGTTGAAAAAGTATATTTTAAATAGGGCAACTTGTACAAAGTTCATTCATCAATTAGAGTCTCCCTGCAAGTCTCCTCAAAAGACAACCAATGTCACTTTAGTCAACCATTGGTAAAGGTTCAAGCAGAATTGTGATCTCTGAACTCTTTGTATTTTTAAACCAGTGACTTCATAAAAGATTTCAATGTGAAAGGTTGGATCCATAATTGCAAAACTGTTTATCCATCCTACAGAGGAGCACCCATTCATTTTAAAAAGAAAATATTGGCAGTAAGGTCATCAATAGGAATTGAATCACATTCTTGTGTTGCTACTTCCTCCGTCATGACTATATTTAAATATTTAAGTAAATTTAAGTATATTAATTTCAGTTATACATAAAAATGGAAGGAGGTTAGTACTGGGATGTTATCCTGATAGTTAATGTCAGAAATGATGGGTGTGCAAATTAATGCTACTTAGTCCTTTACCATAAAATTTAACCTGGAGTCCTATACAAATGTAAGAAAGAGCAGCATTAAACATACCAGGGCTTCTGAATAGCCATGCCGAAGGTTTTTGCTTATACTTGAGTATGTTTAACTAATCCAAGAAGTCCTTGTAAGTGCTGGACTATATTCACAAATTTGTCAAGACAGGCATAAGTCCGAGGAACAGATGCATGTTATCAAGTCAATGAGCAATGTAAAGATCAGCTAATTTTTGCATTCGTATAACTAACATGTGCAGGATCTTTATTTTTAAACATCACGATTCCAATAATGTGCTACAACCTTCAAAAATGAGCATGGATGCCTTTAATTTTCAGCCCTTCTAGTTAAAACTGACTCTATAACGCTTTAGTGTGGAGTAGAATTGTGAGGATTCCCTCCATACATTTAATAATGTGTCAGGCTTCCGCAGCCATGAGCACATTGGCTTCTTCCCTCCCATATTGATCTCTCAAAATATAATGATCCTTCAGAGCTCCTTAAACATGCTGGACAGCAGCTAGCTTCAGCTAACCAAGAACTAATAACTTAGATAAATAAATAGTAAAGGCATGCTTTTACTATTTACTATAGTAAAGGCAAATAGTAAAGGCATAACCATTTTAATTTCAGAGTGTAGTTACTGGCCTGGGTCACTTAAGCAAAACTCTGGAGCAGCTGGGGAACTGCTAGCATGTTACCCGGTAAACTAGTTTGGCTTCTCTGCCTTCCTTCTATCCTAATAACAGCAGGCCGCACTGTTATATTACGTTTTATGGCTTAATGATAATGTGCCTGCCATCGCAGGTTTGCATTTCTAGTATAATTTCTGACCTTTAGCTCTCTTTGTGTGAGAGAAAGAGGGGGAGTAAGTAGGTTGCCATAAGTGAAAAATGACATGGGAGCTGCTGCTAAAACCATTGGTGGTTTAATCTATTTGAAAGTGTTCTGTGTTTTTTTTTAAACCCAGGCATCTGGTTAAATTGGAAATTTTAATTTTTGTCATTGTAGTCTCGCTTGTTTGTCTTATGACAGATTTGTTAATACATTGTTTGTCAGACCTGTTTGTATGATTTGTAATTTTGGTATATTGTTTTTCTCTGTTTTTATTACTTTGTTCCCAATTCTGAGATTGAAAATAATGAAGAGCAGGCTATAAATACTGTAAACAAATTAAAAACAACAGCAACTATGTGTTGTGTGAAGAAGTAACAAACAGAAGTACTGTTTGTTAGCGTTACAAACTAGTATATCAGTTGTCAGCTCAACATGCACAGCCATACTGTTGTATGTACAGAGAAACTTGCATCGCGGGTTGTATTCTTGTTTTGGGCATCCTTCTTTAGTTGTTCTTAAGCAAACTCTTTGCCTAATTTGCCTGCATGGGTAAACTGTGCCATAGAACAGGTCATGGTAATTACTGGTGTGTGTTTTCCCCTCCCTCTAGGGCGCTAATGCCTCGGCCTTGGAGAAAGAAATTGGTCCGGAACAGTTTCCAGTCAATGAGCATTATTTTGGTTTAGTAAATGTAAGTTGCAGATATTACTTGTTTTGAAAGAAAGTGAATGTATATGAAAGAAGTTGCTTGCCTGTGCCTTAGGACTACACAAATTCTGGGCATAAAGAAATTATAAAAGCTCTCTAGTAATTGATTACAGTGGTACCTCGGGTTAAGAACTTAATTCATTCTGGAGGTCCGTTCTTAACCTGAAACTGTTCTTAACCTGAGGTACCACTTTAGCCAATGGGGCCTCCTCCTGCTGCTGCAACACTGCCATGTGATTTCTGTTCTCATCCTGAGGTAAAGTTCTTAACCCGTGTTACTACTTCCGAGTTAGTGGAGTCTGTAACCTGAAGTGCCTGTAACCTGAAGCGCCTGTAAGCTGAGGTACCACTGTAAACGTGTTTTTTATTTGAGTGGAAAAATATATTCAATCTTTATTCAGACTTAAGTTCAGAATCTAAACTAAGTGCAAGACCAGTGTTTTAAACTGTTCTGGAGAATCCTGGGATTCCTAGGAAGCCTGGCAGGGGTTACTCAATGAGAAGGTGAGTGAAAGTGAGGAAGAGTCCCTGAAAGACAGCTTGCCCATCTCTGGTAGTTTTCTTTTTTTGCAGTGTACATACAGCCTCAGGAGAGGTATATCCTAGGTCTCTCATTGTTCATGAGAGCCAGTTGTGACGCTAGCCAATGCCTGCCATATGTGCCAGCCTGAGTGTCCACTCAGAATATGCAGAGAACTATATGCAGTGTGCTGGGTGTCCGTGGTACATTGGAGTTAAAGTTAAGAGGATTTGTTGAAGCTGGAAACAATGGCATTAGGATATCTTTAAACTAAAAATTAAAAGCAGCCAACAAACAAAACTCCCATCTTAATTGGACTGAAACCTTGTATTCTTATGTTTGTAGTTGATGCATTAGATCAAAAGGACAATCATATAAAATTCATTGCAGTTGTTTAATTGACTGGGAGTTGGACCCGTTTAAAAGATGCCTCAAACAGCTGGTAGACTGTATGGCTTTCAAAACTTAAAATAGTGATATATGGGTTCTCTGTTCCCTGCCCCATTAAAAAAAACACAACTCCATGTTTCTGCGGTGATCTTGGTGCATATAACGCTGCGGACCCTCACACATTTCTCTTTCTAGCAATAATTCCCTTGTCTTAGTGATCTTAATAGTGATTCATGGTTACTTCTGCACCAACTCTAACCTGGTTTGACCCTAATCAGAACTCCCAGCTAAGCCAAAATTTGAAGTGAAACATTGGTGTAGTTGTAATGATAGTACCGTAGGTAAGCCTGACAAGGGAGAAGAGGGAACTTGCTCTGAAGAGGGGGAAGAGGAAGTACATGAGCCTATGGCTCATTCTCAGTCATGTAACATTACTAAACAGAGCTATCAGCCTCTTGATAAGGAACGTGTACTGTGAACTTCGAATTTTACAGCATTAACAGTGCATACATTTTATAAAATGGAGAATACAAGATAGAGAGTTATACTCAAATGTAACTTCCCGGGAGTGGAACAGTTTCTATGAGTGGAATTGGGCTCCCCCTTCCTCTCCACCCCCTGTAGTCTCCCTCATGACCCTCACATTTTCTCTGGAAATTTGGGGGACCCTCCAAAACAGATCTGAGGCAGAGAAAAGGCAGCCCCATTGCTCAGTTAGACTATTATTTGACATCGGATATTACCCAGAGTTTTTCTGGTGAATTTTCAAAACAATAACATTTACTAATGCTGCATAGATTTCCATTGTAGAAAGAAAACCCATTGGTTGTCAGATATTTCTAAAAATAAAATATGTGCAACAGAGAAGCCAGATGGCAGTAAAAGGTGCATACTTTGCTGACTGTTAAATCTGCCACTAGTTAATGGATAAGTTATACTTCAGTCTCCAAAAAACAGTAAGAGACACTTTTGCTAAGATACACTTTTGTTTCACACCACTCTCTTTGTAAACAGTCTTCCTTTTCAGGGAGAACTAATAGATCATTTCTTTGTGTTCTAGTTTGGAAATACATGCTACTGCAATTCAGTTCTTCAGGCACTTTATTTTTGTCGTCCATTTCGGGAGAAAGTCTTGGCATACAAAAGTCAGCCCAGAAAAAAGGAAAGTCTTCTCACTTGCTTAGCTGATCTTTTCCACAGCATAGCCACCCAGAAGAAAAAAGTTGGAGTAATACCTCCAAAAAAGTTCATAACAAGACTTCGGAAAGAGAATGGTAATGCTTTATTTTGCTGTTATGACACGTTTACCTTTATCAGTTCTACTGAATCAGAAAAAGGGTGTTGTCTCTCTGTTGTTCATTCTTGTTCTTCTAATTTGGACTGACACTCAGAAACTGAACTTATGGTTCCCCACCCCGCCCTGGTGATAGTTAAAGTACTATATTATCCCTATTATCCCTATTAAATGGGAGCATAACCCTGTATTTTGCCACACTTGCAATAAATATTTTATTTTAAAGGTTTAAATGTCACCCTGTATTGAGGTGGTTTACAATCACATAATATCACTAAGATGCACAGAAAAATTCCAGTAAAATTTAAAATTTGATGGCCATATCATTTACACTTACTTTGCCTCTTTTTATTAGAATATGCTGGAACAGCCATAACATATATCCTAAAGACAATAATGTTTCTTAAACAGTATTTTTAAACTATTAAAATCCTCAGACTGATGGCCAGTATGTGTACTAGTGGAGAGTGGAGTTTGTTTATTGCAAAACTCTTTTGCATAATATTGGAAGGTGGTCTGTCTATAGATATAACTTACTTGCTTTTTGTTCAACCGGCTTATATCCTAGTAAATTTCTTTTGCAGAGCTTTTTGACAACTATATGCAGCAAGATGCGCATGAGTTCTTGAACTATTTGCTAAATACAGTTGCTGATATTTTGCAAGAGGAGAGTAAACAAGAAAAGCAAAATGGTCGTTTACCGAATGGCAGCATTGACAGTGAAAATAACAACAGTCCACCAGACCCAACGTGGGTTCATGAAATTTTTCAGGGAACGTTAACAAATGAAACCAGATGTCTTACTTGTGAAACGGTAGGTATTTCTATAGATTACTTTGATTTCATTTATTGTGCAAATGTGTTTTTTGTATCCTTGTTTCTATATCAATCAATCAAATCTTTATTATGGTCACAGACCAGCATAAGTAGGGTGGGGAACAATCATTTAAAATCTGTAAAACGTTTTGGAAAGCTAAAATTATTAAAACAGAAGGTATATATAAAAGACTATAAGAATCTAAACGAGGCTAAAAGACTCTAAAAGAAGGGTTAGGAGCATTCTCGCTTCTCAGCCTTTTGGCTAAGATAAAATGTAGTTGTTTCTGTAGTGTATCACAACTCTTTTGACTGTATTTAGATAATCATATCTCAGCTTATTAAGCAGTAATATGAATGAGGCTTTTGCCTCTGTTCCGCACACAGCCCTTTCACTCCTTCCTTCACAGTGTGAGCAAACAAAGTGAGGAACCTTTAATTAGAGTTTCCCACATTATCCAAACCAGGAAACTGGTTTACTGGTGTTAGATTTCAGTTGTGTGAGGATTTGAGCACAGAGAAAAATGAAGCTGCTTATTTTGAAGTCTATCTTGATGAAAGTTAACCATTTAATAGCAGCTATTAAAATTAACACTTGTTCACGTTTCCTTTCATGATGGAGTAGTCCTAGAATTTCTCTCTAATTCTGCAAACAAGAATGAGTGCCTCCAATTTTTGCAAAAGAATTGCATGGAAAATATGTAGGATTTCTATGTACCAAAGATCAGGACAGAAAAACATTTACAACAAGCATCTTCCTGCCATATGTGTTTAAAAGTTGCTTCAAGGAGATGGGGAAATTATTTACAAAGAAATCTTGCATTTCATGTTAACACTCAAGTTTTGCTAGAGTTCTCAGAGTTTTTGTTCCTTGAAATTAAAGAACTACCATCCCTCATGCGGGCAACCGGTAGTCAAAATAGCTATTTACCTGCAACTCAGCCCCTTATCATAAATGATAGGATAGACAACTTACGTAATTTGAAGTTCAGAGGTATATGTCAAAATGTGGAACATAAAAGGCCTAATCTAAAAGTGAGAATGCATAGCACTTTCTTTTAAAATTGGTCACCATTATTTTAAAAGAAGGAGAGTTTTCTGTACACAGGACTCCAACCTCAATATTTCTTTTATCCTTGCATTGCAGTATTCAGAGCACTGCAGCAATTTGTGAGGGTCCTGACTTTCTAATATAAAAAAATTCTAGTGCTGTTATGCATGTCTTGCGTGAAAGCACAATTGAATATGGAACTTCAAAGAGAATCTTATGTAGCTTTTAATACAGACAATCTGAAGTATATTTTTCAATGAGAGGTTTGCATCATTAATGAATGAATTATCAAAGACTTAGCTGGTATGTGTCTGCTTTTATATCAATTGTGCTCATTGACACTCCACCACTGGCATTCTGTCCCCTAACCTCCCTAGCCTACCCAAAATGGCTGTTACATAGTATCCCCCTGGGTAGGATGCCACATAGCAAGTTTTACCCAGTGCTTCTTAACTTCAAGAAAATTTAGTACTCTAATTTTTTTGTACGATTCAAAACAAACATCTAGCAGAGTTTTTGTACTTAAAAAAGAAGTAGTAGCAGCAATAGATTTAGATACATCATGACTTTGATTCAGGTCTGCTATTGGGAATGCAAAGGCTGATGGAATCCACTTTTCAGTAACAAGGGTCAGAAAAGGAAAGCAGCTGTGAATTTACAGTCCAATATTCATATGTTTATTGTACCAAGAACAATTAATACTATGTAAATTTATCTGCAGATGTTGTCCCAGTCAGAGCCAAGGCATCATGATCCCATTTCCATTTGTATCACTTGCTCTTTTGTCAGTATTTACACATGGGGTATTACAGAACAGAAACTAATATCTATACTGTTAAAACTATATTCATAAGAGACAAATTATATTCCCAATTCATCAACTCGTTTGCTTTTATCTTGCTCACTGGAGAGCATACAGAGTTCAGCAGGTTTCCAAACCAAGTTCTGACAAGTGTTGCCTTAGGCATTTGTCAGTGTATTCTATTCTATCTTTCATAAAGCTTCTGTATCTGCTGTAAGAAAAACAAAAAGCAAACAAAAAAATGAAAGTGGGGGAAAAAAGCATTTTTTCTGGTCTGCATACTGGTAAATAGAAGAAAATGGTAAACCCATCTTACTAATGTGCTTGTATGGCCTGTTAAATGATAATTCATCTTGAAAAACCCCTATTAGATTTTTATCACCATTTGATTTATAGGTCACTTTGAGACCTGATTTCAAAATGTGCTTTGTGCAGGGAAATAATATTTTTTTTTTTTTGCACCCCTCCTCCAAATTGCAGATAAGCAGTAAAGATGAAGATTTTTTAGACCTTTCTGTTGATGTGGAGCAAAACACGTCTATCACTCACTGTTTAAGGTATGGAAGATATTCAAATTTTGGACTGTTTGTTTGTTTGTTTGATTTCTTACCCACCCTTCACCATAAAGTTCCAGGGAGGTTACAAGAATATAATATGCCCATATAAAATCAGCTGAAATGGTTACAGTTATAAAAATAAGTAATACTATTCCAGCCAGAGCACTATAAATTCAGTAAAAGAGGTGGGTCTCTCAAAACAACATGCTTTGACTGTCACAGGCCAGACTAAAGAGGTGCATCTTAAGCATATAACGAAAGCTATATGGCAAATATGCTAGATGCACCTCTGTAGGCAAGGGAGTCGCACAATTTCCTGGGCTGCCATTCCCACGTTTCTGTATTCATCCATACTATGCAAGTTAACAAGAGAGAAAGTTGGTAAAAATGTATCTTTTACTGCACCGACTTAGACTGCTACTAGGAATCTCAAGCCTTTCCCTTTCATGGAGCTCTTCACGCTCTCTATTAACCAAACTTGAACTACTAGATGTCATTATACCTGCTATGGCTTTCTTGTCCTTTGGGATTAGCATGTCAGTCGCTGCCAGCTTAAATTCAGTACGTTTAAGCAAGATGTTGAGAGTTGGTCTGTCTTTCACATTAATGCCTGTTCTTCTATTTTAGGGGATTCAGCAATACAGAAACCCTGTGCAGTGAATATAAATATTACTGTGAAGAGTGTCGCAGTAAACAGGAAGCACACAAAAGGTACCATAAGCATATATTGTAGGTTTCACAGTTGTTAGCAAGCTATCCAAACATTTCTCCTTACGTTGTGTATTGAAAGTTTAATTTGGTTATAACACCAGTAAATGTTCTGTAGCAACCAAGATACTTGAGGTTCAGTGGGATTAATTTCCTAACTGCGTGATTTCTGCCTCTCACGTTTTCAGCCCCTAATATTTCAATATGATCTAAAAAGCTAATCCTAATTGTCTTCGCTGTCTTCCCACCTACCCCCTTCCCTTTTGTATTTCATCTGCAAATTTTATACACTTACACTGGCTCAAGCTCCAGATGTTACCATGGTACCAGTATTCAGACAAATACTATTTGGAGCAGCCAACCTTGAGTGGCTGGACAAAGCAATGTGAGATGTTATCAGGATATGATCCATCGTTGGAGATGGTGAGCACTGTATATTTTAAGAAGATTAAAAATCTTATCTTTAACCAGCTTTTTTTACAAAGATTCTGTGTGAGAAATGGGAATTGTTGGACGTCATGATAAGCTTTGGCATATGACGGGAATGGCCCACATCAGGCTTTCGTTTTTTGCACTCTTCCCCCCTCCTCCTTATTTCAGGAGTGAGAAACTCTTTCCCCGCCCTTCAAGGGCTGCATGCTGGCAATGGGAGAAGCCAGAGCCAAAAGGGGAAGGGCTTTTTCTCATCCTCAGAGCAGACTGCCAAAGGAGGAGGCTGCATGAAATTAGGCTGTGGGTGACAGGTTCTCCATCTCTGGCTTTTTGTTATATGTAATCTGAGCCTGACCAGCTGAAAAGGATCCATTTTTATATCCTTTTATAGGAGAACATAGGCTACTGTAAACATTTTGACATGAATTGTTCTGTTTCTAAAATTGTATATGTGGCTCATTTACCTATGTAACATTTTCATTTCTATATATGTTTCCATTATTTTCCTTGGAGTTTTGAATCTTCATGGTGACGTATGACTTAAGCTACAGTTTAGCCGAGTGATGATTAAAATTTCATAAAACTATTCTCGTCTATGCTTAAGTCATTAATTAAATTGATCGGTACTTTTGTGGAATTTCACTTGATGCTTCTGTAAGAGTTGAGTGTTTTTAGTTTTGATAAAAGGATGTCTCTCTGAAGGGTTGTCATGTGACAAGTAGACATCTTTGTTGCTCCAGAGGGCAGAACTAGAACCACTAGGTGGAAACTGCAGGGAAAGGGATTTTGGCTAAGCATTCAAAGAAGCTTCCTAGTGGCAAGAGCTATTATACAATAGAACAGACTTGCCTTGGAAAACGGGGGCTCTCCTTTGTTGGAGGTATCGTAACAGATACTGGGCAGCCACTTGTCAGGTATGTCACAGTTGCGTCCTGCACTACAGAGCCTGTCCTGAGTAGGGGATTTAGACTCAATGGCCTCCAATGTCTCTTCCAACTCTATGATTCTATGGGTCAGGAAACTATCAGTCCTTGAATATGTTCACTCAGCATTTTTTGTCTGCGGTAGCTGTAGTTCTACACCATGGAAGTGATAAATTTCTAGCTACTTGGGTCTACAACTGGTTTTCACCTTCACCTCATGGTGGGTCACACCAGTAGCACCATTGCTAGTTTTATTACACTTTTAAGAAAAAGAAAAAGAGGAGATAAAGCAGAAGGGAGGAAAGCAGAGGGATAAGACTATATGGTTTTTTTTAAAAGTAAAAGCAGATCTCACTTTGGAGGCTAGGGTTAAGACTGAGTTCGAAATCTAGAAATGTTATTACTTTTTACATTGTATCAATTTTTCCACAAGGGATGTGTTCACTAGATAAAATGAAGCAGTAAGGCCTTTGCTCTAGCCATCACTGTTTATCAGTAGGATCCAACAACTGTTAATAAGAACTATGGTTCCTAAAAGTTTAAATAAAATATTGGTGTTGGTATACTTGCAACACAGTCCTAATCATGTCTGCTCAGAACAATGTCCTATTGAATTTAGTGGGGGGTATTCCAAGGTAAGTAGGGTTGGAATTGCAGCCTTGTATATTTATTCAGTTCAGTTTTTAATTTAATGTCTATAAAATGTGGTATTCCATGTTTTAGACTAATTTTAAAGTAAAATTGTATGTAATAATTCGCATTACCTGTCCACCAACCTTCATTGTTCAAACCATTGCTGTTTTCATCTTGTTTGCTTTTAAGTGCATGGCTGTGCTTCAGGAAAGTAAAGCATGCATTTGCAAGCAGTGATGTACTACTGAAGTTTAATGATGCCTGATTTTCAGTGTGAAAAGTGGTTCGTTAAGGGGTGCAAAACGCTCTGACATGCTGCTCCTTAGTGAACATTTTAGAACTTTCTTAATTTTTGCATACCAACAAGGAATTGCAGAACGAGCATGTTGATGCCATTGTTAAAATGCACACCCCCCTGAAAATAATGCCGGGTGGATTGATGATGTCCATACTCATGTTATTCATTTGCACTGCATTGCTTTTTAAATGGGCTGCCCCAGATAGTCAGGTACTGTATAGAGGACTAGATTGTATAGGAGGTTGGCTCAGTATCAGGAATGTCTCCCCATTTCCACACGCACACCCCACTCGCAAACAATCTACATTATTTTGCAAAGATGTGAAAAATTGCCCCAAATGAGTGGAATGTTTTACAGGAGTAGAACATGCTCACAAAATGCTCACCCCTTTTGGCTCAGTGTTGGCACACAAATATTTTTAGTTCCTACTTCAGAAGCTCTGTTCCAAGTTCTCAAACTGCTTTCAGTCTTCTGTATATAATAGTTTGTGACTTGCTTGGTTTCAACCATGTTCCCTTCCCCACAAAATTGCTATGGCACCTTCCAAACATTGCTATGGGCTTTCGGCGGCACGCAGTTCTCAACAGCTAGCAAGTGGTAATTGCTGTGTGAAGGTATTTCTGTTTAACATATTTGTATACTTAAGTTGATTGATTTTAATAAGTCTACTGTGAGATATGACTTCATTGGCTACTGCCCACCACCAGAGAAAAGTAGGTTTTAAAATGCAGTTGAATCTTGGACATTTATGACCACACTAAAATAAATACTTTGTTTCAGGATGAAAGTGAAAAAGCTGCCTATGATCCTAGCTCTCCATCTGAAGAGATTTAAATACATGGATCAGCTACATCGATATACAAAACTCTCCTACAGGGTAGTGTTCCCCTTAGAGCTTCGGCTGTTTAATACATCAGGAGATGCCACTAATCCCGACAGAATGTATGATCTAGTGGCTGTGGTAGTCCACTGTGGAAGGTAAGAAAATACAATGTGACACATTACTGCTACTGATTTCCTGTGAAATAGCATTGTATCATTCTTTAAAATCATCAAAACAATAGGCCTTTGATGGACTCTATTAATTTATGTAGAGTTATGTGCCAGCGTTGTTGTTTCCTTCAAGTGTCATAGTTGAGTGTTGTTTTTATACAGTGATTAAATTAGCAAAAAAAGGGGGGGAGCACGTCTTGTTCTTCAGTTTTAGCTGCTTCTTTGGTTCTTGTTCTTTATGAAAAAGCAATATTTGAAGCTTGTTTTCATATAAATGTTGTGTTTAAAAGATAAAATAAGCAGAAGTAGTTGTCAGAATTCTTCAACATTTTCTTCTGAGGAAAAAATGATCTTAAAGTTGATGGTGACCACAATGTGAATTGCTTTCTTCTTCACAGTGGACCTAACAGAGGACACTATATTGCAATAGTGAAGAGTCATGATTTTTGGTTACTCTTTGATGATGACATTGTAGAGGTAAGAATGTCTGTAATTCTAGATTCTAAACGTTAGAGTAGTTATTCTGTGTCTGCTACTTACTTTTAGATTATCTCCAATACAATAGATTTTGCAAAGAAACTGTTAACTTGTTACCAATGCTAGTAGAACATGGTAACATTTCTAGTAAAGAGAGTATGCCTTTGCATATTATTTTTTTTGCAGTGTCTTTTTCAGTGTGTCTCCTTCTAGCAAGCAGCTACTGTCGTAATCTTAAAATGATAGCCAGTGGTGTTTATTAGCCAGAGGTATGAATGCAGTTTATGGAATGTATTTCCTGCCCCTGGCAGCCCCCTGCACACACCCCAAATCTGCTCAAGAGGGTTGAGGGGTATGTAGGCTGTTGCAGGAGAGTGGAAGGGGAAATCCTGTTGCATTAGCAGAAATGTGTTCCCAAAATGTTTGCTATTACCCTTAACTTCTATCTTTTTTCCTTTGTTATGAAGCATAAGAGTTTATGCTGTAATCTTGCCACCCCACCCACTGTTGTTGTTGGTTGGAGGAAGGGGACTGTCAGGAGTTCAGCCTACACTCGAGTAGGACCCTGGCAGAGACACATCCCCAACTGGCATGTTCCCTCCCTCCTGGTCGATTGTTCAGGAGCTTCAGGAGCTTTCTTCAGCCCGAACATCACAGTGACCGATGCCAACTGACACTGGCACACTTAGAGATCCGCAGAGTTTGCGCATCATGCGTGACAGACCTCAGCAACTCAGCATTTTGGCTAATCTACTTTATTTACATATAAACACACACAGAGCACTGCAACATGGCTCCCTCTCTCTCTAGCATCAGACAGCAAAGAGCAAAAGGACAAAGGACAATAGTCCCACTTCACGGAACACAGTAACACAAACATCCTGTTTCCATCACTTCCCACTCTGTGGAGTCAAAACATACACTGTCATGTGACAGACAAAAATCCCATGACTGCAATCATGGATCAGGAATTCTAAGATGCAGTCCTGTCTCCTCCCACCCTCACCTCCCACCAGCAAAGAGAAACATTGCTGATGAGGTTCTGCTGTGGTAGAGGCCCAAGCTGTTCCCAAACTGTTGTGAAGCTCTCACCAGTAGTTCTGCCATTGGCAGTAGCCAGTTGAAAACTCGGAAATGGGGTGGTCTTGGGGTGGGACACTGGAGGTTTTGAATTGACAAGGCTCCAGACCCTTGATTGTCCTTGAGATATGGCAGTGGCTCCAGCACTCTGATCTCTCCCAACCCCAATTAGAATTGCTGTAGCCATGCTAGATAAATTGGAGTGGGTTTTCTTCTTACAGAAATTATATCCTCCGCATTTCGTTTCAGAAAATAGATGCACAAGCGATTGAAGAATTCTACGGGTTGACATCGGACATCTCAAAAAACTCTGAGTCTGGTTATATCCTCTTCTATCAGTCTCGGGACTGAAATGGGTCTGTGGTGAAAATTGACTTCCTGTATCGCTGCTTTTCTGACATTTGTGGAAAGGAGAAAATAATAATTCCAGAGAGAGAGAGAGAGAAGGAAGGAAGGAATGCAGAGTCAAAAGAGTGGTAGCACAGTTTGCACAGAACAAAGCTAATGTTTCAGAGAGGCTTTCTTAAGCTCTTTATATCATGCTCATTTAATTTGCTCAGGTGTCATACTGAGAATGCTGATCCATGACAATTGCTCAGTGGGAACAGAGAGGCCAGCTGCTCTCATAAGAGCTAGCTATCGAGCAGCTGAAACTCTGCTAGAAGATTTTATCAAAAGTCCATTCAAGTCAGTGGTAATATTTTCACGATCTTCAGTACGCTTTGAATTTTGGCCAGTGTTGCACAGGAAATAAGTGTAACA
This sequence comes from Podarcis muralis, assembly GCF_964188315.1. NCBI lineage: Eukaryota > Metazoa > Chordata > Lepidosauria > Squamata > Lacertidae > Podarcis > Podarcis muralis. Next base: position 26,745,177 of record NC_135658.1, on the reverse strand, counting down.
GAAGCAATATTAATTTGACATACATTGTTTGTTTGTTGGTTTGTTTGTTTGTTTCTTATTAAAAGTGCAAATGATTCTCTGTTCATTTATACTCAGTTTCTGGGTTTATCGCACACCTAATTAGAGAGAGTTAGCCTAACAGTTGCCTTCCTGGCCAGAATAAATTAATAGAATTTGGTGTTAGCTAATAGAATCAAGAAGGCAAGTATGTTTTGCTTCTTTTAAGAAGCTTACATTACAGTAATATGTACCTCTATAATTGGTAACAGTTTGGGATTTTAAACTCCCTATGGGGAATAACTTGGTTTATAACTATAGTTTATTTTTATTTATGTATTACTGTAACTTCTAGAGGTTTTGTATTCTTCTCAATTCCAACATGTTTTGGAGCCTAGTTTTGTATATTAGCTTATATCAGATTTAAATATTTTATTTCATTGCTTATCTAAGATTTATCTCATATCTCAATAAGGATACATTCAAAGCCTGAAGTAACTGAGGAAGGTATAGGTTTTACTTCCTTCCATGAGGAACTGATGACTCTGGCTATGTATTTGACATGATTTATTTAAGGAGTTGGAAAAGGAACTTTCCTCTGACCTTGTAAAACAGCTTACTTGTTTTATCACAGTGAGAGACTAGAGCACCGTTGGTGTACTAGACTTTCTGTTCAAAGTCTTCTAAACAATTGGCTGCAAAGTAGGTCAGAGTTCCTCATGCTTAAGTCCCAGTAGAATCAGAGTGTGGGCTTAATTGTGACATTTAATTAAAATTTGAAAATAGTTTCAGAATATCTCAATCTTCAATCTGTGGCTACAGTGGATTTTAAAATCCCAGATGTATGTTGGATAAAATGACTCCTTACAATTCTGTGATGGTTCTATTCAGTAAAATTTATATAGTAATAAAGTAATAAAATTGTCTTTTGATATTTTGATTGGATCACGACAGCAACAGATGATAGGGAACTGATCTCTTCTGATGGAATTGAACTCTTCTAGTTAACATTTCCATGCATTATCATTGTTGTCTGATGGTGGCTGAATGTAACTTCTAGAAAGAAAGAAAGAAAGAAAGAAAGAAAGAAAGAAAGAAAGAAAGAAAGAGGCTGAGCACACATTCCCAATAAGAGCATTTATGCCTTGATAGAATGTGGTTTTTGTTTTGTTGGACATGTTAAAATGTAAAACTTTCCCCCCTTTTCTGCTGCTATAATTAATGCATATACTTTATCGGTATCATTTAGCTCAGGAAAACAACTTCATATAACTGAACAGATTTCTAACAGGGTCACCAAGTGGGCTACTTTATTTAACAAATGTGAAAATGTCATGTCAAATTGTAAAGATTCTTTTTATATAAAAACAAACGTTATAAAATTCTTGTTTTGGTCTGCACTCTTCTTCTTTTTTTAAAAATTAACTGCTACTTAGCTAAAACACCAGCATTTCAAAGATGACCATATTAAGTCTTCAATGAGAATACATAGTAGTTTTAAAAGTAGCAAATCTAAATTAAATATATGGCTTATGGTTCATAGCCATTGTGACTTTCCCATATGGTGATGTGGAGCTTGAATAATTTTGATATGGGATCTTTTGATAAAGAGAGGAGAGTGTATGTTGCTTTACATCAGCAATGTGTTTGGAGTTTTTTCAAACTAGGCTTTGCTTCTGGCTACTGTTTCTCAGATGCCAGAAATTCCAAGAATGGCTTAGGGTGGCATTCAGTTAAGTTTTACTTAGAGTAGGCCAACTGAAATTAGTGAACATGATTAAATTAGGTACATTAATTTCAGAATTTCAACACTGAGTAACACTGAGTTGAATACCACAGAGATTCATGCAAGGACTTGTACATATATCCAGTGATATATGTACTTTTTCTAAATTCATTTCCTTGTACACCTGGCTCCCTTTCATATCACAACTGTTTTGAAATTCCCCTTAACATCACCTTGAATCTGGGAAGGCTGAAAAATGCTGCTCAAAAGCAAGTCCAAAACCTCTTTGGGTCCATGAAAGTAGTTGCACATTTCTTTGAATTCTAGCCATGACATTTATCTTATTCCTGGCGCTGTTGAAAATATGAGGAGGTGGTTCTTTAAATATAAACAATTTGCTTGCATCACACTGCAGCTTAATTTGAGAAGCACTGAGAGCTTGAAATCGTCACTTGAAAAAAGGATAACAACCGTCCAAAGAGATAGGGAAGAAGTCTTCAGATATAAATTATGATTGGTATGCAGTTCGTATTTTGTGCAGGGGATTAGAATTTAACAGAAATAGTACATTGTCAGTGAGAAATTACGTATTATATACTTGATCTCTGATTTTAATTTTAAAGCTTGAAAACACTATTTTATTTTCTCTTAGCTTTCTCATGCATCTTCTTGCAGTGTCAAAAACATGGATAGAGTCATACAGTGTTTCATTCTAACTGATAAGTAGTACAAATGTTCCAAAAATTACAAAAGTAATGTGTTTATTGATTCATTAAGTTGGTGTTAGCAGTACAGAGTATTTTCCTAGGTAAGGGAAAGGTAAAGGACCCCTGGATGGTTAAGTCCAGTCAAAAGCGACTATGGGATGTAGCACTCATCTGGCTTTCAGGCTGAGGGAGCTGGTGTTTGTCCACAGACAGCTTTCCGGGTCTTGCGGCCAGCATGGTTACACCGCTTCCAGCGCAACAGAACACAATGTCGATGCCAGAGCCCACGGAAACGCCATTTACCTTCCCACCACAGCGGTACCTGTTTATCTACTTGCACTGGCATGCTTTCAAACTGCTAAGTTGGCAGGAGCTGGGACAGAGCAACGAGAGCTCACTCCGTCGTGGGGATTCGAACCATTGACCTTCTGATTGGCAAGCCCAAGAGGCTCAGTGGTTTAGACCACAGCTCTACATGTCCTCTTTAATCCTGATCTGAAGATTAATAGCTCTAGTATCAGAGTCAGCACACCTCTGATACTGATGAGAGACAGTGATATTCTGCTTGTGCACTTCCTTGAGGCATCTGGTTGGCTTCTGTGGAACAGAATTTTAGACTAAATGGGCCTTTACTCTGGTTCGGTGGGACTCTCTTTATATTCCTTTAAGGTAGAGAATTCTCTTAGGCTTCATTTAGATTGAGCATCCTGACTCTCCAGTGTTAGGGAGGCCAACTGTGGCAGCCCACCGACCCCTGACTGCAATGTATTTTTAAAAAATAAAAAAATACATTTTTAAATGCTGCTTACTGTTATGGCCTATTAAATGTGAACGATTAAAGTGGAGTATGGGCCTTGTCTGCTAATTGGAACGACGTTTCATGAACTTGGAATACTTTTTCTGCTGCATTTAGTAAGTATTCGCCTTCAAGAGTGAAATATTGAATCAGCCCAGCACATCAGCTTTGTGTGAAACTGCTATGTGTGATAAGGAGCCATTAGGTGGCCCCAATATCTCAGCAGTATACACTGTGCACTTAGCTGTTTATGTGAATATCTGAGCATAACTTTTAGGAGTTCTTTCCAGCCAGAGTATAGGCTTGTAGCATCATCCATTTATTTATTTATTTTTACAGAGAGAGAGATGTGGCTTGAAGTCAAGAAGAAGCGCTGATAATCACAGCGTATTCCCCAGTCCTAAATTAGATGCAAGTATGACCATAAACTTACCGCCAGCACATTTTAATGACTTTGGCTCAGCAGTGGCTGAATACTGGAAACGGTTTAACCTCTGTTTCTTGATATAAATATTACGCAATAATTTTATGTACCCATGATTTTATATACCAAAAATGTAAGATAGGAAGAGCTTAACCAAATTTGGTAGATGGTTAAAGCACAAGCTGGATTTCTGGAAGCTAATTAAGAGTGCATATATACATACTGATATCTTCCTAAAGGGACGCGGGTGGCGCTGTGGGTAAAGGCCTCAGCGCCTAGGGCTTGCCGATCGAAAGGTCGGCGGTTCGAATCCCTGCGGCGGGGTGCGCTCCCGTTGTTCGGTCCCAGCACCTGCCAACCTAGCAGTTCGAAAGCACCCCCGGGTGCAAGTAGATAAATAGGGACCGCTTACCAGCGGGAAGGTAAACGGCGTTTCTGTGTGCGGCTCTGGTGCGCTAGATGCAGCTTGTCACGCTGGCCACGTGACCCGGAAGTGTCTGGACAGCGCTGGCCCCCGGCCTCTTGAGTGAGATGGGCGCACAACCCCAGAGTCTGTCAAGACTGGCCTGTACGGGCAGGGGTACCTTTACCTTTATCTTCCTAAATCAAAAGCAAATTACCCAACTGGAAGATCTGTTTGAATCTGGCACACTGTTATATAGGTTTAGTGTTGTGTTATGTAAACCTGTATGAAAAGAAGCTGTTTTGAAACTTGTAGTTTTTGAAAATGCGACACTTGAGAATTTGAAGTTCATGTCCCACCTTTTGATTCCTAACCCCTGAGAGACACCATTGTAACACATAGGTGTGGTGGAGCATGGGCTTGTATGGGATCATTTGCATCTTCAGTCTTGCATTTGAGGGAAAGAGCACCTTTAGTATGCCCCTTGCTACAGCTGGATGCAAATTAAAAGTCCAGCCATGCTAGTAGCAGTGGGCAGGGGTGTGGCAAAACTTCTTGTGACACTTTCAAGTGAAAAAAATATATTGTGGCATAAGCTTTTGAGAGACAGGCCCCGTATTGTCAAATGTTTGAAGTGGTCACCTATGTGAGTAGATTATTACAGAGAGATCTACGAGTGTAAGCATGCTTAAATTCCCCTTTCCCTGAGTACTTCCTAAATTTGCTCTGGAGGGTTGTGGGGATGAAGTCGTATTCTGACATTAACATCCCGGATACATTGGTAAATTCATTTCATGGCTTGGCTTTAATTTGAACCGGGGCTCTACTTCTTCACATACTTGGAATGCCAACAAAGTGTGAGATTATTGTTTTGGCAAAGTAATTCTGAGTATATGCAAAGTGCATCCCCCTCACCAATAAGTAACCCTGGTGTGGCTAACCTATTGCCCTCAAAATCATGTTGAACTCTCAGCTCCCATCAGCCAGCATGTCTGATGGTCCAGAATGATGGGAGTTTGAGTCTAACAAGATCTGGAAGATCACAGATTCCCCATCACTTCTCTAGTCAAAGAGTGTTATTTCTAGGCAGGCTTAAGGCCTCTCACGTTCAACTGAAAAGTTTCCTACCCCTGTTGTAGTCCATCAAAATTTGCAAGGGGAAGTACATTTTAACCTGAAGGCACCAGGGAGGCAAGCGTTCCACACAATAGAGAACCACCACTGAAAACCCCTGGTCATCATTCTTCATGCTTCCCTTGAAGGAGGGACTCATAGGAAGACCTCAAAGCTAGTCACTAAATCAGCATCTGCTTGTAGGAAAATTGACCTTGGTCCATCTGTCACCTCTGAAGCCATTGATACTTGGCTTGTCTTCCTTTAAAAAAAATAATAAATCTTATTGGTTCCCCATTTTCCCCAACCTAACATGAAAGAGGGTTATGATATATGAAGAAATGATACATACTACTGACAAAACTACATAAACCACAAAACCCACAATTGTTTCTACTTGCACAATGAAACAATGGCTCAAAACATCATTTGGGCCAAACGGATGTGCGGTGTAAAGAGTTATCCGCAAGACAACACATCATAAGTGGCGGCCTGTGAGTCAAGTCCTAACACTTGCAGTAACAAAGACTAAACAATCTAGCTTTTGCCTCTGTGCCACATTCTTTTCTGTCAGATGTGGGGCTTGGGTTTATATTGCTGATGAAGTCATTGCCATCTATGATATTGCAAGCGTGATTCATGCCCAGCACTTGCTTTTAGAACAACCCTTCAAATGAAGAGATAAGGATTTTAATTTTTTTAAGGAGATCATTTAGAGCTACATCTTATTTTCTTGCTACATACCCTGATTATCAACCAAAGCCATAGTCATCAATGCTTTTCACTTGTTGGGATAAACAAAAACGAAGGAAGGCAAAATATTCCAAAAAGTTATTATCCAAGATCTAGGTCCTGTTTTCAGGCTTCCCACAGTGATCTGGATGGTCACTGTGAGAATAAGATGCTGGACTAGATGGGCCATTGGCCTCATTCAGCAGACTCTTCTTATGTTACCAAGAGTGCTGAGAACACCATAAGTATAGGACACAGCCTTTCTAAATGAGATCAGAGGTCCATCAGTGTTGTCTGCACAGACTCACAGCAGTTCTCCAGGGTCTCAGGCAGGAGTCTTTCCTAGTCCTAAAAGGAGATGTCAGAGATGGACCCTTGACCCATTTGCATGCATTGAGCTGCATCCCTTCCCCTAAAATCATGCCTGACTTGCTTGCCAAATTTTTAAGACTGAACAGTGTTTGCTGGTTGACCTTGTAGTACAGTGGTAAAGGTAAAGGTAAAGGTACCCCTGCCCGTACGGGCCAGTCTTGCCAGACTCTAGGGTTGTGCACTCATCTCACTCTAGAGGCCGGGGGCCAGCGCTGTCCGAAGACACTTCCGGGTCACGTGGCCAGCGTGACAAGCTGCATCTGGCGAGCCAGCGCAGCACACGGAACGCCGTTTACCTTCCCGCTGGTAAGCGGTCCCTATTTATCTACTTGCACCCGGAGGTGCTTTCGAACTGCTAGGTTGGCAGGCGCTGGGACTGAACGACGGGAGCGCACCCTGCCGCGGGGATTCAAACCGCCGACCATGCGATCGGCAAGTCCTAGGCACTGAAGTTTTACCCACAGCGCCACTCGCGTCCCTAGTACAGTGGTACCTCAGGTTAAGTACTTAATTCGTTCCGGAGATCGGTTCTTAACCTGAAACTATTCTTAACCTGAAGCACCACTTTAGCTAATGGGGCCTCCTGCTGCCGCCGTCGTGCTGCAGTGCAATTTCTGTTCTCATCCTGAAGCAAAGCACTTTGCTCAGTGCGACAGTTTTCCGCCTGGATGTTTATGTAAAAGAAACAACTCTTCCTTCTGTTTCATTTCCATTAAACTTTATGTGACTGATTCCTAGAACTCACGTAATAATAATAATACTAATACTACTACTACTACTACTACTACTACTACTACTACTACTACTAATAATAATAATAATAATAATAATTTATTATTTATACCCCGCCCACTCTGGGCGGCTTCAAACTGAATATTAAAAACAGTACAGCATCAAACATTAAAAACTTCCCTAAAGAGGGCTGCCTTCAGTTGTCTTTTAAAAGTAAAATAGTTGTTTATTGCTTTGACATCTGCTGGGAGGGTGTTCCACAGGGCAGGCGCCACTACCGAGAAGGCCCTCTGCCTGGTTCCCTGTAACCTTACTTCTCGCAATGAGGGAACCGCCAGAAGGCCCTCAGCACTGGATCTGAGTGTCCGGGCTGAACGATGGGGGTGGAGATGCTCCTTCAGGTATACAGGACCGAGGCCGTTTAGGGCTTTAAAGGTCAGCACCAACACTTCGAATTGTGCTCAGAAACGTACTGGGAGCCAATGCAGATCTCTCAGAACCGGTGTTATGTGGTCCCGGCGGCCACTCCCAGTCACCAGTCTAGCTGCCGCATTCTGGATTAATTGCAGTTTCCGGGTCACCTTCAAAGGTAGCCCCACATAGAGCGCGTTGCAGTAGTCCAAGCGGGAGATAACTAGAGCATGCACCACTCTGGTGAGACAGTCTCCGGGCAGGTAGGGTCTCAGCCTGCGTACCAGGTGGAGCTGGTACACAGCTGCCCTGGATACAGAATTAACCTGTGCCTCCATGGACAGCTGTGAGTCCAAAATGACTCCCAGGCTGCGCACCTGGTCCTTCAGGGGCACAATTACCCCATTCAGGACCAGGGAATCCCCCACACCTGCCCGCCCCCTGTCCCCCAAAAACAGTACTTCTGTCTTGTCAGGATTCAACCTCAATCTGTTAGCCGCCATCCATCCTTAACTTAGTAGCGTGGCAGCATATGCAGTGCCAAAAAAAGAAACACATAGCCAAAAAAGAAGACAGAGGAGGATATGGATTTGCACAAACCTCTGCACATGCTAATATGTATGTATAGGTGCAGATTTAAAAAATAATTGTGGGCTAACCAGCCTCATATAACTAACAATATTACAGTCGTACCTCAGAAGTCAAACGAAATCCATTCCAGAAGTCCATTTGACTTCCAAAACGTTCGGAAAGCAAGGGACAGCTTCCGATTGGCTGCAGGAAGCTACTGCAGCCAATCAGAATCCATGGAACCCACAATGGACTTTCGGGTTCCAAAGAACATTTGCAAACCGGAACACTCATTTCTGGGTTTGTGGCATTCGGGAGCCAAAACGTTCGAGTTGCAAGGCGTTTGACTTCCGAGGTATGACTCTATTTTGATCCATTGTCACTGGGCCCCTAAAAGGCATGGGGCCCTTAGGCCTGCTCTGGTCTGGAAGGCCACAGGTTCCCCAGCCCTATAATTGTTGTTTAGTCGTTTAGTCGTGTCCGCCTCTTCCTGACCCCATGGACCAGAGCACACCAGGCACTCCTGTCTTCCACTGCCTCCCGCAGTTTGGTCAAACTCATGCTGGTAGCTTCGAGAACACTGTCCAACCATCACGTCCTCTGTCATCCCCTTCTGCTTGTGCCCTCCATCTTTCCCAACATCAGGGTCATTTCCAGGGAGTCTTCTCTTCTCATGAGGTGGCCAAAGTATTGGAGACTCCAAAGTATTGGAGTCTCAGCTTCAGCCCTATAATAGGAGAAGGCTATTGCCCTCATGCCCTTTTTAATGAGTTGCTCAGAGGCTGACAGCCAGCCAGAGCTGAGACCAGAATGCTGGACTTAGACCTGAATAAGATCCAACATGGCTGCTCTTACATTCTCTTCTGAGAAAATGATGCCACTAGGGCAACTTATGCAAGGCAACTGAGACAGATGTGAATGCCTTTGGCAGTTGCTCTTTCCCGAATCTAAGTTAAGAGATTCCTGTCATGTCGAGCATCTGCAACGTCTCACTTTTAAACTCCTGGGAAAGTAAACTACTGGTCCAGTTTGCCAATCATGGAGCGAGACTACTTTATTCACGTCTCAGGAATCTGATGACCTCTTCTATTATGAAATAATTGGACAAGCAGAAGAAAGCGGCTTTCCTGCCGGGTGTGAGATGTTAGACAATGGCAGCAGCTCTTAGGTCAAGTTAAGTAGCAGGAAGAATGTCGGGGGTAGATATCTGAACTATCTGGGGGCAGCAGACGAGGAATGGTGATATATGGTTCTTAATCAGAGCAAGGGTGGGGGAATTAAAATGTGATTACAGTGGAACCTCGGGTTGCGAACGTGATCTGTGCGGGAGGCACGTTCACAACTGCAGCGTTCGCAACTCGCAGTGCCATGTCTGCGAATGCGCAGGTTGTGATTCGGTGCTTCTGCGCATGCGCAAAGTGTGATTTAGTGTTTCTGTGCATGTACGAGTGCTGAAACTCGGAAGTAACCCATTCTGGTACTTCTGGGTTCAGCGCGGTGCACAACCCAAAATCGCATAACCTGAAGCATCTGTAACCCGAGGTACCACTGTATAAAGAGAAAACATTACCCTCTTTCCAGTGGGGATCTGACTCATAGTCGGCTGACTTTAATAAGCTTTGAGAAAGCCATGAATGTTCTGCTAAAGCAGAGCTGAGGAAGCCATGGTCTTCCAGATGTTGTTGGTGCCAAATGCCATCAGCATCAGCCCCAACCAGCATGGTGAATAATGAGGGATGATGGCAGCCGTAGTCCAACAACAGCTGGGGGACCATAGGTTCCCTATCATTGTGCTGGGTGGGGGTGGGATCCTGTTCAGTTTGTGTTGAAAGGTGAATTTATCAAATTTATCACACTTTCCAAATCAGTAAGAGACTTGAAACACAGCCAGCCACCCTTTGAAATCCACACTTACCCGAATTTTGTGAAATAATGTTTACAGAAATGTATATATTAGGGGCAAGTGGATAAAAAGAAATATTTCAATGGAAATAACCTAAAGGCATTATATTAGGGGAAACGGCTTGCAGAAATGTGCATGTCAGTCAAAACAGAATGCAAAATGTGTCTATTAGGAGAAATTTGCATTAAAACACTGATAAGTTTTCATTCTTTTTTTTTTTTATTTAAGAACCGTAAATTGCTGCAGAAATGCGAACTGAATTTAAGTCTGGACAAAAATGAGAAACTCGGAGAACCAAAATCGGCAGATCCTCCCATCCCTGCTTGTGCAAATCTCTGACCACAGGCATTATATGCCTCAGTCCTGTCAGCAATTGCGCTGCAGCATTCTGCACTAAATGCAGCATTAGGATCAAGTGCAAGTTATGGGATTTCAGCTGGAAGTTATGGGATGTGCACTGATGGGAAATGAAGCAGTTGTGGCTGCCCCGAGACCTTTGCAGGTTCAAATGGAATTGAAAGTAGGATTACGTTTGACTGTATCATGAGCCCAAATAACCACGAGTGCACAATAAAAAGGACATCTGGAGGCACCCAGAGAGAAACTATAGTTACCCGCTGGTAGCCCAGCTGTACCCCTCTAAACTCAAAGTTCATTTGGGGTACACAAGCTGTGGGTGCAATGGTTGAAGTCTCCTGTATATCCAGCCTATCTCTATGTGTGGGCAAGATGTCAGGTAACAACCCCCATAAAAGAAGTAAAAAAGGTAAAGGTAAAGGGACCCCTGACCATTAGGTCCAGTTGTGGCCAACTCTGGTGTTGTGGTGCTCATCTCGCTTTATTGGCCGAGGGAGCCGGTGTACAGCTTCCAGGTCACGTGGCCAGCATGACTAAGCCGCTTCTGGCGAACCAGAGCAGCGCACGGAAACGCCGTTTACCTTCCCGCTGGAGTGGTACCTATTTATCTACTTGCACTTTGACGTGCTTTCGGTTGGCAGGAGCAGGGACCAAGCAACGGGAGCTCACCCCCTCATGGGAATTCGAACCGCCGACCTTCTGATTGTCAAGTCCTAGGCTCTGTGGTTTAACCCACAGTGCCACCCGTGTCCCTTTATAAAAGAAGTTAGGAAGAAGTTAAATATCAGCCAAAGATAGGGGGAGGGGAATCAAATTTTGATCAATTATACAGCAAGCTCACCATCAAACAGCAAGGAGGTTTTGTAAACATAGTTAAAATCCGCCCCCCCCCCTGAAAAATGATTGAAGTAAATTACTAATAATATTTAATAAGAAGAGGCACAGTCACAGCACATTGCTAATTGAGCATTTAAAAACCCAAGTACATTTGACATCGCCTTCCTGTCGAGCAGTAATTCCAGATCTGATATTCTACCCCTGCCGAAATCCCCTTGATGAATAAAGCAGCAATCTGCCTGGAATAGCCCCAACTTTGTCTGCTATAATCTTTCACAAATCAAATAACAACTCGGAGGATCATTTGCTTTGCTACAACAATATCTTGCTATTAGCTTTTGAGTTGGGGTTGTGTGTGTTGTGTTTTTTTAAAAATAATAATAATAATAATAATAAATGAGCGAGAGATTAGAAAAGCATTGCTGACAAATTGCACTCATTATTTCCCCCTCGCAGTTGATGTCACTCGCACTGCTTCCTAGCTTGGATGAGTTCCACGACTCCCCGGCACGCAGTCTGCACGCAAGAGGTTGTTTGGGAAATCAACCAAGGAGCAGTAATTTATCACTCCAGCTGGTGCCCTTCCAGCTGTACTGTAGGAAGCTGCTAATTGCTTGGTATTCATTCAAGAAATGATGAGCACAGTGCCCTTTCTAGCAGAAAGGCAATGTGGAGTGCTGTTGGGGGTTTGGTCTTAGAAAGGGAAAACTTGCTTGTAGCGCAGTTAGACTGGCATCCAAGGCAGTCTTCTGAAACCAACCTGGTTGAATTCAACCACCAGCAAACTGTGCCCACTTTCCTGTTCAAGTCCACAAAAGGCCGCTTTCTTTCTCGCCTCTCTGCCACTTGGCAAGCTCAATTGTCGTTGTTTGGTTGTTTAGTCGTGTCCGACTCTTCATGACCCCATGGACCAGAGCACGCCAGCACTCCTGTCTTCCACTGCCTCCCGCAGTTTGGTCAAACTCATGCTGGTAGCTTCAAGAACACCGTCCAACCATCTCGTCCTCTGTCGTCCGCTTCTCCTTGTGCCCTCCATCTTTCCCAACATCAGGGTCATTTCCAGGGAGTCTTATCTTCTCATGAGGTGGCCAAAGTATTGGAGCCTCAGCTTCACGATCTGTCCTTCCAGTGAGCACTCAGGGCGGATTTCCCTTAAGAATGGATAGGTTTGATCTTCTTGCAGTTCATGGGACTCTCAAGAGTCTCCTCCAGCACCATAATTCAAAAGCATCAATTCTTCGGCGATCAGCCTTCTTTATGGTCCAGCTCTCACTTCCATACATCACTACTGGGAAAACCACAGCTTTAACTATATGGACCTTTGTTGGCAAGGTGATGTCTCTGCTTTTTAATATGCTGTCTAGGTTTGTCATTGCTTTTCTCTCAAGAAGTAGGCGTCTTTTAATTTCGTGACTGCTGTCACCATCTGCAGTGATCATGGAGCCCAAGAAAGTAAAATCTCTCACTGCCTCCATTTCTTCCCCTTCTATTTGCCAGGAGGTGATGGGACCAGTGGCCATGATCTTCGTTTTTTTGATGTTGAGCTTCAATTGTCGAGCAGGGGTTAAATCCTGCTGCATTGGCTGGACACCTGTTTCACCCAATGCAGAATTGAACGCAGCTGATGGACTGGTGGCTGTGGTTTGGGGAGCATGCACTTGCAAGCCAAATTGGTGGGCCAGCCAGGATTGGCCCCTGTGCTCGGGGGACAGAGTGCTTTAATCCACTTTAATTCTGCAAACCTACGTTTCCCAACCTGCTCCTGAATCCATCAAGCAAAACAGTCATCTGCACCTAAGTAGCCAAGAAGATGGCAGCACCCAAGGACCAAAGGCAGGCACCCACAGACTTCAGGGATCTGCAGGTGTGGGTGGGTGGGTGGAAGTGGGGGGAGTGCATATAAACAGCTTAACCCAATAAAAATGACTTAGAAGCATGAATGAGTGGGGGAATGAAGAACCAAGGCACTTCTGGACACATTTCATTACATCAAGAGAACATACTATTCCCTTAAAATAAGAGTACAGTATATCAAAAGAGACCTCGAGTGTGTTCAAGCATCATCCAGGATAACCCATAGGCAAATTTGTTGCGCAGGTGTAGGGAGAAATGACTCTGCTCACCAAGAGCCCATTTCCTAGCAGAAAGAGGGCACTTCATTAGGACAAAATTGGTTGTATCAGTGGCAGAGCACGAAACCCCTTTGCTTGATCCTGGAGCAAAGCATAACAACATGTTGTTTACACCTCAAATTGTTTATACTGAAGTGGAGATGGATTGCTGTTGACATGTTCTCTTCACACCACCTGGAAACCATGAAATTGCAATATGAGAACTTATGGCACATAGTCTGTACCTTTCCCTGTACTCTGAGTAAAGATGGCATTTATTTATTTCCCTGAACAATTTCCCCACCTCAACATTCGCATTTTCAAATCATAGGCATTCCAGCACAGGGACATAGGCAAAGCGATTCCAGTTCCCCAGATGCATAAATAATCTTTTTTTTAAAAAAAGCAAAACCTATTATTATGTTTCTAAACAGATGCAACAGAAAAGAACAAGGAAATCAAGACTGCAATGCCACATTTCACAAGTCAAGTTTGGTATAAATCGGTCCTGTAACTGCCTCAGGTCTTAGCCTAACTCATCTTTCTGTACCTGTCTCCGTAAATGAACCAAATATTTTATAAGAATGGGTTCAAGGAGAGCAAACTTTTTCATTTCATTCTCATGTTTACATTTATATTTCACCCTTCTCCCAAGGAGCTCAAGGTGGCACAAAAGGTTCTCTAGCTCCCCATTTTATCCTCAAGACAACCCTGTGCGGGTGGTCAGTCTGAGAGGCAGTGACTGGCCCTAAGTGAACTTCAGGGTTGGTGAGGGATTTGAACCCTGGTCTCCCAGGTCTTAGGGCACATCCGCACCATAAATTTAAAGCACATTCAACGCATGTTTCACTCAGATGGCTTTCCTGAAAGAATCATGGGAACTGTAGTAGTTTTTTTAAGGTAGCTGGGAATTGCGGCTCTGATATAACAGTGACACAACAGTCCCCAACATTCTTGAGGGGGAAGTCGTGTGCTTTAGATATGTACAGTGGTACCTTGGGTTACATACGCTTTAGGCTACAGAAGCTTCAGGTTACAGACTCCGCTAACCCAGAAATAGTACCTCAGGTTAAGAACTTTGCTTCAGGATGAGAACAGAAATCATGCAGCAGCAGCACAGCAGCAGGAGGAGGCCCCCATTATCTAAAGTGGTACCTCAGGTTAAGAACAGTTTCAGGTTAAGAACAGACCTCCAGAACAAATTAAGTACTTAACCCGAGGTACCACTGTATTGGGTGTGTTTAAAATATATGTTAGACCAACTCTAACTGCTACACCATGCTTCATCTTGATCTATCTTCTCCAGAGTCCTGGGGCTCACTCAGTTGGGGACATGGGTGTCCTTCACCTCTAAGGACATCACCTTCAGCTTGGGAAGTGACCAGCAGTGCTCCAGCAGATCTTTGATGGTAAGAGCAGCTCCACAATGAAACCTGTTCCTGGAGGTGTGGTGAGCTGCCCTTGGCTGAAAGTCTTCAAACAAGGCAGCTCTCTTTGGGGGATGCTCTATAGAGCTGGATTGCATACATGGAGCAGAAGAGTGAGGGGGCAAGACCACCTTCCAGCTTATCCAGTGATAAATGTGTAGTATTTGAAGGCGGATCCCTCCATCCTTCCTTCCAGATGGCCTGCTTGTTTTGCATTCATCCTGTTTGCACAAAGTTTGCAGGGAAGTCTAGATGGTGATTTGTTGTGATTTGTTCGTGGGGAGGTTAGACAAGTGGCACTGTGGTCTAAGCCACTGAGCCTCTTGGGCTTGCCAATTAGAAGGTCGGCGGTTTGAATCCCCATGATGAAGTGAGCTCCTGTCGCTCTGTCTCAGCTCCTGCCAACCTAGCAGTTCGAAAGCACGCCAGTGCAAGTAGATAAATAGGTACCGTTCCGGCGGGAAGGTAAACGGCATTTCCGTGTGCTCTGGTTTCCATTACGGTGTCCCGTTGCACCAGAAGTGGTTTAGTCATGCTGGCCACATGACCCAGAAAGCTGTCTTTGGACAAACGCCGGCTCCCTCGGCCAGAAAGCGAGATGAGCGCCGCAACCCCATAGTCACCTTTGACTGGACTTAACTGTCAAGGGGTCCTTTACCTATACCATCAATCAAATGTTAACTAAGATTTTCCAGAGCTTTCTGGGACTTTCCAGGACTTTCCATCAATTTCTTTATTGCAAAAGCTCTGATTTTTTGGAGGGGGAAATGGGTTTGTTGCAGAAAAGCAATAACTCAACTTAAATTGCATAACTTGAATTTCCTGATCTAGGGTTGAGTCCCCACCCCCCACCCCCAAATAGTGACAGTCTGGAAGTTCCCTCAGAAAGCCCGGTGCTGTGTAAAAACTCAGCTGGGGAGCCATTGACAGCCGGAATAAACAGTAGTGCAATGCATGAAGGAATAGTTCATACTGGTAGAAAGCAGATTCTTCCTGTGTGTCTAAACTTGCAGCCTCCTTCATGTTTTAAAACCAGGGACATTCTGTTGCAAACACTTGCCGTGCGATGTCTAGCTTGGCCCGAGCTGCAGACCTTAGATAAAGCTGTGGTTTACATTATTTCAACATATACTCTTCCAGTAAGAAAGAATGAGTGATAGCTAGCCTTCCCCCAGCTCTCATCTGCCTGCGATGTATGATCTGGCACAAAGACCTCCCGTGGAAGCTTTCGAATGCTTCTCAGTCTTGCAAAATGACTCAACTTCAGAAGACAAGGCTCAGGCTCACCAGCCATCAGTTTCCTTGTAAGCTAAAGTAGCCCGATGAGAACAGAGCAAATCTTGCACAAGGGGCTCCAAGGTTTCTCAGTGCCGATGCCTGCCAGGCGCCACTCTTTCAAACTCGCAGAGAAGCATCATGCCGGTTATGAAACATTTCAGACTTCTAACTGCATAACTTGTGGACATCCAGTGAAGCTGATTGCTGGAACAGTCAGGACAGATAAAAGAAAGTGCTTCAGCAGCTCAGTAGGTAGAGCTTGAGATTCTTAATTTCAGGGTCCTGGGTTGAAGACCCACATTGAGTGAAAGATTCCTCCATTGCAGGGAGTTGGACCCTACGGTCCCTTCGAGTTCTAGAGTTCTATTAATTCTATGGATTCTATGGATTCATGCAGTGCATAGTTAAACTGTAGAATTCACTTGTACAGGAGGTAGGGATGGCGACCAACTGAGATGGCTTTAAAAGAGAATTGGACAAATTCATGGACTATCTGTGGCTGCTAGCCATGATAGCTCTGCTCTGCTTCCACAGTCGGAGACAGTGAATGTTCCTGAATACCAGTTGCTGGAAACCACAGGAGGGGAGAGGGTTGTTGTTCTTTGTTTTTTTGTGTGTACATAATTTCTATTAATTTTCAATTATTAAAATCCAATGACAACCACATTTTATCAATATCAAATTACAATTCCCACCCAAATATAAATAAATTATACAGCCAATTATACATTTTGAGTGACTTCCCATGTGCTGGGTTTCAGGGTGCAAAGTTCTTATTTCTTCCTGCTTCCGAGATCTTAGTTAATCCAATTGCATTCAGTCCTGATCTTAGTCCCTTATCAACAGCTACTGATTTCCTGACCCCCATTCATGTTGAGATATTTAGCAACAAAAGTTTTTCCGCAAAAAGAGTTCTGTTTTCCTGTAAATTCCCTGTGTGAGATGTTTGTTTTCTCATTTGCTTCTTCGTTGTTCTAATCATGTCTTACATGACACCTCTGCCTCCACTTTTCCAGTCTTTCTCTTCTTCTGTTGAAATTCAAGCTGCGTCATTACGCCATCTTTGTTGTTTATATCTGAATATGGGAGTAATCTGGCATCCTGCCATAGCTCTGGGTGAGATTCCAGTTCTCCTTCTCCTCAAATTCTTATCTCTAGCTGCTGCAGATCAAAGACCATAGTCCAAATTACCGTCTGATGGAAGTTAGATGCTTTAAGTCATTCCAATGTTCTCATGCAGTTCAATTTTCCTTTTAATCCATAAATATAATTCTGTCTTCTTTTTCTCTTTTTTGCTTTTTATCAGATGTTATCATTGATTCACTTGGCAGTTTGTAATCTTGTCCCCTTCATCCTGCACATGACTGTAAATTAGAGACAATTTCATCCTAATATACAAAAGAACCTCTATTCTTAATGGCTGCGTTGGGGGGTTACCAATATGTGGAGCACTTTTCCGTGCAGTGTCTCCATGCCAGTGGGAGCCAGTTAGCAAGACAATCTGCGAGTGAAGCTTACTCCCCCTGGGCCCTGGGGGAAGCTTGCAAGGACAATTACTCCCAAATCATCCTTGTTTTCCTCTGCAAACAATCTCCACTAGCGTGGGAGCTGCATACATTTAAGGCAGGAAGTACCGGAAGTCCGAGGGTTATTGTTCTTTGGTCCAGCTTGAAGGTTTCCTACCGGCGACTGAGAGGTCACTATGAAAACAGGGTGCTTGGCTAGTTGGGCCATTGGCCTGATCCAGCAGGCTCTTCTTATGTTCTTACATTCTTGTGTCAGCATGGCATTAACTTCTAAAGTATAGAAAGTCAGGAAGGGGTGTGTCGTTCTGTTATTGAAAGGGGAAAGGGAAATTGGACGGGAGTATGCAGTGGAACCTTGACTCTCGAATACCTTGGTACTCGAACATTTCGGCTGCCGAACACCAAAAACCCGGAAGTATGTGTTCCGGTTTTCAAACATTTTCTGGAAGCCGAACATCCCAGGCAGCTGTTGGCTATTGTTTCCGGGGCGCCTGCACCAATCGGAAGCTGCGCCTTGGTTTTCGAACGTTTCAGAAGTCGAACGGACTTCCAGAACGGATTATGTTCGAGAACCAAGGTACCACTGTATTTCAAATATTGGCATTTGAAATTTGACAGTGGAATTTGCTGCCAAGGAGTGTGGTGGAGTCTCCGTCTTTGGAGGTCTTTAAGCAGAGGCTTGACAACCATATGTCAGGAGTGCTCTGATGGTGTTTCCTGCTTGGCAGGGGGTTGGACTCGATGGCCCTTGTGGTCTCTTCCAACTCTATGATTCTATGATTCTATGATTCTATTTCACACCCAACGTCTTTGGGAGACAAGGCCAGCTGTCAGTTTTTTATGTTAAAAAAAAAATGCTTGGTACTTGATGTTATACTTTTGTATATTGATTTTTCTGTGTTTTTCCCTCCAAGTGTTAATAATAATAAAAACTTTCATACCAGGGAGCAGGGCATTTTTCCCCAGAGGGAACTCACAGAAACTCAGTTCCGGCACCTCTCAAGCAGGTACCATTGCTATTCTTAGAGAACAAGGGAGGTGTTCGTGGTGAGTTCTGGCACCTCTTTTTCCAGAAAAATTGCACTGCTAGGAGGCACTTTACCATGGGTAGGCAAACTAAGGGCTGGGGACCGGATCCGGCCCAATCGCCTTCTAAATCCGGCCTGCAGACAGTCTGGGAATCAGTGTGTTTTTACATGAGTAGAATGTGTCCCTTTATTTAAAATGCATCTCTGGGTTATTTGTGGGGCACAGGAATTCGTTCATTTCCCCCCTCCAAAATATAGTCCGGCCCCCCACAAGGTCTGAGGGACAATGGACTGGCCCCCTGCTGAAAAAGTTTGCTGACCCCTGCATTTTACTGACTTGAGTGAAGAACAAGATTCCCACCCCAATCTGCATACAGAAACTGATCAGGCTTAAAGGATCTGGACCAGGAGAAGCAATGAAGACAGACCAGTGAATGCATCACTGTTGAAGTTCTTTGTAAGGTTTTCTTCTCGTTCATCTCACTCTTTTATATCCATGCAAAGTAATACAAGAACAGAGTTTTCCAGCTCTAAGAACTAAATAAATTTCTGGTAGTCCAATATTGCCCCCTGGTGGATTTTAATTTAGTTACTACGACATCAATTCCTGCATTTTTCACTCATGAGTCTGAGGGCCTCCAGACTGTAGCTATTTTGGGAATGGGATTCAGTCACCTGAATTGCGCAAAGTCAGGTTGCACAATTGACTTTGCATTTGGAGGTCTTGCAGAACAAATCCACTTACCTTAAAGAAAGGGACTTTTTGCAATGAGGCAAGTGATGGGAAAATGCACTGGTCAATGTGGGAAAGTCTGGGATGACATTTGCCTTGTGCAACATTATCTAACCACTCCATGAACAAATCAGATTGCATGTTCAATATACAGGTCATCTGAGAATATGAGGGTGTGGAGGACTTGCGGAAGACAGGAGAGATTAACTCCTTAGTTATATTTTCAATCATGCTGATTCTGGTCTGCTAAATGCTCCACTTTCTTCCCAGCCAAGATCTCTTCCCCTTCCAGAGCCCTGTTTATGGGGGGTTTTCTTTTTAAAATTGAGATCATTAACTGGAACTTGCTGGAACTCAGTTTTGGCACCTCTCAGGTGGGCACTATTGCTGTTATAAGAGAACAAGGGAGGTGTTCATGGTGAGTTCCGGCATCCCTTTTTCTAGAAAAAATAACACTGGTTAAGCCTTCCTTTTCTGCTTGGAAATTCTCCTTGCCAGTGCTTTTTTTCTGGGGGGACGCAGTGGGAAGCACAGGGCCGTAGCTAGGGGGTGGTGAGGTGGGCCCCCACCAGGGGCACAGGTGATTGGGGGGGTGCAAAATCAGCTAAAAATATGTCCATAAATATAAATATCCATTATTGCCTCATAAGAAAAGTTTTTAAATAGAGGGTGAATTGAAAGGGTGGAGGTGGGGTTGGAGGAGAGGCGGAAAGAAGTGCTAATTTTTCCGTGGCTAGGGGGCACAATCTGGACGGTTCTGCGAGGGGCACAAGACCACCTAGCTATGGCTCTGGGTACGCATACCCCTAAACATTTTGTGAATCTTTGTAATTTTGTCCATTTACGGTATTTATTTTTCCTGATTTGAACTATACAATGGTGATTTTCTTGAGTCAAAATGAGAGTACTCCTAAACATATTTTTTTTTAGAAGAAAAGCACTGCTCCTTGCAAATAATACCCTCTGTGTCCTAGCCCTTACATTACATGAGACACATGGTAACTATTGCAACACACATTCATTCACCTGAACAATATAACCTCAAAACAAGAAAAGATCAGCTCTTCCCTTCCATGAACACCTGACGTTAGACCAATGGAAATGAATGGGCATGACTTACTTATATTCCAGTGAGTCTATTCTGAGTCTAACATGGTTGAATATAACCCACTTTGTTATCCTTATTCACTGAAAAATGAATATGCAATCTCGTAAGACTGTGCTCTTAGAAACAAAAGAAGCTGCTTTATCCTGAGCCAAACCATTGGTCCATCTAACTGCCCACACACCTCCAGGATTTCAGATATGAGTCCTTCCATCCCCCAGTCCTACCTAGAGATGTAAGGGATTGAACTCAGGACCTTTTGCATATAACACATCGGCCCGACCACTGTGAGCTACATTTACCACATTAGTAAAGAAACCGTGATTTGAATGTGCTGTAAACATGCAACACCAGATGGCACCAGAGAGCAGGAAATTTTAAAACATGATTTTCCATAGAGATCTTTTCCCCTTTTGGTTATAACGATCTAATTTCTGACTGATTTGTAGTGTTGTTGTTTTTCCTGTGTCTAGATCCACCCTGGGATGGATGGTAGCTGGCACACAATTTTAAAGGAGGGCTTGTTGGACGGGAAAAAGCTTCGTGGTGTGCACTTTGTGGCTGCACCATGCAGACTTCAACCTGTGGGCTCTTGGCAAGCTATGCACAAAGTGAAGCAAACTTTGGGTGCCCGACAACAATGTGAAGAGAGGTGGGTCCCCAGTCAGAGAGACATATGAGCAACAGCAGAACGGTGCTGTGTTTAAAGTGGCCCTAAGTCCTAAAGGGTTGCATCCTTCCACAGGACACTGTGGGAAAGTAAAGGTTAGCTAGAGTCGGAGCTCATCCACGCTTCCCTTTTGGCCTGTGCTTTCTAGGCACTTTAAAGTTCAGGGCCTGAGCACTCCCCCCCACCCATGGCTGATTTCCCCAGGAAAACCTGCTCTTTAATGCAGAACTCGAACAAATGGCAATTGGGGTTTTCTGCAGCTTGCTGTTTGCTTCAATTCAGCAGTAAAGAGTGGGTTTTCACAAGGAAGGCACCGGGAGTGAAATAAATGCTTTTAAAACATGGACCTGTGTCTAGAAACATGGCACAAAAGGAAGTCTGGACAAGCCCTCGGAGCTGCTTGCAGTGCTGCCAGCACAGCCAGCTAAACTGGCCAGAACCAGCTCACAGAGGAGGGCGCTCACCATAGGAAGCTCTGCCCACGGTGGTGTGAAATCAGTGTAGTGTAGTGGTTAGAGCAGGCTTCCTCAACCTCAGCCCTCCAGATGTTTTTGGCCTACGACTCCCATGATCCCTAGCTATCATGACCAGTGGTCAGGGATGATGGGAATTGTAGTCTCAACACATCTGGAGGGCCGAGGTTGAGGAAGCCTGGGTTAGAGTGTTGGGCTAGGACCTGGGAGACCAGGGTTCAAATCTCCACTTGGCCATGAAGGCAACTGGGTGACCTTGGGCCAGTTCCTGCCTGTCGGCTGAACCTACCTCATAGGGTTGTTGTGAGGATTAATTGTGGGAAGGGAGAACCATGTACTCTACCTTGAGCTCCTTGGAGATACGGTGGGATATAAATGAAATAAATTCAATGCAGTGCCCACCCCCTTCAGGCTCCGAAACAAGCCCTGGAGATTTTAGAAAGCGTTTCTCTATATTATCTCCTGCGAAAAGGTTAGCAGGTGTGGCCAAAGTACCTCTGAGGCTGGAAAACGAACTGAGGCTGCTAATATTTACCTCTTTCCGCTGACAGTGGAAACCGAAGCCCCAGCGTCTTCGGTTGAGGTCATGTAAACTGAAAGGGGGCGGCACCCCAGAGTACGTGCCACTAAACTGTTGACTAATGTAAACTCCCCTTCATCTGCATGCACAATATAAATATATAAATATGCCATTTTTAAAATTATGGCCTTTTTATTGGCACTTGAAGGTGAGATAGGGAGCCTTTGAGCGCTGACTCATTCCTGTTTATCTCGCCACTGTAATGTTTCCAAACTGCCAAGTGAAGGTACGAGATAAACTTATAGTAAAACTCAGACTGAAAGGCGCCAGGGATGGAGTTCAAGTTTGCCCTCCCTCTCTCTCTCTTTTAAAATCCCCATTTTAAGAGGAAACATGGTTTGTTGACACCTCCCCCCTTCCCTACCTTGCCTAAAACGCACCCTTGGACCATCCAGGGTCACTGGGAAATGGTTCAAAGGGAAGCCTACAGGTTTGGGCAACCTGGTTGTGTAGTAAGAAGCCAAGAAGTGCCTGCAGGACCAGGCCAGTGGCTCATCTAGCTAAGCATCCTGTTCTCACGGTGGCCAGCTAGATGCCTGTGGAAACCCTCAAGGAGGGCCTGAGCACGAGAGACCTCTTCCTTCATCTCTCTTCCTTCATCCCTAGAACAGTCTCTAGGAACTGGCATTCAGAAGCATTATTGTGAAGGCAGAGCACAGCCATCATGGCTAGTAGTAGCCACTGATAGCTTTATCCTCCATGAATTTGGCCAAGCAGATGTCTTGAGGATGCTCACATACAGGGCAGAAGTGCAATACCTCTCTCCCATTCATAATAGTATCAAACTGGTCTTCATGACTCATAGCCATTGTGAGCCTGATTCTGCCAGAACTTGCCTCATCCCCTTCACAGCTGGGAGTCTGCAGCACTGAGGTTCCTTCTTGGGCTGTAAAGATCGCATGAGAAATCCCAGCCCCTATGGGACAAGGCTGTGTTGTCCCTCATCCCTCTCCAATATAGGGTAACTTATCGTTTCAGTGAGGAAGGGATTTTAAATATACCGTAATCAGGACAGAGGCCTTGGATACAACATGCATCTCAGGTGGTGGGAACCTTTCACCCTCCAGATGTTGCCATACTGCAACTCCCACCAGCCCTAGCAAGCATGGCCAATGTCCAGGGGTGTTGGGAGTTGTAGTTCAGAGAATCATAGAGTAGGAAGGGACCATGAGGGTCATCTAGTCCAACCCCCTGCAGTGCAGGCATCTTTTGCCCAATGTGGGGCTCGAACCCACAACGACATGAATGTGAGATTCATGTTTTCATCATGGTTCCTTCCTTCCGCCTCTCAGCCTTTCCTCTTCATAACAAGGGTGCTCACAGTATTATATCATAGATCAACACTTAATCTCCTCTTGAAAGTATTTGTATTTGTCGCCTGCAACACAAACTTTATTTTATGACTTCTTATTATTGCCTTAAGTGGTTTATTATGTATGAATATACATAATGCAGTAGCTTATTGCCCAAATAGCAGCTCCTGAAGAGCTTCAGAGAGGAGCAGTCCAATTAGCCCAATTATTATACTTTATTACTATTTGCATTGTGTGATAAAAACATAATGAAACTAGAAAGAAAGAAAATTATGGACAGGATGGTCTGGATTTTTTGTGAGTACGACCCACTGTGGAATAACAGTTTGTATTTCAAGCAGAATACTAGCAAAGGCAAGACTAAGAAGGGAGATAACATGAGTGGCTAAAACTGATTCTCTGATAGCTGACTATATATTATATTAAAGTGTTGCATTGACATACTGCAATGTACAAAACCACAGTGGCTTGGGATCCTGGCTTGTGAAGAAACTATGGTTTGCAGTGGTGCTGTTTGGGTAAGAATTTGAGGCAAGTGTTCACGGTCCCACTCAACAGAAAAAGAGCAGGAAGCCACACACACACACACCCGCCAACACTCCAAGACAGGCTTACCACATTTTGAAGTAAGTGAAGTTATATGTATCATCATCTCAAGGGAGAATGGGAGCAGAGAACCATTTCTGGCTCAGAGTCTGTTGTCCCCCAAACTGCACCACAGTAAATATCCTACCATTGCATACAGGGGAAAAGATGGCTGAAACAGGCAAGCTAGCCACAATAGCTGTGCTCTGCCTCCACAGTTGTTAACTCCGCAGTGAGTTAAGACCTTTCTCTACTGCCTGGTGGACGGTGCCCATAGTAAATGCTGGGAGGGTGCAGTGGTTATCTCAGACTAGGGGTGGATCTACACACAGGGGGAGTGGGGAAACGCTATAAATAAGTCAAAACACTATGTAAAAATCACATCGGAAATTATTTGCTCTCTAGCGCCTTCTGGTGTTGCATATTTATAACGCATTCAAAACGTTTTTTAACTAATGTATGGTTTAGTCAAGCAAGCTGCTTCTGTAAACCCTCAAAGCATTAAACAGCTCACTCTCCTTTCTTCTGTGATGGAGAGATATGTGCAGGGGATGGAGGTGGCAGGGAAACTCTCCTTACTATTGATAAAGGGGGGGGGGGAGAGGTGCAGAGACTTTTGCCACTGCCTTGTTAATGATTACTGCAGCAGAGCTGGACACGTTGAGCTCTCTGACCTGTGTCTGCAGCCCTTGGAGGGTTTATTGCAGTCAGCACAGCCTTGGGTGGTGTTTGGATTGTGTGCTGAAAGGCAGTCAAATGGGCTGTTGTCCAGAAGTTCTGCAATATGCTCAGCCTGCTTCCTTGGCGCTCTTAGGAAAAAGCCCTAGCACAAGCCAAGCTTTTATCTACACCAGGAAGTTGGAAAGGTTGACAGGGGACAAGGAGGAACCTTGTGAGTTATCCTGTTGTAAAATGATGCCAGGGGTGCTCTGAGGACAGAGGTGGGCTAACCAGCCTAAAGAACAGGGCAAAGGGTTTCAGGTTCAATCACTGGCATCTCTAAGCTAGGACAAGAGGGGCAGAACCCTGGAGAACTATTGCCATTCAATGTAGGCAGTATATAGCTATATGGACTATACAGTCCTTGTAATAATAAAAGAATAATGGTAATGTATGGAGGCCCTGGGGTGCCCATATGACAAGACCCCCATATTAGCCTTGCTGATGTGGTGCAAAGGAAAGCAGAGCAATATGTTTGGCACCATCTTGGCTGCAGGAGTTGCCAGAAGGAGGCACATGACACCATCCAACCGTCTTTGGGATTCCACTCTGGATTTGTGTAGGGCTTACTCTGTAGCCTTTTCTTCTCCCAAAGCTGTCCTGCAACGCAGTGGAAGTTTAGGATCAGAGTAGTTTTCCATCTCCTAGATGTGCTACCTTCCCAGCTTGATGAACCCCATCTGCTTCTCATTTTCCTCTACAGCAGGTCAGAAACCACCTTCTTGACCGTTGGACCCACTATCAGTCTCATCCACTCAATCCTCTAGAGCAGTGTTTCTCAACCTGTGGGTCCCCAGATGTTGTTGGACTACAACTCCCATCGTTCCTAGCAAGCATGACCAGTGGTCAGGGATGATGGGAGTTGTAGTCCAACAACATCTGGAGACCCACAGGTTGAGAACCCCTGCTCTAGAGCCTGTCTTTGCATGCAGAGGAAGTCCCTAACTCACTGAGGGTTTGAGACCCATCGGTTACTCTCATCTGGTTCAGCTGGCCAGTCAAAGCTATTCCCTAGGTGTGGCCTCTGTTCCATGCTGACAGCTTCTAGGAGCCACAGGTCAGGGTGGGGACCAAAGGCGGACAAAATACCCCAGGAGGAGCACAATGTGTTCCCCACCAGAGGTACTACCCCTCCCCATTCACTCCAATCCATGTCTATTCCAACATTTAATATAGGCAGGCAAAAGACAGGAGAGGAAAGAAGGGCAAGAGTGGCATTGTTTTGCCGAGGATGAAAGTATGCAGAGGAAGGCACATTGGGATTTAAAATACAGAATTCGTAGGGACATAAGAGTATAAGATGAGCCTGCCTAGTCAGGACAACTGTCCATCTAGTCCAACATTCTTGATCTCACAATGACTAACAAGATGCCTGTTGGAAACCTGCAAACAGGACATGAGCACAACAGCACTCTGAGCACCTGCAGATACCAGCAATTAATATTCAGAGGCATGATGCGCCTGACAGTAGAGGTAGAACATAGCTATTGCAGCTAGGTGCCATTGACAAAGGGACGGCACCACCAAAAATATTGGATAAGGAGGAAGATGGCAACCCTGAAGGAGACAACAAGAGCCTTGGAATGGAGAGATTGGCCCATTAATGGGGTCTAGGCAAAATTGAAAGGAGGGCTGGTTTCTGCCCAGGGTCCCTTCCCAATACAGTGGTACCTCAGGTTAGAGACGCTTCAGGTTAGAGACGCTTCAGGTTACAGACTCTGCTAACCCAGAAATAGTACCTCAGGTTAAGAACTTTGCTTCAGGGTGAGAACAGAAATCATGCTCCAGGGGCGCGGCGGCAGCGGGAGGCCCCTTTAGCTAAAGTGGTGCTTCAGGTTAAGAACAGTTTCAGGTTAAGAGCGGACCTCCGGAACGAATTAAGTTCTTAACCCCAGTACCACTGTAATGGCTACTCTCTCGGGTATGCCTCACATATTAAAAGAGGTGGCCAATGCATTTCAGCAGGGACCATATTGCCTTGTAATTCATTAGACTGTGGCAGAATGCACCTCCTGCCCATCATTCTGGGTTAGAGCTACAGGGCATCGCTTGGAAAGGTGGCTGGATTAGGGTGACGACTTCTGCATCGGTCAAAAGAAGGCAGATATTTACATGAAATCTGCCGATTGTTCATTTATACCCACAGATGTGAATTCAGTGAGGAAATCACTATAGCTTAAACAGAAGTACCAGGCGTCTCCCCATAGCGGGGACGACTGTGAGCCAATAGCAGGCACTGTGTACCTGCTTATGTGGTCACTACTGATGGGCAACGCCAATGCCCCTATTCTCCTTTAAGCCAGCCTCAGACTGGACTGCGTTTCCCAGAGAGGGCTGTTCTCTCTTCTCTGCAAAGTAAGAATGGATGCTGATCAGGTGGATGCATTCCAAAACGAGCAGGTAATCACAGAGGCTGGTGAAAATTCTATGCTGAAAGATTTTATGGCAGGGGTGAAATTGGTGGGGTTATGTTTGCTGTTTAAATAGAGGAACCTTGGAGTGATAGGAAGGTCCTTTTCTGAGAAGCTGCTGACTCCAGAGTCTTGCTTCCTTATCAGCCCAGTTTATGACGGGTTTTGTAAATGTTTTATGAGCTGCCAATGACTGCGTGGGGAGAGGGGGTGCTGGGGAAAGGGCGGTGGCTGCTCTTTTTGACTTTCTTTGCACTGTTGACAAAGGATCAAAGGGCAGATGATCACCTTGATAAGATGGAGGGGAATGGGGCAGAAGACTCCCAATGTGCCTTTCTGCCCATTTGCGGTGCTGGGGGGGGGGGATATCCACTACAGGTCATGTCATAAAAGCAAAGCATTGAGACTTTCATCTAGTTGCATTGAAGATATTTCTTAAGGTTGGTGTCACTGTTCAACGCAATAATTCTAATGGTTGCAAACCGCTTTGAGGTTGTGGGTTGTTGTTTTGTTTTTACAATCAAGAAGTTATGTACATTTTATGAAATAAATCATTATTTTTATGGATTGCCTTGTTTTATGGATTGATCTTGTTGTCAACCTCACTGTGGTTTGCGCAAAGAGCTGCATATAAGCAGCTAAAGAAAGAACGACATGATTAATATTATTTAAACAGCACGTTTTCAAAAGGCTTCGACCACATTATCTCTTTGTAATCTGTACAACAACCTAAGCCAATCTTATTATTATCTCCTGGTATGCCCCGCAGAGGACCTTAAGGTCCATGAATAATCATGGTTTAGAGGTCCCAGGCCCTAAGGAAGTCAATTATCCTCCACCAGGGCCAGGGCCTTCACAGTGATGGCTCTGTCCCATGAGACCGGGGCCCTGCAGGATTTAACTTCCTTCCGCAGGGCCTGTAAGACAGAGCTATTCCGCCTGGCGTTCAATTTGAACTTAGCCTGATCTTTTATTCCCCTTCCTTCCCTCCCCCTCCCCTTTTTATGAAGATTACCCGCTCTGGGATCCCACAACTACCGTAATTCTCTCTCCCCCCCCCCCCCCCGGTCTCCTCACTGACCCAAATAGGACTAATTTAGCCTTCTAGCCCTGGTGATCATCTAATGTTTATTGGATGGATTTCCCACCTAAATTGATTTTGGAATTCTGAATTTATTGTTATTCACGTTTTATACTGTATTTTATGCTGTTTTTTGTTGCATCAATTAAGTGTTCTAAATTTGTTGTTAGCCACCCTGAGCCCGGTTTCTGAACTGGGAAGGGCGGGGTATAAATAAAATTTTATTATTATTATTATGGGGTTGGAGCACAGGCAGAGAGAGATTGCAGTTTGGAGAGAAGCCAAATCATGGTTTGAATGGAAGACATCCCAGTGTGGGGAATGAAGGGTGCACAGTTCCCACCTGTGCAGGAGGGAGTCCAGCCAGCTGACATGCAATTGGCAGGTATGAACACCTGGAGAGGAGAGCCAGGCTGGGTCACACTGGGGGTGCCAGCATGGGGGGCCCTGCTTCACGTCCCCTCAAAAATCCCTGCCCTGGGCAACAACCCCTCTGACATCCCCATGCTATGCCCCAGTTCTAAACAGAGGATTGCCCTAAAGGCAACTGACTTTTATCCATATCTACTCAGAAGTAATCCCACTTAGACCCATGGAGCTTACTGTCAGATGTCAGTCGCAGCAGCCAATCCAGGCCCTATTCGGTCAGTGTTTGGGTGCTCAGCACACCAGCACAGCCCTCGTTTCCTTTAGATTCAGTTTCTAAGCATGTGCCATTCAAACTGCACCATTCCGTTCTCAGTGCTCCACAGGAGGATAAGATTTTATAGGGCAGTAAAGATGCTATGAAATGGTCGTAAGAATGCACAGGCTGCCACTTAAACCTCTCAGTTATCAGTGCTGCTGTTATTTGATGCTTGAGACTGGGAAGTCAACGATAAAACTCAAGGAGATCCTGTAAAAAGTTATATGCAACCAGTGAATATATCAGAGGCTTCCAGATGGGGAATTGATATCACAAGCAAATCATTCAGCAAGTGCAAATTGGTTGTTGGCAACAGGCTCTACTTTACAGCATTGGACTTTCCTTTCGCTTCCAGGCATATCCACAACTGAGCTACCTTTCAGCTTTGGCCCAGCCGCTTCCTCAGCTCTGAATCTACTTGTACTTGTGCTCCGCTCTTCCTCAGTAGCATGTTGGACGCCTTCCGACCTGAGGGGCTCATCTTCCAGCATCATAACTTTTATATGCCTGTTGTCTTTGTCCATGGAGTTTTCTTGGCAGGGATACTGGAGTGGCTTGCCGGTTCCTGCTCAGAGACGTCACCTTGTCAACAAAGGCCCGTATAGTTAAAGCTATGGTTTGCCCAGTAGTGATATATGGAAGTGAGAGCTGGCCCCTAAAGAAGGCTGATCGCTGAAGAATTGATGCTTTTGAATTATGGTGCTGGAGGAGACTCTTGAGAGCCCCATGGACTCCAAGAAGATCAAACCTATCCATTCTGAAGGAAATCAGCCCTGAGTGCTCACTGGAAGGACAGATTGTGAAGCTGAGGCTCCAATACTTTGGTCACCTCATGAGAAGAGAAGACTCCCTGGAAAAGACCCTGATGTTGGGAAAGATGGAGGGCACAAGGAGAAGGGGATGACAGAGGACGAGATGGTTGGACAGTGTTCTCGAAGCTACTAACATGAGTTTGACCAAACTGCGGGAGGCAGTGGAAGACAGGAGTGCCTGGCATGCTCTGGTCCATGGGGTCACGAAGAGTCGGACACGACTAAACGACTAAACAACAACAACAGGCTCTACTGTATTTCAGTGGAGGCTGCTCCACTTGGGCAAACTGAGACTGCCCCCACCTGTCTTAAAACTAGTCCAGGGGGTTAATCAGCCTGTCTGGCTCCACCTAGTGTTGGCCTCCTGGCCTTCTGTCCTACTGGTCACCACTAGTTTATTAACTTACTTGATTTTCTATGAAAAAATAAACAGAGCAACACAGAACGCTCTCTTATACCAAGTGAGACCAGCTCTCCAGAGTCTCCAAAGACTCAGGCAAAATTAGTCCTTTCACAGCCCTACCTGCAGATGCTAAGGACTGAGCATGGAACCCTTTGCATACAAAGCACATTCTCTCCCACGGAGTCAACACTGTATTGAACAGGCTTCTGTTAATGTGGGGTATGTGTGATGGTACCCTGATGTAGGGATGGGTGAATGTCCATTTCGGTTTCTCTCCACCCCCCCCCCCATTTTCCATCTTTTAACTTCACTTCTTTACATTTTCACATCAGTTTGCCATCCACCCCCCAGAATATTTCATCATGTAACTCAATAAGCATTTTAGTGTGAATATCTAATATACCTGATCGTATGCAGTCTTGCCAAATATTTTTGTGGATAAATTCTCCCTAATATAATGATGCATTTCCGCATGTCATTTTCAGTAACGTGTTTTTGTGGACAATTTGCCCCCAGTATATTATGCCTTTTCGTACCCATGACTTGGCTGAGCAGGTGCACTGTAGAATTTGGAGAAATGCAAATTTCAGAGGATGGTCTGTGCTTTTGGTCCGCATATTGTTTTGGAATGAGCAAAATTTGTAGGTTTGCATTTGAGTGCAAACTGAATCGAGTTTCTCCCCCACCTGTACCCAGAGCCTGAATATACAGTGGTACCTCGGGCTACATACGCTTCAGGTTACAGACTCTGCTAACCCAGAAATAGTGCTTCAGGTTAAGAACTTTGCTTCAGGATGAGAACAGAAATTGTGCTCCGGCGACGCGGCAGCAGCAGGAGGCCCCCATTAGCAAAAGTGGTGCTTCAGGTTAAGAACAGTTTCAGGTTAAGTACGGACCTCCGGAAGGAATTAAGTACTTAACCAGAGGTACCACTGTAGTCAGTTGGAAGCAAAGGCTTTGCCTGACATCTTTCCCTGACTCACGAGAACTCTCACTCTTTCCTTCTCTCAGCCAAAGGTATCCCTGCTTAAGGTGCAAGAGTCACCTGCTGAAAGACAGCTGAGTGCACTGGGAAAGACAAATCTCACAGCATGCAGTTATACCACAGCTTTCCTGTTGTATCTGAAGGTGTGGCACATTTTATGCAAACAGGAAGCATGCACCTTAGCAAACTGCAGATCCCCAAGTGTTTTTCACGTGATAATCTGCATGCACCTCCCCATTAAATGTTATATGGGCTGACTTGCATTGTTTCCGCTCCCTCTCAAATCCACCCACCCCAGTGTACCTTCTGTTCTGCCTGATAACAGAATGAAGAAACCGAGACAGAGATCAGCAGCGACCTGGGTGAGGAAGCCATCTGGCTGCTACAGCAACGATTTCCAAGGTCACGGTCATTTCCTGTAAAACCTGCTGTGGCCCAGAGACTTAGGCACAGCAGGAACATCCATTTCTCTCCACATTCCTTATATTTGCATCCAAAGATAGGCTCATGAAAAAAAGGCACGGAAACACACTTAAAATAAAATTAAAAAAAATCAAACTGAAGACACAAGTAAGGATGCTGTTCTGTATTGCTCTAGCAGTGTAGCTAAAAAAAGGCTGCAGTCCTAACCCCATTTACCGTCCTAGGGGTAAGTCCCACTTGAATTCAATAGGGCTTACTTCTGAGTAGACCATGGTTAGGATTGCACTGGAAGCTAACTGAAGCATAATGCTCTTCCCACACCACCCCCTGGGAAAATTTAGGAGGATTGTCTAACATAAAGCTTTCTGACCTCTAAAAGCATCTAGGGGTCATGGGCCCCCAAACGGAGTGACATGCTTAAGCTATCATTATGGTCACACATGTTAGATGTGCCAGAGGGCATAGGTTGTGTCCTCTACCTGTAAGGTGATACTATAATCCTCCGCTTTGTTGAGGATTTTTTTTTAAGTAGATGGCTTTCAGATAACCAGGTTGACTAACTCACTCAAGGTCATCTGTCTTATCGCAGCTTTGGTCACACAGCTTTGCTTGGAATATATTAACTAAACCCAAGTCTGCTAGGTTTGTGTTCTTTCCACAGCATGTTTCAAGATATATCCTTACAGTGGTAACTCGGGTTACAGACGCTTCAGGTTACATACGCTTCAGGTTACAGACTCCGCTAACCCAGAAATAGTACCTCGGGTTAAGAACTTTGCTTCAGGATGAGAACAGAAATCGTGCTCCCATGGTGCAGCGGCAGAGGGAGGCCCCATTAGCTAAACTGGTGCTTCAGGTTAAGAACAGTTTCAGGTTAAGAACGGACCTCCAGAACGAATTAAGTTCTTAACCCGAGGTACCACTGTATTTTAAACGATCCTGCAAACAATTCAAGTGTGATGGTACCATTCTCTCACAGGGCTGTTTCAGTCTATTCTAAATAGCCACCTAGCAAGGGTGTTGTCAGAGTGAAGGGGCAGGGGGTTGGGCTAGATGATCCTTGAGGTCCTTTCCAATCTGGCATTTCTACCATAGAAAGCATATAGAGCAGCCTTCGTCAACCGGTGCCTTCCAGATGTTGTTGGACTTCTTCTTCTTTGGCTATCACTCGTAGCCGAGTAAGATTGTCTTCCATAAACAGGATTTTAACAATGAGTCCATGAGTGACTGTGGAGGCCAATTCTGGATCCACACGTCCTTCCACAGTGGGGACATTGGTTTTCGGTTGGGAGTTGATCACGGTGTGGATTTGCCAAGCGTGCCTTCCTCTTAGCACGTTTCTCCCTTGCATCCTGAGTTCGAGTGTCTTCAAAGCCCATGACTTTGGTAAAGGCTGTTCTCTAACTGGAGCGCTTGCAGGCCAGTGTTTCCCAGTTGTCACTGATTATACTACATTTTTTAAGATTTGCCTTGAGACAGTCTTTAAAACTCTTTTGTTGACCACCAGTATTACGCTTTCCATTTTTAAGTTGGGAATAGAGTAGTTGCTTTGGAAGACGATCATCAGGCATCCGTACAACATGACCAGTCCAATGAAGTTGATGTTGAAGAATCATTGCTTCAACACTGGTGTTCTTTGCTTCTTCCAGTACACTGATATTAGTTTGACTGTCTTCCAAAGTGATGTGTAAAATTTTTCAGAGACACCGTTGATGGAATCTTTCGAGGTGTTGGAGATGGCATTTATAAGTGAGCCATGTTTCACAAGCATACAGTAAGGTTGGTAGTACAATAGCTTTGTAAAAAAGCATTTTGGTTTCCCTGCGAATGTCCTGATCCTCAGACACTCTGCAATTCAATTGGGAGAAAATCACACTCACACAGCTCAGGCGATGCTGGATTTCAGCATCAATGTTGGCCCTTGTGGAAAGGTAACTGCCTAGGTAGGAGAAGTGATCGACATTTTCCAACGTTACACCATTGAGTTGGATTTGTGGCGCTGGACACGATTAAACGACTAAACAACAGAGACATTCTTATTTACCCAGGCTTACGGTTTAACTACATATTAGTGGCCTTTGTTGTGCTCATTTTTTGAGAGGGGTGGGTAGGTCCAGACCCTCCAAGTGTCCCTATTTTCCAGGGACAGTCTTGGATTTACAGAAGCCATCCCAGTTTTTGATTTGATCCTGGAATTTCCTGCTTTTCCTTATGACACCCCTATTTTTGTTGGAGAAATGTTGGAGGGTATGGTAGGATATCCCTATTTTCATCGTAGAAATCTTGGAGGGTATGTAGATCTTGATTCTTTTAAATATATAGTTGGGTGAGCATTTTAGTTTTTGTGCTTTGCTGTTTTTATCTGATTTTTAATGTCTGTATTATTTTAAATTACTGTATATGTCATGCTGGGTGCAAAAATGTGGCTAATATAGTACCAAAAAAAGTATTAGACTGCAGTAAACCCACAACTTACTGGGGGTTACGTTCTGGGAATCGTGACTAAAGCCAAAATTGTGTGTAGGTTCAAAACCCATTGGGTTCAGTGGTAAGCGGGGTTGCCAAAGTCATTTTCCTCAGAACCCTGCCTCCTTTTTGCCCCCTTTTATGTTTTGTTTTGTTTTTGCCATGTGCATAAAACTGAATGCACACAAGTTAAATGCTTGCAAGCTGCAGACTTACTTTACACAAACATTTAAAGATGAAGAGTCATTTCTCTTTTTTTCCTGTAACCTCTTTGTTGTTATTAAAATTAAATAAACATATTTTGAAGTGGAGGAATAAGATCAGGCTGTTTTCAGTTGCATTAAAAATGAAAGACACACAAGAACGCAATAGCAATATCAGTAACTGGGCCAA
Organism: Podarcis muralis; assembly: GCF_964188315.1. Lineage (NCBI taxonomy): Eukaryota > Metazoa > Chordata > Lepidosauria > Squamata > Lacertidae > Podarcis > Podarcis muralis. The sequence goes on along the minus strand of NC_135658.1, from coordinate 26,710,889 downwards.
GTAGTGGGTATTTTAAAGTTTCCAGGCTGTACATTTGTGCAAAGCAAGCCAGAGCTAGCGAAAGGCTAGCGCTCACTGCTTGCCTCTCCTGTTCCGCAAGCACATCCCATCTGCCTTATTTCTTTTCTTCCAATGAGGAACTGGAATAATTTATTCCGTGGCTTTATGCAAATGACTGGATATAGCCTTTTGCAAAAAGCCCCAGGCATCTTAAAACTAATAACCCAGATTATCTGCAAGTGTCAATACGCCAACAGGCTTTTGTGAAGTTTTTTTGGTTTTTATGATGCTTCCATAAGATGTGTACAGGATTCCCTCAAATTAGGCTTGGCTTTAATAGTTTCCTAAAGAGTACAATCTGATGGCGATGTCAACAGTCTCCCCCTCTTTAAATTAAGAGTAATTGGCTTTTATAGCACTGTATAAAGATATCAGCTGTGAAAGACCAGGCCATCAATGGCTCTATTTTCTTCCCCTTTATCTATTGATATAGCCCTAATTTGACACTTCTGTGTAGAACAAGCTTGTAAAGTGTGTAGTCAACCCTGTAAAGTTACTTACATTTAGATTAGCCTTACAGCTCACTTAAGAGGCCCAGTAAAATGACAAATTAACTGATGTGGCTGTAAACCTCCCAGTATATGAAATTAGTTCAACGTCTACTTGTGTCAATACAGCCTCATTAATACTTACTTCTCAGAGCAAACATTTGTGCTATGGATAAAGGCAGCGTCCTCAGCACTGGGAATGCACGCAAGTTCCAGGCTGGGCACATCTTCAAATTCCTGGCCTGCTGCAACAAACAATTAACATTGCCACTCTCCACCTTGCACCTGTGCAGATTTATTGTGGTCCCTACATTTACAAAATGGCGCATGCAGTTGAAGCTGCCTCCAGGGTTTTCTCTTTGTACTTTGACTAATTTGTATTGGAAACATTTATAAATGCCTTGGGTGGGGAAAAGAGAAATCCTTTACCTTGGGCTGAAGAGGACACAAACAGGAAGGGGACAGTTTGGGGGGGGGGGTGTCCCTGCATAAAAGGCAGAGTAGAAAGGGTTTTCCAGGGTCAAAGTCTGGGAGAAGAAGTAGGCTCCCAAGTGGGAGATGGGAGAGTCCACCTCTATGTTTGTAGATATATGACAGGATATACGTTATGTAAATATGGTAAAGGGGTTTACATGTATTTTTCTCTCTCTTTCTTTTTTCTCTTGCTTTCTTGCTTTTTTAAAAATATTCTTCTTCTGTAGACTAGCTTGTTCTCATTGTATTTTAGCTTGAAAATTGTGTGTGTGTGTGTGTGTGTGTGTGTGTGTGTGTGTATACACTGCCTTCTATCCAGTCAGGTCACTGACCCACAATGTACCAGTAATCACGTACCCATTCTCATTGGCAGATGGCTCCATCGTTTTAGCTGGATGGAGATGCCAAGGACTGAATTTGGAACCTTCTGTGTGGACCATATACATTCTCATTCCACAGGGCTATGGCCACTGAATCTATTCTGAATGTTTACTCAAAACTATGGTGGGCAGGGCTAAAAATGCCAGATAAATTACAACAATGGCAACAGCGATGAATGGCTATGATCAAACCTAAGGCTATAGATTGATAGAGTGTTGCTCAAAAGGCCATTTGTCGCCGCATTTTTCAACAAATGGATATGAGAATTGTGCTACGTAAATAGCACCTGATGATACCTATAAAAGCAGGACCTGAAGTAATCTAAGCATTGCTTTATATTGGACAAATAAGTGTTTGCAATACAGACTTGGTTGCGTGGGCAATGGCTGTAGTTCAGTGGCAGACCGCATAGCTTGAATATGTAAGGTTAAATCCTTGGTGCAGCTGGTAAGGAATCCTGCCTGAAACCCCGCAGAACCAGTGCTGACAATCCTGAAACATCACTAGGAAACAGGGAAAATCATCTCATACAGGCACAAGAATCGGAGGGTAAAGGGAGCACCTCATATCCCTATCTCTATCATCACCCAGTATAACCCCATCTCTCTTGTTTTAGTAGCACTGATCCCTTAAGAATTACGGTATGTGTTTCAGATCCTGCACTTTGGACCAAAATGTACTGGGGTGGCGATTTGACTGATATGTACCAATACTGCCATCTTTTGATGAGAGAGAGTCTATGCACTTAAAAACTGGTCACCAAAAGAGATAGCAACAATCTCAAGTGGGGTCCAGACTGTCAGTATTTTGTGGGAGGAATCAAGCACACAGCAGAACTGCAGGTTTTGTGCAACTGAAGTCCTTTCCCCTCCTATAAACGCCGATGGGAGCTTCTTTTCAGCTCCTCATCCTGCACGGCCAGCATACTCCATAACACAATTTGCTTCTTCCTGGGAAGTGACTTTTATTGGAGCATCTGATGCATTATCAAGAATATCATCTCCGCTAGAGGTAGCAGCAGTTCTCTTCCTGGCAGAATAGCCTGTGCAGCATTTGGCCTGCTGTGCTGCTGTAATTCTGCTTCTCTGCCTAAAGACTTCCTGTCTGCTAGTAGGTCAGGCTGGCTCTGTAATCAACAAGCCAGGGCACATCTTAGTGTGTCAACAATATTCATCACACGCAAAGGAGTTGCTAATGGGAGACATTATTCAAGTGACCTATTTCTTCCACTCACCCCATGTAGCATACAGGGCAACCTAGAAAACACAGAGAATGGAAGAAGGTTAAGAAGAAAAAGAGCTGTAGAAGCCTGAACCCAGAACTGTACACTCCAGAAGCAGAATGATGCTGAGTTAGGGGGATGGAGAGCCTGACCATAGCAGTTTCCTGGTTAAAACTATGGAATTATTAATGGATCTGTGACATTGTTGTTTGTTTTAATTTATATGCCACCCTTTCTCAAAAGATCCTAGGGCGATGTGCAACATTAAAAGCACACAGGAAAAGCTGCACTGGTAAATAGACAGTTGAATATATATATATATATATATATATATATATATATATATACACGCACACACACAAATAAAGCTGTATTCAATGGATGAAAGGATATATGATTTTGGACATGACTGAGAATTGCATAGCCAGGGACGGAGAACTTTAAAGCATTAAGATCAGAATGTGGAAAATATGAAAACAACAAGAAGAGGCAGGAACGAAGATATTGGAGATATTCTTCAGAGGTCAAGACTATGGGGAGCCCGGAAAAATTAAGAATTAACAATTCGGACTGTAATTTGGTAATTTCTTTTGTTTTAGCTTTTCGTTTTTAATTGGATTATGATGTGGATATGTTGATTGGCTGTTTTTATTGGAAAATCAACAAAAATGATTTAAAAAAATAAAATAAAAGCACATTACAGAACATCAACATAATAAAAAGCATACTGACAGTTCAGTGCTTTTTTGGGGGGGGTTACGCAGGGGTATACCCCTAAAAATTTTGTGAATCTAAGTTTGGCCTCATTGAGGGGCAGTATTTCAATATGAGTAGGAAAATGAGAGTACCCCTAAACATTTTTAACAGTCATCATAATAACAGTCTCCCCCCACCCCATTTTTAAAGGCTATAGATTATTTAATAGCCATAGGCCTGGGTAAAGAGGAATGCTTCTGACTAAAGCTTAAAGACATGTAATGATGGCACCAGGCAGTGCTTTTTTTCTAGAAAAAACGGTGCTGCTGGTATTCACCATGAAGTAGTTACAGTAAGTGCCACATTTCAAAGCGGTGCTTTTCTTCTATAAAAAAGGGTGTCGGTACCCCCAGGAAAAAAGCTCTGGTGCCAGGGAGCATTCAGGAGCCAACATAGAAACGGCCTGTTCTCTTGTTGCCACCCTCCGAACCTCTTTAGGACGGGGGACATAGAGAAGGTGTGGGAATGTTGAGGGTGGCAGGAGAGGATATATTGTTTATTAATATCCTTCCTAACTTGCGCTAGCAAGTTTCTTCACTTAGCAGAGTGTGTTCCGCTTCTTACACAGCAGAAAGCTGGTTGCAAACTCGTGTCAGTTTCCTAAAACAATAAGCAATTCAATCTGGCTTGTCCAGATTGAGATATGTTCTAATATTCCTGGGAAGACCCCTTTTGATTCCCTCCTAAAATAATAAAGACACCACAATCTTATTCATAAGTAACAAAAAGTAGTTTTACTCACAATCAGGCAGAGCACAGTGTGATCCCTGAAGGCAGGCTTTAGGCTTAAAGTTACAAACATGTACAAACAAGTTTACCCCATATGGGAGATAACCAGAGGAACTGCTGTGGCAGCCAGTAGTCCAGTCCAGGTGATGCAGGAAGCAGGCAGGACGAACAGGAAGGTCAAAAAGAGGAAGGTTGCAGCGTGATTTGGCCTTTTACCAGGTCTGGAAAGGTCACGCCCACCTACTAGTCACATGCAAGGAAGGATGCTCCAGACCAGGAGGAACAGGAAGTTTCGGCTGGCTGGACCAAACATTCCCTTGCATGTCCACTCTAGCAAAACAAGGAATGTTGTACTTGACTGCTCCCAGTGGGTTACATCCCACAGAAGGGCCTCAGATGACATGCGTAGGGGCCGGTTCATAAGGGAAGAAGCAATCCTTAAAGGATTGAGGTCCTGAGTCGTGTAAGGCTTTATAAGTCAACACTAGCACTTTGAATTGGGCCCAGAAACTAATCAGAACAAACTATGGAATGATTGATCTGTGGAATTAATTCCCACCAGTAGCCATCATAGCCACCAACTTAGATGGCTCAGAAAGAGCAATAGATAAATTCATGGGCGTTAAGGCGTACAGCGGCTGGTAGCTACAATAGCTATTTTCTGCCTCCACTGGCAGAGGCAATCTGTGTCTGAATACCCGTTGATGGGAATTGCCGGTGGGGACTGTGGGAATGTTGAGGATAATAGGATATATTGATTAATATTATCCTTCCTCACTCACGCTAGTGAGCTCGTAGCAGAGCACATTCCCATGTACATAGCAGGAAGGTAGTTGATTGGATTCATGAGAATCACTTGAGTTAAGCAATCCAGTCTGGCTTGTCCAGATTGGATTGTTCCTGGTAAATCCCATTAGTTCCCTCTTAAAAACAGCAATGACACAATAATCTTCTTTTAATGTAATGATAAGGTTTACTCACATTCAGTCCACAGTGATCCTGAAGGCAGGCTTTAGCTTGTAGTTACAGAGAAAAGTGTGGGTTCATCCGCTGTGAGGCATGAGCCCATGTGCTGCTGGCTGAGAGCCAGCAGACAGCAAAAGCATCAAGATGGGTCAAAAGAAAAAGGGTCAAGAGGAAGATGGCTACATGACTAGCCCCTTTATAGGGTCAGCCATGGTCATACCCATTTACATGGTCACATGCAGGCGGAGGATGCTCCAGACCAGGTGTGACAGGAAGTCCTCCTGGCCGGAGCAACATTCCCCTGTGTGTCCACTCTGGGCAAACAGGAAATGTTGTATTTGACTGCTATATTGATGTCATATCCCATAGGGACAACACTGTTGTGCTCAGGCCCCACTTGTGGCTGGTTGGCTTGAGTGGCTGGCCCCCTGGCCTGACCCACCAGGGGTCTTCTTATGTTCCTAAAACCAACCTTATTAAGTTATTGGTGACTCACCAGTCCCAGTCCAACATTCTGCTCACTATACTGGAGTAGCTCTTCAAACACTCCAAGCGATGCAGGAGAGACTCAGGCAGATACGACATTAGGTAGATCTGTGAACTTGTTCCATGTTTCAAAATAAAAATGAGCATCATTATCATACGCCCTTAAGGTAGGCAATCACCAAGGACAGATTGCTTTAATAAGGGAAATGAGCTCTTACACCAATAAGAAGGAACACAAAATTCAACTACGTGCAGTTTTGAGTACAACAGACACATGCCTTACGAACCGTACCGCTGGAGCCAGATCTGTTCAAAAGACCCATTAGCCACATTACGAGGGCATCTTCCTGGCGTGGAAGTTGCCTCAATATAGAAGTCTTTCGTCTGTGGTTTGTGTTCTGTGTGTCATTGCTTCCAAATGACTTCCTTGTTCAAATGGAATCAGAAGAGAGCAGCTGCATCACTCACTTATTGCTACACAGGATACAATTCCATGCGTAACTTGTACCAGTAGCTGGAACATAGCACAGCACATACATTTATTAAAGGTGACTACAGCAAATGTATAAGCCAGAGGTGGGCAATCTGTGGCCTTCCGGATGTTGATGGGCTCCCAATTCCCATCAGTCCTTGTCAGCATGGCCAGGGGTCATGGGTCATGGGTGGTGCAGTCCAACAACTTCTAGACAGCCACAGGTTGCCCAATCCTGTATAAGCAACTGCTGGGTACCATTGCCATCTCCACAATTCAGAAGATAATTAGACAAGTTCATGTAGGAAAAGGCTAATGTTGCATGCCACCCCAATCTCCAAGCAATGTGAGATTCCAGGAGTTCCATGTGCACTTGCCTAGGGTCTGTGTTTCCTTTGGGGAATGAGGCGCAGTGGAGACTGCAGTGTCTTTATGATATATGGCTTATTTACACATATATACAACCTGAGACTATGATGGAGGGGTTGGCACTCCAGGAAGGTCTTGCTTCTCCCATTGCTGCAGGCGCCAACCATGACTCTAACTCTCTGCAACTTGCTGACTTTTACAGGCTGCAACCTTTCCCCCCTAGGTCACCTCTTAGCCAAATCTGAAACTCTACTTCTAAACTCTGCTTTGTCTTCCAAACTAAACTCTGAGTTGAGAGAGGGCCCTCTCCCATTTGCCCTCTGGCACAGACACCGCTCTCTTTGGCTTTCCTAATGGCTCATTACCTTCTCTTTATCTTTCTCAATGGCTCGTCTCCTCGGTGATTTCCTGACACAGGAAGCTGGTCTGGCTTATATTTTAATACTTGCCAAATCCAGTGACTGGCATCCAGTTTTAACACTCCAAGCACTGATGAAATTCTAACATTTACTGAATCTAGGAATTTAGGGTATCTAGCACCCACAAACTCACAACACTATCAATGACTACTAACCTTGATGGCTATATTCTGTCTCCACTGTTGGAGGCAACATGCTTCTAGTTGCTGGAAATGGCCAAAGTGGAGAGTGCAGTTATGTTCAGCCACTGCTTGGGGGCTTTCCATAGGCATGTAGTTGGCCATGGTGAGAACAGGATGTTGAATTAGACGGACCACTGGCCTAATCCAGCGGGCTCTTCTTATGTTTTTATCTGAGCTCCTGTATCTTTAAAAGCAACTCAATAGGAAGAAACCTGCCCAGATTTTTGGCTCAGTATCTGAGGCCCTGCTCTGTGCTCAAGACTGCTCCAAAGCCTGGAGCCAACACTGTCTGCCATGGCCTGAGAAGCACCCCAAAGTAGAGTTGCCCTTCCCTTTTAAAGTGGTTTCATCTGTTAAAAAGAAGAGCAGAGATTTATGGAGGGACATTGAATATAATTTAATCCAGGGGTGGGGAAAACCTTTTTTCAGCCTGAGATTCATATTCCCAACTGGGTAACCTTCTAGGGGCCACATGCCAGTGCTGGGAAGGGCCAGAAGTACAAATGAGTGGAGCAACAGGTTGTTCATTCATCCCTTTCTATCCTCCATTCAGGCCAGGAAGAAACATCACCAGTGTTCATCCTGTGACGCGGCAGCTAAAAAAGCCAATGCAATTCTGGGCTGCATCAGTAGTATAGCATCTAGATCAAGGGAAGTAATAGTGCCACTGTATTCTGCTCTGGTCAGACCTCACCTGGAGTACTGTGTCCAGTTCTGGGCACCACAGTTCAAGAAGGACACTGACAAACTGGAACGTGTCCAGAGGAGGGCAACCAAAATGGTCAAAGGCCTGGAAACGATGCCTTATGAGGAACGGCTAAGGGAGCTGGGCATGTTTAGCCTGGAGAAGAGGAGGTTAAGGGGTGATATGATAGCCATGTTCAAATATATAAAAGGATGTCACATAGAGGAGGGAGAAAGGTTGTTTTCTGCTGCTCCAGAGAAGCGGACACGGAGCAATGGATCCAAACTACAAGAAAGAAGATTCCACCTAAACATTAGGAAGAACTTCCTGACAGTAAGAGCTGTTCGACAGTGGAATTTGCTGCCAAGAAGTGTGGTGGAGTCTCCGTCTTTGGAGGTCTTTAAGCAGAGGCTTGACAACCATATGTCAGGAGTGCTCTGATGGTGTTTCCTGCTTGGCAGGGGGTTGGACTCGATGGCCCTTGTGGTCTCTTCCAACTCTATGATTCTATGATTTGCTTGCTCAAAACGTATGCGGATGTGAGACTAGGTCAGGTCTTTATCAAGTATTTGTTCTGATTTGCTTGTGGGGGTGTCTATATAGAATCACAGAATCAGAGTTGGAAGGGGTCACAAGGGTCATCTAGCCCAACCCCCTGCAATGCAGGAATCTTTCCCCCAATGTGGGGCTCGAACCCTGTCAATCATTTGTTCACCCCACACTTTCCAGTGCATTTCCCCACCACCCAAATCTGTTGTTTTAAGTGGATTTGTTGTGTTAGGGTGACAGTGCACTTTAATTGCTCAAACCTCAATTTCGGGTATATGCTTGAATCTTTCCCATAAAATAGTGATAGCCTAGATGCACCTTTGGCAGGCGCTGGGACCGAGCAACGGGAGCGCACCCCGCCGCGGGGATTCGAACCGCCGACCTTTCGATCGGCAAGCCCTAGGCGCTGAGGCTTTTACCCACAGCGCCACCCGCGTCCCTCGGGTGCAAGTAGATAAATAGGGACCGCTTACTGGCGGGAAGGTAAATGGCGTTCCGTGTGCTGCGCTGGCTCGCAGAAGTGACCCAGAAGTGTCTCCGGACAGCGCTAGCCCCCGGCCTCTTAAGTGAGATGGGTGCACAACCCTAGAGTCTGTCAAGACTGGCCCGTACGGGCAGGGGTACCTTTACCTTTACCTTTAGATGCACCTTTACTCCTGTTCGTAGGGTTGGAGGACAGCATCACTGATGCAATCAGGTGGATCAGTAGCAAAGGAAACCGGAATATGAAATTACAGGCATCGTCCCAGTTGCTGAATGAGTCTCTGGAGAACTCCCCTTATATTCCATCACAACCTGAACCAGCAGACAGATGGTGTTCCTGTACTGCTTCTAGGTCATAATGAATCACTTCCCTAAGCTAAAATATTGTGCACAATTATGGCTGATTTATGTTGTAGCTTTTGCTGCTGGGTAAGAGTGGCACAAAGCTTGGCATATCAGAGCAAGGCATGGCAAAGCCAAGCAGGAGGTTTGGGCCTAATATGTATATATGAGCAGCAATTACCATATGTTCCCAGCTGCTGGCATATAGCTGCCAACACTGCATACACTGGGGACAGATCAGAGTTATTGCAGAGTGCACACATTAACCGTATTCTCCAACATAATGTCAATAACTGGCACCAGTTCCTGAAAAGCAGGCAGGCAGATTTTAATATATCTGTTCCCCTGGGGGCTTGCCTGGCACCTGTGGAGTGATTAAGGGCTCATCTACACTTGACTCACATTTTGATCATATTGTGTGCTGTTTAATTCCACCAGGTCTGAGAGATTTACTCGTCGTTCCACAGCTGTGCCTTGCAAAAATTTTATCTTACCCACTGAACTGAAGCTCAGTTAAGCAAAATCTCTCTTCGGATTTTCCACACATCCAATAAGATCCGATTCAGAGAGTAAAATCGGATTGCATCTCCAACCGTTAGATACCAGGCCTTTAGTGTATGTGACATCTAACTATTGGAACGCCTTCCCATTACATACAGTGATACCTCAGGTTACATACGCTTCAGGTTACATACTCTGCTAACCGAGAAATAGTGCTTCAGGTTAAGAACTTTGCTTCAGGATAAGAACAGAAATTGGGCTACGGCAGCGTGGCAGCAGCAGGAGGCCCCATTAGCTAAAGTGGTGCTTCAGGTTAAGAACAGTTTCAGGTTAAGTACGGACCTCTGGAACTAATTAAGTACTTAACCCGAGGTACCACTGTATAGAGGGACGCGGGTGGCGCTGTGGGTTAAAGCCTCAGCACCTAAGACTTGCCGATCGAAAGGTCGGCGGTTCGAATCCCCGTGGCGGGGTGCGCTCCCGCTGCTCGGTCCCAGCGCCTGCGAACCTAGCAGTTCGAAAGCACCCCCGGGTACAAGTAGATAAATAGGGACCGCTTACCAGCGGGAAGGTAAACGGCGTTTCCGTGTGCTGCGCTGGCTCGCCAGATGCAGCTTGTCACGCTGGCCACGTGACCCGGAAGTGTCTGTGGACAGCGCTGGCTCCCGGCCTATAGAGTGAGATGAGCGCACAACCCTAGAGTCTGGCAAGACTGGCCCGTACGGGCAGGGGTACCTTTACCTTTACCTTACCACTGTATAAGGCAGGTGCTACCTCTATCCTCTCTTGGCACATGTCAAAGATCTTCCTTTTCCACGACCTTCCATTTCCAACGAGCCTTTTTAATGGATATTTTTAAACCGGCTTGTATCTGCATTGGACTGGAAATTGCATTCAGATAGGTTTTTATTGCAGCCATTTTATCGTTCATCGCTTTGGGATGATTCCCGGGAAGGGATTCAGGAGGGAAATAACTAAGCAGAATACATTAAGTGCACTGCAACCAGCTTCTCCTTTTCCTCTCTAACCTTGAGGTAGGAGCAGATTCTCATGGCTATGGGTGATTAATATTAATTATGGAGATGAGAGAGCATCCAACCTTCACTTCTTCCTCCCTGGAGAGCAGAGCAGCAGGCTTTCCTCAAAATCTCCCAAAACGCTGATGGACCACAGAGATCTGAGTGCAGCGGGGAGGGCACTGTCTGCTGTGAGCAGTCACAAATGCACATCAGGTCCACAGCACTCAGTTTAAAGAGGTCTTGTAAGGATAAGGTTTTAGGGTGTGGGGAAGAAAAGAATAGCTCACTGGAGACATTTCAGATCTATCCACCCTGTGCAGCTATTTACACATAGTCTGGGGGGCCTGGATAGCTCAGTTAGAGTGTGGTGCTGATAACACAGGTTGCAGGTTCAATCCCCATATGGGGCAGCTGTATATTCCTGCATTGCAGGGGGTTGGACTAGATGGTCCTCAGGGTCCCTTCCAACTCTACAATTCTACAATTTTAGGATTCTAGAACAGGGAGAAGTGTGGACAAGCCCTCGATGTGGACAATACTGAGTTGGGTGGAACGATTCTATGCAATCCAGAGATTGGCATAAAATTTGCAAGAGCTAATTTATAGACATTGATAGAACCCCATCTTATATTTGTGCAGCTGGTTATTCCTGCCTAACTGTAGAACCTTACATTTGTCCCTATTGGAATTCATTTTGTTAGTTTGGGATCAGTTCTCCAATCTGTTAAGGTCATGTTGAATCCAGACTCTTGTCTTCTGCAGCATTAGCTACCCCTCCCAGTTTTGCAACATCTGAAAATCTGATGAGCACCCCCTCAATTCCTTCATTCAGTTCATTTATAAAGTTGCTGAACAACAATGGGCACAGGACAGAATGCTGCAGCACCCCACTTGTTGTGTTTTTCCAAGGTGAGCGCTCTTTGGGTTCAGTCAGTCAACCAGCTACAAATCCACTTAATAGTTAAATTGTCCAGTCCACATTTTTCCAGCTTCTCCATAAGAATATCATGGGAGACTTTGTCAAAAGTCTTACTGGAATCAAGATATACCACACCCACAGCATTCCCCTGATCCACCAACCTTGTAACTATATTAAAAAGGGGGGGAAAGCATGATATTTGTCTGGCACACTGGTCACCCTAGCATAGGTAAAGCTAAAGGGACCCCTGACCATTAGGTCCAGTCGTGACCAACTCTGGGATTGCGGCGCTCATCTCACTTTATTGGCCGAGGGAGCCGGCGTACAGCTTCCGGGTCATGTGGTCAGCATGACTAAGCCGCTTCTGGTGAACCAGAGCAGCGCACGGAAACGCCGTTTACCTTCCCGCCAGAGCGGTATCTATTTATCTACTTGCACTTGAAGTGCTTTCGAACTGCTAGGTTAGCAGGAGCAGGGACCGAGCAACGGGAGCGCACTCCGTCGCGGGGATTCGAACTGCCGACCTTCGGATCGCCAAGTCTTAGGCTCTGTGGTTTAACCCACAGCATACTTTTGTTCAAATTCTTTGTGTGAGAGAGAGAAAGAAAAGAAAGAAAGAGAGAGTTGTGTTCAGGGTGTGACTGACCAGTTGTATACATGGTTATGGATACTTATTTTATATTCTCTTTTTACTTTTTTTGGCACCTTTGGCTTTTCTACAATACAATGATGCTTATTCCCAAGTAAGTGTTTATTCCCAAGTAAGTGTTTAGCATAAGGGCCTCAGATGCAACCCCTATTTTGTTCCGGTAACAATGATGGTGCTATGATTTTGAGTGAACTTAACATGTGAGACCTGCACATGCTCAGAGCATCAATTTATTTATTTGAGTCAGGCTTGGCAAACTGTTTATTGTTATTGTGCTCCTAATGCATCAGGAATTTAGAAGCAGTTGCAAAAGATGGGGTGATAATTTTGTGCTTCACAACTAAAGTAATACACATTATGATTAAGTCCAGGGTCTCAAATGACCTAACTATACCATTGAAACCAAGCACAAGAAGGAGAGGTATAGAATAGGACTGCTCTCAATAGAATAGCAAAAAAAGGCAGGTGTGGGAGGACCCCACCACAAACAAAATGGATAATTCAGTTGTTAGTACACAGAAATAAAGTACCAAAAAGAGGAAACTGAAACTATCAAACACAATGGGGACATTCTGACAGCTCTGAATAAAAATAGTGAAGAGACAGCTCATTGAAGATGACAGACTTCTAATAATAGGGGGGGAAATAGAGTAGCATTTGGGGAAAGTGCAACAACTCACCAGTTCTTTCTCATTTGCGAATATTCTTCAGGCACAGATGTCTCCATGTCTTCAGTCTGCCAGGATGCAAAAAGAGACTGGGGGCGGGGGGGGGGGGCTGCAGATTCATTATCATAAAGAAGTACACACATGCAAAGAGCCTATATCTATACAGTTGGATAGATGATAGAAAGATTATATGTTTTATAGCAATAGCTATAGAAAGGGACGCGGGTGGCGCTGTGGGTAAAAGCCTCAGCGCCTAGGGCTTGCCGATCGAAAGGTCGGCAGTTTGAATCCCCGCGGCGGGGTGCACTCCCGTTGCTCGGTCCCAGCGCCTGCCAACCTAGCAGTTCGAAAGCACTCCCGGGTGCAAGTAGATAAATAGGGACCACTTTCTAGCGGGCAGGTAAACGGCATTTCCGTGTGTGGCTCTGGCTCGCCAGAGCAGCGATGTCACGCTGGCCACGTGACCCGGAAGTGTCTCCGGACAGCGCTGGCCCCCGGCCTCTTGAGTGAGATGGGCGCACAACCCTAGAGTCTGGCAAGACTGGCCCGTACGGGCAGGGGTACCTTTACCTTTACCTTTATAGAAAGATGGCCTTTCTGCAATAGATGAGCAAACACATGAGCTAGACAAATTGCAGATTTTTGAATTCTCATTTGCTCCTATGTAAGTTTATCTGCAATTGCAGCTTGATTTCTGTCACTGTTGCAGGAAATAACATCTAAATGGAACCAACGTCATAGCCAGCCACTCGGGTGCTTGAAGTGAGGGGGTGTCCTGCAGCTGGGGGCAGAGCGAGCCACCCATGGGGTCGGGGCAATCCGCCTGTGGGGGCGGGACAAGCCGCTCCAACACTTGGAGCCTCTCCTCGGCCTCCCCCTAAGCTGTAGGGCGGCTGAGGGAGAGGCAGTAGGCAGGCGCAAGTCCCACACTGCCGTTTCAGGCAGCGCGGAACCTGCAGGCACCTAAGTCACCACATCACTCCTAAAAAGTTTCGTGAGCCCAATTTTTTTAAAAAAAGTCATTTTGTCATGACACGCGGGGCGGGCCGCAGCCCCCTTCCTCTGCCACTGATTGGAACCTTACTTATACAGTCGTACCTTAGTTTTCAAACAGCTTAGGTTCTCACATGTTTTGGCTCCCAAATGCCACAAACCCAGAAGTGAGTGTTCCAGTTTGCGAACTATTTTTGGAAGCCAAACATCCGACGGGGCTTCTGTGGCTTCCTGCAGCCAATCAGAAGCCACACTTTGGTTTCCAAACATTTTGGAAGTCGAACAGACTACCAGAACGGACTCCGTTCGACTTCCAAGGTACAACTGTACTGACTTGGGCATTGCTGAAAAAAAGGAAATGCATCACTGGAAAGAGGTCAAAAAGAGAGCCCAAATTTGGATAAAGTTTGCATTTGTGAATTTATATGTATGTACAGTGGAACCTTGTGTTATGGACGGGATCCGTTCTGGAGGTCCATCCGTAACACGGAACTGATGCAAGCAGAAGCGCTGCGCCTGCGCGTGACGCGATTTAGCGCTTTTGCACATGCACGAGCGATGAAACCCAGAAGTAACCCATTCTGGTACTTCCAGGTTGCCTTGGGACACAACATGAAAACACGTAACCTAGAGCAGCCGCAACCTGAGGTATGACTGTATACAAATTTTGAAGGTGGAAAAACTGCTATAATTTAAATGTTTGTGTTACTGTGTTCCGTGAAGTGGAACTATTGTCCTTTGTTCTTTTTCTCTTTGCTGTCTGAAGCTAGAGAGAGAGGGAGCCATATTGCAGTGCTCTCTGTGTGTTTATATGTAAATAAAGTAGATTAGCCAAAATGCTGAGTTGCTGAGGTCTGTTACGCAACTGCGCAGACTCTGCGGATCCCTAAGTGTGCCGGTGTCTGTTGGCATCGGTCGCTGTGATGTTCGGGCAGAAGAAAGATTTTGAAGCTCTCGATCGACCAGGAGGGAGAGAACATGCCAGTCGGGCATGTGTCTCTGCCAGGATCCTACTCGAGTGTAGGCTGAACTCCTGACAGGGACGACTAATGTCCTACAGGACAAGTAGCTCACCTTCCCCATAATTGAATAATCAGTTGGGAAATGGCAGTCTGAAGAATGAACTCCATCAAAATCAATAGACTACATGAAAGAAAATAGGTTTTTGGATAGGAGCATTAATGTGAAACAGATGGTTTCTCTTTCAGAAATTCAACACACTTCCACCTTGCCCAAGAAAAGTGTCCTGGTGATTGGGTAGTAATGGGCATAAAGGGTGGGATTTTTCCTCCAAGAGTGGCCACATCACTGCCTCCCTCTTAATTCTAATTAGAAATTATATGGCCTTAAAACTGGGCTGGGCTGGAGATAACATGCCAGGGATAAAACCTTCTGAAATGAAACCGCAGTCACCATGCCTTCTCTCTTGCAAGGGAGTGCTAAAATATCTATCTGACTCCAAATGAACATAATTTATGGACATATTCAGCGGTTTCTCTCTGAGTAGCTAGGTATTTCAGCCAACTGGATGAAAAATTGGTATTGAATATCTTTTATTACTTCATTGGCCTTTGCAAAGTAGTGATTTAGTCCTAAATTGGATGGCTGACTCTGCACAGCAGAATATTTCATTCTTCCGAATGCAGGGAGGGAGCTAAAATATTGCTCTCTCCCTCCTTTCCCCCCCACTTTCAGCCAGAAAGAGCAATACATTCAGGAATTGCACCTGCTCCTTCCAGATGTTACACGAATTCATGTTGGGGGAGGGGGAAAGTGAATTGCAGCCACCACCACCCCTCCATGTGTTTGTTTGTTTCTTTATAGCCAACCTTTTCGCTCATAAAAGGTGCCTCACAACTAGGGATGGGCGCTGAATGTGACAGTGATAGTTTTCTTGCGGCTTCCCATTTTTCCTGTCTTCAGTTCACTTCTCCACATTTCGACATCGCTTTGTGAAAAAGTTTAAGACCTCATGAGAATTCGTCACTTTAGTGCAAATTGTGCACATTTCCCTATGCAATGTTGCCTAATATATTGTTACATGCCAACCCAGTTGCAGCAGAAAGACTCCAGAGGTTCCACTGCTTCCTGAGGATTCAGTTTCCTTGGAAGAACAGCAGAAGGCATGATGTCTTCAGGATATATGGTTTTAGTTACACATACTGCATATGCAACCTCTGCCTGGGAGGGGTTCCTTGCATCAACACCCCAAAAGATATTGCTTCCCCAATAGTCGCAGCTTTGGCTCCAGCACAGAGCAAGCAGGTCTCTGTGTCTCCAGCTTCCAGTTCAGCTCACTCCCCAAATTCAGGCTATTGTTCTCCTACCTAGCAGCTAGATGGCAGAGGGGAGCACACATTTGTACTATGGCACAGAGCAACTCATTTGGTTATGCTAATGATGGGGCTTAACTGGTCAACCAAAGCCATTACCTAGACAAAGGAATGGGTTTGGCAAGCTTGGCCTCAGACAGTTCTACACACCCACACCTATGGACCACTTAAACATCACCAACAAGAGTGTGAAAAGAAAACCATGGACTGCATCCAATGTTGTGTAGCATGGCCTCTCCTCTCCTCCCCTGAATCTGCTCCAGAGAGTCATCCAACCCTCTGGAGAAGATTTTGAGGGTGCCTGGAGGGCTGCAGGAGATAAGAGAGGAGGGGGGTGTCCCACGGTGCAAGCAAAACATCTGTCATCTCAAGAGAACAGAAGCATTGGAAACAACCCAGAGATTGGCAAGGAATTTGCAAATGCTAATTTACAGGCATTGGTGGAAATTTAGAAAGAATGACTATAATTTAAATAGAAATACAGTACCTCTCACTGTGAGCAGGTGGCTTGTCTGAGGTCCAGCTGTGACTCCAAAACTCCTGCTCCTCCCGCTTAGGGACCTCTGTCTTTAAACCAGATTTGGACTAGACAGCTCCGAGCTACACAAAGCAGTGCAGGGCCCCACACAAAGCAGCTTGGGGAGAGGTGTGTGAGAAGGATACCATGCGCCCTTTGATTCCAGCCTCGCCCTCAAGGGGCTAGGATCAAAGAGCACATGGCTGTTATGTCCTCCTCATGCCACCCTTCCCAAAGCACTTTGTGAGGCTGGGGATTTGATCAGGAAGGGTGGTCTGAGCAGCGCATCCCCCAGGAAAATGTGCCCAGGGCAATCGCCCTGGCAGCACCCCCAACACACACACTACGGCCCTGCACAGCACCACCCTAACCAGAAGAACCTCTCTACACAATTTAATGTGTGGTCAGAGGTGCCATTGTTACCAACTTCCAGCATAATGATTTCTTTGCCTACCTTTCAGAAGGAAGGGTATATTAATCAGATTCCCAGACTCATTACATTTTCCCACAGGCATGCTAAAAGAATAACGGCAGAAATCCTTTCTGGTGCGGGCAAGAGGGGGGGAAATCATTTAGTATGCGATAGATTTCTGTGGGTTAGATTATATTAAGCGTCCTCTGTTTATCATCCAAACTGTCTTCTTAATATTGACACTCTGCAAGAGTTATGTCTGTGAAGCTATAAATTGCAGATATCCCGACAAATTATGTATTGCTGAGCCATATAATTAATTGTCATTCTCAGGGCAGAAGACCACGCTGGCTATTTAAATCCAATTTCACATTAAGGCGAAGAGCGTTAATTGCTGCTCCATAACCCTTGGCAGGGAGTGAAGGGAAGAAGATATATGTATTTTGGAAATCACCCAGCGAGCTTGTGATCAATATAAATCTAATGGGCCTCTCCACAGCTCCGAGAAAATTAATTTTAAGACTTTATGCAGCATTCCAGGATTTCCTCCAAATCTATAGCCAACTTATAATTTATTCTGGCAATGTCACCCAAGATAGAGAACTTCTTGTTAAAAGCTTTGGAAAGGACAAGGGGAGAAAAAAGAAATTATAGTTCAGTAATACAAACTGTCTGGCTCCTGATCCATTATTTATTTTATTTTTATTTAAAGGAACTTGCATACTGCTTAATAGTAAAAACCTCTGAGCAAAATTCATAAAATAAGAGACACATTAAAATAATTGATAAAAGGGAGAGTTAAAAACTTATATATATATATTTACAAAATATAAATGAACTCAGTTAAAATATGCATTATAAAATAATATCACATATTAAAATACAAGTCAGCTTTACATATCTGGGCTGGCTTGTCTAAACAAAAAGGGTTTTAGCAGCCGCCAAAAACAGTACAGCGAAGGTGACGACCTAAATTATTGATTCCTTGTGAGTGCATTTAAAATATGTAAAGCTAAGCATGCAAACAGAACGTTTAACTTCTTGATTATTATTTTTAAATGTCATTTAAAAAAAAACTTTTACTGTTTTTAGGGCTACAATCTTCACAGCACAATCCTGCACATGTCTACTCTGAAGCAGGGGCACTTCCAACCATTTACAGCATATCTGCAGTGTCCCAGGCACTCTTTTTGGGAGGGGGGGGCAGTGTTGATGGAATCTGCACAACATCATGTATGACTTGTATGCCTCCAAAACTCCCCTGCTTGTTAATGTAGATTTTCTCTTACCAGGAAAAAGTCTGGTCAGTATTAAAGACTAGATGGGGAAAAAAACTCCAAAGGTGTGGCTGTACAAAGTGGTACTATTCAATTTTTGGAGACTGTTTGTTTCTTACGGGTTATGTGACATTTCTCGGGCCTGTGGCCAAAGTAAAGAAGGAATCGCAAGGGTTGGCTTCACAGGGCTTTTCAAAAGGTGAGCCTTCTTGTGTTTATATCCTGCTTGCTGGCTTCCCATAGGGATCTGGTGGGTCACCTGCAGAGACAGGATCCTGAAGCAGCCAGACCCTTGGTCTCACCCAGCAGGGCTTTCCTTATGTTTGAAACAACAAAAAGATGCAAATAAAAAACACCTCAGTGCTAAGTAAATAATATTTTTTCCCCACCACGGCTGTTCAGTGTTCTGTTTTGTTTTAATGTTGTCATAGCAGGTGCTGATGGGTCCGTTGTCTGTGGATATCACTTACTCTTCATAAAAGGTTGCCTGCCTGTGACAATTTTGCCTGAGCAATGACTGCAAGATCGAATCCCCGGAGTTCAGCCCGTCTGTCCAGTTACTATTTTGGACTCCGTTCTTGGATCAAATGACTGAGGTGCAAATTGGATGTAAAAACAATTTATACCCACCACCCACCCAGTCAAGTCAGCCCTGTTAGACATGCAGCCTTGTGCGGATAGTTGTTTATTTTCACAATAGGGTATCATCTTACTGTTTCCTTCTTCCCCTCCTCTCTCTCCCCCCAAAGAAGCAATGTTGAGTTTGGAAATAGAACTTGTCAGCTATGAAAATTTGATGCAGCTTTGACAAGCTGTCTCCCTTCCTGAGTGCTTGGTTAAAATAGGTTGGTGACTGGGAGAGCAAAGGATGTTTGAATGTGTGCGTCTCTTGGGAGTGAGTCAGGTAACAGCACGTCAACTGAGACTGAAGAACTACTGCCTTTTCGAGATCCTAGTCCAATCTTCTAATTTAGCCCTCCCTAACCTTGGACCTTGCAGACATTTTGGATTAAAACTCCCACCATCCCTGATCACTAGCCATGTTGTCTCGAGCTGATGGGAGCTGTAGTCCGAAATGTTTGAACACCAGGCTGAGGAAGATTGCTCTAACCACAAGTGCACAAACTTATACTGGTCCACTCAGTACAGTGGTACTTCGGGTTAAGAACTTAATTCGTTCCGGAGGTCCGTTCTTAACCTGAAACTGTTCTTATCCTGAGGTACCACTTTAGCTAATGGGGCCTCCTGCCGCTGCCGCTGCGCGATTTCTGTTCTCATCCTGAAGCAAAGTTCTTAACCCGAGGTACTATGTCTGGGTTAGCGGAGTCTGTAACCTGAAGCATCTGTAACCTGAAGCGTCTGTAACCCGAGGTACCACTGTACTAACTTTGGTAAGAAGGTACACATGGAGCGCTTTGGGCCCCTTGTTGGCTTCCTTTCTCATAACACTAGAATGCATGGACATCTGATGAAGATGCATGTTGAAAAATTCAGGACAGATAAAAGAAAATACTTCTTGATGCAGCACACAGTTAAACTATGGAACTTGCTCCCAGGGGAGGCAACGATAGCCACCAACTTGGATGGCTTTAAAACAGAATTAGACAAATTCACAGAGGACAAGACTATCATGGCTACTAGCTATGGTGGTTATGTTCTACCTCCACTGTCAGAGGCAAAATGCTTCTGCATGCTAGTTGCTGGAATTACAGGTGGGCAAGGTGCTGCTGCACTCATGTCCTGACTTAACCGCCATAGAAAGAGCTACAGAAGCCCCTCCTCCTTGACCTCTTGACATAACAATCAAAGACCTATCTAGACCAGCATTCTTTTTCCCACTGTGGCCAACTAACTGTTGGAGGGAAAGCCCAGATGCAAGACATGATGCCCTCTCCAGCTGTTGTTCCCCAGAAACTGATATTCAGATGCCTCTGATCCTGGAGGTGACATATTGTCATAATGACTAATATCCATTGATAGCCTTATCTTCCGTGAATTTGTCCAATCCCTTTGAAAAGCATCCCAGGTGGTGACTGTCACCACTTCTTAGTGCATCAAATGACACGGTTTCACTATGGGCTGCTTGAAGTAGTCTTTCCTCTGTTCCCAGCAAGTGGCATTCAGAGGATTCTGGCTCCTTGTCTCTGGGGCTCTCGGACAGGACAGGAGTGCTCACACTGCCTGTTTTCACTGCTCCCCAGTTCTCTGAGCCAAGCTCTTCCCCAGAAATGTTACCTTTTAACCAGAGATACTTCTGGGGCTGGGGAAAGTGGGAGCAAACAGCACACTGGCTTCCAGCTCAGGTCTGAGGCAAATCAGGACCCTGGACAGCTCCCAGCTGAGTTTGGCTCATCTGAAGCCTTAAAAAAGTCTGTAGTGGCTCCATCCCTAGGAGAGAGCTGCTTGGCGTATTGAAAACATCTGCAGCCTATTTTGCAGGCTGCAAGGTTGTGGAGCAGAAGAGGTTGCAGTGGAATCAGATTCTGAAGATGAAGGGAGAGCGCCAATTTCAGGCCACAGCAATGCAAAAATGGTAGGTGCTAAGAGCCCACCTCAGGCCAACAGTAGAACTCTGAGGCACAGGCATGACCAGTACCTATAAAGAAACCCAGGGCTAACTACACCAGAAGCATATTCTCTAACCGCTGAGCCATGGCCCCTCCCCTATTCATCAAAACAAAAATCAATATTGCGGAGCAAACAAAAAATCTCAATGCATAAAATAATAATGGCAGCTTTTCTGAATTAAGAGCACTCTAATTCATGAATAAACATTATTTGGAAAGCCTTCTAGGTGGGAGTCTGTGTGCCTGTTTATCAGCTCCAGTAATCGTTCCAAAACCTCCATTATTTTCTTGCCTTATTGACATTTGGCAAAGGATTGCAGCTTTATTCAACATCTTTTGTCATAATTAATAATCTGAAAAGTCACGAAAAAGCCCTGTGGATCTCCATGAACAAAGGCCACCTGGAGAATACGAGGCATTTTTCTAAATGGGTCTGTTAGGTTTCAAGGGGGGTCTCAGGTCAGAGTGAAGGAATGAATGAGTCATTATAGCTGCTCCCGAATCCATTGGCAATATGCCTAGAGTCAAAGAAATGAGTGCATCTTTAACATGTCATCCCTCACTTGGCGATAATTCTTTGACAGCTCACTTGACTTTCTAGTTCAATAGGTGGACATTAATTAATGGTCTCATACATATTCATAATTGTTGGGTAAATGCAGGGACCCAGCTGTAGGAGGCTGATGACAATGGAGCAAATGAGTTTGTCTAAATATGCATTGAGCTGTGTGAGCATGATTGATGGCAAATGAAGAATGGAACATGACTTTATTAAATGATTAATCTGCAGTGAATGGTAAATTAGCATGAAGGCCATAAGATCCCTACTCCAACATTCATAGCAAGGAGCAGGGAAGGGCTGCTGCTAACTTGATAATGAAGCGTGATCATAGAACACAATGCAAACGGAAGACATAGAAAAATCTCAGTGGCTTGTCCTCTGCGTACCTGGGAGACTGCCTCCTCCATCACAATTGTGTTAACCAAGAGCATCCTTAATCTTGTCTATATCAGCTTGTGGTGATCCCAGAAACAAGCCTTTTCACTGCTGGCATCAGTGTTACGGAATGTATTCCTTACTGAAACATGAGAGATGTCATCTTTATTGCTATTCTGCCAGCTTTTGAAGGCACAGTTTGACCTCTCAACCTGAAGCTCCTGTTTTAATTACAGTGTTGTCTTGATGCGAGTGCATTATTGCATATTTTAATTATGGATATGCATGTTTTAATGCTTATGGAATTTGTTTTATATTTGTAAATGGCTCAAAAGCCTATTTTTGCAGTAAACAGTGTAGGCATTTGCACTGGCAGAGGAAGAGGAGTTCGGGGGGAGCGCACCGCCCCCGGCAGTGCAGTGGGGTGCCATCGCGGTTGCCCCCCCCCCGCGCTGGGTGCCACGCCCCCACAGACGGCACACCCCACCCCCGAGACTCGCGCCAGACCCACCCCCACCTGCTCTCCACCCCCCGGTGCTGGAGCATGAACTCTGCCACTGGGCATTTGATGATAACCACCACCATCTCAATGGTTTCCATATAGCTGTATTATTACGCAAGCCCCAATCCTGCAGAAATAGCATTAAAAGCAGTGCTTTTTTCTGGGGCTACACAGGGGTATGCATACTCCTAAATATTTTTTGACTCTTAGCCTCCTTGAGGGGCAGTGTTTCAATATGAGTAGGATAATGGGAGTAGCCCTAAAAAATTTTTTTAGAAGAAAGCACTGATTATAAGTATTCAAATGTAATGGAAAGGAGGAAATAGAGAAAAGCAACAGGAGGGGTAACGTGTGCTCTGGTTCTGATGTGGGGTAGCAAAGCAGTGCATAATGTTCAAAGAGATTAATAAAACATATATGTTCCCAAGTGCTGGAGCATTTGTGCAGAAGGAGGAGTCTTGCTTCACTTCTCCACTGAAAAGAACAAAATGTTGCAGGGGAGTTTTATGTCTATCTACTCAGACATGTGTACTATTTTCAGTGGCACTTACTCCCAAGTAAACATGTATAAGATTGCAAGCAAAACTTTCTTCTTAAAAAGGGGAGGGAGGACCTACCAAGGCCAACATTTTTTTCTGGACTTCCAGACATAATATTTATTAGCTGGAGAGTGGTCTGACAAAATGATATTATTTCCAACTCTGTTTAAAGCGGGGTGGGGCATGGGAAAGATTAGGTGGATTGTTGAGCCGCAGTTGTATGTTTTGAAATGTACTCTTGTTCTTTTCCGCTTTTTCTGCTTTTGCTTATAAGCTGTTTTGGATGGGCATTTGCCCAGAAAAGCACTCTTAAAATATTTTAAATGAACTTCCTGGATAATTCATACCTTTGCAACATTGACATTATAGGTACTTTTCAGAGGATGCCTACATCATTTACATCTAAATTTTCTGAAGCGAACCAAAATTTTATCCAGTTTGAATGTTGGGGTGACATTTTGTTTAGCAGATGGCATGCCTGAAACTCAGTTCTCCTCCATCTCTTCTAGCTAATCACCCTACCAAATGATCACCATAATCGTGAAACTTCATTATAGGACCTCTGCTGCCTCCAGTTACAGTGCAAACAGCACTGCACAACTTGGAAGAGATATGTCCCCCTGCATGCAAAAGAACTGCAAGTGCGCTATCATCTCTCAAAAAAGGAAATGTCTACACTGTGGAAATAGACAGACAGACAGACAGACAGACAGACAGACAGACAGACATATATCTAGTGCTTCTTTCCCTAGAAAAATAGGCGCTGGTACTCACCATGAAGTTGTTACAGTAAAAAGTGCCACACTTTTTAACAAAACAAAACAAAAACTAAAAGAGGTCTGGTACTGCGTACCATTGAGTACCCCCTGGAAATATATGACTGTATATATCATTTGTATATCTATAGGCAGACAGGGGTGTGTGTGTGTGTGTGTGTGTGTGTGTGTTTCCACCTAAGGTCTGAACATTTTTCTTGATTTTATTCTTTTATCTTTTTCTAAACCATTTTGAGCTTTTTTAAAAATAGAAATAAAAATCAAGCGGTGTATAAATTTTATGAAGTAAATAAATAAGGGTCCCTCCATACTGGTCTTTTACCGCGACTGTATTCTGCAGCATGCTCTTGACACAATGCCAGTGCGCTGGTGACAGATTTGTTCTGCTCTTCTTGTTTGTTCTGCGATGCTTCCCCAATGCTACCACACGTTATTGCTGTCTGTAGGGGCTACAGCACAACAGAAGCAGAGCACAAATAAACCAGAACATTTGTGGTTACAGCGTTTCAGTTCTGGGATGTGCACTGATTGGAAAGGAAGCCATCGGACCACCCCAAAACTTTGCAGGTGCAAACTGTAGTGGAAGCAGGGTCGTGTTTGACCACACAGAAAAGCATCATGGGCACAAAGTATCAGGAACACAAAATGGGGGGGGGGGGGAAATGTGTCTAGAGCAGGGGTCAGCAACCTTTTTCAGCTGTGGGCCAGTCCACCATCCCTCAGACCATGTGGTCTGCCAGACTATATTTGGGGGGGGGGGGGAATGAAAGAATTCTGCTGATTCCCAGACCGTCCGCGGGCCAGATTTAGAAGGCGATTGGGCAAGATCCAGTCCCTGGGCCTTAGTTTGCCTACCCCCAGTCTAGAGGGACCCAAAGCTGCTCACAGTGTGCAATGCCGGCCAACACAGTTACAAATGTCATTGACACCTGAGTGCACCTTAAGGCACGGGTGGTTTAAAAACCATTATGAGCCCACCCAGCTTCATCAAAAGATGGCAAGAAGAAATGTAAAGAAAAAGAAGGCACCTTTTATCATATGTGGTGGTCTTGTAAGGTAATAATAAAACCATATACAATGTGATGAAAAACATGTTCAAATTAACTTTTGTAAAAAACAAAAAACAGAGACTTTTTTATTAGGAATTATAGGTGCTGATATTCCAAGGGGGCAGAAAATACTTTTTATGTATGCGACGACTGCCACACGGATCTACTAGCCCAGAGATGGAAAGAAGACCAAGTTCCTACCAGAGAAGAATGGCAAATTAGACTGTGGGACCATGCTGAAATGGCAAAACTGAACGGAAAGCTCAGGAACCAAGAAGACCAAAACTTCAACAAAGAACAGGGAAAATTTATAATTTATCTTGGAGACCACTGTGAGCAGATGAAAACATTATCAGGATTGCAATAACACTCATAATGTAGCAAGTACTATGGAGACAATGGAGTGATATAAACTATAGAATATTGGAAAAGATGAAGCAGAAAAGGTTTAAATATACAGTAGGACCCATGGAGGGGAGGTCGGAAGCCCAGCGATTCGGAGGAATCTGTAAATGTGGATGTGAATGGATGTATTGTTATAAATATATACTTGTAAAACCAAATAAAAAATATTTTTTTTAAAAATATGGCAAGAAGGCAACGAAGGTTCAACTTACTCTAGAATGCTATCCTTTGTATTGGAACTGTCTAAAACAAGAGGAAATTTTATTCAGTTTGAATGCTTGAGTGACAGATTATTTAGCAGATTGTCTTTCTGAAGCCTGGTTCTCCCCCATCTCTTCCAGTGAATCATCTACTCTGCACCATCCCTCATTTATCTCTGTATCTGTAACTCTCAGGAGAAGCAGGGGGCAGGGGGTGTGTGTGTGATTCTTTCCTCCTTTAATTGTACAGCACTCCTGGCACCATCCCACCTCAAAGGCAAAGTTCCATTGGAGCCAACTGCTTCCATTCTAGCCTAAAACCTGCCATTGATAGAGGGAGTTGTTGTCTTTTCTTCCTCAGGACATTGGCCAGCTGCTTCCCAGCAGAACTAGCAGCATACAAAGGAACAAGTTGTAAATGTTGGAGAGGCTCCTCGCCCCACAAGATAGTTTCCTGCAGAAATGCCATCTGTGGTTGTTTTCTCATCCAAAAGCTCTTTCTTGTTCATTGTCTGCATCCATCCAATAAAATAAAGGGGGGGGCGGGTGGGTTGCTATTACAACCGAGTTTCCACAGGCCACTTAAATTTCCCTAAAAGGGGGAAAGGCATCGCCTGAAGAAAGGAGGGTCAGGATTTGCATAAGATTTGCATGTACCCATTTATGCGTATAGATGCAAACAGAGGAATCATCACTACTATATAAATAGAAATAAAAGTCCCAAGTGGCTTCTGAGTGTAACCTGAGTCATCTTTATAATAGGAAGGACCAAACTCCAAACATAAACATTAATGACAAATGGAGTTCAGTAGTTGTTTTGATAAAGACCCCTGTGTCACAGAGTTAAACCCCCAGTTTAAAAGGTTAGCATAAACACACACACACACACACACACACACACACACACACCATAGTTAATTATCAAGACAGCGTTGGCGACACCACATGGCTGGTGTTAGAAGTAGAGGAGAGCAACTCCCTCACCCCGAGGCACCTCAATTAAAGGCAAAGTTGGAATCCATTTCCTTTCACACGCTGACAAGCACCTAGCATTTTTGCTTTGATGCAGCAATTGAAAGCCTAAAGGAGAGCGACTCAGATTTTTTACATATATTGTCACACACCAGCCCAGTCTCCGAGAGGTGTGAGATTCCAGGGGTTCCAGGCAGTTACCCAGGGTTCCTCTTTCCTCTTGGAAATAAGGCACAGGGGAGAATGTGGTGTCTTTAGGATATATGGTTTACTTGCACATATATACAACCGGAGCCTGCGATGGAGGGGTTTGAGGCATGAACACTCTGAGAGGGTCCTATTTCTCCCCTTGCTGCAGCTTTGGATTCAGAAAGAGATCAAGCATGGCTCTGATCCTCCTCTTTAGCTTGCTGCATTTTAACAGACTGCCATTTTCCCCTCTAGCTTGCTGACACAACTGTTTTTCCTCCAACCCACAGCATCCCCAACCACAATCCCAAATACAACTCCTCTCCTTTCAACTCTTTAAAAAAAATGCTCCTGCAAAGGCTTTTGTCTTTCTAATTAATTATGAGTTGTGGGAAGGGCCTCTCCCACTTGCTCTCTGGCCCAGAGCCATTCCCTTTGTGCCCCTAACGACTCATCTTTAGAGGGTCATTATCAGGCTAGCTCCTGGTTTGTATTTTAACATGCTAAATCCAGTGTGTGGCACCCAGGAATTAGATGGGGGGGTCCAGGCACCCACAAAATGATAACAGCATACTATGTGGAATTTTTGCAATGTGGTGCTTACAAAGATCCATGTTTTTAGATCTCTACAGTTTTTCAGATAGAGAGATGGATGATATGCAACTAAGTTTTAGTCAGAGGAGACCCACTGAAATTAATAAACAAGATTAAGTTAGGTCCATTCATTTCAATGAGTTTACTCTGAGTAAAACTTAGCTGAATATCACTCATGTTTTTAAATATATATTTCTGTTGTGCGCCGCTTGAAAAACATTAGCGGGGAAGTGGTTTAGAAGCATTAAATAGATAAACAAATAATGTTGACCCTGCAAGACATAGGAACTTCTCAAAGTTGCGTTAAGAGCTAGGCCCCCCCCCCAACCTAGGGAAATAGCAGGACCAAAATTTTACTCAACCGAGCAATAGACTGGAGCCTCCCAAACTGATGAAACATCATTCCCAGTTTACAGATTTGATGGGTGCAAGATACTTTAATCACTTCCTCAAGTTGGTCAATGTCAAGGCTGAGTAATGTCCACTTTGCCTTTTCGCTCCCAGGATGGCTGATTTCAAGAATGTGAGGACCAGGTAAATACTGAAGAGCAGGCTTGGAAACTTGGTAAAGATTGCCACCGCCTAAGATGTAGATCTGAAGTTCAGAGAGTCTGCCAAGCTTCGCAAATTCAACAACCACTCCTTGGATTTACTTTCCAGATTTTGCTGCAAGAGCAAACCAGAAGCGTTAGATTGGGGTTTAATTCAGGGGCAGCAACACATCCCTGAAGATGCAGTGAGGTCACAATCAGCAAAACTTCTCAGATTTTCAGCCTTTTGAGAAGACTTATAGTGCCAAGAGCAGGCTGGCTCTGTCATGTCTCACCTTAGGCAGCAGCAGCTAAACTGGTGGGGCAGAGCCATGGAGACCCACTCCCAATATCAACATTGCTACAGCTTCCCTGGATTGTGCTGGGGTGAGATCTGTTAGGAGACCCCTATTTCCCTCACAGAGTTACAATCAACAGAGTGAATTACAAATCAGTCCCTCTTCACAGGGAACTCTGGGAAATGTAGCTCTGTTAGGGGGCTAGGAGTCTC
This sequence comes from Podarcis muralis, assembly GCF_964188315.1. Taxonomy (NCBI): domain Eukaryota; kingdom Metazoa; phylum Chordata; class Lepidosauria; order Squamata; family Lacertidae; genus Podarcis; species Podarcis muralis. The sequence continues at coordinate 26,682,767 of NC_135658.1, read as the reverse complement.
CTGATGACTCTCGGGATCCTTAATGAACTACAGCTCCCAGGATTCTTTGGGGGAAGCCATGATGACTGTTTAAAGTGGTATCAGAGTGCTTTCAATGTATGGTGTGGCCAGAGATGGTTGTCTTCCTTCTTCCTCCTACTACTGCTAAAATTAATAACAAATGTCTTGACATTTTCATAGGTTTCAAAAAGGGTCTGCTTGTTGGTTTCTGCTTTCCTTCACTGTGCAGCGAAAGGGCTTGTCACGAGACAGGTGTTTACATTCCACAGTCTGTACTGTTGGAGTTTCTCACGGGAAAGGGAGACTGGATGTGACGTACACTGGTTTCCTGTTTTTCACTGTTCTTTGCAGTTTCACTTGGTGGTGCTTCTCTCCGAGCTGTCGAGGAGAGAGGATGCATTTTCTGCTCCGGCAGAGGCAAGATGTCTTTCTGTAATATACCAGCTTTGAACTATAAATAAAGCAATATAGAGTATGCAGCACGTACTCCTCATCCTTCTGCTGGGCACGGGACTCTGCTTTACACCAACACTGCTCTGGAACATCTTATAAAACCTTCTCCACTTTCTGCCTGCACAGCTGTCAATGTAACCCTTGTGTCCTAAGGATTTTCCACAATGGTTTGTAAAGTTCTGTGTCTTCTGAGCTCTTGGAAAGCAATGACCGCTCCCCACATCAAATGGGGGGGGCACCTTTTGCATGGGTGCACACAGCCCCCCGGATCCCATGCGGCTCTGGGCAGAACAGGCTGGCTTCGCCCTCCCCAGGCTGGATACCTGGAGGTCTCCGCCTACTTCAGCCAGTTGCCCAATCCCACCTGAGGAGGCGTTGCCAGAGGATCGGCCAGGTAGGGGGAGGGACCGCCCTGGCCACACAACAGAGGGTGGATCTTACCTGGGAATCATCAGTTGGCTCCAGAGCTTTTCCCACCCTGCCCTCCCTCAGTTAAGCCTTCTTTTGCAGGTTAACCTCTTCTCCACAGGTACGTGGGCGCTGCTATGTCATGGTCGCTGTTGAAGGGCCGGAAAGGAATTTTCCTGCATTGGCAGGTTTTGCCTTCCCCGTAGCAAAACTTTGGAGGTTTCAGGCCTTGCACAGAATCCTTTAGTCTATCTTCCCTAAATGGGAGGGAGGGCGTGAAGCGCGACTCACGCCCCCTTGCGGCGGCAATCCCAGAGTTCCCTGTTAAAGGGGTCTTGAGGGGAGGCATTGGCCATACGCTGAGAGGTTGTCATTGTTCTTCTCTACAACGGCGGCGAAATGGAGGGCAAGCTCTCTGCTTGAGCATATGTTCTCCAGAGCCACTCCAATCCCCACACATTCTGGATAACCCTGATGTCCCCCAGATCCCCAGCTGGGGACTGGGAAGGATAAACGCCCAATGCCTGAGCCAAGGTCTCCCTACATCTGAAACTTAATAAAGTTGTGGCCAATTTTAATCCCATAGCACGTTGTCTTGAGTCATTATTCCACTCGGGAGTCGCCTGGGGTTGGGGGGACTCCGCCAGTCCATGCAAATGGGAAGCTCCTTCCTCAGTTTGATTCTTTCCTAAATCTTGGCTCAACAGAGGAGTCCTTGGCAAAAAAGCCAAGAAACTCCCCAAGCAGTTGAACAAAATATGATGTTTTGGTGCAGTCTAAACAATTGGGGGGGGGGAGGGGGCTTTTGTACAAAAAGTTGGAAATGGACAAGAAAGAAAATGTGGTGTTATGGTTAGAGTGTCAGACAAGGACATGGCAGACCAGGGTTCAAATCCTCACTCAGTCATGAAGCTCACTGGGTGACCTTGGGCCAGTAGTTTCCTCCTGGCCCTACCTCACAGGGTTGTTGTGGGGAGTAATTGACATGGGAGAGAACCAGATATGCCATCCTGAGCTCCTTGGAGAAAAAGGTGGGATATAAACGCAATAGAGAAATTCAATGAATGAATGAATGAATGAGGGGGGGGGGGGGTTTGATAGCAAGGGAAAGCATAACCCCTCAACCTGTCACAGAATGGTAACCAAGAAAAGGATAGGCTTACTGTTTGCTTCTGTGGCTTGTGGCCTTGGCTTGGCTAGAGCAAGTAGCCTCTCTGAGGCTACGGCATTCTTTGCTGCCTGAGTCACCTGAAGACAAGAGAGAAGGATGTCGTATTCCATGGATGCTCTACATCTGTGCGCCAGGACTGCACACAAGCAAAGAGAGGGTGGCAGGTGGCACGAAAGAACAGCAAATCAAATTCCCCTTGCAGCAGCTTTCCAAAAATTATGCCCAACAAGGTTCGCTATTTGTTGGCATCCGTTTGTCTTGGGAGACAGTGGAGTGTGCCTCTGGGGGTGAAGTCAAACCGCTGCCTTAGCAGCACCCAAATGACCTACCTGGGGTGCAAGCCTGGGCAGTGTGTATGGAGGTCCTGCGCTGCCCAGATGCCAAGACCTGCCCCCTCTCGGCCTCACTGATGTGGTCCAAAGTGAAGCAAAGCAATGCGTTTGGCACCAGCTTGGCTGCAGGAGTTGCTGGAAGGAGGCGTACAAGACGTCAACCAACCGTCTTAGGACTCTACTCTGGATTTGTGTAGGGTTGTGGAGGCGCATCCACGCACCTCTTTTCCCCGCTCTGACTGGCAGCGGCTCGGGCTGTCCTCTTTTTTTGCTCTTCAAGATATGGCCACCCTAATGCCACTACTACAGAGAATGATTGCTAAACCCGTTGAACAATCTGCTCTAAAGATACGCTCTGTCACAGGGATAGAGAACCGATGTCACTCAAATCTTGTTAGAACACAACTCTCATCAGCTGCAGCCTGCATGGCCAATGGCCAGGGATGATGGGAGTTGTAGTCTGGTACCTTCTGGAGGGGCACAAGAACCCCATCCCTGTCATATTAGGATTCAGGAATGAAGAAGAGGCTGGATGAGGGAAAGCAGGATCATGAGCAGAGACAACGTAATAATATTCTCACAGCAAAGAGTACACAAGCAAGAACCAGGGGAGGCAGAGGTGGCGTGGTGGACCAATTGAATGGATGGAAGGGAAGGAAGTTACATGACAAGATGAGGGTAGTTTGGCAGGTGGCATGGAGCTGAGAGTGGAAGGAAGGTCAACAAAAGAGGGGCACAAGTTGGAGCATATAGAGGGCAACCCAAAAGCCAATGATCAGAAGCAAAGATTTGATGGTTTCTGCTTTCTGCACATAAAAATGCTTCTGCTCATTGCTCTGTGGATTTCTACTACATATGTAGCCAACCTGTGGCACAGGAAGTGGACTCATCATGGCGACATTGGCTTGTCTCTCTCCCTGATGGCAGCAGCTGATGTTGTGGAGTAGAAGCTCTTGACCATGCTAGGTGTGGGGCAGGTGGGCGTGGTTTTTGAAGAACAGCCTTGTTATGTACTGAGTTGAATAGGATCCAAAATGCAGCAGTCTGATTGGTCCTAGAACAATAGGATTCAGTATGCAGCAGCCTGATTGGTCCTAGAACAATAGGATTCAGTATGCAGCAGTCTGATTGGTCCTAGAACAATAGGATTCAGAATGCAGCAGTCTGATTGGTCCACAGGAGCCACCCAATCCAGCTCCAGGTGGAAGTGAATCCGCAACCTGATTGGCCTACAGGAGAATCCCGGAATTAGCCAATCACATGGGGCCCATTGTGTAAATAATGTATATAAAGCAGACATTCTGGGGGAACTTCCATTCCTCCTCTCCACTATGAGCTGAAAAAAGAGCATGAAATCCACTCTGGACTCTGAGTATATTTCAAGCCCCATGGGCCAAATCTGGTTCACGGTCTGGAGATTCCCAACCCCTGCTATAGAGAGGGAAGGGAAGCTTTATTCGAATGTTACAGCAACAGGGTATGAGGCTGCCACAAATGTCTGTAAGCAGCAAGCCAACATGGAGCAGCTACATCATCGTGTGGAATCTCAACTGCAGGGAAGCATTCGGGGCAGTCACGCCAGATGGGCCAAAAAGGAGGCAGGCTAGTGAAGGACTTACATACCACAGAATAAGGGGAACGATGGAATTCCCAGCCAGCCGGGCAAGGCCGAGGCCGTGCCAGCTCCTTCAACCTGGGTGATGCCTGCGCCCTCAGAGCTGCCTCTGTCACGAACCATTCAGCGGTGGGTCTGGGTTTGCCAACAAAAGGAAAACAGCAGCAACGCATGAGACAATATGTCTCTCTCAGACATCTAATAAAATTGATGGCAGGAAACGTAAGGCATATTAAAGGAAATAATTCATACACAGCCTATGGAACAGCTTGCCACATGGTTTTGCAATGTCTGCAATATAAATGCTTCCCCCCTCCTTTTAAAAGAACTAGATCAGTGGTGTGGAATCTCCCCAACCTACAGCACAGATAAGGCCCACATCAAGATTTGATCTAGCTCTCTGGGTCTCCTCCTACACACACCAGCTATTTAGAGGCCAAGGAAGAAATCATGCAGTTGCAGCTCCTATCGCTGCAAGAAGATCAAAGTCTAGAAGGAAATGTCTCAAGAGACTTGTGTTCCTTGACAAACGGTGTCACTGCATTTTGCAGTTGCGTGCCTGCAATTTTCAGGATGCAATTGCATTTTGAGGCTGGGGGCTTTGAATAGCTGTAAGGCAGAGCCTGCAGTTCAGGTGTGCACAGATGATATTTACATGTTATTTGCTTTCTTTGGCTGCGATTACTGAATTCTTGTTGACTTTTGTACAGTCGGTACAGATAAAGGACAGATAACATTGTTTAGTTATTGCATCTTAGGGCCCAACTCCAGACCCTCCAAGTGTAGGGATGCACAAATTTGTGGACAGAAGCCGTCCTGGTTTCTGATTTGATCCCAGAATGTCTGATTTTCCTTAGGGTGGCCCTATTTTCATTGGCGAAATATTGGAGGGTATGGCGCTATCCGACCCCTGAAGGCAATCCTGTACAGTATAGGGAAGGTTTTTTTTTAATGTTTAATGTTCTATTATGTTTTTATATACATCGGAAGCTTCCCAGAGTGGCTGGGCCAACCCAGTAAGATGTGTGGGGTATAAATAGTAAAATGATCATTATGGAATGGGATGTCCCTATTTTCATCAGAGAAATGTTGGAGGGTATGCATCTAGTCCGAAGCAGCCTTGAAATGATTGTTTGCCTCTACTGCGCATGCGTTTTATAATACAGGTAAGGTAACAGGCAATAGCAGCCTCTGGAAGGGCTGATAATTGTAAGATCACTGCAGGCGAGGAGGGAGGGGCGATCAACGGTATTCTCCCCTGATGCAGTCCTGACCAAAATCTATTTTCATCAGAGAAATGTTAGAGGGTATGCAGCTCCCATCACCGCTCTAGCCTCCCCCAGCTCCTGCACAAGAACCCTGGACTGTAAAGCACACATTCTAGGTGTGGATTTGGATACCGCCAGCTATGGCCCTACAATGGTGAGATCACAGGACTGTTTCGTACTGGGGGAAACCACAATCACCAGACTTATTGCCCTGCCGCCAGGCTTTGATTCTCCTGAGCTTTTTAGGCGCATTTTTCCTCCTGCTGTATTATGCTGCTTTTTGTGGTTTTTAGTTTATAGTTAGTGTTGCACTTACATTTTAATTCCTTCATTCCTTCTGGTAAACCACCCTGGAGAAATCATTGAAGGGAGGCATAAAAAACACAAAGATCTAAAGGACAGCGAATCTTGCTCTGAAACTGTGTTGCAACATAATAAAATTGGTTGTCCAGCTTTAGCATGCCGTTCCCTTTCTCATATATGTGCATACTGAGTTAATTCGGTCGTTGTAAACAAATCCGTCAATCCAGGGTGGATTTTTATTTGTCTGAAGTCTGGTCACTTTATTCCTCACCTGTCTGCTTTATAACGTGGATGTACGGTTTTGCATTTAGCCAGCTCTTCTAGCCTAGGAGTTAAGACTGAAGAGAAGTATTTAAATATATTTACATGTATTTGTGTTAGTGGGCCTTTTATATATAAAGTTTTATTAAGACTTTTCACAATACAATAAAACAACAAGCTAATCTAAACAAAAAAAATAAGAGAGAGAAAGAGGGAGGGAGGGAGGGAGGGAGGGAGGGGGGGAGGGGGGGAGAGAGAAATACTATCTCACCAGTATATCCTAATTTTTATCCCATACGGAGAAGGATGCACCCGCCCATCTCTCGCCTTGCAGCATCTCTTTCCTTCCCCTGCCTCTCACCCTGGGAGACCCTCCCTTCCCTGCCTCTCACACAGGGTCTTTCACCCACCATCCAACATCTTCATCTGCCTGCAATTTTACCAAAACACAGTAAGAGTGAATATTAAAGACAGAGAGAATATTAAAGGAAATATCTTGGGCTTTGAGAGCCAGTGTGGTGTAGTGGTTAAGAGCGGTAGTCTGCTAATCTGGGGAACCGGGTTCGCGTCTCCGCTCCTCCACTTGCAGCTGCTGGGTGACCTTGGGCCAGTCACACTTCCTTGAAGTCTCTCAGCCTCACTCACCTCACAGAGTGTTTGTTGTGGGGGAGGAAGGGAAAGGAGAATGTTAGCCGCTTTGAGACTCCTTAAAGGGAGTGAAAGGCGGGATATCAAATCCAAACTCTTCTTTGTCATTCCCAGTGCCTGGGGCAACGCCACCATCTCTCTTCATTGGACAACGTACCCCTTCTCCTTCAAGAGTCAGGGCTTGCTTGGCCACATTTGTCCTGCGTCTAGAATACCTGGGTCTAAGCGGTTTCCCACTTGACCTGTGCTTTTGAGGCATGGGTCTGAGTGGTTTTCATCTTGCCCAGCTGCTTTCCCAGAGGAAACCCATCCTTTAGTGATATATAGGAGCAAACGTCAATCTGGAGAAAACCGAAATTGCTGTTTGGTCCAATTGAGCACTAAAGAGTGGTTTTCCCTGGGAGAAAGCAGCAAGACACGAGGAAGTGTGGATAAACAGTGCCCATTTAAATAGTGCCCATCAATCCAGCAAGTTAAATTTCCACTGTCTGCGATGGTAGAAATAAGGCAGGCCAGAATCCTTGTTACACAGGGCCCTGGCTTTGTTCTACGAAGCCCTATCAAATTTCTACCTCTGCCTCCGCCTTTCTCCTTCTCTTAAAAAACACCCTAGGCAGCAATGGGAAATGGAAACGGTGGTGGTGCTGCCAACGTGACTTGCCTTAAAGTAGGCTAGGATTCAGTAACTGTTCCAAAAGCAAGGATGGGGAACCTGCAGAACTCCAGATGCGGCTGGGTGACAACTCCCACCTGCCCCATCAGCATGGCCAATGGTCAGTCACGACGGGAGTTGTTGCCCAAGAACATCTGAAAAAGCACAGGTTCTTGGCCCCTCTTCTAAAGCATCAGAGCCAGAACTAGCCTCAGAGGGTGGCAAAGCTGAGGATTTGCCAAAGCCCCAAGGCCAGCTGAGGATCCACTGTGCTAAAAACAACACTGCTGTTTCCACTTTACACAGAGTAGCCAAAGTACTAGCTCTCCTGGGATAAAGGGTAGCACAGAGGTTACCATGCCCCAAACCGCCACCCCCCACCCAAATTCTGTTGTCAGCACTGATCAGAGCACAAATACTTGACAACTTGCCTGGGACTGTGCCTCTACGTTCTGATGTATGCCTAGGGGGAGACAGGGGGCGGGGAGAGTGTGTTAAAAGCATTGGCAAAATCACTCCTGTCTCTGTGCCCAGCTCTGATATTCTTCTAGGCAGATCTACACTCAAACATGCATCTGTTTTATACTGGTTTAAAACTACAGGCTGTTTCTGAGATGAATTGCGGCATTTCCTCCCCTCTCCCCCCTCCCCTTAGCAGTGGCAGTGCTTTATGGCGGAAACTTTCATGCTGGCAGATCTACTAAATCAAATAGTTTCCCGCAGCTTTGCAGCATATAGAAATAAATAAGCTGGCTAACTAATGCACAGTGAAATCTGAGACCACAAACGATTTATCCACACTTACCTTTCCCTCTGCTATTTCCCGGCAGAGGTGTGTACTCTGTGTCTGAGCATTTTTATTCTGCCCCCAGATTTCCCTTCCAAAACCCACTCTTGAAAGCTTAATCTGAGCAACGTCAATTCGGATTTTATGAGGATTACCATTTGCGCCAGTTGAGCTTTAAAGAGTGGAGGTTTTTTTTGCAAGGAAAGCTCCAGAGCAAAAAATAAAATAAAATGGGGGTCTGCTCAGACACAGAGCTTTAAATTGTAGACCATGTCTGGACAGAGCAGAGGAAAGGTAAGTTGTAAGTAAGTTTGATTTAATACAAACATGACATTTCACCCCAACACCAATGAGCATTGATATTGGGACAAAGGACAACAGACGTAGTTCTTACCTCTTAAATTGTTGGCTATCTTGCACCTGGCCAAGCATGTTGATCCAATTCTCCGTCCTCTAATCCCATTTCAAAGGTATGTGTTGCCAGAGCAACCAGCTCTGGAAACGGTGTTCCTTCTAGGAATCACAATTATGTTTCCAGCCAGGTGGTGAATTTCGGCAACTAGATGTCTTGGGGATGTCTAGGATTTTGGCCTGAGACTTTGTTTTCAGAGGGCCATCTTCAGCCCTCAGGGCACGTGGCCCCAGGATCTCAAGTTTCTGAGGGCCTTCCTTGGGTGAGAGTGAGGAAAGAAAGGGGAGCAGGTTTTGAAAAAGTAATATATAACTCTGCTTACCAAAAACAGTATTCCATACTCCACAACTGTCCTGGGAAAACCGGGACATCCCATTTTTTCATGTAAGAGCCAGCAGCCATTTTGGATGTTGCAATCTCACACAGCACTCCCAAATGTGTGTTTTTGGGTGCTGTGCTCTCATGGAAGCACACAGTCCTGAAAAAAGCACTTTTGGTGGGGCTGCAATCTCACGCAGGTCATGTGACTTGCTCAGAAGCCATGCAGCCTGGTTTTGGGCCTGGACATGTTGGAGGGTATGGTATTCTGATGTGTCGCCAGGTGCTAGATAGATTTAGCTTACGTTGTTGTTTTTGTTAGTAATAAGAGTCCTGTTGCATCAGACCAAAAGGCTATCTCAGTGCAGCATCCTGTGCTCAAAGTGGTCAATCATATACCAATGAGAAGCCAAAAACAGGAGCTGAGTACTCTCCCCACCTGCAATTTCCGTCAACTGGTTTGCAGAAGCATTACTGCCTTCAACAGTGGAGGCAAAATATACCCTCCACAGGTACCCACCAATAGCCTTGTCCTCCTGGATTTGTCTAAACCAGGGGTAGTCAACCTTTTTATACCTGCTGCCCACTAATGCATCTTTCTTGATGGTAAAATTTCCTTACCGCCCACCAGTGCTCGATGCAAGGAGGATTCAGCTTGTGCCATAGAACCCCCTACCGCCCACCTAGAATCCTGAAACACCCACTAGTGGGTGGTAGGGACCAGGTTGACAACCCCTGATCTAAACCTTTTTCGAAGCCAGCCAAGCTGATGGCCATGACTACACCTTGCGGCAGCAAATTGCAGCATTTACCTGTGTTTTGTGTGAAGAAGTACTGCCTTTTGTTCATCCTGAAACTCCCACCATTCAAGCATCATTGGATGGCCCCAAGTTCAAGTATTATGAAGAATAAAGTCTCTGTCCAATACTCCACGTCATGCATAATACCATACAATTCTAGCATGCCTCCCTTTACTCGCTTTTTTTCAAAACTAAAAAGTCACAACCTTTCCTCCTAAGAGAGTTGTTCCAGTCCCATGATCATTTTGGCTGCCCTTCCATGACCATCTTCAATATATTCATACCAAGAATGGGAAAGACCTACAAGCTTATAGCAAACATAACTGTTAATCATAATAACATATTTTCTGTATTTACAATGAGCTGCTCATCTGATTCCTTTGGAAAGGCTATCGGCTTGTTTGTTTGTTTGTTTTAAAGGTGGCTAGCACCATATTAAGGGACGCGGGTGGCGCTGTGGGTTAAACCTAGGGCTTGCTGATCAGAAGCCTAGGGCTTGTTGATCAGAAGGTCGGCAGTTCAAATCCCTGCGACGGGGTGAGCTCCTGTTGCTCGGTCCCTGCTCCTGCCAACCTAGCAGTTCGAAAGCACGTCAAAGTGCAAGTAGATAAATAGGTACCGCTCCAGTGGGAAGGTAAACAGCATTTGCATGCACTGCTCTGGTTCTCCAGAAGTGGGTTAGTCATGCTGGCCACATGACCCGGAAGCTGTACGCCGGCTCCCTCAGCCAATAAAATGAGATGAGCACCACAACCCCAGAGACGGCCACGACTAGACCTAATGGTCAGGGGTCCCTTTACCTTTTACTAGTACCATATTGGCAGGAGAAAATGTCCAAACTTTAAACCTTCCTTTTTTCATAGATTTAAAAGTCAGTATCCTCCAAAGTCAATTTGGAGAATACCGACAGGGAAAGGTTCTGGCAAGTTGTCCCCACCAACGTAGATTTGTGGATTTAGAGGCACATCTCTGCCCTGCTTCCCAGCCTTCAACAGGGGATGCTTTTCCACCTCTCCCTCTCTGCCTTTGACTCCTTCTTGGATGCTTTCTGCTGCTTATTACCCACCCCCACCGCTGATACCAACCTGTCCCAAGTCTCCACATGATTCAATAGAACACAGCAATGCAAACAGCTGTTGCCATGGGGACTGCGACCACATCTTCCGTTGCTGGGGGAGCTCCTGCAGACCTAATGTCTAGGCTGCACTCTAGGAACAGCCAAAGGGGCATAAGGATGTAGTAAGAGAGACTAAATTAGGGCCGTTGAATCAAACACTCTGCTCTCCATAATAGCCAACCAGATGCCTTTCTGGGAGAGGCCCACATGGTGGACATGGGGACAGAAGCCCTTCTCTGCTGGTGTGCCATCAAAATACCTCTGAAAGTAAAAGTAAAAGCTTTTATTGAACTGCTTCAAAGGTGAGCGGGTTCTGAAGGAAAAGACCCCTCAGTAGGGTTGGCCAACTCTCCAGGTCCAGACTCTGCCTGGGAAAGCTGCATAACAGACAACAGACCAGCGGGTGTTGACACTCTTCCCGCATCCCCATGGCTTCACCTGTTAATAACTGACCTAGTTTCCACATCATGTTAAGCCAAACCATGGTTTACAGTGAACGTGCAAGTACGTGGGCTCTGCAAGATGAGATTGTGGCTGTTTTGCTCCTCCTTGGTCATTCTGTTGCTGCACCATGCTGTGTTAAGCCATGGTCTTGCTTAATGTGTCATCTGAACCTGGTTTAGCTCTGCAGGACAAATCCACGAGTCATAAACCACAGGACAATTCTTGAATAAAACTCATGGTTAGTTTTGAGAGAGCAAAACCATGAACCCAGATTCAGATGACACCCTAAGTCAGCACTTGCAGAATTAAACATTCTTACACCTCGCTTCGCCTTGCTCTCCTAATGTTAGAATGCAGGGGGGGGGGTGTAGAATCTCTGAGAATATGTATGTTATTGTTTGCAAGTATATTCCTGTTAGGAGAGAATATATTTGAGAACTTTCCTCCAGAATTATTCCAGCGCTGATTTATATAACCAAGGTCTGCATAATAAAGGTTCGACTGTGATCATGCTCTTCAAGGCTTTCCTTCATGAAGAACATGTCATAAACATTCGTTTTCTTGTAGCAGTAAAACAAAAATAGTCACGGCGACTGATATGCCACGGAACGCCCTGCCATGCTCCGAGCAGCGCATCCACCCACTTGCATGCTGCAAAGCAGGAGCACACCCTCCTGTCGCCTTCTGTATTCCCCTGAGAGACAAAGATGGAAGAGACAACTGAGGAAATTAAGGTAGACAGCTCAGAGACACACATACACTCTGACATACAATGCAGAAGAAGACAAACTCACAAGGAAAACTCACGCAGCCCATTAAAGATGGTATCATCAGTGTGTTTGCACTGTATACCGTACTTGTTCCTACTCCATCCAAACGATGAGTATTCACAGCACTGTTTCTTGTCTTCAGTGTAGGCCATACCAAAGCCAGTTATAGAGCAGTCTAGGAAAGAGTCCTGACATTGTTAAATGGAAAACGAGCGAGGTCCCAAGCAAAGAAGAATAGCAACTTAAATTGACAGAATATGCGCAGCTTGCAGACTTAACAAATAAAATAAGAGAACAAGAAGGACATACGTTTAGAGAAGATTGGAAAATGTTTATTGAATATAACTGTGTACAGCTGAGGACACTGGCAGCATTAATATAAATTCAACAGTGTAAATAAGTTTTGATGGATGTAATAATGGAATACTGAATGGTATAGTTTTTGTAAAATATGCAGGGATTTATGATATGTAAAATGAACCATGGAAAGAGAAGAAAGGAAGTCACTGATATCTTAAGGATGTAAAAATGAGTATTTTAAATTGAAAAACAGAAAATATAATAAAAAATATTTATAAAAAAAGTACTGACATTGTTCTCATAGCCCTTGGCCAATTGACACCTGCACTGCAACATCCAAGGAGGGAAGCTAAAAATTATTAGGGTGGATTCACAGAATCAATCTCCCACCATTTGGAGAACTGTGCCCATCACACCGTATACAAAAGACACACAAAGGAAATTAGTAAAGAGAAGTGCATTGGAATAAAATGAATAGCAATAATAATAATCAACACTAAGCTAGGGTGTATGATATAGAGGATACTGTAGGAGCAGGAAAGGGAAGGAAAACGAAAGGGGGAAAGGAGAGAGAAAAGAAAAAGAGAAGGAAAGAAGAAAAGGAGAGGAAGAGAGAGGGAGAGTCCCCTACACCACTGTATATTTCTTGACCCCATGAGGTGTCTTGTCATCAAATAGCAAAATGCCCAAGAATTCATGGTCAGCCACTCCATGAAGCCCTGAAAGCTGAGCACCAAACCGTAGTGTTATAGTGAGAGTCAAGGAGCGATTATTGTTCCATGCTTTCCTTCCACCTCCCCTATTCTCTAAATCTCCCTATCTTCCTGCCATCATGTCCAAACCTGTGTCATTTGCGCCTAAGCATCCCCTCAGGGCTTGTACAGCTGCATTTCAGCCTGCCAAATCCTCAGCACCACTCCTCGCCCCTTATACAGTGACAGTAATATTATTCACCTGTCTGTCTCAGTCTCTTTCATAGTTAAGCATAAATCGGCAGTCCAGGAAATGTGGGTTAGGGCAGCTTGCATAAATTTGTACTTGAGCAGCTAGCCATCTTATTCTTCTGCAAACATTGCATTTGGTGTTTCAAGCCGCAAAGCTATTTTTTGCTCTCTGGCCACCATTTCCACTCTGCACACAGATTAAACTTTCCAATCTGAATCCAAATTGGGAATCAATGGCTCTTGCTAATTCCCCCAAGGAATGTACGCAATTATAGTACTCTTCCATATCATCCTTAAATGCAAAATGGCTCTGGATTAAGGTTCGGGGGGGGGAGGGGAATCATGCCTCCATGTGTGTGATCTTCACATGTCTTGGATAATTAGGGACACAGAGAGGTTTAGTGACAAATTGTGATATTAAACATGCTAATATCGCCCAATATGGGTGTACAAACTCAATATAGTGTGCATTCCTACTTCAAATTAGAGGTGTTGGTTGAAAAAGAGACCATAAAAGGAATTCTAACCAAAAGTGCTGAGTTCTTAGAATTAGTCTGAAAATAAGCAATGCAAGTATTTAGTAGTGACTTTTCCGCACAATTTTTTGGTGTCAGATTGGTGCAGCGCTCTTACCTTCAGTTTATAGAAAGAGAAAATAAAAAGCAGGCTGGTGTGTGCTTATGAAACAGGTGTCACAAGCTTCATCGCACTGCAAGGCACAAAATCCATATGTCACTCCTGGGCGGGCGGGCACATTTTAAATTAATGCAGACTGCCGCTTCGCTGAAGATTTCCCATGACTGCCATTTCGATTGCTTTTGTTCCACTGAGAGTGGGACTCTGTAGTTCAGCCCTTGCCAGAGAAACGAGTCCCTTTTCTTCTTCTTTTTTCTTTACTATATTTAAAATCCTTCAGGCAAGCTTTTTATAGTTGCTTTGATTTCCCCGACGGGCGATTTTCAGCCAACTAAACAAGTGATATACAACAGCGTATAGAACAGATGCATGTATCCACCAGAATAAAAGGCACAGGCTTCGTTGCTATGTAATCGGATGAATTCTTGGACTCCCCACCACCACCACCACCAAAGCGATACATTCACCATGTTAAAATCACAAGAACTTCACAGGAAAGTTTGATTGCAATGGATAGATTTCGTGGAAATGTTACCAGGATGCTTGGTTAAATAAATGCATTTGAAATGTCTGGCACAAATGGATTTTACAATAGAGGAATAGTCCACTGGTGACATTGTGTATATGTGTGTACGTAGGGCAACTCCTTTGCCCCCCATATAATATTTGGGGGGGCTGTCCCCTCCCAAAGTTGATGGGTAATAGGTAAAGGTAAAGGTAAAGGTACCCCTGCCTGTACGGGCCAGTCTTGACAGACTCTGGGGTTGTGCGCCCATCTCACTCAAGAGGCTATGAAGACTCTAGCCTTGCTCCACCTCTTCCGTTGCTCTCTTCTCCTCTGGGCCCACCTGTCCGCTGGGGTCTCGCCTCTCCTAGACTCTTCTGACGCTGAATCTCCTGAGTCCTCCCCCTCCCTCCGGCGGGCTTTAGGACCTGGTTCCCAATCTGGGTTTCCTGCTGTGCCGCGCGCCTGTACATTCGAACTTGGCGCGCGCGTCCAGCCGGCCACCTTCCTCCTGACCGTTACACTGCTCCTGTCACTGCTTCCCCCTTCGGGGAGGCTAGCTGCACCTGACTCTCCCTCCGTTCCCTCACTCTGCGATGGAGGCGTGGCCACCTCTGACTCATCCTCTCTCCCTGCTGGAGGAGAAGCTGGCCCTGATACATGTGACTCTTCCCCCTCACTACGCTCTGGTGGAGGAGCTGGTCCTGCTCTCCCGCTGCTGCTTTGGGAGTCCCCGCTGGCCCCTTGCTTCTGGTGTGTCCCCCCTGGGACCCCCCTTGCCCTGGCCATCGGCGCCCCCCTCTGGGAATCTTCTGATTCGCTGGAGAGACTCATGGAATCTCTCGGGCCACTTTCATACTCCCCTACGCTGCCCTCAGATTCTTCCCCTTCGCTCTCCATCTCCTCTCTCCCCTGTGCCTCTGCTCCTGAGCCCCTGACAGTTTCTCTCCACCCACCCAATTTAATCCAGATTTACCCTTTCCATGGGATATCTGATACATCTGTTGCCAGGAACCCATTTATGATATCTGCATGGCCCACTTACAATAACAAGGCCTTACCCAGAAGAACCCTAATTGGTAGAAGGAACTCAAGCGGTCCATCTCCCTTCCCCGAAAGAGGGAGACAGCTTTGAGGTTTTATTTGCAATTAAGCAGGATGCAGGTTCTGTTAAATTAATGGGTGCAAATGCCAGGGACAGCATTATTCTAGTCCAGGGCAAGGATGGCAGAGTCAATGGAAGAAACCATGAATAATGGTTTTAACTTTGGAAAGGCGGCATACAAACAAAACGATTGATTGGTTATTGTGTTTATTTGTTGCTTATTACAAAAATAACTCAAAGCGACTTATATTTATAAAAGAATACATGGTATGCAATTTAAAATACACCAGAAAGATAAAATACAGTAATGTTAATTGGCTGAAAGTGTTGATTCTGCAGTAACCTAAAAAGGGGAAATTCTGCCCAAAGATGAACACCAATACAGTGGAAGCTTGTGTATCCACCAGTTAAGAGACAAACACTTTGAGTGAACAGGAGCATCTTTGCTTGGCACCTAAAAGCTGATAATGATGGTGCCAGGCACATCTCTCTGAAGACAGCATTCTACAGTCGGGGAGCCACCACTGAAAAGTGTTAGAATTCCTGCTCCATGATTGCAGTCATGGGATTTTTGTCTATCACATGACGGTGTATGTTTTGACTCCACAGAGTGGGAAGTGACGGAGACAGGATGTTTGTGTTACTGTGTTCCTTGAAGTGGGACTATTGTCCTTTGTCCTTTTTCTCTTTGCTGTCTGATGCTGGGGGGGGGGGGGGAGCCATGTTGCAGTGCTCTGTGTGTGTTTATATGTAAATAAAGTAGATTAGCCAAAATGCTGAGTTGCTAAGGTCTGTCACATGAACTGCGAAGACTCTGCAGATCCCTAAGTGTGCCAGTGTCTGTTGGCATTGGTCGCTGTGATGTTTGGGCAGAAGAAAGATTTTGAAGCGCCTGAACGAGTGACCAGGAGGGAAATAATGTGTTAGTCGGGCATGTGTCTCTGCCAGGGTCCTACTTGAGTGTAGGGTGAGCTCCTGACAAAAGGTCCTGTTCTCATTTTGCCACCCTCCAGACCTCACTGCAAGAAGGAACACGGATTCACACAATGGTACCTTGCTGCTCTTTAATTCGGTCATTTTTTCAAAGCCACATT
The DNA here is from genome assembly GCF_964188315.1 of Podarcis muralis. Taxonomy (NCBI): domain Eukaryota; kingdom Metazoa; phylum Chordata; class Lepidosauria; order Squamata; family Lacertidae; genus Podarcis; species Podarcis muralis. The sequence continues at coordinate 26,666,424 of NC_135658.1, read as the reverse complement.
TTTATTTTTATTTTTTGTAGCCTGTTTCCAACTGATGGGCCTACAAGCCTTAAGAAGCAAAGCAGATCCTGCTCACCCCTCTGTTGCTCATGCCTGCCCTAGGCAAGGAAGGATGAAAGGGTGCTGGAAGTGAGGTGCACCTACAAACTACTTTTCCCGCCGACGTCTCTTTTTCATTTCAGGCGGATGGGGAGCAGCTGTAGCTATTCAAAGGGAAAGGAAGGCACTCTGCACATGCCCAAGGTCACCTTCCCAGGAATCACTGCATCATACATGGCCGAAGGCGGGTCTGCCAGCAGCTGCCTCCTGACCAGTTTATGGCAGAGGCGATTTCCCATGGAGTGCAGGAAGATCAAACGTATCCATTCTGAAGGAAACCAGCCCTGAGTGCTCACTGGAAGGACAGATCCTGAAGCTGAGGCTCCAATACTTTGGCCACCTCATGAGAAGAGAAGACTCCCTGGAAAAGACCCTGATGTTGGGAAAGATGGAGGGCACAAGGAGAAGGGGACGACAGAGGACGAGATGGTTGGACAGTGTTCTCGAAGCTACCAGCATGAGTTTGACCAAACTGCGGGAGGCAGTGGAAGACAGGAGTGCCTGGCGTGCTCTGGTCCAGGGGGTCAGGAAGAGTCGGACACGACTAAACGACTAAACAACAACAACAATTTCTCCAGGCAGAGGGATGAGGGTCTGAAGCAAGAGCAGCAGGGAGGGCTCTTAGAAGCAGCGGTGAGAAGGGAGGCGGCAGGGAGAGCCAGTGTGGTGTACTGGTTAGAGCGCGAGACTAAGACCTGGGAGACGCCGGTTCCAATCCCCACTCGGGGCCTAAGCGGTTGGAGAAAAAGCGGGATAAAAAAGCAGAACATAAAATGTGGCCGGAGCGGACTAGGGAATCTAGGCAGGAGGAACGTCGGCCGGGTCCAAAGCGCCCAAAGGCGGCGCTTGCGCACTGGAGAGCAGCAGGTGTCTACCAACGCGCCGCCTCTGCGGAGCCGCCAGCCGGCCTTTTCCGCCACGCGGCTCACGTGGTGCCCCGCTCGGCGGGAGAGAGAGAGAGAGGCGCGCCTTCTCCTTTCCCGAGCGTGCTCGCGCCCCCTCCTCCTCCGCTCCCCGCCCCTAGATGCGCCAGGCGGCCGCGTGCACAGAGAGGGGGGCGCTTCCCACCTGCGCTCCTTCTCTCTGCAAAGCCCCGAGCCTGGAGCTGGCGCGGCGACGGCTGCCTGCCTGCCTCCCTCCTTGCCTGCCTGCCTGCCTTCCACTTGCCTGCGCCGCGCAAACAATGAGCATGCATGAAGCGGCGGCGGCGGCGGCGGCGGCGGCAGCAAGTCTAGCTGCATAGAAAGGAAGCGGGGATCCTCCTCCTCCTCTTCTTCCAGAGGAGAAGCCAAGGTGACCACCGCGCAAGAGGGCTCGTCTCGCTCTCCTGACTGTGTTGTGATCATATATCTATCTATCTGTGTGTCTGTGTGCCATCCATCTCCTCCATGCGTCTGCCCGGGTGGGGAGGTTATGCCGATAGCCGCCCCCGTCACCCTGCATGACATTTTCCTATCCCCCCTTTTATGTTTACCTGCCCCCCCCTCCTCACTCCGGTTTCCCCCGCTGCCAAGGTTTTGCAGCATCAGTGCCTCCAAGATCTATTTAAGCCCTGGGTGCTGATAGGCTGCCCTCCCCACAGTATTGGGACTTGCGAGACTTCTTTTCTCCTGTTAAATCGATTATATTTCAGGGCTCGCTGGTAATAAGCTCTCATGCCTGTTTGCAAGGTTACAGATTAACTATTTGCTCCGAAATGGTGGATGTGGATTTTTTATGCTTCTAGCACCATGCTGCTTTTCGGTCTTTAAATAAAACTTGGGTGTCGTCTACGTGCGTGTGCTTTTAAAATCCTTATCTCCAACAGCTCTAGCCGTCGTATCGCATTTTATTATCGAGGGCAGGACCCTATATCTCTGCAATTGTCCTTAATTATTTTGATACGAAGGAGCAGGTGGGGGCAAGTGTTGCTCTGATCTCGTTTGCCTTCCTTTCATTTTCCTTTGAAATCCTGTTTCAAATCCATTGTGTTTCCTCTCACCACCCACATTTTGTACAGTCATGTTTATGTAATGGGTGCCTGCCCGGTAGATTTAGGCTGTTTTACGGCAGGTGGGGGAGGGAGGGGGCTATTTCTTATTTTATTTTTTTGCATGCTCCTTTAAAAGTGCTGTTTATCTGAGCAATAAAATGAAAAAATTGTCTTTTCGTTGAAGAGGACGGGTTTAAATATGAACGAAGACCCAACGGTTAATTTAACGTGGCTGCCTCCGGATCACTTAGAAGCCAGTCCGGCAGAGAATGTGACGGCTGCAGTCACCTCCCTGATTCCTGCCGGTGACCCAGAGCCAGAGTTCATAGTAAACCCCTGGGATATTGTCTTGTGTACTTCAGGAACCCTTATCTCCTGTGAAAATGCCGTGGTGGTCCTTATTATCTTCCATAATCCTAGTCTCCGTGCCCCTATGTTCCTCCTGATAGGAAGCCTGGCCTTGGCTGATCTCTTGGCAGGGATCGGATTGATCTTCAATTTTATCTTTGCCTACCTTCTCCAGTCGGAATCTACCAAGCTGGTCACGGTTGGACTGATCGTTGCCTCTTTCTCTGCCTCTGTCTGCAGCTTGCTGGCTATCACGGTTGACCGTTACCTCTCCCTCTATTATGCTTTGACTTACAATTCGGAGAGGACTGTCACTTTCACCTATATCATGCTGGTTCTGCTCTGGGGAGCTTCCATTTGTATCGGGCTGCTACCTATAATGGGCTGGAACTGCCTGAAAGACGAGTCCACCTGCAGTGTGATCCGGCCGCTCACTAAAAATAACGCGGCCATCCTTTCTGTCTCTTTCTTGCTCATGTTTGCTCTCATGCTCCAGCTGTACATTCAGATCTGCAAAATCGTGATGCGCCATGCCCATCAGATCGCCTTGCAGCACCACTTCCTGGCCACTTCCCACTATGTGACGACCCGAAAAGGAGTGTCCACCTTAGCCATTATCCTGGGGACCTTTGCCGCTTGCTGGATGCCTTTCACACTCTATTCTTTAATAGCCGACTACACCTATCCTTCAATATACACCTACGCGACTCTCCTCCCGGCCACGTACAATTCCATCATCAACCCTGTAATATATGCTTTCCGAAACCAAGAAATCCAAAAGGCACTTTGGCTCATTTGCTGCGGCTGCATTCCTTCCAACCTTTCGGCACGGGCGAGATCTCCGAGCGATGTTTGATTAAGAGAGAGGACGGACGTTCATTTAGCGTTGTGTTACATGGCTTTGCTGCTTTCATTGCATTGTACATAACTGATTCACACTCGAGCCACAGGGAGTATTGACCTTTTTTAAAGAAAGGGAGGAAAGGAAAGGAAAACCCTGTTGACCCAAATAAACCATGTTGTGCAGTTTCAGGTTCATGCCTAAAAGTGAAATCACCTCTTTGCCAACTTTTGAGTGTTGCTTATATTCTGCTCTTGTTGGGGATGGGGAGCTAATTCCCTTAGATCCCAGGCTTCACCGTATCAGTTGAGAGGGGATGTTAGATGTAGATCTGATCTCTCCCTATGAGAGAAAGTTGCCCATGTGCTCCACTTGCAAGAACCCACTTGCACCAAAATGTAGGACGAGGTACACATAGAGTTCCTGTTCAGGAGCAAGCAAGTCAACAACCCAATTTACTTGGGAAACAATTTTATTAACTTTAATAAGACTAGGTAAAGGTAAAGGGATCCCTGACCGTTAGTTCCAGTTGCGGACGACTCTGGGGTTGCGGCGCTCATCTTGCTTTATTGGCCGAGGGAACAGCTTCTGGGTCATGTGGCCAGCATGACTAAGCCGCTTTCAGGTGAACCAGAGTAGCGCACGGAAACACTGTTTACCTTCCCACTGGAGTGGTACCTATTTATCTACTTGCACTTTGACGTGCTTTCGAACTGCTAGGTTGGCTGGAGCAGGGACCAAGCAACAGGAGCTCACCCCGTCGTGGGGATTTGAACCGCCGACCTTCTGATCGGCAAGCCCTAGGCTCTGTGGTTTAACCCACAGCGCTACTCACGTCTTAATAAGACTAGTCCAGAGTAAATGGGTTTTGAATTCGTCTCTCTCTCTCTCTATTGTTTCTGGTGTATTTAAGAGACACAGATCTACAGACTTGCATTTTAGGACACAAGCAAATGACATTCAAGGAGAGTTACACAGGAGGTGGACTGTGGTCAAGAGATAGTCATCCGCAACAGGAACTAGTGGCTTGGGATACCAGACTGGGGTGTACACAGTGGCCTGCAGCGGTGCTGAGATTTCACCACCACACAGTTTCATGTGGATGCCTACATAGGATGACTTCCTTCCGGATCCTGGTGTTGGAGGAAGGACATGCCAATGTATATCCACATCAGATGCACGTGTTTGGTTCCTGTTCTATCAAGAGAAGTCGTGCAGAGAAGTTTGCCTAAAATGTGACCTCAGAATTTACACCGTTTCCCATAAATCTCTATATTGAGCAAAAAATTAGTCTTTTCCCCAGTTGTTTACGCAACTGAGACCAGTTATGCTGCTTTTTTCTTTTTGCTTTTTAGTATTAAGAAAAACCCCATCCCTTTTGGTCTTCAACCCAGTTCACATATAAGAGTAAGCTAAACCATGGGTTATTGTAAGTATGCAGGTTCCCAGAGAAGAGATGGTAGCTGTTGTGCTCCTCTTCTGGTCCTCCTCCTGCTGCATTGCCAAGAGCTAAGCCATGGTTTGGCTTAGCATGTCATCTGAACCCTGGAGTTGAGGTTTGTCCTGCTTCAGGCAAACCATTATTTTTAACCAGTGCTTCCCCCGCCCCCTAGAAAAATAGATGCCAGTACTCACCATGAAGTTGTTGCATTAAGTGCCACACTTTTTAACAACAACAACAGAAGTGCTGGTACTGTGTACCCTTGAGTACCCCCTGGGGGGGAAAGCACCAGTTTTAACTAATATTTCTTTGGGGGGGGTGTTTATGGCTTGTGGTTTGTCTAGGGAGAGCAAACAATGATCCCATGTGTGGATAACACACCAAGCCAAAGAATAGCTTAGCTCAAAGCAGTGCAGCAGGACGAGAACAAGGGGAAGAGTGCAGAGAGTCTCTCAAGAACCTTTGCAATTGTGCCAACCCAAGGTTTGGCTTACCTTATGTGTGAACTGAAGAGTGGGCAAGAATCATTAACTCACGTTTCCATTAATGCTAACCAGGCTGCAAACCCAACAGGAATCTTCAATAGCTCCCTTAGTGCTTGTGTTTATGATTCTGCACCCTAGACAGCTGATTTGCAATAACTAAGACTGTTATACACCAATAAAGCACAGAATGCTCTGTTTTTACAACAGATCAATTTTTTTCAGCCAGCCTTGCAGTTAGCCACTTGCCCACTCACATTTGGTGAGTAGTGATTTCTTCTGATCACATAGATTGCCAAACCCACTACTGTGACGCTTAAAATACATGAGGCAGGCACATAGGCTGGTGAAAAAAATATTGGGGCTGGTAATTTTTTTAAAAAAATATTCATCTTCAAGGCTGCAAGAACAATTCAATGAAACAACATGCTTTAAATTCAGCATTAATCTCAACCCAGGACAGCTTGGTAAGATTTGTCACTGACATTTGTATGTGTTTTACATGACACACACTTTGTTCTGCTCTGGCCTCCAGTTCTGAAATCTGACATTTTCATGTTTGAGTGCATGAGCTCAGATTGTCATTCCGAATAATGAAATGCGCGCGAAACATTTTTTTAAAAAAAACACAAACATTTTCTAGTGACTCCCCCCAAGTTTTGAAGCACAATACTGTATTCATATAATTCCATTTCATTTCAGGATATTAGTTCTAGTGTGAAAGATGGAGGTTATTGTAATGAATAGTTAAGCGATGGGCTGTAATAGAAGACAACGTGTTGTTGTTTTCTGCACTTGGAAACATTTATGAGGGGGGTGCTCATGCCAGAAAGGGTACTGTAAGTTTTGGATTATAAAAAAATCTATAAAAAGTAAATAAAAATAAAAATATTAAGCAGTATTTTCATGTGGACTTAAGAATGCAGTGGTTTTCAGCCTGTGGTCTTGCAGATAGTGGCTTCAACATGTGTCAACCCCAACCAGCATGACCAATGGTTAGCGATGATGGGAGCTGTAGTCCAATAGCTTCTGGAGGGCCACAGGTTGCCCACTACTGCTTTCCTGGCAGCTTGGCCTGTTTTAATGAAATGTAGGCATTTGTATTGCTTTCTGAGCCAAGGAGGGGAGATTCTTAGAGTATGAGGCCCAGCCATAGACATCTCTGCCCTATTTCCCAAGCCATCAGAGGGGAGCAACCTGGGTTTTCTGGCTAGGAAGGGGGATATCTGAGCAGCTCTGCGGAACTCGAATGGGAGCCTCTTTTCTCTTTTATTCTAATTGAGACTCTGTGCCTTTAATAAAGGTGCAGCCGATGTGGTTCCCTCTGGATGCTGTGACCTCCAAGTCCCATCCTCCAAGTCCCATCCCATGACCACTGGCAATGTTGATGGTGGCTGATGGCAGCTGGAATTCAGAACATCTGAAGGGCACCGTGTTGTCTGCCCCTTCTTTAACAGCGGCACACAGAAATTCGACAAAATGCAGCTCCCCCATTATTGCATTCGTCTGCCAGACAAAGCAGCTCCTGTTGAATGTCAGCCTGCTGCAGAGCAATTCGAAGCACTGAACCTCTGTCAGGGAAAAGCTGGCAAGCATTCTGAGCGGCCGAGGAGAAGAGCTGACTCAAAACCCAGGAATGGTTGGGGAGAGGAGAAGGGAATGGAAGTGCTTGCGGGGGTGGGGTGCAATATAATGGGGAGCAAAAACCTCTGACCTTGGACCCAGAATGTCTCCCCAAGAGTGTGGTTGCTATGCATTGACAGGAGTTTACACATCTTCTGAATGTCAAAGCGATATACCTTATTGTTTCAGTGACGTCTCTCTGTATAAATCCATTACCTTTCCTTTGTGAGAAAAGAAATATTGAAAGTTATATTTTAAAAAAGCACTGTATGATATATATTGATGGAAGAATATTCCATATTGCTGACACTGTATCTTACTAATCAAAGGGCTGATTCAATCTCATGGGTTTGTTGTAGCACAGGCTTCTTGTGCAGTAGGAACTATTGCCTTGTTTTTCGGGTGGGGAGCTTTCTAGCCTAGCCTCCTGTCTGGGGTGCTAAACTTTCTCACTTGTGGCGCTGTTTTCACAGGGAGAACTGTCAACAGAACAACTCAGTGGAAAGTTGAGATGGTACAAACACTTTGTCCAAGCTGTACCTCCTCAGTGAAACATGTTTGAATCGGTCCATGCTCCCTGTCTTATCATGTGGCTATTTTGACGACTGTGGCTTTTGTGGCACATTTCTGTGGTTTTTAACAATTTGTAAGCTAAACACAGAACAGAATTTCATGTGTGTGCATAGGTCTCGTTTTGTCTGAGGCCATAGGGGTTTCAATTGCAATAACTTAGTTTTTATGCCAAATGTAAACTCTCTTGTTGAAAGTTTTAATTTGTAAAACTACAAGGACTTATCAAGACTGGTGTATTGAACACCGCTGTTTCTTCCAGACTCATCAGATGGGTAGATCTGAGCAACAATTTACATCTCGAAATACTATAATGCGTTTCTTTGTCTACATTTGTATATTAAGGCAATTCTGATTGTTTTCAGGTTCCCACTATTAATTAATAAGGAAGCATCTCCTAATGTGTTCTAGAATGAATGCTTTTGATTTTTATACAAAGTGTATACAATGTATGACAACTACGTGTTAGGCTTGTTTGCTAAAATGAAAAAGTCAATTTATTTTGATTGTATTGCCCTAGTAAAACAAAGAAAGAATCTTGTTCAAATATTGCCCAAACCACTTTTTGTTCTCTCTGTCTTTCTCTAACATGCCCAGGAGTCTGATGTGTTCAGTGTCCAAACTTGTGTAGCTGCCTCCTTGCCTAGGACAAGTAAGAATCCCTCTCAGCTGACCAGAGAGGAAAGCTTCTATAAATTGGATAATAATTGGTTCTTTTCTTTTACTATCCCTTTCTTTCAAAGCATGACTCTGTTTGAATGTAACACTAAACCCTGGTTTGGATGTAACATGCTCTTATTCCCTCCAGTCCCACCAAATATCACAAACTGGAAAACTGCAGCAATTTATTATTAATAGTTCTGTTAGCATTATTTTACATATGCTACCTAGATACAATTTGTACGAATGTAGTGGACAAATGTGCCATTTCCTCTGGGGCCAAAAGCACCAATTCTTAGAACTCTTTTGTTTTGTTTTTTAAAGAAAGTGATTGTCAATGAATTGGTACAATATGCTGTCCTATTAAGACAACCATGAAAGCTTTCACGCGTCAGTGTATATCCGTCCATCCCTCCAAGTTACATGAAGATTATCAAGTATATTTTGTAATATATGCAAAGAAGATTATTTTAATCCGAGGAGAAGAGATTCTGTAGACCTGTGCACTAGGGTTTGTTTCTGTAGGCCAGTTCTAGTGCCTGTGTGGGTTGTAAACAGCTCCTGGGTGTAAGTTAGACATATGAGTACAACCAGCACCATTGCCCACTGCCCATAGATCTCTAAATGCAAATCAGAAATGTGCTTGCTGTGAAAAAGAGATGGAGCAATGCCATGAGAGGGGCTTACTCACATTGAATTTTTGCATATCAGTCGCAATTTGCATTAAAAGATTCATATGGGAGTCTTTGGGGGGAAGAAATATGAGCCCAAGGATCATGAGCTAGCACGATGTGAGCTGTGCATCCTTTACTCTGCACTGTGTGTATAGCACTCGTTTTAAATACAAAGTCTCAGCAGGTTAAAAAAGGAGAAACTCCCTTTTCTTACCAGCTGAGTCTTTCAGCCTGTTGAGAGTGACTAAGAGCCTTTGCAGCACTGTGTATCCCCAGATGTTCAAAAGCATGAGTCACATTTTGATTTTTAAAGTACTGTATTTATATATGCGAGTTTCTTTTCACTTGACCCTCTTTTCTGTTGCTGCTTCCTTCGGGCTGCTTTCTAGCCCCCCTCGTGTTTTAGAGAAGTGGCCAGCAAATAGCTGCCAGTGTGCTTGACTATTGGCACAAACGGTTGACATAAGGTTGACAGAACATATCTCTGCCCTGCAGAAACGAGAGCCCTCGCAAGGTGGCTTACTGTGAAAATGTTAAAAAGCATTCCGCAAGCGAAAGAAACGCCGTCAGGTTTACAAGAGGGATTGATTTCTTGAAATATTTATAGCTTGCTTTCTGATTAAAAGTCTCTGAGGCAGCTAATAAAACGTATCAAAAAGCAACATGGAATCGTTTCTAAAAGCATACCACTTCTTTCAAATACTCAATAAAAACTAGTCAATGCAGCAGAACTACAGGGTGAGGTGGTGGGAAGAAATTGGGGCAGTCCAAAAGCCCCCTGGAAGAGAGGAACCTTGACCATCTAGACGCCTTGACTAAAAGCCAATGAGAAAGGAGCAAAGCAAGCATCTCTAGGGAGGGAGTTCTGGAACTTTGGGGCCACCATAGAGAAAGCCCTGTTCAGGGCGAGATTTAGCTTTGATGAGGCCCTAAGCTACTGAAGGTGATGGGGCCCTTTATATGTCCAGCTGTCCTTTGTCAACAACAAATTGTTGCTGTTTTTTTGTGTTGAATATATGCTATATGGTAATTTATGGACCTAATAGGTTTCTAAAGCCACAATGGGATCAAAATAAATAAATTATGTATTATATGGAACCAATCAGTAGGCATAAGACTCATACCCTTAGGCTATGCTGCCTGATCATCAGTCTACAAGCACTCTTTATTATTAGATAACAGGTACAACAGCTTGACCTGCATACAACTGTGCTGCATTGCAGACTGCAGCTGCATGCTACATGTTGCCATGCAACCAGGCCATGCAGAATGTAGGCACCCTGTATATAGAAATGAGCAAACCAGTGATATTTTAGGGAGCAGGCTAGCAGGTGGGCCCATTACTTACATCACAGGAGCCTACACAACACAAAACAAAACACTGTTGTTGTATGTAGGTTTTATTCTATTTGTTTTTTTATCTTACATTTTGGAAATGTACATCCAGGGTTTTTTTCCTTTAAATTTTTTTGGGGGCCCCAAGAGAGTGGGGCCCTAAGCTATAGCTTGTTTAGATTATACGTAAATCTGGCCCTGGCCCTATCCTATGTCATCATGCAACATACATCATGTACTGGGGGCACACAAGGCAGAATGAATGCAAGTAACAGACCAGTCTCTCAGAATTTACGTTAAATGCATATTGAAAATAAGTGTTGAAGCATTCATATTGCACAAAGAGGTGCCATGGCCTCAGCCTGTACCTTGGGGAAAGATTGTAGCTCAGTGGTAAAGCATGTGCTATGTGTGCAGAAGGTCTCAGGTTCTGTCTCTGGTATCTCCAAGGAATGTCCCCTATCTAAATCCTGGGATGGCTGCTGGTAGTCAGTGTTGACAATACTGAGCTGGATGGACCAATTGTCTGAAACATTTGAAAGAAAGAAAAATGGGTCTGATCAGCCCATGAATACCAAGTACTCTGACCTACAAAGGTGTGAAAAAAATGAAGGTATGTTATGAACAAGAAGTAGAGCAGTAATGGAGGAGCAAAACGACACCTCAAGCAGCCCAAGCAGGCAGTGTATGGAAGTCCATTGTTTCTGCCCGCTTGTAGGGGTTGTGGAAATTCAGGGCATGAAAACAAATCCTGAATGAAACAGCTCATATACATTTAAGTGCTTATTACATATCTAAAGTTGTTTCTTTGCATTCCACCCTTCATAAACGGTTCATAATAAGAGTTTACAATAAGGAGCAGTTATGTCGTTAACTGGCCTGTGGTGGTTGAAGCATTTAATTTTGTGGGATTCACCCCTTGTGTTGAATTTCTTCTGTTCTGATCTGTCTGGAACTATTTTACTTGTTTTGCAGTTGTAACAGTTTGATCTTTTTTTTTTTATCAATGTATAATATATTGCTCCAACCAGTGCCAGGGACTTCCAGTGCAGGGCAGGTAAGAAATCAAATGAATAAATAAAATACTAGCAACCAAGAGAGCGACACAGTCAAGAGGCAGTCAACACAGCCAAGCGTGCGATGTGCTATAAACAGCCCAGGTGAATTCTGATTATTAAAAGCAGCTGATGACATGAAAACCGGTCAAGGTCACATTCACAGACATGCCTTCTCAGCAGTATTGAATTGCTTTCGAATCTCAATTTCTCTCTCTCCCCCCCCCCTCCATTTTTTATTAAACTATGTTGAGATTTTTAAATGACTTTTTACAGAGGAAAAGGCAACGATACTTTAAAAGAAACAAGGCACTGTCCTCATTATTCTTTTCCCATAATAGATGCAGAAAGCCCCTACATATCCAGGTCTTTGACTCCTGGCCATCACAATTCTTAGGATATTGTGCTCCAGGTCGTTTTCATGCAATCTGCCACTGCCCTCAGGAGCTGGGTCCTTGCATCCATTTCCTTGATTTGCATCCCACTTCCTGGTGTCTTCAAATAAAAGTGCTTGTTAAATCAATGCTGCATCCTTTAACTTGTGTTGTTTAAAATATTGCAGTGCTCCCTGACCATTCTCTCTTCTGTACTGTACTAAGCAGGAGTCCAGGGAGCACGATAGATAATCAGCACCTTGGACAGCTCCTAGATGTCATCTTGCATTGGCAAGAATTCCTCTTGGCCAAACCTCCCAGGTTCTGCCCACTTCCTGAAGAGTGGAGAGTCAGACCAGGGTAGTTTTCCAGCCTGGAGTTTAGCATTCAGTTGTTTTGGGCCATCTCCTGCCATGAGCATGGTCTGTGTCAATCAGCAGCCACTTGATAATGTGAGGCCCCTGGTGTAAAAGGGGTCAGTTTCTCAGGGTGTGCTGTTGCTGGGGATCCCAGGGGTCTTGGACTTTAGAAGACCAAGGCGGAGAGGCTTCTAACCAGGCTTGGTGTTGTGTCCTGGGTCTGGGTTCAACTTCTGCTCAGCTGGTACCACTGTCCCTTCTGATTCAGCTGTTTCTTCCTCTGTGTCTGGAAACTGGCTGCTCTTTGGGGTTGACAACTCAGCTGATTAAAAAAAAATTGCACCAGTCTGTTAGTTCACTATGAACACCTTACTAATCTCTTGTACTAATACTGGTGGGGGTTTTTTTGCGGGGGGGGGGGGAGGCGTTTCTGCCCCTGCGCAATCTTGATTTAATGGAATCCTGTCAAGGTTGCCACCTCACTTTTCACACCGCATAATCTCTGGTGTGTGCCTGAGTTCAGCAGCAGACAGAATTGCAAGCAGTCCATCATTCTTAGAAGAGGTGGTGCAGATATGTGTATAGATCAGCAGCACAAAGATTAGTATTTGGACAAGAAGGATTGAGTTGAAATGAGAGTGTGGGTGGTATTACCAAGATTGCTTGTAGCACCCCAGGGAAAACAATTATGCAGCTGCATTCCTCTACAAAGCTAACTGGGAGCAAGTTCCATTGAATAGACATGAACAGGATTGCACTGTGATGCCTTTTATTTACTGTACACATCTCTTTCACTGCACAGGGCTGCAGTGAAATTTTCATTTTAGTCTCAAATTATGTTTTTCTGAGGTAGGAAGTTATTTTTATTTTCACAGAAAAAGGTATGAATAGCATTAATATGTAACTAGACACTTACCCTTAAAATGACTACATGCATTTTAGAACTGTCACTGTGCTGCTTCTTACAGGAGGTTTATATAAGATGTTTGTGTTTTCATAATAAAATTCATATTGGATTATATAAACAAAGCACAGTGAGCAATTTGTCTTAAGGTGTTTTGCAAAACAAGGTGAAATGCAAGCTTATGCACACGTATTTGGAAGTAAGACCAAATGTACCTAAGCAAATGTGCCTATATCATTCCTCATTTTCTACCAGCCTATATCATTCCTCATTTTGCAACAGAAAACTGGTTTGCACATAATTGGGAGGACAAGTTAACTTCTCAGTGCTGTGGAACTATTCATTCTACTGAGTAGAATTTACTTCTTTTTTATTATTTTTAATATTGTTTTTATTTATTTTCATGGTACAGAAAATAAATTTTGAGAAAACCGTTACAACAGTAAGCAACAAATAACTTGTCACGATAAAACACATGTGATATGTTAAAGTTTCATTTGAAGAGATCACACCACATGAGCACTGGTTGGATTCCTTCCTGCATTCAATAAACATTTGCCATATGTTATAAAAGGAATATGGATTGTGTTTGCCCTTTGCCACTCTCACCTGGCATGTTAGTTTCTCAGCCAAAGCTATTGACCATGCTCTGTTATACCAAGGATCAATGTTCAGCCCAACACCAGTTTTCCAACATCTGGCTATCTCCATATGGACAGCAGTCAATAGGAAGGCTAAGAGGTCATCTTTAGGATAATCATGAGCAGACGGAATCCTAAGCCCAAGTAGTGCTAGTTCAGGGGGACATTTCAACTGTTTTGTTGTATATCAAGCTTATTTCTTTGAAGACAGTACTCCAGAAGGGTTTGGTGATGTCACAGCACCACCACATATGGACCTTTGACTGTGCCTCCCCTCTGACAACTGGGGTTGACTTCTGTACATATTTGGGATAGCTTCACTGGTGTATAATGCCACCTATGCAGAAGTTTTAATGAGGCTTCCCTTATTTTTGCAGAAACTGATTTCAACAGTCTCCCAGAACACAAAGCCATCTATTTTTCATTTGGTATTTCCACATCGAGGTCCATTTCCCAAGGCATTTTTGTGTACTATAGATTGCCATATTCTAGTGTCATTAGAACTTTATAAATTGAGGAAGCTATGCCCTTAGAGAGTATAATTTACTTCTGAGCAAGCACATAGGGTTGCACAGTGAACCTCTTGTAAAGGCTTTCAGTAGTTCATAACAGGTGCTTCTTAATTATGTTTTAGTTATAATAAGGGCAAGGCTGTATTTTTCATAAAAGAAATAATTGGAGAGTCTAAAGAATTAGGGCAGGATGGGATGGAAGTGGGAAGCTGTCTTTGTGTAATTCTCTTGGCTGAAAGGCTGTAACTTAACAATAGGACGTGATTATCTAATAACATCATCATCATCATTTATTCATACTGCGCCTTTTCCCCTGTTGGGATTCAAGGTGGCTTACAGATAAAAACAAGAACCCCTAAAAACATTAAAAGCCCATTTGTTTAAATTGTGGGAATGAGAATTTAGGAAATTCTGCAAGTCAGTGTAAGGTTACAAAACCCAGTAGGTACACTTATCCTAACCTAGCCCCTTTATGAAAACATAGGGTGAGATTGATTTGTGACAATCTGCTTGCGTAATGGGGCTTCCTTGCCCTCCAGCCCTCTGTGCCCACACATCTACTCCAGAGTGTCTTCTAAGGAAAAGTCCTAAACCTTCAGAGTACAGGGGAAACAGAGGAAGGAACAGCCTTGTTGCGCAAGCAGAGTCCCTGCTGATGCTACATTGAATCTCAGCATTAGTTTTATTAACTTTTTCATTTTACAGTGATGGGCCGCTCTAGACTTGGCATGGTGGTGGTTGCAGTGCATATTGCAACTTGTCATTGACACAAAAAGAGTGCATTAGTGGTAGACAATCCACACATCATTCCACATTCTCAATTGTTCTTCGATGCTTCCCTCATGTTACCATATGATTGCCATTTGGAGAGGCATTATTGTGGTAAAACACAACAAAAGTGGGACTACGATAACAACGAAACACCCCAGGTTTGTGGTATGAAAAGTTACAGGATTTTAGCAGGAAACTCCATGGCATGCGTCCATTGCAAGTGAAAGTAGCACAACTGCCCTGCATTGTTTGCAGTTAAAATGGTAGTGAAAACACAATTGTGTATAACTGCCCCAATGGCATAATGAGCACAAATCAGGATGAATGTGCAATAAAAAGGACACTAATACATGTGAGATCATTCAGCCATCCCCTACAAAGTAAGAGTTGTGACCTTGCAACTTTGTCCAAGCGTGAGTTAGGGAGAGGAGAGGTAACTGCCAATCCAATTCACAATTCCCTTTCTTATCAATGGACATGTATTCATATGCACTAACTCCCTCCTACAAGTCGCAACATAACTCTGAGAGCATCAGACACAGGCTCATAATAAAATTACATGTTAAAATCGCCTGCCTGATTAGGTGGCTTGCTGAAAGAAAAGGGGTTTTAGCAGGTGCTGAAAGCACTACAGTGAAAACGCCTGCTTAATATCAATAGGCAGGGAGTTCCAATAAGTAGTGCTGCCACACTACATAGATTCCTTGTCAGTCTAGAATGAACGTTATCTGGTACTTGTGAGTCTCATTGGAATCTTCCTTTGGCTGGGTGTTAAAGAAGAAGGGGGAATGGGATGGGGAAGGTAGATGTTCAAACAAGAGATGTACCCTCTTGCTTTCTTATTCTCAGTGTGCAAAGCTCTGCTGTTTGTATCCCATGTGAGTCACCGTAGCTGACATTCAGCGAGTCAGATTCAGAGGCGATGTGTCAGCAGAAGCTGCAAATATATATCTTTAGATAGATTCCTTACTGTTGATACTTTGCTAAGCAGTAATCGTCTTGAGAATCACAGCACTGCATCTTGTTTCTTCATATGGTGTTCCTTCTGCAAGGAACGAGCAAGACCCCTTTCTTTTTTAAAATGTCTTGTTGATCCATATATCGCAGGGAGTTATGTTCTGTCAAAATTCTTCTGGGCAGCAGAGGAGCAGCAGCAGATGGCAGTAATACAGGCAGTGAGGAGGTGGAGTCACTAGGAAGGAAGCTTATTGTGAGTGCCTTGCTCAACACCCCCCCTCCCAAAAAAAACAACAACCTGTAGCTGACACCAAGATAGTAGGTGCATGTTCATCCAGCAAATGCAGTCAGACAAAAAGGAGCTTCTTCCTGTTCTCCTAGGAGTCACAATTTAGAGTAGCATAAATCAGATGGGTACCCACTGATGTCCTCTGAAGAAAAAGAGTACCCAAAGGCCAAGTCAAAGATGGTATGCACCCAGTGCAAGTCAACTAGCCACTCCCTTGATGTTACCAGTCTTCTGTTGACATACAGAGGGCCGGCAGGTCAGCTGGCTAGCCCCAGCTGGGCCGTCTCCTTGCAACCATCCCGTTGTGAAGACCATTGGCCTCTGCCCTGAAGTAAATCAGCGACCGGGCTTCAAAGCCAGGGCACGCTATCAGCAGAGCGAACTGCACACACAGAATAGGCATGAGGCTTGTGGAAGCATACTACAACTACAGATTTATTAATCATAAATCAGGACAAAGAAACATGTCGTCTCTCTCTCTCTTGTCTTCTCAGAGAGAACAGGAAAAGCAAAAGCTATACACAACGGAAGTGCCCAGCAAGCTGTGCTGGAATGTAAACAGACATGTGACACAGAACAGTTCCACACGTCTGCTCCTTAAGGTGCAATGGAAATCTCAACATCTTCTACTAGAGAGATGGGGGAGTCCAGATGGTGTTAGACTACAACTCCCACCCTTCCTAACCATTGGCTATGTTGGCTGGGTCTGGCAGGAGTTGAAGTCCAGCAACTTTTGGAGGGCCACAAATGCCTCTTATAACAGATGTTTTCAACACACCATCCTTCAGCCACATTATTCTGTTAGGAATGCTCTGTTTGCAACCATGACAGCTGCATTCCTTTGTGGAATTACATGATGCTGCACAAACTGTTGCAAGATGGGAATGAGTAGCACACACAAAAGTTGAGTATGTTTTGAATAATTGCAGTGTTTCCCAGCCGACTGTTCTGCCCCACAGCTTTGAGAAGTATCGTTGGCATCTTTCCTTCATTTCTTCCCTGTTGCAAGTTCACTCTCTCAACATCTACCCAGGTACAGATGGTCAAGCATAGCATGATCAAAATTGTAATTGCTGAACCATCACTGGGAATGCCTAGCTGTTTTATTTCTGTGGAGGGTGCTGGGCTATAAGGTGTCAAGAGCTGGAGACAGGCATAGGTCTGCAATAAAACAATAGAGCGCCAAATGTCTGTGAAGCTAACTCTTTATTCAAGGAAACAAAACAGCTCAATCCTACTGGTCACAGCAGCTCTTCCCAGTAGGTCTTGCCCCAATGAGGCAATTGCCAGGACTGAATGTCCTGACCTTCCTACCACTCTCTAAGGCTCCTCCCCTGGTTTCTTCCCCAAAAACCTAAGGTGTTGTTGTCTTGCCTCTTATTGTTCCACCCTCTTCATTTCTCTGCATATTCTGGAAAACCTGGGGGAGGAGAGCTGGTCACAGCAGGGAGATCCCCTGGCTTCTTCAACACCTGTCTCCTGGCCCTCCTCCTCTCCTGCCTCTGAGTCTGCACTGCTCTCTGCTGGAGCCTCTTCCTGCTCACTAAACCCTGTTGCCTCTTCAGCTTCCGACACATCCTCCTCCCAGTCTCCCCTCTCTTCTCCCTCTGACCACTCATTGTCGTCCCACCACCAATCCCCTGGCTCTGAGCCTTCTTCCCCTGGGGGTTCCCCAGCTGGTGAATCCCACTATTCCTCTGCATCCAGTCAGTCCATGACATACAGTTGATGGCGTATGTACTGTAGTGGTTAGAGTGCTGGGCTAGGACCTGGAAGTCTCAGCAGAAAGGAACAAAACAAAATCCCTACTAGTGCTTGAATTACAGAGGGGGCTGGCCTGCCTTACAGTTGGCTGATTAAGAGCACCTCTACCTTTCCTACCCTCACTATTGCACTGCTTAGGAACCTAGGTAGCTATACTATACTGAGTCCTATCTCAATATTGTCTACACTGACTGGCAGCAGCTCTCCAGGCCCTTCTGCTTGCAAGGCAGAGGCTCTATTACCGAGCTATGGCCCTTCCACTTCCTGTGATGTTTTAATGCAAATGAGCTTTATAAAAAGTTCTTTCAAAAGTCCTTGTACGTCATCCGATTGTATGAAGCCTTCCACATTTAGTATCATCCGATAAATTCTGTTCCATAACAAGCTCATCCTTCTAAAAGCACATCATCAGTTCCATTCTTCCAGCTGTGAATCAGTGTAAAATGGGAAGGAATACCGTGGGTGGCTGACTCAGTTTTAACTGCGTTTCATGTTGCGACAGGGCCTTGTGGGATGGCACTTACTATGATGGAAGTGTTTTATTTCAGCAGCAAATCACCACCTCCGCCCCTGCATCAAAGCAAACTGCTATAAAAAGACAGCTAAAGTGGAGGTGGGGCTTTGCTACTATTGGAAGTGTTTTCACAGAGGGAAAGATGTCCCTGATAGAATACAACTGCAGCTGCACAGCTAGAGGCAAACGAACATGAAAAGAAGCATCATTCTGCACATTATGATTCCAGCTGAAGGGTACTTACTCTATAAGGGGCCATGGTGTACTAAGCCATTTATAGAAAGAGCAACTTGCACACAGGATCAGGTCTACCTTTGTGTATTTGCTCCACGGCGGTGCAACAGGCTACAGTGAGCCAAAACTAGACGAAACTCAGCATCCCCACATCCAGCTGCCCAATTGTTTTGCAGATCAAAGGAACCCAATTTAGTTCCATAAAGGATATTTCTGGAGGTTGGCAGAATGTGCAATGGGGTTGAACAGTTGTCATGACCACCAGCAATAGCTTATGGCTCAGTAGAAGAGCACATAATTTGCACATCAAAAGGTCCCTGGGTTCAACCCCCAGCATCTTCAGGTATGGTTGCCAAAAACCCTAGAAGCTGCTGCCAGTTGATACAGGCAGTACTGAACAAGATGGGCCAATGGTCTAATTTAGTATAATGCATGTTCCTAGTGTCCTTTGATGCTTTGATGAGAGAGAGAGAGAGAAACTGACTCCCATGCATGCAGAACTTCATATAATACCAGGGATGGGGAACCTCTGGTCTAAATGTGTCCATCATTTAGCCTTTCTATTGGATTCTTGACATTCTCCCCAGCCCTGTTTTGCACCATCCTTGATTGTGTTTGCCTGGCTGTTCAGTTTTTAAGTGAACAGCACAAAAACTCAACTCCTTTTTAAATTGCCCCCCCCAGCACTCCTTGCAATGTTAATTTACTCATTTAAGCAGCTAGCATTCCCCTTTACTCTCAGTTGTGCTCAGTTACATCGTCTTATCAGTGAATTGGATTGGTTAGGATTATGATAATTTGTAAAAATTTGGTGATGTCTTTACATTAGAAGTAGCGGCAACCTTCAGTTAACAATCACTGATTGGGTGGTCACCCATGTGAATAATTCAGGAATAATGATTCTTGTTTCACATTTACTTTCTGTTCTATATGTATTATGGATCATTATTTTTAAATTAATTTGGGGAGAAGAAGCAACCAGGGGAAACAGGATTTTTAAAGGGTGACATTTGGGAAGAAATTTTTATCATGCCAGTCTCACCAGATTGAATCCAGAATTCTGAACTCATGTTTAGAGCATAAGATTTAGGAACAGCCCTAATTTATCAGGCTAAGTGGCACCCAAACTAGCATTCTGTTTCAGCAGCCAGAAAACAGGATAGATGAACTATTTTTGTTCCTCCAATACGCCAAGCGTAAATAAGTTATTTTCACTCAGAAATGAAAGGCAGCTCTGAGAACAAAGACAGGATGATTTTGTCCTTTTGCTTCACAGATCAGCATTAATAGCCAATAAACTGTAGGCTTGAACGAGAACAAAGACATGAATCTGGGCTAGGAGAGTACAAAGCTGGGAAGGCTGTGCAAGAAAATTGCAATTTCGATCTTTTCCCCATAGGGAACAAATTATCTAGATGTGTTTCTTTCTTTGTCAAATACATTTTCAACTGTCATTAATTAGGGCTTAGCTGTAGGCATTATATAATGTGATTGCTTTTCATTTCCTTGTTGTGGGAGGAGGTGCAAGATATAGGAAGGAAAGCACTTTAATAATTTTCAAAGTCTCAGTTACCACAAGTGACCACCAGAGGTCAATATCTTTCCACAGGAATTCCTAATGCTTTCTGCACACAACAGAGCCTATTTAAAGTTTAAACACTGTACTAGTTTTTAGTGCCACGTTTAAAGCACTCTTATCAATGAGTGATCTGCAAAACCAAGGGCTACCCAAGGAAAAGGAAAAGGTTTGGTGTACAGTGTACACTGATGGATGTTGTGGAATTCTTTTCTATAGACTGGAGTGGCCAAGTTGTTCAAGCAACGTAAAGGTAAAGGTAAAGGGACCCCTGACCATTAGGTCCAGTCGTGGCCGACTCTGGGGTTGCAGCGCTCATCTCGCTTTATTGGCCGAGGGAGCCGGCATACAGCTTCCGGGTCATGTGGCCAGCATGACTAAGCCGCTTCTGGCGAATCAGAGCAGTGCACGGAAACGCCGTTTACCTTCCCGCTGGAGTGGTACCTATTTATCTACCTGCACTTTTGAAGTGGTTTCAAACTGCTAGGTTGGCAGGAACAGGGACCAAGCAACGGGAGCTCACCCCATCACGGGGATTCGAACCGCCGACTTCTGATCAGCAAGTCCTAGGCTCTGTGGTTTAACCCACAGCACCACCCGCATCACTGATCAAGCAATGTATCACAGAATAATTAATTTACTATTAACTTCCTGTGTTTGGACCATTGACAGTATCCCCAACATACTGAATGTTTTCCTTCTTCTGACATTTGTAACGAGACTGCATAAGGAATGGGCAGAATTCAGCTGAAGCTAAGCGCCTGCATGCCACATTTATTTCAGAAGAATAATTAGGCAATGTGGCTAAACTATTGCCCACTGAAATAAGGCGTTAATTATGACTGTATCATGCTGTTTCGGTTACAAATTTGAACTGCAAAGTCAGGCAGACATAGTAATTATGAAGTGTTGTCTACACGAGAATGTCTAGAGAAATGAAGAATAAACAGTGAAACCGGCCAGTATTAACAATATCTTAATAATTACACAATAGTTCAGTACTACATAATAGTGCTCCTGTTAACTAGAATCTTTTGAAATTGAAGAAAAACTTTTAGAATGTGAAGACAAAAGTTGAAATGTGAGCTTTATTCATAACTATTACTTTTACATAACCCAGGATAAAATAAACAAACAAAATTACCTAAAGTATAAATTTAGCTCAGTAATCTTAATTTACATTTTTATTGATAAAATACTGAAAGCAGATGAGAAAATACTTCAAGTTTAGAAGAAAAAAGGTGGTCATCTAACTATGAAATCTTATTGACTACAACTTATTTAGTAGCTTAAAATAAATTCAAAATACAAATATTCTGTGATTCAGTTTCTGTGCTTCTAAAATATATTCATTTCTTACAATGGAAGAAACTGATGTTTTACTTCCAACATTAAAAAACAAACAAAAAACATTTCCAGAAAGCCATTTAAACATCCTGACATTTATTCAGGGTGGGGTGTAGAGAAAACATGCAGTATGACTTGCCTTGCAACTCTACATTTGTTCAACCAAATGAGCATATAGAACCATATTCTCACATCATGCATGATGAATGACACCATCATTCAATAAATGCATCATGTGACAACTTCACTAATATCCCCAGAAGCAGAAGCAACCATTAGCAAGGCCAAGTTGTTCTCAGTACTGTACGCTGACTAGGAACACAGATCAGATGATCCCCTTTGGTTTCCTAGAGGTTAGTTCTACAGCATTCAAAGAATATAGCAGAATTCATTACTATGCAGATGTGGGACCACCCTCAACAGTAATGAAGGTTCAGATCCTTTTCTGCATAGTCCATGATGTCTCAATTCCACATGCAAAGTCAAATG
Source organism: Podarcis muralis (assembly GCF_964188315.1). NCBI lineage: Eukaryota > Metazoa > Chordata > Lepidosauria > Squamata > Lacertidae > Podarcis > Podarcis muralis. Next base: position 26,644,593 of record NC_135658.1, on the reverse strand, counting down.
CAGCTTTCCTCACATTTTAAGGCAAAGTCTAGAAGGTGTTGAGTGACCTTGGAGTCTTCATAAAGGAGGTGGAGATTGTGCTTTGTTAGGTGCTACTCAATATATCTTCAGACTCTTAATGGGAATATATTATGGAAAAGAAGTCTTTGCCATTATGCTGTCCCTTACTATTAAAGGTACAAAATGCACAAGGTGGTAGGTAGACTTTTATTTGGTCATATTGTTTCAGAAAGAATATGCTCGTTTCAAACATAACAACAACTTGTTGGGGGAAAAGGTAGATAGTAGCTGGTAGATTTCGGCTTTGTGAACTTTGGAGCCAAGAGCAGTTATTGTAACTTCAAGGCTTGCATGACGTGCAACAAACAATGACCCCATTTAGTGGTAAGAGAAGGAGGGCTAGCCAAAGAGACTGTGCAGTTTTTTGGACTAGAGGAGGCACAGTCACTGGACTCTAAATCCAAAGGTACTGACATTGCAAAGGCGGCTTAGTGCTCATGAGCTCTTTAGCAGTGCCTCTGAAAGGAGAGGAGACAGAAAAATGAGCTATGTACAGATCAGCATAAGGTGCTGCTCTCCCTTTCCGGTATTTTGCTTTCCACAGCACGCAGGGTTAAGGTGCCTTTTCACTCGTCTCAGCACTGCAGTTAAGATGAAAAAAGTTACTTTTGCATGCTCTTTGTCATCATCTCCTACCCATAGCTGAGTGCCTGCTTGTCAACTAAACACCAGTGTAATCAGCTTTTTAAGAGAGTTGTTCTAGAGCAGTAGCTTGTTAGTCTGTTGCAGCAAGCACACAGAGCCCAAGAGTCCTGTGGCACCTTATCAAAACTTTTATGATGGCATAAGCTTCAACAGAAAAGAACCTCCATCTCATGAGTGCATGAAATACAAAGAGGTCTTTTACTGAACATTTGTTGTGCCTTTTTGCATTGCAAATAACAGTGTGGCAAGGAGTGGCATGGTATTGTACTGGCCTGTGGATGTATTATAAAATCACCAACACAAATAACTCATTTTAATGTTTTGGTTTGCCCAAAAGAAATTTGTAACTACGGGCAGATCCACACCATACACTTAAAGCACACACCTTTCTCAAAGAACCCAAAATTTCCCCTCACATAGCTACAATTCCCAACACCCTTAACAAACTACAGTTCCCAAGATTCTTTGGTGGAAGCCATGTAGTTAAATTGTGCATTAGATATGCTTAAGTGTATGCCATGGGTCTGCCTCAAATGCATAATTCTGGGGTATATTTTAATTTTCTAGATCAAGAAACTATATTTTAAAGTATTTTAGGTTTTCCTTGAGTGTTTTGTTAAAAGTCTTGCAACTTGACATGTAGAATTGATTTTCAAGATCCCACAATGAGCTTCATGGACAAATAGACTTAATTGCAGGACTCGCTGCTCCAAAACCAGCACTAACACTACCCTGACATTCTACAGTATCAGTGAATTTGTCCCAGCCATTATTTATTATATATTTCAATATATGCACACATAATATCTTCTCATATCAGAGATTAGTTTTACCACAATTTGATTTCAGGATTTAACTTTCTGTCTTTTGCTGTAAAACTGGTTCAGGAGGACTTCCTTATACTTCAGAATTAAGGTTGAAAAATATATTTTGCATTAGGAAGGAATTTCTTCCAGAATAAAGGTAAAAGTAAAGGACCCCTGACAGTTAAGTCCAGTTGCGAATGACTCTGGGGTTGCGGCGCTCATAGTTAAGCCATAAGCCATACTTCCTAAGCAACTTTTCCCTCCTCCATGTGGCTTGCTTACTTATCTAATAATCCAGAACTACCTTTTTAAACACCCTCCTATACTACTTGTATATTTTGTCCAATTTGCATGGATTGCTATATGTTGAGTGAATGGCCCTCCCTCAATGTGTGAGATGGGAAGTCATGTGTGACTTCAGTCCATCAATCTCCATTTTTCATGTTTCCCAATAATGTTATCCCTCTGCAGACAATGTACACATTTGCATGTGTATTAAATGCAAAATACAGTAATACCTCCGTGAATGTCCGCCTTGTCTAGCGTCGGTTCCGGAGAAAATCCACGGCAAACCCGGAAGTACCGGAACAGGTTACTTCCAGGTTTGCCACTCGCGCATGTGCAGAAGAGCTAAATTGCGCATGCGCAGACGCGGCGCTTTGCCCTGCGTCCTTTTCAGCTAGCAGCCAGGGCTCCGGAACTGATCCCGGTTGCAAAACAAGGTACGACTATACTTTTATTGTGATATTCACAAGTAAAGGAAATGAAAAACCAATGCACAAAGAGTAGGTTCTGTGCATTTTAACTGAAAACATGTTTTCTTCTTTTAAAAACCATGTAGTTTAATATTTCTTGTAGGTATAAGTTCAATGCCAGACTGAATGTTTTGAAGAGAGTCAGATCAGCTTAAGGATCCCTGGCCCTTCATGAATCATGCTAGTGCTCAAGTCTCTCTCGAAACCCACAAAGACCCGATTGTGGTGATTCTCTATATTTATTTAGTACTAAGGGAAAGGCACTCTGTACCTGCTCAGGGTCACTTTACAGTGGTACCTCGGGTTAAGAACTTAATTCATTCTGGAGGTCCATTCTTAACCTGAAGCTGTTCTTAACCTGAGGCACCACTTTAGCTAATGGGGCCTCCCGCTGATGCCACATGATTTCTGTTCTCATCCTGAAGCAAAGTTCTTAACCTGAGGTACTATTTCTAGGTTAGCGGTGTCTGTAACCCAAAGCGTTTGTAACCTGAAGTGTCTATAACCCGAGGTTCCACTGTATTCTTAACAAATTTCAGGAAACAGTATTGGTACTGATATAAGGTCCATGATTGTTAACAATGAATGCTGTGCTCTCAATAGGGACACTAAATACAGATACCTTTTTATAGGGTGGGACTTTTACAATGGGGTTCTCCCCCTTCCTCTCTTCACATGCCCCTGAATCTGACTTGGGTCAGGAGAACCCCTGGAACAGCATATAGGGAGGGAAAGGGAGGATCATTCCACATAGCAAGACAAAATGCTTGCCCCGGTGGATCTATAGGAGTGCTGTAGTGAAATATTACCATAGTTCTTATTTTGAAAAAAACAACAATTTATATTCTGTGTTCCTACTGAGTGGTTGCTGTACAGAAAAGAGATTTTATATCATATATAAAAGTTTAGCAACAGCTACTTTAGAATGTTATTACAATTTGTAAGACTGTTTTTTAAGTCAAGGTAGAATAGGTGGGGAAAGAAGAGAATAAAATAAGCTTGCTTGGGCCAAGATTACATTTTCTTGGACTGGTGGTGACAACTCTCTATTCCAGAGTCCTATTTAACAACAGCCATCACACAGCAGTCCTCTTCATCTCTGAGACTATTTGTCTTCTCTTTCATTTGATAGGGCTAAGGAATGGAAGAAACCGGAATTCAAAGAGATTGTGGATGAAGGAAACTGCTTCATGTCCCAAAGCAAAACTACTTAAGCTTATTGGATGTGAATTACTCCATTTTTCTCACTTATTTAGAAGTGATCTATCAACCCCCGCCCACCAAGCTTAACACAAATCTAATTGTGCAGCAACAGCTTTCAATGGATTGTTTCTAGGGCTGGAATCAGGGACTAGCACTGCTGAAGCCCACACTCCAACAGAGGGCTGACAACCCCAGACTTCCACTACTCCTACACTTTGCTATTGCTACCTAGTCATCTGTCTCCTCCTAAGCAAGCATATAGTGACAGGAGCAAAGAGGAAGAGGAGCAACCTCTGTTCACCTTGCTTTTCCCCTCTAGGCAACTGCAGGCACCTTTAAATACATGGACCATTCAGGGCAACTTGCCTGGTCTCACCCCACCCCCCACCCTCCAAAAATCCCCACAAACAAAAGCCAAAGCCAGCACTGACTGCTTCTAACCTTCAATTCTGTGAAACATAATCAAGCATAACAAGATCCTGAATCATAGCCAAGAAAGGAAATTAGTTTCAATACAATACTGAATTGTGAATAACTAAGAACTGAAAGAAAACATGAAAACAGCCTTTAAAAATGAAATATTATATAAGATTGAAAATGTAGATTTAACTGCCACTTTTTTTAAAAGGGGCATACAAAAATAAATATGACACAACTGCACTCTGAAGCTGACAAAGGCATTACATGTCTATCCACATGTAATAAATGCAGCACTGTAAACCATATGAGAGGTAACAAATTATTTTTATCAACTTTATAAATAGTGAATAGAGGTGAAATAGTGGTGAATAGAGGTGAAATTCACCTCTATAGTGAATAGAGGTGAAATTTATTTAGGTGCTGTAACTATAAAGAATTTGTCCAGTCACCCATGAGCCAGACACAGCTTGAACATGGTTCTCAACAAACCTTACCTTTTGAGCTCAACAACTCCTAAGAGAAGTATGATTTCCATTTTAGGATCCATTTAACCATATGCTTGAATATGCCTGTTACAAACTAAATTATTTTCTAAAACTGATTATGAAAACTAAACAAACAAACAAACAAACAAACAAACAGATAAATAAGGGGAGGGAATTCAGCACTTAACCTAATGCCACCCAATTATTCACTAACAATGTCAGTATGGCTCCAGCACCTGATTAAAGTGTAGCTATGATGCTAAAAATAAACTCACAATATATGGGACGGACAGAGTAAGACTTAAAAATAAACAAGAAACATTTAACTGCTACCAGTTTTATACGTATTCTCCATGAAGCTAGACCAAAAATGCAAATTAGTGACATTTTATGGTGGAGGACATTGTTCTGCCATGTTGTGCTCCAAGATCAAGCACCTGCTTTGAAAGATTTCCAAGTACCTGGGGAAATCGGTGTTAATATTCAAACAATCTAAATAACTTACATGTACTCCTGGCCAAGAACAAACACTGCCTTCTCTTGGGGCAGAACATGATTTGCTACATTCAGTGGCACTTGTATACAGTATTATGCAGTAAATACTGAAAATAAAAGAGTTCTATATTATCACCAAACTTACTGACAGCATCCTGCATACCATCAATTTAATTAACCTGTTTCAACATATATCAGTGCCTACACAACATGAACAATTTCCTTAAGAAATTAATAGAATGCTTTGGTTCTCCAGTATTCAGTCTGACCAGTCATTTTCATCACATTCCGAATCATCTTCTGAATCGCTGTACTCCACAGCAATGCGTCTGGAAAGAATTGTGGCCACATCATTTCCAACAGGTTCACGCTTAGCTTCTTGTTCACGCTGCTCTTGTACTTTTTTCAACTGGATTCCTGAAGAAAGCAATGAGACAAATTATCACACTGTTATTTTCATGGGTAAAGTTTTTTCTTTTCTTTTTAAAGCAAGAGTAAGCTTACAAGTACAGTACACAGGACTTAAAAATTAACGAAAATAGGGTTTAAAACACAATGAGAATTCACAGAAATAAGGAATTCCAAGAGTTCATTTGCTCTTGGTGATTGTTTTGGCTTTTCCACAGGCTCTGTACTTTTCAATAGAAATGACAACTTCATCTATCATGTAAAACAGTCATTCTTCCCCAAAAGAAAAGGAGGCAATTCAAATACCTCTCATGTTCCCAGAGGCTATTAATTTACTTTGATCTGCTGTTTTTTTATTTAGTTTTCAGGTTTTAAAATTTTACAATCAATTATCCAACCACCAACATAAAAAGAGAATTCCAAAGAATCTCCTGAATTTCCCTCCTCCCCTTTGTGAGTCCTTTTATTAACCTTTTCCTCCTGCATCTTTTTCATTAATCCAAATCTTTTCCATCTCTATTTTATCCAAAGTTCAACATTGAATTACAAGTGTTATTCCAATCCTACTAATGATTTTAGTTGTTTACAACAGTTTTTAAGGTAAATTATGTATTTCCCCATTCCTTATTGAAATTTTGGTCTTCCTGGTTTCTGATTCTTCCAGTCACTTTTGCCAATTTGACATAGTTTATCAACTTAATCTGCCATTCTTCTCTGGTAGGGAGCCAACTAGTTTTTTCCTCTATAGGTATGTATATACACATGAACACACACATAAATTGTATAGATGCATGTAAGTGTGTGTATCCATCTGTTTGCCCAAGAACAAAATTAAATGCTTCATTGTGGCGGATTACTGTATATCAGGAGAATAGAAAGCACTGGACCCAACAGCAAGAATTTGAATGCTATTACTTAGCTTTCAAGATGCAACACTGTACACTGGTACCTCTGGATGCAAACGGGATCCGTTCCGGAGCCCCATTCGCATCCTGAAGCGAACGTAACACGCGACTGCGCATCTGTGGGTCGCATTTCGCCACTTCCGCGCATGTGCGTGACGTCATTTTGAGCATCTGCGCATGCAGCGAAACACGTTCCGTTACTTCCGGGTTGCCGCAGAGCGCAACCCGAAAATATTCATCCTGAAGCTGCTTCAACCCGAGGTATGACTGTACTTATAAATTAAAAGCACGGCTTATGCAAAGTTATGGAAAACCCAAACACTGGTCTGTTTAAGCCTGACCATTCTTAATGTACCCTTACCCATCCGAATAGCAGCCAGAAGATCACTTCGAGCATCACTGATGGGTGATTGTGTGGGCTCATGCCGCTTTGCTTCAGCCAGTGCAGGCGCATGCATCGGAGAGGATGAGAGAGAGGATCCTGCAGCAGGAGGGCCTGGAGGGGGAGGAGGCGGGCCTGGAGGAGGGGGAGCTGTAACAACAAGCCCAGTAGAAGGAGGATGAAGAGCAGCAGAATATATAGATCCAGTCACTAGTCCAGGATGGGAAGGTAGCACAGGGATTTGGAGAGGACTAACAAAAGCGGTCTGTGCAGAAGGAATCATGGGTGGAGGGGGAGGCGGCGGGGGTCCTGAAGGATTGTAATAATCCACCATCTGAGCTGCAAGCATCCTATATATAAAATAGAACACAATATTTGTTAACTGGCATATGAGCTAGCAGATTTGCAGTGTGCACCCTGTAGCATATGCTTCATTTGGTAATGAATATGATTGCATAATAAATACTGGGTTACATTGCATTGATTTTCTTTTTTTTTTTTTTTTTAGAATAAATGTTTATTAGCTTTTGCAAGAAAAGAGTAAAAAAAAAACAGAAAAAAGAAAAGAAAAACAGCGATAATACATCACAACTAAAGAAAAAAAAACCCCACCACCCACAGCACATACTAAATCACCGCAACATACAAACACAAAACATGTTGTATATCGAGTAAAAAGTTTTTCCTTATAGTCTAACGTTGTCATCTCGTTCTGGACTTCCTTCAGCTCGTCCGTAGGTCTTCCGTAATCTAAATCATAGTAACGCATTTCCTATTTTGTATTGTCATTATACATTTCATTTCTTCTATTTTGATTAAACAATAACTCTTAGTCTTTTCACAGTGCTTCTCTGAATCCCCTTAGCGTTATTTGCCCCTTGCTAATACCTTCCAGATAGCTTACATATTTTCCCCATTCCTTAATGAACATTTGGTCTTTTAAGTTTCTTATCTTTCCGGTCATCCTATCCAAATCCGCGTAGTCTATTAGTTTTGTTCTCCACTCCTCTGTTGTTGGGGTCTCTTGTTTTTTCCATAATTTAGCTAAGGTTATCCTTGCTGCTGTAACTGCGTAGTACACAAATTTATGATCTTTCTTTTTTATCTCATTCCCTAATATCCCTAACAGGAATATTTCGGGTTTTTTCCTAAATGTGTATTTTAACACTTTCTTTAATTCTATGTAAATTTTTTCCCAAAATTCTCTCACTTTTCCACACTCCCACCACATGTGGAAAAAGGAGCCCTCTTTTTCATGGCACTTCCAACATTTGCTATCCACTCTATACATTTTCGATAGTTTCACTGGTGTTATATACCACCTGTGAAACATCTTCATTACATTCTCTTTTACCGTTATACATGCCGTAAAATCCAGACCGTCTTTCCATAATTTCTCCCACTCCTCAAATAGTATTTCATAACCCAAGTCTTTTGTCCAACGGTTCATCACGGTTTTGGCTTCTTCATCTCCCATATTCCAGTCTAGCAACATCTTATATATTTTAGATATTGTTTTAACATCATTGTTTACAATCTCCGTCTGAAATCTTGAGTCTTTACATGTATATCCTTTCTCTCTCATCTCTTTTTTAAACAATTCATTAACTTGGAGGTATTGGAGCCAATCATATACATGCTCTTTAATCTGTCCATATGGCTTTAATTTCCATTTACCATCCTCTTTCATTATCAATTGACCATATGTTACCCAATCTGACCTCATATTTATTTTCTTGATACTCATCATTTCAAGGGGAGAGAGCCAGCGCGGGGTTTGTGGTTCAAGTACATTTTTATATTTTTCCCATACCTCAATAATTGGCCCCCTAAATATGTGGTTCTCAAACCCCTTGTGTACCTTCCTCTTGCCTCCCCACAAATAGGCGTGCCAGCCGAACCTATTATCGAAGCTCTCTAAATCGAGTAGCTCCCTATTCTCTAATTTGATCCAGTCTTTCGCCCAGCATATACAAGATGCCTCGTAATATAATCTTAGTTCTGGCAGGGCAAAGCCTCCCCTTTCCCTTCTCTCCGTCAAAAGTTTATATTTTATTCGGGGTTTTTTGCCCTGCCAGATAAACTTTGAAAGGATCTTTTGCCATTCTTTGAATGTTCGGCCCCCCCTAATTATGGGTATCGTCTGAAATAAAAAGAGTACCCTCGGCAAGATGTTCATCTTAATAGTATTAATCCTTCCCCAGAGAGAAAGTTTCAGGCTTCTCCACACTTCCAGATCCTTTCTTATTTCTTTCCAAACCGACTCATAATTATTTTTGAATAGGTCTATGTTTTTTGTTGTAAGCCATATCCCAAGGTATTTAACTTTCTTAACTACTTCTACCTGTGATTGGTGTTGAATTATCTCAACTGTGGTTTGATCCACATTCTTAACCATCATCTTTGTTTTACTCTTATTTAATTTAAAGCCTGCCATTTCCCCAAATTGTTCTATCTCCTTTAAAATTTCTTCTATTGTAGTTGTTGGGTCCTCTGACATTATTACTAAGTCGTCCGCAAAAGCCTTGGTCTTATAGGCATTTTGCCCTATTGTTATTCCTTTAATTTTCTCATTTTGCCTTATTGACTGCAGGAGTATTTCTAACACCGTTATAAATAACAACGGAGAGAGCGGGCATCCCTGTCTTGTACCTTTCTGTATTTTTATTTCTTCTGTCACGGTGTTGTTTAGGATCAGTTTAGCTTTCTGCTCTGTATATATCGCTCTTATACCATTAAGAAAGGCCTTGCCCACTTCCATATGCTCCAAATTCTTTAACATGAAGTCCCAGACCACATTGTCAAACGCTTTTTCAGCGTCCACGAACATCATTACTGCCTGTTTGTCAGTTCTGACAGACAAAAATTCCAAAATATTAATTATGTGTCTTGTGTTGTCCCTCATGTGCCTGCCAGGAATAAAGCCGGCCTGATCTTTGTGTATTGTTTCCATCAATATGGACTTCAATCTCCTTGCCAAAATTCCTGCAAAGATCTTATAATCCGTATTTAACAGCGAGATTGGCCTGTAATTTTGGACTTGGGTTAGATCTGCACCTTGTTTTGGGATGAAGGTGATAAATGCCTCTTTCCAGGTCCCGGGGGTTTCTCCTGTTTTTAATATATTATTCATAATCTCCTTCAAAGGTTTTACTAAGACCGACTTCATCTCTTTATAATAACCCGCTGTGAACCCGTCAGGTCCTGGGGCCTTCCCTCTCTTTAGATTTTTAATTACCTCTTCTATTTCTTCTATTTGTATCTCTTCGTTAAGTCGATGTCTCTTCTCAGTTGGGATTTTCTGTATTGTTTTCTCTTTCAAAAATCTCTCTATCTTCCTGGAATTATTTTTCTCTTTGTTCTTATATAGGCTTCTATAGAAGTTCAAAAATTCTTTCCGAATTCCTTTTGGGTCGGTTATTTCCTCTCCCTCTACTGTAATCCTATTTATAGTGCTTTGCTCTTTCCTTTTCTTAATTTGCCATGCAAGCCACCTACCAGATTTATTTGAAAATTGAAAATTTTTTTGCCTTAATCTTTTGATGTTCCACTCTACTTCTCTATTTATTAACATGGCAAACTGTGTTTGCAGTATTCTGATATTTTCTTTTATTCCTTGATTGTTAGGCTTCCGAATTAATTTTTTTTCATTATCCATAATCTGCTTTAAAATTTCTTCCTTCCCTTTCTCTCTGTTTCTATTTTTAATTGCATTTTGTTGAATGAGATGCCCTCTTATTACAGCTTTACTTGCATCCCAGACAGTATTAATATTAGTACCTTTATCACTATTATCCACAAAGTAATCTGTTAGCTTTTTTTTTGGTATTTTCAACAATTTTCTGGTCATCTAGTAGGTATTCCTTTAATCTCCATCTGAAGGTTCTTCTTTCAAAGCTCTCCAGCTCATATTCTATCGGGTTGTGGTCCGAGATTACTCTCGGCTTTATTTCTATTTGATTCACCCTAGGGCATAATTCACTCGATATCCAGACCTGATCTATCCGTGACCACGATTGGTGTGGCTCTGAATAAAATGTGTATTGTTTATCCACTGGGTGCCTAAGCCGCCAAATATCAACCAAATTACACTTTTCGACCATTGAAAAAAAGGATTTTGGTAATTTTCCATCTTTGCCTCCTCCTTCCCTAAGTCTATCTGCTTCTAAAGAGATCACTCCGTTCATGTCCCCCATTAAGATAATTTTCTGATCCATGTATTCCAACATTCTCTCCTCAAGATTTTTAAAGAACTCAGATTTGCCACCGTTCGGTGCATATATCCCTATCACCACCAGGTTTTCTCCTTGCCAATTGATTCGCACCGCTATCACTCTCCCCTCCTCGTCTTTAAATATTTGTTTGGCTTCAATTTTATTTTTGATATATAATACCACCCCTCTTTTCTTTTCTCTATCGGAGGATTCAAATTCACTTCCCAATTTTTTATTGATTAACAATTTTTTATGTCTTTTCGCAACATGTGTCTCCTGAAGACAGATAATATCCAAATTTTTCTTTTTCAGAAATTGTTCAACATTGTTCCTTTTTTTCTTCTCGTTCAAACCGTTAATATTCCAGCTTAAAACTTTTAAACCCATATTGCCTGTCATTCACCTTAGTCCTCTCTTCTCTCTTCCCCTCTCTTCCCCTCTTTCCCCTCTTTTCCCCTTTATGAGTTTCCTGCGCTTTCTTCCTCCCCTTCTTCCTCTTCCTCTTCGTCTGACCTGCTTCCAACCTCCTCCTGTTCGTCCTCTACTCTTATATCTCTTGGTGATCCTCCCTCGTCTTCCCTTGCTCCGCCCTCCTCTGATTTTAATTCTTTATATTTCCTCAAAAATTTCCCAGTTTCTTCTGAGTTTAAAAGCCTGTGTCTTTTGCCTCTATACTCAAATGATATTCCTTCCGGGAACTCCCATCTGAAACTAATACTGTTCTTTTTTAGCATCTGAGCTAGTGGTTTATAACAATCTCTACGTTTTAGTAGTCTGATTGGAACGTCTTTAAAGATGATAATGTAATTCCCTCCTATGTTCAATCGCTTTTCTCTATTCTTTTGTAAGATCATATTTCTCACTTCTCTATCCTTGAGTGTAATCAGGCAGTCACCTACAAATTTCTTTGTTCTAATTGTTTTAACTTGCATTCTGAATGCATTCTGGACATTTTTAGCCATTTCTTCTACTGGCATTTCCATCCAGTCAGCTAATTCTTTTATTAATCTTTCTTTAATGTTTTCTCCTTGTATCTCTGGGACTGCTCTCATCCTAAGATTCGTCTCCCTCTGTCGGAGTTCATTCATTGCGATAACATCCCTTATCTCCTCTTGTGCTTTATTTAAATCTAGCAGTTCTACTTTCATCCTTTCTTTCTCCCGTTTCATATCTTTTAATTCCAATCTTGTTTTCTTTATACCTTCCTCTACGTTTTGTGTTCTTCTAGTTACCTCTTTAATCTGGCCTTTAAGTTCATTGACCGTTTCTTCAATTTTCTTATCCATATCTCCAATTTTTTTGTCTACACGTTCTATCTTATTCTCCAGATTACTTTGGCCTTGTTTAATTTCCACTAGCATCTTCACAATATCCGCCTTAGAGTCAATTTCTTGTTTAGATCCCCTCCTATCCCCCGGGGTCCCCCCATTCGTACCTTTCTTCGTTGTGTGTGACATTATGTTAATTTATACTTTTCTCCGTTTCCCTATTACCTATATTGTTTCCGCTTTGCCCTTTTCCCCTCCAATTCTTCTCTTTTCACTTAGTATAGACAATTTCCCCTTCTTTCAGTTAATGTTCTCTTTCAGAATAATTATTTTACCCCCAAGCTAATGCACGCTCCAATACAATTTGGAAAAGAGAGAGGGGGGAGAGATTTTGTACAAAAAGCAGGCTAAATTTAGGATAAGAAGAGAGGAATTGTAAGTCAATTGGTTTGGTTCCACCACTAGGGGTCACCAGTCTCTTATTAGTAGTGGAGTATTCTCATATATGGCAATGTCCTCTTTTTGCAGCTACTCAGTCTTTCTTATGTTTCTTATATATCCGAAATCCCAAAAGCCAATTTAGAAATTATACCTTTATAGTGGGTTCTGGGTGTATCCACTATGAACCCAGAATGTGTTCACAGTACTCCTGAAGTGTCTGTAGTCTTCCCGCAGCAAAAGTGACTTTAGCGATATTCTTTGTTCTTTATTCTTTCCTTTTCATTCTTTTCCTCCGTTTTTCCTTTCCTTCCCCGCTCCAGAACTCGACCAGGGCGGGGGAAGTTTTATCTGCACCTTATTTTCCTTTCCCTTCTTTTCCACAGTCCCCCACGCTTAACAGTTGTTTATAACAGTTTGTAATGGCGGAGTCTCCTTTTCCGGTTTCTCTCCTTTTACCACCTTTAATTTCGGAGTCTAAAGGAGAACTCCTATCATATGTCTCCAAACCTCTGTTCTTTTAAAGACATTCCGCTGTAACTATTTAATCCTGGACCCTCCTTTCCTACCCCACACGTTTGATATTATACCGTTCACTGCACCGAAGTTACAAAGTTACGTTGGGGGGGAACATACAAGGAGGGAACAAAGTATCCGCCAGGGCGACTCACTTTCACTTTCCTAGCACTGGGCTCGTGCTGCTCATGCCGGACTTCGTTTCCGAGCTGGACTCAATTTAAATTATTCACCTTATTTCACGGCTTCCTCGATGTTATTTCCCAAATTAAAGAGTTTTCTGAAGCCGGGATTCTTTTTTAATTGGAGTGCAGCGCTTTCACAGCAAGCTCGGGGCTTCGCTAGATGGAGGTCGGCAATTGCGTCCCTCGACCGCTGCCGGCACCGTCGCTCTCTTCGCTTCTTTGAAGCTACCTGACGACCAGAACCGGCGGCTTTTCCGTCACCACGGGAACCTGCTACTCTGAACTCCCTCCAGAGTCGATTCGGGGGGCTTTTGCGCCCTAAAGCACCCCCTATCCTCCAAAATAGCCCGGGGTTTCCCTCGCGGTAAAACCCCCGCTTGCAACCGGGATCGCGCTGCACCGGAAGTCCCTGCATTGATTTTCTTCACTTTTTCTGGCAACTCAAACTTTTCCAGTTGCCTCTTACTAAACACACAACACGCATAGCACACATCTCTCTGTTTCAATATCAACATCAAGTTTTCCCACATCCATTTTTACCTTGGTTTAAATATAGCACTGGGAAGCAGTAAAGGGTCCTTACCTAGTTTGCTGGAGTATTTTCTCTAAGCATGTGAGCCTCAAGTACTGTAGCAACCTAGTCATACAACAATACAGCTCAAGTATATCCCCCACTGAACATTAACCATAGTTAAGACCTCTTATTTCCACTCTTTTTGTCTATGTGTCCCATCCCTCCCCCCGCCCCTGTCGTTGCTGATCGTAAGCCTGAGGACAGGGACAGTCTTGTTAACTGATCTCATGTAAGCTGATTTGGGAGCCTTTCAGCTGAAAAGCAAGGTAAACACATTTTAAATAAATAACAAAAGGATTTTTTTACCCATAATCAGCTGGTACCAATGACACAGTCCCTAGGGATCCATCTACGGCTTGGGGTGGGGGTGGAGGTGGCTGTTGAGGTCTGTTTAAGGTAGCATGCCGCACTGTTGTAGAAGGTGGCCTAAATTCATGCTCAAGGCCCTGGTTTGCAAGCATGTACTGAGCTCCATCTCCTGCTCCATATGAAGGCATCATTGGCTGCTGATGGAGGGAATGATTTGGAGTAGCAGGATATGAATAGCTGGTAACATCTGAGGCATGAGATCTAAAATACAAGTGGAAAAAATACAGAAATTAGGAGGAAATGTATTAGTTTCACTGTCTTTGCAAAGAACTTTCTACAGCCACAAAGTGCAGCTTATATTTACAAAATCTGAATTTTCAAATTCATCAATTTTCCTAATACACAGAAACCGTAAACTTGCAGGGTATGCATTCTCTCACATACAAGGCGATATTAGTTCTATGAGAGAAGTGATAGAGAAGTACTATTACCAAGAAAAGCAAAAGATGAAAGCAAAACTAGAAGCTGAGACCAAGAGAATATTTTGATTTATCAAAAACAACCCAACTCCAAGACCTTAATATTTTATGTTACCTTTTTTTTTTTTTGCACAAATAATTACAACTGGATTAAAGAGAAAAAAGAATTATTAGTGGAACACACAATTTATAAAGATACTAACTCTGCAGAGCTTATCAGTTAGGGCCAACAGACAATTTATTTGCATGCCAGAGCTGCAAAAAGCTGCATTAGTAAAGACAAATTGTGTCATATAGTAATTTGGTTTAAAAAGGTATCAGTAAAATAGATGCTCATCATCTTTTTCAGACAGGAAGCTAGGCAAGCAACAAAGCACCAGAGGTTTGAGTAAAACAAAAAGACAAACCCTTTGGGCATCTTGGCCTCTTTTGTGCTTCCTGTCTGCTCCTGTTTCTTTGTATCACTTATGAACTCAATGCCCATTTTCCTTCTCTCCCACTCTTCTCTCCTTGTCCTTACTTTCCTCACATTAATTTGCTGGTGCCGGCTTGGATTCAGCTTGTGTCTCTCTTTCTGAATCACAATGGGCATAGCATAAATGCATTGTAAATAGGACTCGCCAATTCGGAAACATCAGAATTCCAAATTCCAATAGTTACATAAAATTGCTATGTTTGCTTATCATTTTTTATGCATATATAAGCAGTGCATCAAAATTATAACAAGAAGCGCATTTGTGTAGGCTTGTTTTGAATGTAACACTTGCGTTTACAATACTATTACAATTCATTCACAAGGCAATTTTTCATGCTACAAAAAAGGA
Source organism: Podarcis muralis (assembly GCF_964188315.1). Classification (NCBI taxonomy): domain Eukaryota; kingdom Metazoa; phylum Chordata; class Lepidosauria; order Squamata; family Lacertidae; genus Podarcis; species Podarcis muralis. The sequence goes on along the minus strand of NC_135658.1, from coordinate 26,629,222 downwards.
GTAAAAAAAAGTACATGCCAGTCAAGGAAACAAAATGACTGGAGTAAGTGAATTAATCCAGTTAACAGAGTTGACAAGAATATGATTCCCATGGTTCAAGAGGAGTAGAATTTCAACAAGTGACTGGGAATCACAGAAATGCTTTCCTCTCTATTAAGTTGGAGAACAGTTTTGCTCAGGAAAGAAGTTATGTAGCATGAAAGAAGAATATTTTCCTAGTGCAGACAAAACATCCTGATTAACATCATAGAAATATTATACAGAAGTAATTCTCTTTAAAACATGGCTTTCTATGGAAGTCAGCTTCTGGGCTCTTCTTGCAATCCTCTTTTGCTTTAACAGCCTGGACTTTAAAAATAACTACAAGATGACATAAACAAGCCATAATAGATGTTAGTGGAATTGTGAAATGTTGTTAGGCAGTCTGGATTATTTGCTGTGGGTTGTTCCTTCCTTCCAATTAAATTAATTTGGAGAACAAATATGAAAACAAAAATGTCTCTAGAGACCGCTTGGCCAATCAACTTGAATGTTCCACTTTGCTTGAACACAGACCTCCCACTTAGCACAAAGAAGTACAACACAGAGAGAGAATACCGGTGGTAAATATGTAGGGATATGTTTCTGTTCTAAACCATTAAAAAAAATATTGCTTCTGGTTCTGCAGCTCCTCTCTGAATATCAACTGTATGAACAGTGAACTTTATTCAATTAGCAAAATCTACTAATATGAAGCCGGTATATTGCCTTGCATGTGAAGAACCATTGCTTTCTAAGTACTACACAAAAGTTTAGAATATGTTTTTCTTAAAAATCAGTAAAATCAGTAAATCGGAAAAAAATCCATGTACTAAGTTGCCTATAGCAGTACAATATGGCAATTTAGAACAGAAATACAAACATACGTGTAATGTGGTTGTATAGTAACAAGTATCAGATTTAAGTCACACTGGCCTTTCAAATAATTTTGAAAATGCCTGTTGTAACATTAATTGAATGTTTCATTGCAATTCTACAGTTAAGCTTATTAAAAATATAAGGATAAGGATATAATATATCCTTATCCTTATATATATAAGGATATAAGGATATAATACAACAAAAAGGGTTGTTGTAAACAGACCTAGTATCAGGGGACAGAGATCCCTCGGATGATGCTCCATGGTATATACTTTGAGACAACCTGTTGTCTGGTCTAAGCTCTTTGTCATATGCCATCATATTCCATTCCTGGCGCCTGTTCCTTGCTTTTCTAACCTTTTTCACCTCACGAGTTGTGCCATCTATACGCTTTTGCTCCTAATGTTACAGAACAAGAAAGCAAGGCATGCGAAAGGAAGAGACAAGGAAGGAAAGAGCACGTTAAATGCTGTTAAGAGAATGAAAATAAGTAGATATAGGTGAGGCAAGCAAATTATAGTGAAGCCATATTCTAAAGAGCTCATAGGTTATCCATCTGACAAGGTATCAGCTGTGCAGTAATATATATAGCAAACATACACATTAAGTTTACATATTAGTGTTTTTTCACAATTGTAAAATTGTATGGTTTGCAAAGCCTGCTTTAAACAATACCGTGCTAAATTGTAGTTCTACAGAGCTACTGTAATCTTAGTGTTCAGACAAGCAAATAAAAAGGTTCACAGTGCATCACAGCAAGTGGCATGGAAATATTTTCCCATCAGGGCCCAGGGGTATGTGAAGATACACCTACAAACAAGAGTTGGTGTGTTTTTTCTGGCACTGGAATAAACTTGGCTTCCCTTCAACACCACATGTACCTTTTCTGAAATCAACTGATTTCCTCTTTTAAGCAGTTACCTTACAGCAGAGAGCTGCATGGTATTCATCCTTGTAAATGGAAAAAGCTCAGTACTTATACCATCCTGCCAAACAAATACCAAATCAGGTTTCACGCACGTGGAAGGATAATGGATCACAACACAAATGTCTCATTAGAGTATATTAAAATCACTGATAAAAATACAGTCGTACCTTGGATTTAAAACACCTTGGCTCCCAAACAAATCGGCTCCCGAATGATTGAAACCCAGAAGTGAGTGTTCTGGTTTTCGAATGTTCTTTCGGAAGCCGAATGTCTGACGGGGCTTCTGTGGCTTCCTATTGGCTGCAGGAGCTTCCTGCAGCCAATCAGAAGCCGTGCTTTGGTTTCCAAATGTTTTGGAAGTCAACTGGACTTCCAGAATGGATACCGTTCGACTACCAAGGTGCGACTGTAAAGGCATTTGGGGAGAATGGTTAATTGATTGATTTTCAGTTATGAAAGAAAAATTGCAATGAAATCATAAAAACATATTCTTTAGTCACACAGTTACTAAGAAGCATAAAGCATGTCTCTTCACCTTTTCTTTTCCTGTATAGTTGTAGGCACCTAGGACAGCAAAGGCTATCTATTCCTGATATACCCATTTTCTAGGCTGATTTCAAATCCAAAACTGCCTTGGTCACCTTGTCAATGACCTAAGCTAGATGAAGACTGAGGAAGGATGATTTATTTGTCCTGGGTCTCCTAGCAATCTTTGATACCAGTGACCAATACATTCTGCCTGGGGGTTTTTTGGAGGGAGCTTTTTGCAGTGCTTTTGCTTATAACTCAAACATTTATTCTGTTGCAAACTCTTAAATTACAGTCATCATATTTTATGCAGATGGGAAGACAGCCGAGGTTAGTGATAACAGCAACAGGCAAGCCCATTTAAGACCATCTGTTCACAGAGAAAGGATAAAGTATGCTACAGTAACCATTTCATTGGAATTAAAACCTCAACATTCTTAGGCAAAGTCAAACTAAAAACGGGCATTTTACATACAGAAAAACTCAACCTTGTTAGCACACATGTTATATTGCCCTCCCATCCCCACTTCACATATCCTCACCCAAATCAGCAAGCTTTCCCTCACCAAGCAAATAATCATCCAAGTCTCCTGGTCACAAAATGTGGTGCTTTGCTTTATTTCAGAAGGAGTAGTAAACAAAAAAGCCTTCTTCTCTTAGTGATGTTCTTATTTACTTTTGTACATTGCCTAGGTCAGACAGGTGGTCTGGGAATTCCAGTATGACCATAGCCACACAGAAATGCCAGTACATTTTCTATTTAAAAATAGATGATTTATTGCTTAGTGACATTCTTCAGGGGTTTAATTTGTATGTACTCACACTGACAGCAATGAACATCATTCCTAAAACTGCTCCATTATATACTCTTCCATGACATACCTTAGGTGATTCTTTATTCAGACTCACCCATAAAAAGCAGATGTGCATATTCTCAGAATAAGAAGAATAAAGTCAATTTGCATTTTAGAGTGGAAACAATCTAATGAAAACCATCAAAAGCTCAAAGAACTTTATGAAATAAGTTTATAATCATATAATCTATTTTTCAAAAATATGTTTTCTGAAACTAGTGGGCTATTTTTGCTAGAATTCTTTAAGAGAAGAAATTAAGACACACATTTAAGATTGAAATATAAAAGTATGAAATAATCTTGCTAGTTTTCCAGTCATATGTATGTCAAGAAAAACATTTAAACAATGAACCATTTTTATTCCAAAATATGGCTGGTAAACCACGTGCATACATTTTAAAATGTGCCTGTTTACCTTTTGGCGTCTCTTCTCTTTTCGTTTGTCTTCTGTATCTTGTAACATTTTTTCTTTCCATAGGTCAAAGAAATAAGAGGGATCAGTATAGAACTTCAGCCCATCCTTTTTATCATCTCTGTGAACAAAATTAGCAGATATTGAGAAAACAGGAGGATTATTGTTTAAAGCATACTTAGAGACCCAAGCAAGTATTCTAGCATACTCATGACTCTGCAGATAACCTAGTGGGAAAGGCTCCAGTGGTGCCAATGTACTGCATAGGATGCCATTTCCAGACAGAAGACCTACCTCCCAAAGAAATGGAATAGTTCTGTCTGTTTCAAGTAGCAAGCCAGCTACTTTGCCAACTGAACTGTCATGAATAAGCAGCCAGGTTCTGCTGACTCAAATGATACAATGAGGTGCTTACATAAGAATAGGCCCAATACATTTGTTTGGATAAAACAGTTTAGGAAGTAAACCTACATAGGAAGTAGACCTACACTTTAATGAGAAGCTGGCTTTCCTGCAACCAAACCCATAAGTGCAGCACCCATTGGCCACTTCACTCAGGGCCTGGTGCAAACTGCATCTGATTGTGCCAAGGTATCAGTTGGGAAAACCCAGTATGAAGGGGTGTTTGAGGTAAGTTGAAAATGACAAGAAGCAATGTTCAAACAATTATTTAAAACTTAGAAGTATATTGTGTTAAAACCAGCAAGCTAAACCACCCCCCACGTAGATAGATTTTGAGATTCTAGCATATTTACTCTGAGAGGTGCCTTAGCTCAGCATCTTTGCACGTAAAAATATTTTTTATTTTAAAAAAAACTCTCAAGCACTAGAGAGATACTTTAACTTGCTGCCTGTCAGCATACTGTGGGCTAAATTGACTCTGACTTTCTTAGGCAGCCTTATAGAAGTCAACTGAACTATCTTTGGGTTACTGATATGGAGCCTTAGAATCATAGAAGAGTTGAAAGGGACCACAAGGATCATCTAGTCCAACCCTCTGCAATGCAGAAATCTATTGCCCAATGTGGGGCTGAACCCAGAACCCTGAGATTAAGCATCTCATGCTCTACCAACTGAGCTATGCCTCAGGGCTGTTGTCTGTATCAGACTCCAAAGAAAAGCTAACTGGGCAATATTCAGTAGCTTGAATCTAGTATTGATTACATCATTACTTGTGCAGGCCTATTTATTCATTTGTAGTTACTGTACCTATATGAAGTAAGGATATTCAACGGAGGAGGTTTGTCACTCCGATTATAAATATCAGCTACAGGATTGGGGATGCTGTTCTTCGAAACCACCTGTTGGTCCTGTACTGTAGAACTTTTGAATGCTTTTTTCATGTTGATATCCTGTAATGACACTGTTGATAAAAAGAATAAAATTAGTAGACAGAACTAAATTGAGAAAAAGCTAACCACAATATCCAGGAGTAAAGCAAATCAAAATATTGAACACATTTGATAAGAGGAAGAAGTGAGGAGCAAAACTGATTAAATTATTGTTCCTATATAGAATACAAAACATGCCCTTCACACAATTTGTGGGTGCAAGATTCTTAACAAGTCAGACATGGTAATATTTCCCCAACAAGATTGTGTAAGCAAAAATATTTGGGCCCCAAATCCACAAGATTATGTATGACATAACAAGTTATATATAGAGTAACTTAGTATGCACATTATGTACTATGTTAAACAGCATAAACATGTGCACTGCATATCATGAAGAAAAACTGATCTGCCCAGTGACAACCTGCTCTTGTTTTCGAACTAAGTTCTGAAAAATTAGTCTTCAGGTAAGTGACCTTTGCCTAGCATCCATACAAGTGAGGAGAAAGCCAAGCAGAAACCCTTAATTTCACAGTTGCTTCCCTAACGGATATAAATACATACTGCAAAATGCATTTGAGCTGCACAACTAGTGTTTTGGATTATTTGGTTGCAAACAGATGTATTTTATTTATCATAGAAACCAATTCAAATTGTGTATCCATAGGACATAAGTACCGTTGACCTCAACTGTAAGTTGTTGTTATAACACCAACCTGACGTCAAACTTTTGGAGCAGATTTGGAAATATAAAAACTGTTTTGGGCCACAAAATACCCTTTTCACAGAAAAACTGGTCTTGTTCAGAACAGCTCCTAACCCAGCTGAAAATAAAGCAGGCAACATATGTATGCCACTCCAAAAAAGAGACAAAAAAGCAATGCAACACTGTCCACAAAATAGGCAACCTCTCCCAAAAAAAACCCTCAATTCTTTTACAAATTTGGGAGGGGCAGAAACCCTGGAAGGTGTCACATTAGGGACCCCATGGACACCACATTTGGGGACCCATATTGTAACATAATATGCTACCTGGCTTAAGATGCAACACACACCTGCTTTTAATTACAAAATATATCAATGAAAGCAGCTTTAAATAAATGCATTATACTTCTGCATATTTGATTAGAATATGTATTCAACACTAGATTTACAAATTATGCAATCTATTATTTAAGCTTTTTAAAGGGTTATATCAACTATGAATCAATTTTCAGAAGCAGAATGTGAAAGTGAGGCTACTAAATTTCATTTCTATGCAGCTTCTGCCAACAATCCAAAGAAAATATGTAGCTTCTGTAACTGCCATCCTAGACAAATGACAAAACTTCTGCTCCTGTAAGTGTCTTCAGTTGCCTAGAATGGCATCCTCAATGAACACAAGTAGGCATTCCTTTTGTAAGTATACACAAGCAAGCAAAGATATAAGCAGTCATTCTGTATTCAGTGAAGTATTAGAACTTCAGATGTTACATCAAGACTGAAGACAGTGATGTAAACAGGAACATAGGAAGTTGCCTTATACCAAGTCGGACCATTGGTCCTCAAGCTTAGTATTTTCTATACTGACTGGCAGCGGTTCTCTGGGAATTTAGCCAGGTGTCACTTTCAGACCTACCTAGACATGCTGAGGATTGAACTTGAGACCTGCATGCAAAGCTGATGCTCTACCACTGAGCTACAGTCCTTCTCAAAATATAATGTAGTCATAAACTAGCTACAATTATGGTCATAAATTTGTGCTCTGTTACATAGGTAGTAGTGCTGCTACTCTAACCCCTTTCATATCTCATCCTCAGCACATTCATTTTATGCGAGGAGGGAGTAGTATTATGCTGGTGGCCCCACACTCATCAATCACTACCATGCCCTATTGGCCTTGGCTCCAACCTCCATGTGTAAGCACTCCTTGAGCTCTTTGTGTGGAAGTTGTAGGCACTGTCAGTGGTGGAATCCCATTCCCTCCAACATACAAAGAGCCAACACATAGAAATAAGTTATGAAAGGGGTTACCAAAGGTACCTGAAATTGCAATCATGGGGCAGTGGCTCTACATGACAAGCTTAAGAAGAGTCTGCTGGATCAGGCCAATGGCCCATCTTGTCCAGCATCCTGTTCTCACAGCAGCCAACCAAATGCTTATGAAACCCACAAGCAGGACCTGAGCATGAGAGTACTCTCCCCTTCTGTGGTCTCCAGCAACTGGTATTCAGAGGCATGCTGACTCTGACCATGGAGACTCTAGCAATTGATACTGATACACACTTTATCTCCATGACGCAGCCACTGAATCCTGAGAAGTAACCTAGGCCCAATAAAATCAATGGGCTGTATCAGCACACAGCAGTGTAGACTGCATCCAGTGTTCTAACAATCTGGTTATAAAATACCAAAAGATCAGTTTTCTTGGACAACAGTTTATCCTACAGTGGTGATATGTATCTATTACTCTTCTGGAATAAGAGGTTTGAGATGGGCATTGCTCATGTTCATCTATCTACTGCAAATTAATAATACATGAAATATACCCAAGCAATGGATCCAATTAAAAGTAGGACTCCTGCAAAGAGAGATAAGGGCATGGACTTCTAGTGGCAAATATGAAGTGGTTCTAAAATATTTTCCTCTTCCTCCCCTTTTTTCCCTGCAAACCGCCACAGATTCCCCCCTCCCAAAGCTGCTACCTTAAAAAAAAACACCAAGATGAAATATCACTCAGTACTGACTCCAAAGAAAAAAGGAGTGATTGCTGTGCAATTAATTACTGTGCTCTTGTCAATATCACTTCTGGCTCAATGCTCAAATACAATTACCTACCTTCTTCCACAGTTGAATCCAGCTGGGTGACTTTGACAGCAAGGCGGTCAATTCTGTCTTGAAGGGAATTTGCCCTGATGTAGAAGTTGTTGGCCTCATTAAACAACTCACCAAATATGTCTTCAGCATGTTTGCCTATAGAGAAAGAAGACAACATCTCCCCAGGTGTTTTAATCACCATGACATACACTATGCACATGTATTTGCACACAGAAACAGTACAAAGTTTCTTCAGAGTGTTTTCACTATGCTTCTGCTGCTTTATGCAAGTTGACAAGCACAGAATTCCCACATTTATCCAATGTGACTGAAAACTGCTCTTTTCAGACACAATTCTACACACAAGAATGCCACACACTGTCAGAGCAGGTATAAGCAGGGCCAGCCCAACAACTTTTGCTGCCTGTGGTAAAGGACAAGTTAGCATTTCCCCATTGAATCTTACTTCAGCAGTGGCAACAGGATAGTGTCCTCCCCTTGCAGTGCACCTGAAAGCAGCAGACTAGTTTAGGGGGTATATTACAGATCTGTGATATCCCACAGAGAGGAATGGCCCAGGAGGAACAGGTGGCTGCTACCCTCAGTAAATGAATATTACAAACATAATTCCATATACTACATATGGCATTTGTGATGAATTAAAGGCTTCTCTTTGCCTAATGGTTGAGCCAGTGCTGGTTCCAAATCTTTAGATACCCAAAGGGAAACAAGCATTTGGGAACAGGGGGTGGATCCACACGGCCAAAGTTTCAAAAATCCATAAAAGACTGCTCTACACACCCTAGCCTTAGAAGAGTTTGGATCTGATATCCCGCTTTATCACTACCTGAAGGAGTTTCAAAGTGGCCAACATTCTCCTTTCGCTTCCTCCCCCACAACAAACACTCTGTGAGGTGAGTGGGGCTGAGAGACTTCAGAGAAGTGTGACTAGCCCAAGGTCACCCAGCAGCTGCAGGTGGAGGAGCGGAGACTCGAACCCAGTTCATCAGATTACGAGACTACCGCTCTTAACCACTACACCACACTGGCACAAAGGAAGGTAAAAGAAAGAGGGAAACACTGGACCCAAGGCCATTCAGGATATGAAGTCAAGGTGGCAAGGCATTGATTTTACTTATTTTGATTATTCACATGCAAAGGTGCTGAGACTGCTAAACCCAAAGCCATCATGCCACTTAAGCCAGCTTCAAAACTGTGTATACTCTTCAAGTTTCCCTTAAAAAGAAAAAAACACATTTTAAAAGCCATCCAGTTACTTACTTAGGCTGCTTAGCTGGCGTATGATAGCAGCAAGAGTACTATTGGTTACACATTCTAATTCACTAGTAATTCCCTCAGGCAGAGCTCCTCTGCAGAGGTGTCGAGGTTCAATGTTCCTTTTGACTAACGGCATGATTCAGTGTCTGCCAAAACAAAAGAATAAAACATTAGTCTCACCCCACCACAATACTCCCCAAAACTTTTTTATAAAGAGCAGCAGCTGTCGTTGCAGTATGAGAATAAGACAGCATGGCTTGAATACTCATGGTGTTTGAATACTATTACTAGGCAGGGAAGAAAAAGGGCTGGCTCAGTCCTGCCCCACAAGGCCTTGTTTTGGGGTCTTTCACTGAGTTCTGCTGGTGTCCAGCCCATTTGGCAGGCGGAATGGATGCCTCTGCTCAATCTAACATAACCACCACCTAGGTGTTTGGGATTGCTGCCTATCACTAAATTCTCAGGAGAAATCCCAAGAAAAATATAAACCACTATCATTCCTCTGGAGACAAATATTAGACTAGAAATGAAGATTCTCATAGCAAATAAGTCCCTAAATATTTTTAAATATGTTTGGTAAATTAAGTATTGGATAGGACATGTTCAGGAGTTGTCCTACTTCCTTCTCAAGGTATTATTTACCTTTCATTTATTAAGAAAGCAACAGCAGAAAGTGTTAGAACAAAAGCCAATGGATTTTGTCATACCTAAACAGGACCTCCAGATTTAGAGTCAGTTGCTGGGAGGTAGTAACAAGGCAGAACTATTGCTTTTAGAAGAAGAAGAAGAAGAAGAAGAAGAAGAAGAAGAAGAAGAGGAGTTTGGATTTGATATCCCGCCTTTCACTCCCCTTCAGGAGTCTCAAAGCGGCTAACAATCTCCTTTCCCTTCCTCCCCCACAACAAACACTCTGTGAGGTGAGTGGGGCTGAGAGACTTCAAAGAAGTGTGACTGGCCCAAGGTCACCCAGCAGCTGCATGTGGAGGAGCGGAGACGCGAACCCGGTTTCCCAGATTACGTGACTACCGCTCTTAACCACTACACCACACTGGCTCTCTCTAGTGGGCTTCCCAGAAGCATCTGGCTGGTCACTGTGGAAAACAGATGTGGGACTAGATTGAATGCTTTTGAAGTTCTCTTCTGTTTGATATTAGACAGCTTTTGTCTATTGTCTTTTTGGTGCCTACAGAAGACCTTCCTTTTCCAACAAGACTTTTAAGGAAAGATCTCTTAAGTCTGCATCTCTATTGGAATTGTTTAAGATATTTTAATTGTTTTATCTCCTTAGGTAGGAAAGTTGGTATATGAATAAATAGTGAACCTTTGGTCGGATCCAGTAGTGCTGTTCTTAAATGAATTCCTTAGGTAGACTATAATCTACACATTATCCAGATATAATGTACCCACATTCCCAGCATGTTCGCCCTCCTGTCCCAGCAACGTCTACGCTGGCTTGGTCATGTCCACAGAATGGAAGATGGCAGAATCACCAAGGATATACTCTACAGGGAGCTCGCTGCAGGTACTACGCCAGTTGGCAGACCAACTCTGCATTATAATGGCATCTGCAAACATGACATGAAGGCTGACAACATTAACCCTGCCATGTAGAAATCCCTTGCAAGACCACCACAAAATCTGGAGACAATCAGTCAGGTCAAGTATCCACAACAGTGACCAGAGAAGGAATGACCACTAGAAGGAGTGCAGAAAGAAGAAACACTATGGTACACCTGCATCAGCACAACCAGACACCTTCATCTGCTCCAGCTGCAACAAATCATGTCTTTACAGTCACAGCAGGCACTGTAACTCTCCAATGGTTTAAATTTACCCCTGAAGGCACACACTTCCATTATCTCCTGAAACTGTCAGATGCCAACCAGATATAATGTAAACACATTACAAAGTTCCTTTCATTTCAAGTGGAATTTATCTTTTTAACAAACATAGGATCAAGATGAGCATCTGCTAGTGTCAGATTCAGCCAGGATTTGAACAACGGTTCTTAAATACCTACTCCCTATATAATGAAACAATTTTACCAGTCAGCTTTGCATATAAAGCTAGTTCACAGTCACTGGGGCAGGTCCTCTCTACAGCCTGTGTACATTAGAAAAGGTTACTGTGCCTCCAGCATGCCTGCAACATAATGTGCAACAAATGTGCACACAACCTTTCTGTGCTATCCTCTCTCCTTCGAAGGAAGAATGTACAAATAATTCACATATATAGTTCATCTCAGCTTTCAGCTGTAGAGCTAAACACTGAATAACGAGGGCATGTGTATTTATTTTCACAGAGAACCAGTAGTGTTACCTATCCTACTTTTCCCCAACCTAATTCCCTCCATATGTTTTGAACTACAACTCCCATTAGCCCCAACTGGCATCCAACCTGGATGAAATAAAATAATACCAAAGTAGCTTTGAACTAGCTATAAATTGAGGGTGGAAATCCCCTCTATTGAATCATCTGGACACAGCCTGACTGCAAAGGAAAGTTAGTAGAGAAAATAAAACAGTATTTTATCATTTTACAATTTCCCTCCCCTCCCATATGGAATCTTGAATATGCAGGTAGCTAACTATTCAACTGCCCAGCCTCAATATACAAACATAGTTTTGTATTGTTGTTCTCTTACATGATCAGATTACAGAATTAACAAAAGGTGCTAACAAGTTAATCCAGTTCTTAACTGTAAAGGGCTGCTCATCTGCATGTATTTATCTTCCAGATGGCTCTCAATGAATATGAGGGAAAAGGCAGACGGGCAGAATATATCCTATACCACTTGAAACTCTTAAATGATCCTTGGAATAAAGGTTAGTAACCCAGACTGCTAAAATAACACCTTCACAAGTTGTTGTGACTTCTATATAAAATAAATAGGGACAATCCTGTCAGTCACTTTTATGTACCATTGGTTTCGACAAGAAACACTTAGTTCTCCAACTGAAATCATTAGGATTTTAAAGTGCCTTACTTTGGCTGGAAAAGATCCACTATAATGCATAATCATGTATATCTCTGCAAAAGCCCATTTAAGAATTCACATATGATTTTATGAGAAGCTGATACATGTTTTTTCTAGAAATAACTGTAAGGTACAACTACTAGTGTTGGTTTAAAGGGGGGGGGAAGGGCGTCTAACCCAGCGATTCTCAACTTGTGGGTCATGACCCCTCTGGGGGTCAAACGACCCTTTCACAGGGGTCGCCTAAGACCAGGGGTCAGCAAGCTTTTTGGAGGGTGGGCTCCTCCACTGATGACAGCCTCTGCTGCTCGCAAGGGCAGGCACAGGAACTGCGCTTAGCAGAGTGGCGGCAGCACAGGTGGCAGCAGCATGAGCAGCAGTGGCAAACAGCTTGCTCCGATGAGGGACTGCTGGAAATGCACTCGGCCAGCTCAGCCCAGCCCCCTTCCTCCTCTTGGCCACGCGCAGCAGCCGCTCACCCATTGCCCAGGGCCTCAAACCTTAGCTGGCGATTTGCTACACTGGGAGGAGGGGGAGGTTCTGCCGCGGTGAGGGAGGGGGGGGGATGTCAGCAGGGCGAAACGGTGCCTGCGCCGTGGAAAAAAATCCATGGATTTCCCTCGCCAATCCACGGAACCAGCCATGGGCCGGTTCCGGGTGGCCCATGGGCCTTAGGTTGCTGGCCTCTGCCTAAGACCATCGGAAAACACATATTTCTGATGGTCTTAGGAACCAAGACACCGCTCATTTATCTGTCTCCAGGTGGGTCTGACCACATACGAGTACCCGGCATGATGACTTGCACATGCTTGCAGACGAAATTTCATCGTACTTTCCAAATCTACCTGACACTCCATTTGCACTAGCCAGAAGCCCATTCACAGTCAAAGTTGAAGATGTTCCTGAGGCAGCACAAGAGGAGTTCATTGAACTTATTAACGATGCAGCAAGAACTAATTTCTCTACAATGCCAGTTACAAAATTCTGGATCAATTGTTTGCAGTCATATCCTGTTCTGTCCGAGACTGTGTTGAGCCTTCTTCCATTTCCAACAACATATCTTTGTGAAACATGGTTTTCCAGCTTGTTGGTTATCAAGAAGTAGAGTCGTTGTGGAAGGCGATCTTCGTTGTGCTCTTGCAAAGACTGCCCCGAGAATTTCTGATCTGGTGAGAAAGAAGCAATCTCAACCTTCACACTGATGTTGGCTTTTTATGCATACTGTCGCAAAATGTAGCAATGTAGTTTACTGTTGCTATATTAAGACTGGTACCCATGCTACATCATGCTTCAAGACAAAATTTATTTCTAATTATAAATAAATATTTCACAATATATAATTACATATTGTTTTTGTGATTAATCACTATGCTTTAATTATGTTCAATTTGTAACAATGAAAATACATCCTGCATATCAGATATTTACATTACGATTCATAACAGTAGCAAAATTACAGTTATGAAGTAGCAACGAAAATAATTTTATGGTTGGGCGTCACCACAACATGAGGAACTGTATTAAAGGGTCACGGCATTAGGAAGGTTGAGAACCACTGGTCTAACCCAAAGCAGTGCATTTCTGATAGAGATGCCAAGCTAAGTGTACCAATCTTACTCATTTCAAGGTCATCAGTATCAAATACTGGGATGTAGCCAAAATAATAATGAGTTCTATTCATGGATTAGGGCTTTCCTATCCCCATCCTACTACAACCCCACCAACCCAAAATTCATCTGTGGAATGAGGGAGCCTTGGAAACATTATGAGATGAGGCACAAGTGGCTGTTGATGGAAATTACTAGGGTCTTGTTCAATACATATGTGTAGTCAGTTTTGTTGCTCTCATCCCTGGTTTGCTTAGGTTCCTTTATAATGGAGTGGTGTGTGTGTATTTCCTTTCTTTCACAGAATCTATGGCGGTGTACGTGGGGCTTCCAAACAGGCTCCCAGTCAGCACAAAGTTTAGTGTGCCACATGCTTTTGGACCATGAGTAGGGACCAAGTATATAGATCTTCAGACTGCAACAAAATGTTGTATAGACTTCTTTTTCACAAATGATGGTACCAAAGTCAAACTTTCGGAATCAAACTGTAGTTCACTCGGCTACTTTTGCAGGAGTGGGATGGAAAAGAGATGTGACAGAAAAGTTGTACTTTTCAAGTCAAACACGCTCAGAATAGTTTGTCATCCTGACAAAACCATAAATCTTGTTGATATTCAGCATTTGTTAAGATTCACTTACTGTTCTAGAAAATAACAAACCTCTCAATGCTATTTTCTCTTCAGTTCTGAAAGACTACTACACAAATTTTTCCATTATGTGCAACAAATCTAAATAATAAGATACGAAAACTGTAATTGGCCTAACTGAAAAAGAATGAGTACCCCATCTTCCCAGAAAAAGCACTTGGAATAGCAAATAATCACTGCTCTTGCCCAAGCTTGACAGGAAATAAGTAACAGACCCTTAAAAACATGGAGGAGTAATGGGGAACAAAACATTCCTTTCTCTTTTCCCCCTGACGAAAATAATGACAAACTGCAAACAAGAGCTGTACAACTGTAATCAGTGTTTCATTATGGTACTCATGTTGCTTAATAGAAATGAGAATTTGTGTGTCCCCACATCAGCAACAAAGCAAATGAAACAAATGCACCATCCCGCTGCACCTACCCCATTAGAACTTGAAAACAACAGCTTTTTTAGCAATGTTGAACAGAAATAATAAAACTAAAGATAACTAAGATAATACCTGATAAGAAAACTATAGAAGTAAAAGCGACCAGAAAGGAGCAAAGGGACTGTGACCTACATTCTTATCTCCACAAAATCGTCCAGGAGGACCTCCAGGAACCCACACATTCATGTACTGTTGTCAAGCCAAGGTTTGGCTTAGCAAGTCATGTGAACTGAGCCATTATTAAAGAACTTCAGACTGAGTACACAAATCTAGAACTTTCCTCACACATTCTGTATCATGAAGAGTTGCCTGTAAGTATGAAACTCAGATACTATACCATCCATGAACTCTGTCCAAAGATAGAATGGACTACCAACCAGAACTCCTGAATATTTTAAGTCGTTGAATTGAAACATACCTCAAGTTGCATTAAATCATAAAAGTAACATAGAATACCCATATTTTACCTTCTGAGTCACTTATGCAAACTGCAAAGTACTGCAAATCATATTTATAATGTTAAACAGGTTTTTCCTGAACATTCAAACTTTATGCCACTATTAAAAGCCCTGAAAAACAAAACAGATAGTTATGACTCCTGCAGTGCACTTACTACATTTGGTGCCTGAAGGGAGTTTGAAAATGTTGTTCAAATACAAATAGTCATGTTAAACCTAATAACCTTTTAAGACAAAGTTCTATTAACAGTAGGATACTGCTGCTGACAATGCAAGTAAGCAGACATATGCCGTCCCATATGAAAAACAACTCATCACCAGTGGAATTCTGTCACCCACTAACTTACCATTCAACTCAATCCTGGCCCTGACACATTTTGACAGTGGCAGTGTGCAGGTGCTGCCTTTGAATGGGAGTGAAGCCTTTTTAAAAACAAAAAACAAAAAAACAAAAATTAATAAACAATAACCTTCTAAAATGTTTTAAAACTTGGTTAAGGAGAATCAAAAGATAACTGCAGTTAAAGTCACAAACGTTTCCCTTGATCACAAGTTAAGACACAAGTGGGAACATACAGCATTGAGATCTTAGGCTGGTTCCTATATTCCTAACACGATGGAGTAATGCTCTGTCTCCAGTGGCTGCACACAGGGATGGGAGAAGAAATTCTATTCAGTTCATATTTAAAGGCAAACTGCAGCCATCCTTCAAATTTTGCAATGCTGGTCTCCAACCAAGTAATGTATGCAAAAATGCATATACTAGGGTAAAGCATGGATAGAAATGCATATATTGGTGAAAAGAACACAAAAATGCATATCATGGCAAACTGCTCCACAAAAATGTGTTTACTCTGCAAAAATACAGGAAAAAATTGAGTATATTAGGTATATTTTGCCCTAAAATGCTAATGAATTTTCATGAAAACTTTCCCTCCCAAAATTCAAAAACTGATGTGAAAAAGTGGATAACCAAACTTAAGATTGGAAAAATGAAACACAAACTGAAAGACTCTGAAACTGACATAGCAACAAAAGCAAAAATGTAGTTGCTTAATCATCAAGGAATGTGGTTCTCAACTGGCATGAAACAATAAATATTGTAGCAGGTGCAGAGACAAGGGGAAAAACACAGGGCAACAAAAACTGGACTGAAAGGACAGCTTAGTAGTGACTGTGGTGAGAGGCTACAAAAAGTTGGTGTGGAGAGGTCATTACATAAGCATAGAATGTCCTCTGGAGGTTTTTGTTATTAACAAAAAATGCCTTAAAATAATCAATATTATAACTGATTATTAACAACAGGCAATAACTGTCTGGCAGCATTTGCTTATAATTTTAAAGAACAGAGGGCACAATACATTCCATCCTTCTATATATGGAAGGAAGACAGATAACACATCCCAGTCCCTGCATCCATCACGGCCAGTGGCAGAGAAATGTCAGAGTAGGGAGAGAAATGTCAGAGTAGGGAGTCCTTAACTGCAATCCTTATGACATGGTCTGAGCAAGAAGGTGCTGGCTTAATTCACGAAATTAGCAACAAAGTTCACCAACAAGGAGAGGAAATCATCCAAGTTCTAGAACTAGCCTTTGGTCAACAAAGGCTCAAATCCATATGTGCAACTGCAAAGAACCCAAAAAAAAACAGAGTGTTACTGGTCCATTGGCAAAGTATGGACAGAAGTTTAGTCTTCTGGTATTTATATTCTATGTGGATATCATAAGCCTTTGATTGCTTTCCAGTCAAAGATGCTGACAATGGGAATTCTGAGCATCTACAGCTCCAAATACAAAGGTCACTGTTCCTGGATCCCCTGACACAGCAACAAAATGCTTCATGGTTTGATTTATTCTCTCTAGAAGATAGACAAGGGCTATATTCTGTTTCTAAATTCAAGTTGTGCTTGCAAAACACTTAACACTTGGCTGCAACATGTTTTGAAGAGAAAATTTCCCACATGACAAAAATGCAATGGTTTTGGCAGACAATATTGATGCTCCCAACAACAACTGTTTTTAAAAGAAAATGCACACTGAACTTTGCTCCAAGAACAATAATTTGCAGTTGCATGATGTATGTATATTGCTGGCTGATGTCAAATGGAATGTATACATGTAACAGTAATGTTTTGAATTCTCTTCAGTTCAAGATCATATAAATTCATACAAAGAAACAACAATTATTATTATTTTAAAAATGCAACTTAAGAAACTAAAGATCTTTCAAACATTCCATAACGAAAGGGAGGTCCTGTTGGTGCATAACTGCTTTTTGTATGGGAGAAGGTGGCTTGAAAGGGCAAAATAAATGGGGTGGGGGAGAAAACCACAATCAAAAAGAGAACAGACAATAGACAACTCAGCCACTAATGCATTGAAACTACACATCCTGATGCAGAATCAATACAATCTACTCTCAGAGGAGAGAGAAGGTACATTTTGGTTCCTGAAAGAAAGTAGCAGGACTGCATAGTAAACATGCTCAGATTTCCCTCTCCCCCACTACTAAGGAACAATTGGAAACAAGGCTCTCTTTTTTCACAGAGGTGCCTCTCTTTGTTACTTACATGCTACCATAAACTACTGTAAAACTGAAGAGTAGAAACTATGCACATGACTCAACAAGGAAATTGAACATTATTGAACATATTATTTGTATTCTGTGTCCTCCTTACTCAACTGCCTGCAAATAAACTGGATAGATCATTTTTTAAATATTTTAAGCATCAAATATTAAATCTACTTTGCAACTTAAAACTTTTTAAGAGGTTTTTTTTTAAAAAAAAGAATGATTTGCTAGCTTATTAATAGAAGTCACAATCTCTTATTTACTAAATATTAGATATTATTCATTCATTTGTTTGGTCTTCACCACTAGTACTCGTTTTAGCCTAACTCCTAAGACCACGTTTCAAAGCTAATGCATAAGCATTTTTCAGGACAAAATGTTTTGCAACTCAATCTTTTCAAAGATTTCCATTATGGATGAAGGTCCATAAGTGTTAACTCAGTTAAGAGCAATATAAGGATGCAAGATTAATCAATATTATCAAGGTTACAGAGAAATGTTAGCCATGATTGCCACCACAGCTCAAGACACAAATCAGTGGGGAGAGAGTTAGAAAAGTGACTAAAGTGTAGTAAAGTACTTTTACATACACATTTTTCACTTTTGTTGCTGTAGCACAGTATTTAATATTTGATGTTAATCAACAATATAGAACTAAATGATTGTCAGTTCTAGATTGATAAGAAGCAACAACCATGCACATATCATAAGCCATTATTAATGAGGTATCAAACCACTGTTACAGGTTTTATCCATCAGTTATAAATAAAAACTGCCAGTTTAAGGGAAGCAACACTATGAGCACTGTAGAATAAGGTTACCAGACTTTCCCATTTCCCAGGGACAGTCCCTGGATTTACAGATCAGTCCCCATGCAAAATCTATTGAAGTTGAAAAGTGTCCCTGGATTCATTGAAAAAAATCTGGTAACTGTAGTGTAGCACTGTATTTTTATATTAGAGTACATTTGTTAAGTCTGTGGGTTCCTAAAGTCAGTGATATTTTCTACTGTTATTGGTAGAGTATTTCAAAAGTGTAGTGTCACTTCACACTTCCACAAAGCAGAACTTCCCAATCAATACAGAAGGCAGTATTCAAAAGGATCTATTTGTATGCAGGCCATGCTTAAGACAAATTGTGAAGCTAGCATGTAGCCAAACATGCACAAAGGCTATTCAGCAGTATGGGCATTTTGTCCAAGTTCTTTCAGTTAATTATGGAAAAGAACCAAGCACGAGAACCATAAGGACTTTGAAGAGACTGTCCCACAAATGAATAGAAGCTGTATGTTTAATTATTATGATTATTTATCTACTACCAACAATGCACACAGAACTTTAGGGTCGCAATACAGAAAAAGAAAAAAAAAGACACAAAGAATACTCTGCCTCACATTCCCATCATACTTCATGAATATAGAAACAATATGAGGTTATACTGGATATATTTTAAAGGGTGAGAAAAGAATGATTGAGAACTGTGGCTCTCTTTCCACAAAAATAAATGGGGACAAATCAATTTAACATAACAAATAATTTATTATTATGAATAGCTCCATTATTTTAATTCATATCCACTGAGATATGAAATCTATAAAGGCTTCAAAAAGTACTCCAACACCTCTGGAAAGTTGAAAGAGATGTCCTTGTATACAAGAGAAGGGAATTCAATCTGTTGAATTTCATTGTACACAGGTCGTACATTGACAATAAAGTTATTATTATACTAGGACCTGAGAGACCAGGGTTTAAATCCCCACTCAGCCATGAAGCTCACTGGGTGACCTCAGGCCAGCCACTGCCTCTCAGGCCAAGTCACCTCACAGGGTTGTCGTGGGGGATTAGATGAGAAAGGGGAGATTAGATGAGCTCATTGCAGAAAAAGGTGGGAAGGAGGTATAAAAATATAAATATTTTTTTTAAAAAAAATCAGCATCATAAAAAAAGTATTCCAACACCTGTTTAATTACCACTCACTCAAACAGATGTTGCCAAAATCCTAAAAACATAAGCCAAGACAGGTAAGGCAAATCAATTTTCAGTAGAATACAGTGGTACCTCGGGTTACATACGCTTCAGGTTACATACGCTTCAGGTTACAGACTCCGCTAACCCAGAAATAGTGCTCCAGATTAAGAACTTTGCTTCAGGATGAGAACAGAAATCGTGCTCCGGCGGTGCGGCAGCAGCAGGAGGCCCCATTAGCTAAAGTGGTGCTTCAGGTTAAGAACAGTTTCAGGTTAAGTACGGACCTCCGGAACGAATTAAGTACTTAACCCGAGGTACCACTGTACCTATGTATGCTTGCGTTTGTTGCAACAAAGCACCATAAGACTTAAAAAATTTCTTATGGCACAATATTTTGTGGACTATAATGCAGAGAAACAGTGTAATCTATTCAGAAGTAATTTCACTAAATTCAGTGGGACTTAATCCCAGACAAGCATGTACAGAAGTGGTGGGAACCTCAGGCCTGGGGGCCAAATGTGGTGATACTAGGCTCACCATACATCTGAAAAATTCCTAACATGTGCTGGTTTTCGGATGTAAAAATGTATGAAAATGTGATGGGAAAAGCAGCGGAAACAGCTCAAAAAATCTCAACCATTTTGATGGTTTCCTTAAAAAAACTCAACAATTTTTGGAGTCTTCCTAAAAAAAAAGCAACCTTAGGCGGTACAGTCTTCATTATCTGGCCCACTGGATTCTCCTCAGGCCCCACCCTCTCCTCAGCCACATCCTCTTCCAAGGCCCCACCCCTGCTTCATACACTCCTTAAGTATTTTTGCCTGGCTGGAATGTGCACTTAACAAAGCACTGATAAGGACCAAAACTGTTTTGCTTTAGTACTGTTATTGCTTTGCATGCATTCTGACCATGCCCTGAAACATAGTCCTTTTGCTATTTCATATTCCACTTTGTGTTCACACTATCAGTGCTGCTGAACCTGCCATCCAAATCTGTTCTCGAGCAGGTTTGGGTATCTAAGCAGACAAAAGTTAAAACAATTACCCTTGCCACTGATGACTGCTCGCATGTTGTATTACGTGGCCATAGGAAAAGCTTTGTGATTCTTCTAAAAGCTTAACTACACATTAATGGGTTTTAAAAAAACAACAACATCAGGCATGGGGGAGAGATGATTATCTGAACTTGAACAAATTGATGTTACTACTGTGGCTTACTAAAACAAACCAAGTTCAAACCATAGTTCCTGAACTTGCTTCCACAGTTAAAATTAATCACAGTTTGTCCACGTTTATAACTAATACTAAAATGCTGTTAACTGAGAACAGAAGGAAAAGCTTCTGATCTCCTTCGCACAGGGGCACCTAAGGAGGGGGGGGGGCACAAGCCAGAGACTCATTCACATAACAATAAACCATTAATGCAGTTAAAGCAGGAACACAATACAAGTTGAACTGAACAAAAGGAATAGATAAAATGCCAGACAGATCTAAAGCCAAACTCTTTTTGTTCAGGTGACTATTCCTAGGAAGCACATATATTTATGCATAAAGCTCTTTAGGCATGCTAAAATTAGTATGCTAAAAGTGTTGACCACTTTCTGAGGCTGAAGAATTAAGCACACTTACTAGGAACCAAATTCCACTGAGCTTGGAGGAGTGATGTAGGAGTGTACTGTGTATATGTATATGTATATGTATATGTATATGTATATGTATATGTATATGTATATGTATATGTGTGTGTATAATGTAAAGCAGAGGGAGCCAACATAGAGCCTTCCAAATGTTTTGGACTACAACTCCCAGCATCCCTGACAATTGGTATAACTGGCTGGGGCTGAAGGGAGTTGTAGCTCAAAACACCTTGAGGGCACAACATCAGTGACCCCAATGTAAAAAGTACATTCTATTCAGTTGGCATATAAATATATTTACTAGTATTCTAATAACACTTTGAATATTACATTTCATCTACACTCTTTCCCCTAACTTTCCCCCTAATGATATTTCAGTTGTTGTTTTTTGCAGTAACAAAAACTTTTCAGATAAACACAAGATTAACAAAACATACTTTTTTAGTTTTGTTGACTACATACAGTGGACGCTTGGGTTGCGAATGTGATCCATGCGGGATGCATGTTCGCAACCCGCAATGGCGTGTCTGTGCACGCGCAGGTTGTGATTTGGCACTTCTGTGCATGCACAAAGCGCGATTTAGTGCTTCTGCACATGTGCGACCGCCAAAACCCGGAAGTAACCCGTTCCGGTAATTCCGGGTTTTGGCGGTCCGTAACCCAAAAAAACGCAACCTGAAGTGTCTGTAACCTGAGGTATGACTGTATTCCAGTTCAAAACTTTCCAGATAGCTTGTGTCACTGACCTTAAGACAAGTGGTGCACATTTATTATACTGCATGCCTATATATATCTACTCAGAAGTAAAACCCATTCAGTTCAATGGGAATTACTCCCTGGTAAATGGGTTTAGAACTGCAGCCTTAGACATTAGCTGGTTTACTTAGCATACGGCAACAGTCTAACAAAGCTGACATCACAGTATAGAAACTAGTTTCTATGATATTCTGCATATTTTACCTTCTTACTACCACAGCCAAAGAATTAAGATCTCTTGAATCAGGGTTTGTTAAACAAACCAAGAACATATAACACTGATAACAGCCTTTATGATTCCCTACCTTTGTTCAAATAATTTGAAAAATAAATGTAGTACAGGCGATTCTCAACTTAGGCAGTGGTTACGTTCCAGGATACAGCGTAAAGCCAAAATTGTGTATAGTCAGAACACATTGCATTCAGTGGCAGGTGGAATTGCCAAAGTATTTTTTCTGAGGCAGGAGACAGCCAAGAATGCACAATGATTAACAAAGGATTATTCCTAATCATAGCAAGTAAAAAATAACTTTTACTATTTGCTCCCCAATTTTACTACTGTATTTAGAATTAATGCTCCAGGTTCTATCTGAGAGTAGGTCACATTGTTCCCCAAAACAAGGACTCCACCTAATAGCCAAGGCATCTATTCACACAGAGCTATTAATCAAATCAAGGCAGCATCTCTATGACATTTTCCTGACTTGGGGGGAAAAAATCAGAAGTATCAATACCTTCCTTACTTCATAGCTTTGTGTATGGTTTTCCTCAAGCTTCCTAAAATGCTGACTAACCAACTTCAAACTACTTTTCTTTGAGCACACATGAGGAGGACAGTAAAATCTGCTGAAAGGAAATGTCTCACTATGTCAAAGCAGCCACAGATCATGTTGGCATATCTGTTACAGTGCCTTGGGAGATGCACTCATCCATCTACAGTGCTCATGCATTAGCTCTACCATCAATCTGTGCGGTCTGCTATTGATGTCACCAACAGCTACAACATACTGTTTTTTATACTAATGGGCAAGCACATACACTTAGCATTTATTTTTCTTATGTTTCTGAGTACTTCAGCATCAAATGTACACATCCCATGGGAGTCTAACTGCAACAGATGAGCACAAGAGAGAGCATACAAGGTATTAATATGTTAACTATTAAAGGTGTTAAAAGTTGTTTGCCACTTTTTAAATCGTAGAAGGGTGCATCTACTTTTGGTAGATTTGCACATACCCCATAGTAAACCATTCCCTTGGCTTCGGGTGTTTGAAATGATTGTAGAGAAGGCAATACAGATGTTGAGTGTTAAAGTCCCAGTGATCCAACACTGCAAAAAAATAATAATCCACTGGCTCAGTTCAAACATGATGACCAAACATGTTTTGCACTACCCAGTTTAGAAAGCAAACCATGGCTGAAAGCTACTGTCTTACTTTCACTGTCCATCTACCCAGCACTCACCATCATAGCTTCATAAACTCACTACCATCTCTATGGTTCAGCAGCCTTAGGAAATAGAGCAATCGTCATAATGGTTTTTGAATTCAGACATTGCATCAAACATCCATTAGCACAGATCTTGGATGGTGAACCACTCCAAACCATGGTTTCTGAAGGTGGCTGGCAAACAGCTGGCAAACCATGATTGTATTCAGACATGCTTAACCAATTAAGTTTACCTAACCATAGTTTGGCATCATGTCTGAATTGACCCAGAATGCTTTGTGCCTGCTAAATAGGTCTGTTTTTAATAGTACCTCCAAAAAAAGTGAACTACGGTTGTCCAGTCACACACTCAGATAACTGGGCATCATAAACAAATTTGTTCTCTAGTGAATCAGGATTTTATCCTGATATAGCAAGTTATCTTAACATTCTGCATACTTTGACAGTTTTAGAGAACACTTTTCTTCACTTTTTGCTTCACCACTAGCTAGCCTTCACTTGTTCCATTTTCTCAGCACAAAGGCAGAATAGGCAACTAAAACCACCAACCCCTCACTCACCCAACAAAAGGAAGAACAGAGTAGTTTTAAAAACATAATTATGTGTAGTCTTCTTAGGGAGTTAAAGGGGGACCTAGATTTCAAAGCTTAGGGGATCTCTCTCTCTCTCTCTCTCTCTCTCACACACACACACACACACCGAGTCAATAAACACACACAAACTATTTTTTAAAAAATTAAAAACGTTATCTAGGATCCTAATCTCACACAAACCAAAACCCTAAGTAAATTTCTTTAGAGGTTGGTTGTATTAAAAGAAGAAAAGACAAACCCACAGAAAGCAACACTATATATCTTAACGATTGTGGGTTTACCTGCTTTCAGGACTAGAGATTTGCACACTTAAGCCAGATGGAGCGGTCGAGCCCTTTGCCCGGTTTAAAGCAAAATAAAGGAACTTCGATCTGGAGTGGGAGGAAGACAGCCTGAAGAATGATGCAAATCTCTCCCTTTAAACAACCGCCTGTTCCAGAATGGAGAAAGCAGCCAGCAAAGCGGGTCACGAATTCCCCGGGGGCGACTTAATGTATGTGTATATGGGGTGAGGGGAGGGGGGTGGGGCGCAGCCTCTCCCTCTCTCCCCTCCCAGCACTTTGTCTGGGAAGGAGGGGAGCGGGAGAAGGAGAGTCTCAACTCTCTCTGAGAGTTACGCCGTATATATCAAGCGGGCAGCCGTCCCGAAAGACAAGGCGACACAACTCGCTGGCCCCAAGAAACAGATACCGCTCATGTCAGTCTGACCCGGGTCGGCCAGCCTCGTCCCCCTCACACCGCATGAAGGGGCTCCGAGTGGCGCTAAACCCACGCGAGGCGGGGCGTGTGAAGGGGGCCTCAGGGGATTATGAAGGCGCCTTCTCGCTCACTCTCCGGGCGGGAAGCATCGAGTGACCATTTCGCTTTAAAACCTCCCCAGTCGCAAAACTCTTCGGGATTATGAGATGGATAAGGAAGGTGGGCGGGGGAAGACGCCGGGCCGCCTCCGCTCCCAAGCCATGGAGCAACACGCTTCGAATTAAAACCACTTCTCCAGCCCCCCACCCCCACCCCGCCGCCTTTCCTCTCTTCCCTACGGTTTCCCTCAACCGCATCGCCAACGGGCGCTTCTTCTCAAAATAAGGGCTTTTGGGTGGGCGCGCGCTTCCCCTCTCGCGTTCTAATCCTCGCCCCCGCGGCATACCTCGCGCGCGCGCCACATTCCATCTGGCTCGACTACAGCAAGCGGGCGCGGGGCTCCCAGTCTACTCCCCACAGGCGGCAACGGCGGCCAGGCAGCGGGCTCAGCTCGGGAGCCATTCAATCCCCTCCCCCTCGGCGCCCTCGAGCGTGTCGAGGACTAGTCCCCGCCCACTCGGTCCTATCTAGGCTAAGGATGGAGGCGGGCAGAAAGCGAGCGCGGGAGGGAGGGAGGATTTGTATCCGAGCAACAGAACTGATCGGCATTCTCAGTAGCCAGTGAGAAGGGCAGAAAAGAGAAGGGCTGCTTTCTGCCTCAGGGATTACTTTAAAACACACACACAAACGGCGTTTGCGTTATCCCTTTTCCTCTTCGCTTTACGGCTCTGGCAGCTGAACCGAATTGGCTTCCCCTTGGCTCTCGCCCATCCCGACTTCTCACAAGCTTCGCTTCCTTTCCTTCCGCACATTATCGCTTCCCCAAGGCCGCTAAAGTTTTGTCTTCCTCACACACACAACCTGTAGGACGGACTCTTTCTCCTCACGACTCCCACCAGCCTCCGTTATTCACTCAGGACCGTCAGGAGCGCCCTCAGGGCAGGACCTCGGGGGAGAGAAGTCAGTCGAACAAGCCACGAAGGCCTCAAACGCAGCAGCCCTTTAGAATTAGGTGAAGTCAAATACAGTACCTGTGTCTAAAAGGGGTCAGGGGATTAGACCATGAAAGCCAGCATCTCAGACAGGGGGGATTCTCCTGCTGGGTGGGGAGCCACTGTAGTAGCCTCCCTGCTGGGGTGTGGTTTATATGTCACGTAATATTTCAAAAATCATTTCAGTAACCGTAGAATTGTAGTAGTAGTAGTAGTAGTAATAAATTTTATTTATATCCCGCCCTCCCCAGCCGAAGCCGGGTTCAGGCTTAATAATAATAATTAATTAATAATTTATTATTTATTCCCCAGCCACTCTGGGCAGCTCCCAACAGAATATTAATAATTAAAACACGATAAAACATCAAACATTAAAAACTTTCCTAAACAGGGCTGCCTTCAGACGTCTTCTAAAAGTCAGGTAGTTGTTTATTTCCTTGTCATCTGATGGGAGGGCGTTCCAAAGGCGGGCGCCACTACCGAGAAGGTCCTCTGCCTGGTTCCCTGTAGCTTCACTTCATTGCTGCAATGAACAGACTAAAAATCCCCAGTATATTATCAAAACAAAAACATAACCTAAGAACTGTAAAACAACAGCTTACCATGCACATAGCTGGCAAAACCAATTTTAAAAATCCAAAGAATATGCGATACCATTTATAGAACCTTAGACAGAATGAAGCACCTCACTTCAGGAAACACATTTTTTTTCTGGATACAGGGCAAGGCAAATATAGAATCGGTTTGTTTTTATTGCTATGAGGGGCACCAGTTGAAATATCTGCCTCCAGCATTATGAATGCCTTAGACTGCCTCCTCAAAGTTTAAGGCATCTTCTCTGCTCATCTACATTACATTGCAGTCAACAGAGAATCCAACCCTCTAGTTCATCCTGTTCTTACAGTGGCCAAACAGATGCCTCTGGGAGGCCCACAAGCAGGACTGGAGCACAAAAGCACCCTCCCCTTCTACAGTTTCCGACAACTGGTATTCAGAAGCATACAGCCTCTGATAGCCATCATGGCTAGTAACCACTGATAGACTTTACCTCATAATTTGTCTAATCCTCTTTTAAAGCCATCCAAGGTAGTAACCAACACTGCTTCCTGTGGGAGCAAATTCCACAGTTTAACTACGCACTGTGTGAATAAGCATTTTCTTTCATCTGTCCCGAATCCTTCAACATTCAGTTTCATTATATGTTCACGAGTTCTAGTGTTATGAGAGAGGGAGAAAAACTTTTCTCTATCCACTTTCTCCATGTCATGCATAATTGTATACATTTCTACCATGTCACCTCTTACCTATCATTCCTAAGCTAAACACCCCAACTCCTCATAGGGGAGTTGCTCCATCCCTATGATCATTCTGGTTGCCCTTTTTTGAACCTTTTCCAACTCCATACTATCCTCACTGAGGTAAGGCGACCTGAAGTGATTCCCCTTCAAATCATTTGTATTTGTTTCCCAGTAAACCATGTTCAGGATCAGAACGTTCCTGTTTCTCCACATCTATATAACGTAAAAGCACCATACTGGAGCACCAAAGGGTTTAATGAGGGTTTTCATTTTGCACTGCTGTCATGGGTGCTTGCATTGTTGCAACTAGCAGGACCCCAGGCTTTGAGTATCTGAGGGGCTGATATGTTGGTTAGAGAAGGAGAGAATGGTCGAGGGAGGCCCCTATCGTGCTTGCATTGTGAAAGCTAACAGTGCCTGAATAATGTGGTCAAAGCTCTCTTTCCTTGGTTGCTTTCTTCTTGTTTTGTCCTTTGCAGCCAGGCCTGTTAACAGAGGCTTTTGTTTAGTACTTTTCAGGCTCCTTTACAAAGAAAGGAAGTCAGACATCTTGTGAGTAAGATTTGGGCAGGTGTGGAAATCAGCAGCCAGTTGAACTTGTAACAGTTTAGAACGTTTAAATAAATATATCAAATAATAATATTAATAGTAATGGTGATTTAAGTTCTCTTAAAATCAAATGATAGCCCACAAACAGCCACAAATGGATAAATGTTGTGGATGGCAGGACGCACGGCCCATCAGTTAATCACTGTAAACCTTAGTAAAAGGGCAAAGGACTGGGGATTTGTGAGAGAGAAGGCAGGTGGGAAGGGTATAGAGATGGAGATGGACAGGTAGCATAATGACTACAATAAAAGGCATTAAGGCCTCTGTCATGCCTGATTAAAAGTAAGCAGCTTGGCAGATTTGTTGGCTATCAAAGCCTGAAGTCTATACTTATTTGTGCCCCAGTTCTTTATATGCTTACTAATGCATACGCCTCTGACTTAAGCAGAGCTTGGTTACTTTATCTTGCATTCATATATATATATATATATATATATATATATATATATATATTCTGCATATATACAGGTTTATAAATTAACAATAACAACAAAAAATATTTTTTCTGGATCATCAGAACAGTTACAGAGTTACCTGGTGTTAAAATAGAGTAAATTGCCGTATTTACACAAATGCACCATCAAATGTAATGTGCACCCTAATTTTCATGATGCACGGTAATTTGGCTAAAAAAGGTGCACATTACATTTGAGTAAATATGTTATTTACAGCTCCCATCAGAATCAGTGTATCATAATGATTATTAAGGGAACATTGATGTGGATAAGGTGAGATTAGTGCTGAATCAGCTTGTGAAAAAAAATACTTTTCCTTCTAGACTCTTCAAAAATGTCTACATGCCTTGAATGAGATGATTGAATGGGGGTGTGTGATATAAAATACATAATATCAAATAATATGTAACTGATGTGTTACTTCCAGTATTATTACTAAGGCAGACATTGTGATATTATTCTAGTTTGCTGTGTGCATTTCATTTTCATATTGGATGAGTTGTATGTGAGACATTCCAGTTCAATATTTTTTTCTAGGTGTGTTAATTTTTTAAAAAGAAGAATCAATAAAAAGGTCCCCAAAAAAAATCAATAGAATCTGTCAACAATGACAGGGTGAACACACAAAACATCACAATGCTTAAAATGTTCACTTTGTTTAGCACAGTACTCAGTTATTGATAATTTGTCCCTTGACAGAGTAAGGCAGCTGCCCAAGCATATAGTTGTCAGCCATGTCTTTTGCAGGAAGAAAACAGAGAAATAAAATATATTTTAAATATGGCATGTACTTGCTTGACATTGTGGCAATTCTATTTTCCCCCAGTATGCAGAAGGTAACTGGTCAAAATAATTTTATAATCACAATTGAAATATACGTTTTATTTAATCTTTTTAGATAGAAAGAGATCACTTCATTTCAGTATACAAAAAACATACATTTATTTAAGGTCAAACTCTTCAATCACCTAAGGGAAATGCTGTAATAGTTCCAGTGATGCATATTCTCTGGCCTGAGTAGAGCTTGTCCAAGGCATGGAGTAGGAGTCTTGTTCTTGGCATGACAGTGTAAGTCCAGTAGGCCCCTGGCCAGCTTAACTCTCTGAGGCCTGCAGCAAGTGTACCTGGCTGCTCCCTTCTGCACGGGTCTGCATATTATTCTTTTTTTTCTGTTCAGCAATTTGAAAGGTAATATCTAAGATGAAGCAAATCTATATACAATGCAATTCAAACCAATTACTCAAATATGTCTATATCTATTCAAGTTATGTCACATATGCAGCCAGACATGAATCCAGAGCTTGCAAGAATTCTAATGAAAATGTGAACATAATTTGTGCTGATGGTCTACGTAAGAACCTGTCATGTTTGTTTTTTCTAGAGCTCTCCAGAAACACAACACAGTCAACGAAAGTTGTGACCGGCTGGCACATATAGACAAACCTCTCTACATGGCTTCCTTGTTTGCAGAATAGAAAACGGAATAACTGTGAAAAATAAGCTATAGAAATGTAAGTCAAGTCTTGGGTAGCAGATCTTTTCTTTAGCTGATAAAATAATTGCAATTGTGCTAAACTGGTAGAGGTAGACGTTTTTGGCAAAGAAAGCCCCTTATTTGAGAAAAAAATAAGACAATGTAGCTGTTAAAACTGAAAAGGAAAGTAACTGCAACACAAATAGCAGGCAGAGAGCAAAGCTTTGAAGGGGTAAAGGCACATTGTTTAATTTTAATTTTTAAACCGGATTATCATTATTATCATCATCAACATCATCTGTACATCAGGCAATTTCCTAGAAAACAAAATAATTCTGTTTCAATTTACTTTATGCTATATAGTTTTGGAGCATAGATTTGATGTCCCATGAGGTGAATAAAAACATTCTAGAAGGGCTTGGTCTGCTTAGAACTTGGAGGAGACAAATGACAGAAAAATACCTGGCTTACAAAAAACATTTTTTTTCCCTTTCAGTAATTTCAGAAGTTTATCTTTAGCCATCAAATGTGTCTACATGCTACTCATTTATTCTTACCTTACAATGTTTACATTGTCTATTGTGATGGGAACTTACACTCTTGCATGTTGTATAGTTCTTAGTGGGATGAATAAAAGCATTTCATCATTATTTATTTATATCCTCTGCACTAGGCTCCCAAAGCTGCTAACAATAATAAAAAGATAAAATACACTATATATATAGTGTGTGTGTGTGTGTGTGTGTGTGTGTGTGTGCGTGTAACTATTAACGTGGGTTTTTTCCCATAGTGTACTGAATTTTTATATACCTAATGTCTCACTCTTAATCATATTTAAAAGGCATCATGCCCCACTTATGTAAATAGAAATGCAGGGGTGGAATTCAGTGTCACACTACAGTGAAAGTCCTGTCAGCACAAACATTGAAGCTCGTCAGACAGAATGATCCCCCCTAGCACAGTGTTCTGGGGGTTCCCCCAACGCATCCAAAGCAAATTTTAGGGGGCCCCAAGGGGTGGGGTGAGAAAAACCCATTGCACAAGTGAAAGCTCTCATACAGGACTTGTGCTGACAGGACTCATTAGGTGAATTCCTCTTGTGTGTTTAGGTTCATAGCCTAATGTCCTGACAACACACTTATAGTAGTTAGAAAATAGTAGTTAGAATAGGGCAAAACAATAACTGTTGCATCAAGAGCTGGATATCTGGTGCACTGTCATTGGTTGGTACTATTAGGCTGACAACAATCAACATTACTGGATGTGGCATGGCACAAAGGCATTTCATAGTACAGGGATGTGGTAGAAGCAAGACTAGGGACCAATCATGTACAGGACACCAACAGGCAGCATGTTAGGATGGAATCACACCATTTGCTGAATACTTACACACATAGCACTTTGCATAATATTGTAGCTATAAGACTAATATTCAAGACTTTGGTGGAATTTGTTGTTGTGCATTGATGAGTTTACACAGTATTGTGTGAAGAGATATTCCCTAGGCACTCTTGGAATCTTATTAAATAAACATGAATCAATGGCCAATGTTAACTGAAGGCAAACTGTGTGGGTACAGCTCTGCATGATATGCAGGGGCACCCTTCTAGTTCACACCAGAGACCCATTCAATTTTCCAGGAATTTCTTGTGTTCAGTTAGAAACGACCCAAACCATATAAGTAGCTAACAATTCAGAGCATGGACGTGCAGTTTGCCTTGTCAGAGGCAGCCATGCTGTTGGAATACAGTTCGAATTCAGACCAAATCATAGTTGTCAACCTTCCCTTATTTGGCGGGAAACTCCCTTATTCCAGTGCCGTTTCCCGCTGCTATCCCAGATTGTTGATATCCCATAAATTTCCCGGATTTCAAAGGAAGCAGCTCCTCTCCCTCCCTGCTGGCCAGGGAGGCTCCTTAACTGCGTTGCTCAGCTGCATTGCTCACCAATAAGGAGTCTGAGAACAACTGGGGGGTGGAGCTTGCATGCCTTGTGCCGATCAAATCGGCTGCGTTGCCTGGGGACTCGCCTTTGCTTCAGCGCTTCCCAACGGAGAGGTGACAGTGTGGTTTTCCTTGCTGCTGTATCCCTTTGCCGGGTGGCTGCCCTGTGGGAACCACCACTTGAGGCTTCATTTGGTTCCTGGCTGGGCTTTCTGCCTTTGGGCCTTTGCCTCGGACGGGCTTTACTCTCTCTCTCTCTCTCTCTCTCTCTCTGTGTGTGTGTGTGTGTGTGTGAGAGAGAGAGATAGAGAGAGAGAGAGAGAGAGAGAGAATGTGTCACTTAAGCTGATAGTAGGAATGCTGTAGCTTCACACAATGTATAATTAACTTGGGGGAATTTTTTACCGCAGGATGAGGTGAGGCCAGTACTTTAGATTTACAAGGGGATCTGAGAGATGAATGGGCGATACGGTTTGTCAGTATTAATGGACAGCTAAATAGAAACTTAACCCCAAATGTTAGGACCAAGATTCAAATCCTGACTGGGAAACTTTGCTTACTAGTAACATTGAACCATGAGGACGAGATGGTTGGACAGTGTTCTTGAAGTTACCAGCATGAGTTTGACCAAACTGCCGGAGGCAGGGAAAGACAGGAGTGCCTGGGACAGGTGAGGCTGCTGATCCCTTATTTTCAAATCTGAAAGTTGACAGCTATGGACCAAATTAAAACTGTTGGCATTGCAAGTACACAATGTAGCAGGTGTTTGCGCGAGAACATATAACACGTTTTGCCACTGTGGATACATTGTGTTACCATCTACATTCTCTTAGTGACTAATGTACACACATTTAACAGATTAAGGAACTAAAACCAATTTATTAGGTCAAACCCACTCTCCATCCAGACTGGTACTTTATTTTACAAAAGGCCTGGCTGACTGAGTTGCTGAAAGAGCACCAAAGCAATAGCAACATCCAGTTCCTTGTCATTCACATCCAGTTTTCCTACACTCAGAGATTGAGAAAATATGCAGTAAATCAGAGCTTTCCAAACTCTGTGTGTTGTGACATGTTAGTGTGTTGACTGCTGTAGGTGTGTTTCACGAATGCTCCCTGTGTTCCTCCCAGGGCTGGAAAGGGATTAGTTTAACCTCCAGTTTGCTAGTAAAACTGAATTACGGTGTATTCAAATACTGCATGTCTAAAAAATGTCACCCACATTAAAAGTTTGGAAAGCTTTGTGGTAAATCATCATTAAAATACAAACAAGCTTAAAGTATTGTGTGATATGACTTCATCCACCATGTAAATCTCATATTTTTTTTTTCTGTTTAGTGGAAATATGCAAATTGCTTCAGCATTTTTATGGGTGTGTGATAAAAGATTATTGGAGTAGCATCAGGAATACTGATAATGCTCACTGTGGAGCATTACTAAATCAAGACATTTATTGTACCATCTTTTCTGGATCAGATAAATTACTTGAAATTACTGCCCTCCAGTCAATTTATTTCAACAAGGCTTCAGAGGCTAGCCATTAGTATGAAATATCCCCATTGAAGTCAGCAGCAGAATTACCATTGGTAATTAATGGTTTTAATGGTGATCACCCCCAAATTGTGTTTTGTTACTGTGGTGAACACCTATGGTCAATAGAATATATCATTTTGTCTAAGCTTTGTTGCAAATTCTGTGTGATTAACCCATTAGCAGATATCCTTATTTACATATAACCAAGAGAGAACAACAATATTATATGTATCCCTTTAATTTGTGGTGACCTTTGAGAAATCAATACTTCAATGGCAGTAAGGCTAATTACTTATGGGGCTTAAAAACAGCACCAAGGCTTTACTATGTAATTGCGTGTTTGATTAAAGTGCATTCCATTCATTTATCAAGCAAGTGATCATTCAATAGTAGTACAAGCATCTATTCAGCACCATGGAGAGTACCACCTCCATTACCTACGGTAGGTGCCATAGAACAGACAGCAGAAATAGTGGCATTGTTTCTTTGCCGTCTTCTAAAATTAGGAGGAACAATTGTTCTCTTGTGAGTGGCTCACCTAATGCAAATGCAGCAAACTAATCACAAGCTTTCCTGCTTAAGCATGAGCCTTAAAATCAGGCATGTTCATTTTCTATCCCCGGGTTAAAAGAAATGCTTTTTCAACACCACTTGGATCTATTATAAATAAACAACTCTCCAGAAAAATAGCTATTGAATGTATATCATTCTTCCACAAATTCTGTAACAAAAACTGTAAATATAAATGCATCCCCACCATTGTGTTTATTGAATGCAGACAGGCATCTCAAATCCTTATATTTTATCATCAAGCAAATTTTTAAAGAATTATTTTGATTCAGTTTTGGCCATTTGTTCTCGATTCTATTTTTAAGATTTTAAAGTTTGATGATGCTGTAATTATTTTACCCTGATACTTTTTTGTGAATTGATGGTTTATAAAGATTGTTGTAAATAAATAAACCACGCTATTATAGCAGAGGGAGTTAAGGTGAAATGGTAGATTCCTCACATTTTGCCACTCTTCAGAGTTTCTTAGGTGCTGCTTGCTACTTAACATAAGGATTGGTTTAGTAATTATTCAATAAGCTCCTTAAGCCAGGCAGGAACCTCCTATAAAACACCATGTAAATGACAATACTTGACTAATAATTATTTCCTCTAATAGTAAACTCAGCTGGTGGGTGCTGGTAGAATTGTAGCCCAAACAGAACCACTGAAAAACAAGATACCGGTACATCAGCATGCTTGGAGGGAACCCTAAAGTTTGCAGAAGTAGATGTATATTTAGGAAAAATATTAAATGACCCCATCCCTAACCAACCCATTGGTGACTGAGCATGCTCTGTGGCCCCAGAATGGTGAGTGTCTGTTGGGCAGGGACAGAAAATGGCAGTTGTGGATGGACAGTATACTGGAAGACTGGCTAGTTCAAATACTGACTGGCATGTATCAGTTCCAAATGAAGGTACAGTGAAGGCAAGAAAAAGTTTTGAAAAATAAACTAACTGAATTATTTTTTCAAACCATTCCACATTCAGCTGACCATCTGCATTTGTAATAAACATTGCTTTATCAGCCATATAATTTCCTAACCCAGCCCTTGGAAACACATGCCCTCTTGCGTGACATGAGGGTCAGATTTTATAGCATGCATCATTATTTACGGCGGAGGTTTAGCAGCCAAAGCTCATTATATTGTACATAGTTGTCATGCCCTTTGAAAAGGCTATTGTGAAAAGATGTAGTTAAAAGGAGCTTATCTTGCAGCTGGGGGGGGGGGGACCTTGAGAGTGATATAT
The DNA here is from genome assembly GCF_964188315.1 of Podarcis muralis. Classification (NCBI taxonomy): domain Eukaryota; kingdom Metazoa; phylum Chordata; class Lepidosauria; order Squamata; family Lacertidae; genus Podarcis; species Podarcis muralis. Next base: position 26,594,199 of record NC_135658.1, on the reverse strand, counting down.
GAGCACTGAATGAATGAAACTAAATATTTTGCACAGAGCTCAGCCTTTTCGAAAGCAAAATCTTCCTGTCATGGATTGAGGCTTTGATGTAACTTGAAGTATGTGAACAAGCATTTTTCACTCTGTAAAGACTAGACTGTGAAGGCCTGTGCTCTTCTATTCAAAAGTAAGTCCCTCTGAGCTCACTGGGACTTGCTTGCTTGCAGATAAGTGGGTACAGGATTGCAACCACCCCACCTTGCAGTTGGTGCTCTGACAACACAAAGGAGGAAAAGGGAGCATGCCGGGGAAAGATCAAGGGAAGACTTGGATGAATCCACAGGATCCAAAGCTCCTTCTTCCTCCAGCATGCTCCTAGAATGGAAATGGAAAAAGAAAGAAACATGAGGACACTAGAATGATCAAAGTAGATTCTGTCTTCCTCCAGCTTCTGGCTGACCAGTACAAGCCAAGCAGAGCTTGAATATGACAGTTCTTTCACTATGGATATGCCCCTCCTCACTACAATTGGATTGATCTGCAGTTTGATAACTAATACATTATCAAGACAATCAGTCTTTGTTGTCACTATACAAAGGAACATACACACAAAACCCCAAAAACACCACACTTTGCATATTACCCTCAATTCAGATTTTCTCCATGGAAATGATTGCTATGCCTAATAATAATAATGTTTAAAGCATCGCTGAAAGGAGCATAATCAGGAATCACTTATGTCTGAGGAGTATTCCTATTATGGGAGTTGGACTTGATTATCTTTTAAGTACCTTCTTCCTTTGATTATCCTAAGACCTATTATAATTCTAAGTGCCATTATTACTTTGTAATATATAGTCTATTAATTATGAAGTAACTCTCTAGCTGAAGAGCCACACAAGTAGTTCTGTACATGTCAGTGATATTTCTCAAACGTGAGCCTCTCATGCGAAGTTCCCTAAGCATTTTTTGATGTGTTTATGGATCTATCATTCAAAGAGGAAATGTCAAAAATCCCACCGCACTTATAGCCACTTGCTGGATCTTGTTCACCATCTGCAATTGCATAGGTACAATTTGTATTATATGAAGAAAGACAAGCGGTACAGCATACACACAGCCCAACCTTTGTACCTTCTTGCAATTACCTGCTTGTATTTCTCATCCTTTCTCTAGCCGTGTACATTTAAATAGTGAATGGCTCACAGCTGCAGAAGGGAAGTGGTAGACAATCTGCAATTTTACTGTCAAGCATAGTCTTTTAGAACTCTGCAATTTGTGCAAATGGCATTGTAGCTCCACTTGTTTCCTGGCAGCTCATCCTTTAGAGAGCTTTCCAAGATTAAAAGTATTAATGCTTTAGACAAGAAGGTTAAGGGAGGAATTTTATGAATTGTTCTCTCAGCCACTTTGTCTTAAATTGCAAGCCACAGTTGCCTCAAAATGGTCAAATAAGTAGTGGCAAGCAAAATCAACTTTGTGCATTTGAGGTCATCACCTGCTACAAAATTTGAAGGAAGTCGGAGTGATGCTCATCCAGTAGAGTGCTGCAGAACTACAACTGGCTGCATGCAACCTTTGATTTGACCATTCATTGAACTGTGTGGCTGTACACAAAAGCCAGTAAGAGCAGTTGCATGCTGGACCTAAGAGTGGTGAGTGGGTTCTGGACCAGATATGGCAAAGCCAAATTTATTAGACCCAATAAAAAGACACCAGTCCAAAGGTGTGCCTAGATGTTGTTCACCTCTACATAGTCATTAATGACCTGGGACACCTCTCTCTTTTGGGATGCAATATCCATCAGATTTTGGGAAGCTGACACCCTTCAGAGCTAAGGGGATGGGCAGGTAAATTGCTTAATGCTTGTTTTGCCATTTCAACTTGGAGGGAAAGATGTGGGGAATAGAAAGCTGTGAGTAGATTGAAGATTACACTCTGGAAATCTGATGTCCACCTAGCAGATCTCCTGCCTATTTTTTAGGAGCCTGCTTGTTTGCCACAAGTCCTGCATCTGTAAATAAAATAAAAATATTACAAAGAAACTATGCATCTCCACTTCATCGTACAAAATCTCACAGCACTGCACGAGAAGTGGAAACCTACAGTAACATGCCAGGGATCTCTAGGGCAGTTATCAAGAGAGAGAGATATCCTACGAAGCAGCTGTGCAATGGGTTGTAACATTTCAAATTCCTAAGCATTAAACATGAAGATTGTGGGCATTTGGGGGATTTCAACTTACATATTTTTAATTCTTTTTTTGCCACCATTTAAAAATAATATTTAGCACTGGTTTCAATCAAAGTGCCAACTACCAATATGTAAACATGCATAATATCTATTATTATTCTTCAGGTTCTAGCCCTACAAGTGCCTGCTTGTCACTCGGATTAATTGAGTGTTCTTTAGAGACATTAATCTCTGGCTCAGCTAATAGTGTCTAATCTACAGAGCAGTGAGTGAAACTGGAGAACAGGCCAGCCTTACCATTAGGCAGAGTGAGGCAGCTGCCTGAGGCACCTGACTTTGGGTGTCATGAAATGGCAGGAAATTGTCAATTATTTAATTTATTGCTGGGGAAGGGGAGAAGTGCTTATGGGACTGTCTGTCTCAGGTGCTAAATAACCCAATTGGCTCTACTGTGTTCTCTGCACCTTGATTTGGAGGAGAGCCAGGGGGACCTTTGATGCTCTGCCTCAAGCAGCCAGATATAGGAACATTAGAGGAAAGCTGCCTTACACTGAGTCGGACACTTGGTCGATCTAGCTCAGTATTGGCTACACTAACTGTCATAGGCTCTGCAGGATTTCAGACTGCACTCTCTCCCAGCCTTACCTGGATATGCTCCAATTGGCTTTAATAATGGACTACCTGAGCCACTTTCGGGTGCACACAGAAAGACACAACTCCTAAGGATGCAGGATGCTTGATAAACTTCCATCCTACACCTAGGGGACTTATGTGTAAGAAGTAGGCTTTTGTTGACTGGACAGTATACAAATGAATGCATAACACTTAATAAATTGGAGGGGGGAATTTGTGGATTGATTACTGCTGAAATTGAGGGCCAAATGTTCCACACACCATATGATACACCTGTGTCTCTGTGGTCATTTCATGTATGTGCTTTTCCTTTCATGGAAGAGATACTTGTGTGGGGAAATTGTTGAGAATGAAGTAGCCTTAGTTGTTGTTTTTTTCTTCTTGTTTTGCATTATCTTATATTGCACCCTTAGATGTAATAGTAATCTGAGACTTTTGGCTTAACAAGATAGAGATCCTGTTTTCTTCTTTTAGAAGCAGCTGCCCCTTTAAAGAAAGGGCTGCCAGTTTGGGCTGGGGGTGCAGCAATGGAGGATAGTCGAACCCTTTCTCCAGTGATCCATATATACCATGAACTGCTTGTTAGTTATTAATTTATGTACAGGCACAATATGGCCTCAGATTAACTGCTTTCTTTGTGAAGTATTTCCTGGCACTAAGCAAGCAATGATTGGGTCCTAAAGTCTAAATTTCTCCCACTTTCTCACAAAGAGAGAAAGAGAGTGTGTGTATGTGTATGTACAGCCAGAGCTCTTGGATTCAGTGAAGGATCAGCTGTTAATTCCCTGAAGCCAAATCAGGACACACACAGACTGCTTTTGTTTCCATCTCTTCAGCTTCTTAGCAGTTTCCTCACTCCTCAGATCTCTTTACTCTTTCGACAGTCTCCATCTGTCAGTGTTTATGTAGTGCTCAAAATGAAGCAAGAAGGGAACAGAAAGTTCACTGAAACATCAAGTAGGATAAGACCAAAATTTCAGTTTAAAAATCTCTCTTAATAACAACTGCACACTGCAGCTTCCTGCCTGGCTTATTTTCTTCCCTCAAAGGGGCCATTGACATTTCGGTGTACTTTAGTTCTTAAATCCATTGATTTCCTTTCCATTCTTCTCCATGAATGTGGCGAGAAAATTGGTAATGCAGTTGTGTTTTATGTAGGCAGAACATAGGGGAAATAATGTGGAAAGCCATCATATGGTAGGTATAAAGCAAAACTGATGGCTTTCCTGCTCCAGGTTATGTTTCAGTTCTTGAGCATTGGTTGGGGCAAGTCCACGCAACAAGGTCAACTGCAGGTCAACTCCAAAAAGCAATAACACAAATCAGGAACAAGGCAGAATCTAGGTGACGCTATGGTCAAAATTGAGCATAGTCCAAAGGGAAAGTTGTGGAGAAGAGATCTAGAGGTCAGCAGCACAGGCCAGTCAAGAGATAGATGGATACAGCAAAGCCACCATGTCAGGTTGCCATGGTCTGGGAGGTGAAAGCCCAGTGTTGTTCCAGCACCTACCAGACCTCAACGAGGGGCTGTATGGTCTGGTGTCTCGGGCTCCACCCAAGACCAGCAGTAAGCACTCAGTGCTGCTATTGAAGGATCCCGTACACCCAAGGAGCCATTTACTTGTAAGCCTCTTGATCCCTTTGACTTTCAGGTACTCACTCCTTTGCCAAGTGGTCACTCAGCCTGCCCTAAGGCAACATAGAATTGTAGAGTTGACAGGGATCCTGAGGATCATCTAGTCTAACCCCTTGCAATTCAGGAATATGCAGCTGTCCCATATGAGGATTGAACCTGCAAACTAGGCATTCTAAGCACCATGCTCTAACCTATGTACTAGACTTGGCCAGTAACTGAGCTGCAGTTTCTATGCCATCTTCAAACATCCTGTACAGAGCATATTTCTGTAATCAATGTACACAGTGCTTTAAAGAAGCAGCCCCCCAAATCTGTTTGCTTAGCAAGGTTTGTTTCAAATTTATTTATTTAGCAACATTTATATACCACTTAATCAATTAAACAAACAAACAAACCTCTAAGCGGTGGTCATAAAATGGTATAAAATGTTCACTTTAAAGTAGTAATAGAAACAGCAGTTCTTAATATAAAACAGTTGATTATATTAGGCCCCTAACCTAAGGAGCTTACAACCTAAGGGCCAATCTAGACAGGAGTAGCAGCTGTTGGGTGTTTGTAATCATAATCAGGATCGCAGCAGCCTCGAGGGGGGATTTAATGCCTTCCCTGCCCTGCTGCTGTCCTAACCAAAAAATGTTCCTTTGAAGCTATTATTCGCATTTGGGAGGAAATCTCCTATTATCCCCCTTCCCCAGTGACTGCTATTTCCATTTTTAAAGCCCTAAAGGTTAAGTACGAAGATGCACTCCTGTCTAGTTTGGCCCTCCTTCTTCAGCAGCAGGAGAGACAAAAATAATGGGGGAAAGGGTAATAATAATAATAGTTTTATTTATATCCCACCCTCCCTAGCCAAAGCCGGGCTCAGAGTGGCTAACAACAGTAAAAATAGCACAGTTTACATAAAATCACAGTCAATTAATTGAAATACATTCTAAAATCAATTCATTCTAAAATCAATTCAGAGTCAAATTAATGGCAACCATTGGGCTAGAGTTCTATGAGGTTTACAGAAGTAGGGGGTCAGACTGTGCCTTGGTCAAAGGCCTGGTGGAACAGCTCTGTCTTGCAGGCCCTGCGGAAAGATGTCAAGTCCCGCAGAGCCCTAGCCTCTTGTGACAGAGAGTTCCACCAGATCGGGGTCACGGCTGAAAAAGCCCTGGCTCTGGTTGAGGCCAGCCTAACCTCCCTGTGGCCCAGGATCTCCAAGATGTTTTTATTTGAAGACCATAAGGTCCTCTGTGGGACATACCAGGAGAGGCGGTCCCGTAGGTACAAGGGTCCTAGGCCGTATAGGGCTTTAAAGGTTAAAACCAGCACCTTAAACCTGATACCAGAGAGAGAGGAAAGCGCATTACCTTCGTCCAATAAAAACGTAGAGTGCAGATTTTCACGAACTTTGCATAAGCTTATTTGTATGCATGCATGCAAGTTTAGAAACATGGAGGAATTCAGTGTTGAATTAAAACAGGCTTTCATTCAGTGCAAGCATTTCTCCTTGCCCAATGAAGCAACCCCCCCCCCCCACCCCTTGTGCTGTTCTGGAGATTCTCCCTGACACACAAGAGCCAATAGGGGGCATGTACACGGGGAGAAGGTGGGGAAGTCCTGTTGCACTAGCAGAAGCCCTTTTATAGGGTCCTGTTAGTAGAGCAACTTAGTTGAATCCATCCCAATTGTTACAATTTCAACAGAAATGCAGTCTCACCATAGTGGGAGAGACAGCGACAAGGTGATTATGTGCTGCTCAGTCGGCTTTCCAGATGCTCACTGCTGATGGGCACTCCTTGGCCCCTCCTGTTGTCTCCCTTTTTAGTTCTTTGTCTTTAAACTGGGCTTGGATAAGACTTCTGTTCAAGTAGAGGACTATGCTCTGTAAAGTAGGATGCATGGCCACCCTAGAAAGAGGTTGCAATGGAAGAGATAATAATAATAATAATAATAATAATAATAATAATAATAATAATAATAATATGAGATACATATGGCAAATAAGAGTTGTGTTGGCTTAGGGTGTATTCTGGAGGATGTGGGAATGAAGGGCTTTGCTTTAAAAAGTGGGGCCTGGCTGGAGAGGTTGCACTTCCACAGGCACATACCTCCACATGTTGTGGGAATGTCCCCAAATCCAACTCTTCCGGACAGCAATCATATAAGAAATATTCAAAATAACTAAGCAAGTATTAGAAGTCACCCCAGAACTGGCCCTACTAAACATCTTCCAAAATAATAATGCCCACTCACATCATAAAGAGCTCCTAACCCACCTACTCTCAACAGCCAGAAACATCATAGCCAGGAGAGACCTGTCAAGAGTAAGCATGGAACAATGGTATCAAATAGTATGGGAAACAGCCTTATTAGAAAAACTAACCAATAAACTGAAGGAAGAAAGGCAGAGGTGGTGATCCAGGGTATAAATATAGGGATTTATACATGTTGGCTCCAGACCTGACCCTGGGCAACTCATCTTCTGACGAAGACTTACAGTAGGTCTCCCAGAACCTACATATGGCGCTGCCCTGCCTCTCAAAAAAAATCTGACAGTGTTTTAGAAGAGCACAGCATCCAGGGAGAGACCTCACCAGGTTTGCCTCCAGGGGTAGGGAAGGGGTTTCAGATTGTAGGGGAGTGGAACGATTTAAAAGCTTGCTCTTTAATCAATTATTTATTAAGATACCCCCCACAAAAGTGGTAGTATTTAATATAGAGCAGCTGATTAAAATAGTTATTGCTTTCATAAAGAAAAATCTGAAATCTGTAAGTTGTATCCAATTATCTTCCTTAGGAGTATCCAATGTCTTCATCAGAGTAGACCCATTGAACTTAATCGAGCTAATTTAATCATAGCCATTATTTTTAATGGGTCTACTACCCTGACATTAGAGACCATCCCATATACATACTATTTGGCTTAACTGATATTTCTGCAGAAAAACACTGTGTATATAATGTAGTTTCAAAGCCTGCTGTTCTTAAAGTACTGTACAATACCATTGACATTTGCCCTCTAGTGGATTTAGGAAAGAAATGCACCTTGTGGACTTGAAATTGAAACGTGAGGCGATGTATTCAAATGTTTTGCACTCCTGGTTCAGAGTTGTAGGGCTACTCTGGAAATGTGAGAGGAGGACCTGAACTGGGCGATTCTTTCGCTCTAATTTCCTCCCTACACATGGCTGAGGATTATGCCTTTGCACCCCACCTACTGGATGCACCTGCCCTGCCAGATACCTTTGTTGGGTGTAATGTTTGCATTTGCTGTACTGTAGATGTATGAAATCCAATGTGCTTAGGCTTGAGAAGCATGACTCTGTTCCCACCTACAATCTTTTATTTATTTAAAGAATTTTCACACCTTCACTCAAAGAGAGTTCTCAGAGTGACTTGTAGTTCACTAAAACAAGATAGTCCCTGCCCTCCAGCTTATGATATAAAAAGACACAACACAAAAGGAGAATGAACTGGGGGAGCTGAGGAAATAAGCAGACTCAGGAACAAGTTCTTCATTATCAGTTCTTCTGCTGGCCAGTTGGGGTGGACCCTCCGATGAACTGGCCCTGCATCCCGTCTTTTCCCTCCTTTGCTGTAGCTTGATGTGATGCAGGGTGGGGAACGTCTGGTCTATGGGCAAAACTTGGCTCACTAGGCCATTTTGGGGGAACCACACCCACCTGTCCTACACCTGTTGGCATGCATAATGTTAGTGTGAGGCAGGTTAAAGACGTGTCTTCAAAAGAATCCTCGGGATCCTAAAGTGGGCTTCCATTTGCTACTTTGCTGGAGCAAGGCGTCTTTGTAACCCCGCCCCCCATGTCAATGGGCAGTAGGAGCACACCTTGCGCAAGAAGGGAATGGCAAGGCGAAGCGTGAGGAGGCTTGCAAAATGGTGTGATAAATTCCCTCTCCTCCCCTTTTGACATCTGATATTGTGGAGAGAAAGGAGATGGTGGGGAGGCTTGCAATGCCCTTTGCACCGTGGTTTGCAAGCTTGGGAGCCCCATGCAAGGGATTATGACTGGTGGGGCAATCTACCTGTAAATTATGTAACATCAAAGTTAGTGCTGGGTAAAGATCTATTATTATTATTATTATTATTATTATTATTATTATTATTATTATTATTTATACTGCCCTTCATCCATAGATCTTAGGGCAGTTCACAACATAAAATTGCAGTAGAAAAAAACACTAAATACATAATAAAAATAAGAATAAAAACAAACCAGTTATCCCTCCTCCTGTGGACCCAAAAAGGTCCCCCCTCCCCGATGTAATGGTTAAGAGTACGCATCAGTTCTGGATGTGCTGTGTGGATTACAAGGTGAATCAAGGTGATTCAGAGATCTTCACATTTCCAAGTAGAATCTGGGACTCCTGAAGTTCCCAAGTTGCCCTCTGGTCTCACTTGTCCGAAAATGGCACAACCATTTCTCTCCCACCCTGCAAAATAAAACCAAGCAGACTGGAGAAACGCCCAGAGCTGGAGAGAAAAGAGGCTGGAGAAGTGGGGAATATTTTGTTTCAACAGAGAGGTCTAGCTTTTAATCACAGTGGATTATTTTCATGAGCACTTCAATCACATTTATTTGGGAGAGGAATTTTAAAATATATGTGGATGTATGCCTTTTCCAGTGACTGGAATTAAAGTGATTATTAAGTACTGGCATCCTACCCAATCTTTCATGAGGAATTATGCTATTTCTCTTTACCCCAGCCCCCGTTTTCCCAAAGCAGGTCTATTTAGAGATCTCTGAGGGCAGAGAGGGCACATCCCCAAAAGTCCATGGCACAGCACAGGGCACAATGTCAGCCCCCCCCCCAACGCTTTGGGAAACATGATTGCTGTAGGAGGGAGGGATATTCTGCCATTTTTGAACAAAAGGTGGTTTATAATTTTAAAAATAAATTCTTAGTTTGCAGCATACCCAAAGTTCCAATTTAAGTATTTTACCCAAAATATTTCATGTAAAGCAAAGGAGCAGGGTGAGAGAAATTACTGTACATAATCTAAATCACTGGTTTATTTTTGTCATTCTTCTTCTTCTTTACATTTTTCAGCTTTTTAAACTGTCTCCAGCTTTTGTTGTTAGTTTTGCCTTGATTGAGTTTTAATCACCATCAGGGATGCACTAGACATTTATGTAAGTTAAATAAACAATTCCAAAAGCTTTCTTAATATTGGAAGATGCAGATTACAGATTCTTCATTACTTCTCAAAGTGAAGTGGGTACTTTTATTTCTATTTACCTTACCACCCCCCTCCACTTTTGATTTACCCTTTTAAAAGAAGCTAAGTCCTAATCACTCTTACAAAAAATGGGACTTTGCCTAGTGATATATAATCCTTCTCTCAAGTATTTTATCATCTCATCTTTAAACATGAAGAGGCAAGAGATGTAAATCCCATACTAAATGAAGCCCTGTAGGAATATTTTGTATGATTTATTCAGAAAGCTCAGGTGTCTTAATGCATTTTGATGTGATCAGGGGAAGTTTTGCGCCACAAAAGCTAAGCCTAAGGAGGCTCAGAATTCTCTTGTTGGATCAGATGAGGGTCCATTTAACCCAATATTACATTTTCAACAGCAGCCAAACCACATGCCTCCTGGAAGTTCACAAGCAGGTTGTGTGGTGGCTTTCCTAGTTGTGTCTAGCATTTGGCATCCCAAGAAATACAGCCTCTGAACAGGGATGTTTCTAGGTCAGCTTTAGCCATTGGCCTTAAAAGCCAGTGTAAGTACTGTAACTCATAACCTATTGATATTCTGTCTTAACAGCTGCCCTACTAAAACTGTAGAGGCCAATAGGCTTTCCATAGGAAAAGACTCCTGACTCTTTTATTGGCCTATCGTTTCCTTTTATATAAAGATTGCTGCCTCTAAAATCCTTGAACCCTTCACTAGTGCTAGCAGCTCTATTAAATCTTCTTTATTGAATGCTTTTAAATGTAGCTCCTGGGATTACCGACTTCCAAGCATGATCTTACCACAATGAGATAAATCACCAACATATTAACCTCTCTCTATTAAATGCACATCACCCAAAGGCATTTTGCTTATGACAGAAACCATACATCAGGAGCCTGGATTTCTAAAGCAGCAATTTACCCATTTCTGTTAGAGGGGAACACAATGGCCCACCCTCAGCAGCAACCATCTCTGGAGTGCAGTTATGTCAAATATTTATTAGCGGCAGAAATATTCGACATGATATTTCAGAGTTAAAAGCCCAAGCTGAGTTTTATAGCATCCCTTCATATGCAAGTAAAAAGAGTATTAGAGTAAATGCACGGCCTTTTAAAGACTGAGAAGCCCAAGGGCAGAGTCCCCTTCTTTCTCATTGCATTTCTTCCTACAGCTGGTGGGGAGAAAATACCTAAATATGCACATATATTTTCAAAAGCATCGTTTTTAAAATATCTTTTTTTACATCAGAAGCATTACGTTCCGATTTTTGTCTCTTCAAATCCAAAGGGAAAAATTAGACTGACTTGTAATGTATCCAGGATTCTTTTCTTGGTGGGGCCCAATGCCACGGACCACTGTATTCACGGGCATGGTGTCCACTCCACACAATATAGCACCTTGTGGCAACATGCTTCTACATTTTCTCTCCTGCTGTGTAACTGTGTGTCTGTCTTACCAATCTGTGTGTGTGTGGCAATCTAGCTGTGTGAGAATCTTTGTGTATATCTATATATAATCTGCACACATTCCATCACACTTACAAGCTTAGAGTGGCAGGAAATCTTCACAACTGTGAATCTGACAGCACTAATGCAAACAGTGCTGCTTCAAACAAGAGATATCATGAACTCCAATGAAATGTTATTTGGAGAAATATTTTAAAAATGAACAACACAGGAAGCTGCCATATACAATCTGACCATTAGGTCCATCAAGCTCAATGCTGCCTACCCTGACCAGCAACAGTCCTCCAGGGTCTCAGGCAGGAGCATTCCCAATCTTATCTTGAGATATCAGGGTTAGAACCTGAGACCTTGTATGTGAAAGTCAGATGCTCTACCACGGAGCCACCCCTTATAAAGAACAAAGGGAAGGGGAAGCCCAGATGCTCAAATACAGTTCAGCAATCCCTGTTAAGAATGCCATATTAGGTATTTCCTGGCATTACCACCCATGCCAGAACACTGACATTGTTGCTTCCTGATTTGTCAGGAAGGGAGCCCCCATGATCTCAGAAACATTGATGAACGTTTCATGGAGTGTAGCAGTGGTGTCTTTGCAGAGTGTCTTTGGCAGGGGGAAGAGAAATGGATAACCTTGAAGATGGCTTGGCTACCCACTTTGCTTCTCATGCTGTCACTTTCCACATCAGCTAAATTTTTTATTATTTGAAATTTGAACTGCACAAATGTTTCGGGAACTGCACATTCCCCACCCCCAAAGCTTCCACTTGCACATTATTTTTTACAAAAGGCCTGCTACCCACAGCCCAGTTAATGCCTTCCACAGTTGAAATGTTGACTGGTAGAAACAGTGCCCAATGCATTTTGTTCTTTACGCAGTTCCTGGGTGGGGCTTTCAGTAATGTAGACAAGTAGGAAACAGTAGCCAACTCATTCCTCTTCCCACACAGAGCATGGATAAGTGTTGGTAACACAGGTAAAGGAGACCCACACAATTCTATTTCATGGCCATCACTTCTGTTGGCAGTCGATAACCCATGACTAGTTCAGAAAGAATGAGGAATGTATTTTGACTGGAGCAGGAAGATAATCCCTAGGAAAGCAGTGGTCACAAATATGAGATTGGGCTGTTCTGGCATGCACTACTGCATATATACTATATTAAACCATAGTTACCTTAAATATGCAGCCAAGGAACCAGTGGGGGGAAAAACAGTCGAAGGAAAGGTTGAAACTCTTTAGATTATCAAAAGGAATTATTTCCCCTAGAGACAATGGGTTCTGCAGCATTTTTACAGGTGAGGGGTTACAGATAGCACTGCAGTGGAAGAGCTTTGCTGGAGACCTTGGAGAGCTCCTGCTTTTCAGGGTAGACAACACTGGACTAAATGGCCACTGGCCTGATCCTGTACAAGACAGCTTCTTGTGTTATGTTAAATGAGGTGCTCTTGCCCTCAACTGCTTTTATTATACAGTGGTACCTCGGGACGCGGGTGGCGCTGTGGTCTAAACCACAGAGCCTAGGGCTTGCCAATCAGAAAGTCGGCGGTTCGAATCCCCACTATGGGGTGACCTCCCGTTGCTCGGTCCCTGCTCGTGCCAACCTAGCAGTTTGAAAGCACGTCAAAGTGCAAGTAGATAAATAGGTACTGCTCCAGCGGGAAGGTAAACAGCGTTTCCGTGTGCTGCTCTGGTTCACCAGAAGTGGCTTAGTCATGCTGGCCACATGACCCGGAAGCTGTACACCGGCTCCCTCGGCCAATAAAGTGAGATGAGTGCTGCAACCCCAGAGTCGGCCACGACTGGACCTAATGGTCAGGGGTCCCTTTACCCTTTACCTTGGGTTACAGACACTTTAGGCTACAGATGCTTCAGGTTACAGACTCCGCTAACCCAGAAATAGTACCTCGGGTTAAGAACTTTAGTTCAGGATGAGAACAGAAATCATGTGGTGGCGGCGCGGTGGCAGCGGGAGGCCCCATTAGCTAAAGTGGTACCTCAGGTTAAGAACAGTTTCAGGTTAAGAACAGACCTCCAGAACGAATTAAGTTCTTAACCTGAGGTACCACTGTATAGGCCAAGTGTATATTTTCTTAGCATCAACTGACAAAAGCACAAGCAAAATCATATGCAGATTTATGAAAAATAATTTTATTATGTAACACCTTGTTTTTAACAATGTTGATTTCTTTTAAAATTCAGAATACCTGCGTCATTCATGTAAAATAGTTTGATACAGTACATTGTATGGTATAGTTTTTCCTCAAATTCTAAGGTTCTCCTAACACCTTAATCCTTTGCTTTAATAAGGGAGACCCTAAAGCAACGTGCGAACATATTTAAAAATAATTAAAATTTAAAATCCACTACATCAAGCCAGCTCTCAAAAAATCATGACAAAAATATCTGAATGAATGCTGCACTGCTTGTTTGTTTGCAGGGAACGTCACTCATGCTTTTTTTTAAATTCCAAGCATGCTCACAAATCAGTTAACACCAACAGGAAAAATAAAACACTGTCTATGACAATCATTTTAGTTGGTTGCTGAACCAAACAGGTTTATCTCAGTAACACACTCATTTACTATCAAATAGCAGCTTTAATACCAGTCAAGTCATAGATTTGAGAACAAAATAAACATATGCTGAAAATTAATCTTTGGGAGGCTTGTAAATCTGCTGGAAAAATGCTCATTTTTTGTGTCTTTAAAAAAATCTCTCTCTAGCAAATTTGTTGGTCATAAAACATTGATCAATGTGGAAAATGAATCAACCCACAAAAAAGTCACTAAAAGTCAATGTATATAAAAAAAATTCTCAATTGGAGCCACGGTTAGTTTGCTTTCATCTCATTAACACATACTGTATGCTTCAAATACCAGTTAAAGAGATTTTGCGTACTATTGGTCAGATAACGTTGTTAACATCAATAGAATTCACAACAACAAAAATGCTTGCCCCTAGCACATTTCACAGCTTCAACTGCTACAGACTGTCACTGAAAACAATGCATTGGTCAGTCTGAACCATGTCAAGTAAACTATGGGAGTAGCATATCCACAACACAAACTGTGCTAGTACTTTCTTTTCAAGTCTAATTCCATAATGGGTACAATCTGAGGGAGCCACTACTCCCAGCCTGTGAAAAGTAGTGGAACTTGGCTATCAGACATTTTGAAAATGTGATAGTTTACAGTACATTCTTGCAGCCCAACGCCAGGTTCCAGGCAGACAGCAGCACGGCCAGTCCTGCAGCCTTAGCAACAGTGCATTGACTTTATTTAGGTGCAGCTCAGTACCGGTGCGTCTGGTGAGAGTACTGTGGAGGCTGCTGGGAGGTAGTTGAATATCCCATGCTGCTCTGTGGCTGTGATGTGCTTGGTCCAGGGTTTGGATAGGCAGCATGGGGATTGGAACGCTGAGCAACGCATTGGAGGGGGGGGGGAGAGACAGAGAGAGAGAATATTACATATGTGGCTGGTCAAATGCTGCCATGTTTAACACAATGGAAAAGACAACTATGGCAGCTATTTCTACAGCTCTAGAGATTGTTGCACCATGGATTCAACTTATGTAGCTAATTGTTAAGAGGGTGGGAAATGAAACCAGACCAACAGCTCTAAACCATGGGTTGTCCATTATCTGTTTTGAGACTCAAACCACAGTTCAAGTTCTTCATACCACAGTGTGGCATGATGTATGAACTGAACTAGTTAGCAATGACACACTGTGCAGGTCTCCACTGGTGCCTTTTGACTTGAATCAGTTGCGTTTAACAATTAAAACATATATTCAAATAGATTTTAAAAATACAACTTTTAGTAGGTATGGACATAACAGCTAATATAAATGATTCACAGTACCATAACAAAACTGAAAGCTGAAAACAGAAATACCTGATAATCTGAGGTCATGATAAGTCCACCTGAGGTAGTGGTAGGAGGAACAACTCTCACTTTTTTCAAGGGAGGCCCTTGCGTATGACTGTTGTCTTGGTTCCCTGGATGACCAGTTCCATTTGTGTGGTTATTGCCCTGCTGCTGGTTCTTCTCAATTTGTTAAAGAAAAAAATGTAAGATACAGCTCAGAGGGAGTTCATGGGTAGGAAGCATCCAGTCTTGTGTAAAGCTAAGTCAGGCACAAAGCCACTAATGACTTAATAATAATTACCTTACTATTTCCACATAATTATGCAAACAAATTAAAATCAAATATAAACATACCACACAGCCCTATCATAACTATTTATTCAGAGGTAAGCCCAATTTATTTGCCATGTTTTCAACTATGCATTTTAAGATTATAGCCTTATTCAAAATAAGTTAACATGAAAGGAACTTGGAATCATCACTTTCTAGAGTTGCAGATAATAAAAAGACTTCAAATTAGGTACCATGAAAATGCTCAAAACCTTATTATTCTACAAGCCATGGATCAGATCTGATTACTGATTTTTTTCTATATTATTTATGTAAACTGAAATGTTGCAGAAGTTCTCAACTTCTTGCCATGTCTGATGTATAGAGTTGGAATGGCCCATAATTAATGTTAACTTCTATCCATATTAATTAATCTTCGTCTGATATTATTAATTTATTTTATGCTATCATTCTTATCTTGGCAGGAAATGGTTCAATAAAAGTAGTAGCAACAATCAGGGACATATATGTAGAAGTATGGAATAATAAATCATGTACTCTCAGTAACTTGAATGCTTGAAATAAGATCCATTAACCCTATCATAAATATGATTGCCTTAACAACTTGTACTTATAAAATTGTCCAACCTGATTAACAAAAGACACCTCCTAGATGTATTTCTCTCATCTTAACCTTCAAATAAATACCTACTTTGTCTCCTTTATCATCAGGCTCTTCTTCAGTTAAAAATTCTCGTTTTGGGTATGGGATTTGACAACCTGCAAACACACTGCAAACATAAAAACAAAAAGAAGCAATCATTTTTTGTGTGTAAGCAAAGAGCATAAATCCCTACTAGAAAAAAATTGTGTCCCATAATTAATAATGGTAATAAAATGGTTTTCATCCTGGTTCAAGCTGCTTTATGTGTCACTTGCTATTTGTGATTTTAGTCTTTGAAGTGTTCCAAGTATGACAGTTTGTTCTGAAAGGCTATCAGTTTCTTCAGTAAGAGAGAAGATCTCCAGCTATCAATTAAATACACTGCTTATAATACAGAGTTTAGTAATGGACTATATTACAGCCCAAGCACAAGTTTGCCTGTGCATAGACTTGCAAGCCTCCATTTTACTAAGAAGCCAAGTGACACAGTTTCCTAGCTGTTTTTACCATATACCAGCAAGTCATCCCAAACACGTTTTTCTGGCTAAGACAAGCTGAAAAATGCTGTGCCCCATTTCTATACAAGACTGGAAATACTAAATTCTATGATGATTCATCTCTTCTTGCTCATATGTCTTGCCCCCTAACCTATTTTGTACCATAGTTTTATTTTCAAGTAATATTTCCCATGCAAATAAAGCTAAAGTTATTGCAAGCTGTCTTCAGTTCCATGTTTCCCAATTCCATGTTGAACTTTTTGCTAAGGAATCAATGAAGAGACTGCATATCTAACGTAAGGACAACTGTTATGGATCACCTACCTGTGACCATGTAAGCCATTATCATTTGATTTATACTCTATCTGTAGGTCTATTTAAAATTAACAGTAGCAACATGTGCAACATTATAAAAGAACAGCAAATAAAAGCCAATCAGAAACCAGTAACCCATTTCACCCCCCCGCACAACTGCATATAATCTTTGTAGAGGGGCTGTGCCAATCTTCTTTGAATGTTCAAGTTTTAATTCTCATGCTTTTCTTTTTTTTACTGTATCAGCCTGCTGTTGTGACCAATGGACCACTTTAAAAGTCCTAGCTGGAAATAATGATTAATTTCATCTTGTGAACTGCCCCTGAGATCTGTTGATGGAAGGGTGGTAGAAATCTTATTGGTATCACATTCCAAAAACATATTCCAACCGAAAAGCTATTGGAGCACATATTAACTTAAATTCCTCAGTGGGCTATCAAGGAAGCCCTATAGGAGAAACAGAAGAAATGCATACGTGAAAAAGTGGGCTCATTAACAGAAGAGAAAAACAAAATCCAAAAAATGTCTAAGTGAAATACTGGGCTCCTAGTGACTGTCTAAGTGAATACTGGTGCCGGGGGCGGGAGGGATGTACCCCAAAAGTCTAATAGCCATTAAAAAAAATGAGTATTATAAATAAGAGAGTCAGGGTTGTATGTTTGCCCTATCAATGTTAACTCAGGCATTTGATAGTTTCACTTTCTTATTCATTTCAACAGGGCAAATCAGACTCCTGATAGCTTAGAAAGTTAAATGCAAGTTAAAGGTTTATTTAAAAAAACAACCCAGAAAATGTAGGGGAAAGATGGAATACCACATGACAACGGATCCCATAATTGTTGAGGAATAAAGGGAGTATAAAGGGGCTCAGGTTTGCTAAAAAAACAACAACCAAAAAAACACCTTAAACAAATATTTCAAATAGCTACTAAGGTCCCCATTAATTTGGGTGGGACAACCCTTTTGGGGACTTGTATGGTGATGATAAGAGATAGAAAGATGGCAGAATAAGAATCCAGAAAGATATGTATCAGAAGTAATTGATATTGCAGCATTCTACAGTGGGTGATAGAAGAAGCAATAGTTTAGACCAGTATGTGTTAGGGTGGATTTACTCCCAGCAGTGAAACTGAATTCACTAAACACCCATTCAAATCCAGTTTACTAGTAATCTCTCCCATGGAGTGTTGAGGTAAAGAGAGATAAAACATTCCTCAGAAAGGCCCAGGGACACCACGCTATTATGTTGCACATTTATGTTATTACACTAATACTCCAATCTTCCTCTGAGGAGCTCAAAACAGCTTAGAAATGGTCCTAGGCGATCTCCTATGAAGTTTACAAGGCCAGCAATAAGCTCCTTAGCTTCTGATGCAGAATACATCATACAGCTTCAGACCACTGTGCTTGTTTACTTGGTATTGTATAGAGAGTTTATTGGGTATACTGACTTACACACAATATGTTCTGCAGCCTATTTATACCTTTCAAGTAGGTCAAGTACTTCTGATAGCCTCTTTAAAGCTCTTCAGTTAAGTATTCATATTCTGCTATGGGACTGGAATGTAAAACCCCTCTGGCTGTGTTTTGCCTTGCCTAACAAGTTGGGGCAATGAGACCCAAATATGTAATCAGTACACACTTTGAACTGGAAGAAATAGAGAAATTAGTCATGAAAGATTTTATAAAAATCTGTGCATTAAAAAATAATCAGGTCATTAGTGATGTAGAGGTCCACCAAGAAGATCGCAGAAGACACTGAAATTGCAGTTATTTGCAGTTTTTGCAAATTTTATTCTGCTTCTACACACACACACACACACACACACACACACACACACAAAAACTGGCTACCTTTAGTCTTCACAACCAAAGATTGAATGCTGTGCATATTTATCCTGTTGTTTTAAAAATGTGAGATCAAGGATCATGGATGTGTCTTCCATACTCTACCTCCTTTCCTATCCATAATTGGTAGGGACAGAATAATTTTTGCAAAATGCTATGTTTTTGGCAGTGCTTGCACAGTTTAACTGATGGGCAATTATACCTATTGTTTTGCATACAGATCTCTACCGCTATTAGTATCTAAAGATTTTTCTAATAAATTGAGATAGCAATTTATGATTTAAAGAAAAAAGGGATATTTCCAAAGGGCAGTTTAGGCTACACCAAACAAATCACATGATGGAAGAAAACCAAGTTTGTTCCAAAGTCAGTATGTGCCTGTGAATTTCATTTTCAGAAAGGCTGCACCCATTGCACATACATATGTGTAAAACATCAGAGAGCAAATTGGGTGCATAAATCATCAAATTAAGGTTGAAATAGTTTTACCGACTTGCCAGTGAAATATTCTTTGACACAAAAGAAATAGTCATGTCTTTCAAATACGAACTTTAAAGTCTTGCCTACATATTGAGAATACGGATGTTTAAAAAGCAAATCGTTATATTTAAAAAGAAAGAAAGTGCATGAATATGCCCTACATCCAGACTTTGGTTGTGAAGTTGGAAGGCTGTCCCCATCCTCACCATAGTCCACCCATCAAGTTTTCAAATAAATATAAACTAATTATAGAATGTCATCTATAATTTCAAGTGGACCTGCAGGCAGTTAGCAGTTGACTATGAAGATCTATAGCATGCATAATCAACCTGTCAGTGAATAACAGGATTATTGCTATGACTAATGGGATCAAAGGCTCAGGACAAGATTAATAGGAATATTACTTCAAAATGGCAAATGGCACAGTAAAGCCATTTCTTATAACTTATCAAGAAGGAGCATCTCACTTGTTATTTTCAGAACATTCCTCCATTCCACACCCACCAAGTCACGCTGTGACACTGAAAGCAATAAAGCATTTAAAGAGCTGCACAGATAGTATCTAGTAAACTGACCACTTACTCAGATGTAGGAAGTGGATCTTCTAAGAAATAAGGATCCTGCATAGCCTGTTCTGAGGTAATTCTCTTTATTGGGTCCATAGTAAGCAATTTCTGTAGCTATGCATAGTTAAAAACACAAGACATTCAGTGCTGTCAAATCAATCAAGAAAATATTTCACCACAATGTGAATATACAAAGCTTCCTTATATGCTTATAAAGTCTAGTTAGCTCAGTGGCAGAGCTTATACTCTGCGTACAGAAGGTACTAGGTTCAATCTCCAGAATCTCCAGGCACGGCCGGGAGAGACCCCCATCTGAAAACTTGAAGAGCTGCTGACAGAATATTGAGCTAGATGGACCAATGATATCAGTATAACCTGGTTCCTAATAATCTAGGCTTCCATAATCTGAGAATTAGGCTTATATGATCTATAAAATACTACCCATGGAAAAGCTGCAGTTACAACACTTACTTGCTCACATAAATGGGCCACAGAGCATATCACACCTATAATGCAGTAGGTTTAATTTCTACTGTACTGTACAAACAATTCAAGGTTGTTAATGTTAGAGGCCCATCACACTATATAAGTACAACCTCTCACTGTGCTTTCCAATATACTTAACATTCTTCCCAAGTATTCTGGTAGTGAACCTAGCCCATGCGATAAAAGCACATGGTGAAATGGTTTTGGATTGCTGGGTTTAAGGCTGTGGGGGGTAAAAGAAGAAGAAGAGTTTGGATTTGATATCCCGCCTTTCACTCCCTTTAAGCGGCTAACATTCTCCTTTCCCTTCCTCCCCCACAACAAACACTCTGTGAGGTGAGTGGGGCTGAGAGACTTCAAAGAAGTGTGACTGGCCCAAGGTCACCCAGCAGCTGCATGTGGAGGAGCGGAGACGCGAACCTGGTTCCCCAGATTACGAGACTATCACTCTTAACTACTACACCACACTGGTTCTCAACCACACTGGTAGAGGATATCCTTGCTTTGTATTTTAGCAAATTTACCCCTTCCAAATTTATGCATAGTCATAAAAAATAATACCTTGCAAGTGATCAGGCTGTGTTAGAGATTTGTTCTTAGTTTTCTTTAAAAAAAATCTGGCCAGATTAAAGAAAAACACTGGCTTTAGGGCCAGCAGCTAAAAGGCAAAAAATAATTTTCTTAATCAAAATATTAACTGAATCTGGTCATCTAATACTCCAGTCAATTTATATACCTATTCACAGCCAACAGTTGTCACCTCATGCTTAACAAAAGAGGAGGAGTTGGTTTTTCAAAAATAATAACAGTAAAAACAGGGCTCCTTGTGCTCCCTGGGAAAATACTAGCATCTTTAGATCATTTCAGTCATTAGATTTGTTCTTTCATGCCTACTTTCAGAAGTCCTTATTCTTAAGGGTACTTGAGTATTCTCTAAAATAAGGCTTGCAGCTGTTTTACAATAGAAGGTGTTAAGATAGCATGTTGGATGTAACAGGATTCTGAAGCATATACAATGATAAATGGCCTTCTGGGATGAGGAAAAGCCATATCCTTAAGCTACCCTATTACATGATAAATTTGCTACTACACCCAGTCTTCAAACAACTCAACATAAGGAACAGACTGAGTATACAAACAAGAAGAACAACCTTCTCAGTGGCAGCCCCAGTCCCATATTTCCCTTCCATAGTAGGGAGGTACACAATAAATGAGCAAGATAATGGAAGGAATATTGGGCCAGAGTCAACTAAACTATTCCACTAGCAGGAACCAATACAAGGCTTTCCCATCTCCTCACGCCACATCATGCCTCCCCCTAATCTGCTCTGGAGGGTCAGGAGAACCCCCAGAACAGTGTGCGCAGGAGAGAGGGGAGATTGTTTCACTGGGAAAGCAAAGCAATCTCCTTAGCACCACGGTGAATTCTACCATTAACTATCACTTGACCACAGCTGTCTGTTGATACAACTAATAGCTAGCCAAATTACCAGGTTGTCAGGACATGTTAAAAAAGGAAGGAAATCTACTGCCAGCATACGTGCTGTAGAAATGTTAAAAACTGACTTAATGCCTAGCACTTGGGAGTAGTAAACTATTAATTAGATCATAGGGTTTTACTCTGGACATGAATTACTATGAAATATGAAATGGCACAGAAATTCAACTTTACAACCAATGCTTTTGTGAAGAGATGCAATGAAAAGCAATTTAAACAATTCAAATTAATGCTTCCAGAAACTCTGAAAAAATTTGATACTATCCAAGTCTTACCAAGTGGAATGCTTTGCTATCTGGCTTAACTTTATGTTTTTCCATATATTTGATAAGGCTGCAGTTGGTATACCTGAAAGAAAACAGTAAGTCACAACAATGCATCAAATTGAATAGAAAAGTACAAATCTGGAGGACAGGATAAAACCAATAGGGCTTGCTAATGAACTCGGTTGTGCTGAATTGTCTGGTCCATCTGTGATTCAAAAGGGTGCCAGCACTGTAAAAGTAGCCTGAGGCCACACACTGTTTTTAATAGCAGCCACATGGAAATGACTTCCCATTATTACAGATTTGGTTAGCAACCAGTATCCCTCTTGTACAATATTAGATGCACATACTTCTAGTAGCTATGCGTTTGATAATGCTTAAAACATAATATTATGAAACATAAAAAGTCAATCCTTTAAAGAATAATAGATTTTAATGCAACAAACTGTCTCTTTAGCCAAGACACTAATTTTATATGTGCTATGTTGCTTCAAATGTATCTATACAATGAGAAAATTAGCAGTTATTGCTTGTTTCAAACAGCTTCAGAAAACCAAGCAGAACACACAAGGATCCACTAAACCAAGAAGGGCCAGTACAGATCCCTTCAAACTTATTGGCCTCCACTGGGCTTTTTCACAAACAACATGGTTATCAATACAAACCTGTAGTGTGACATGAAATACCTGTTCCCAGCCAAGTTCCCTGCTGTTCTCAGAAAACTCAGAGGTGCAACTATCTTTGTGGGGAAGGGGTGGTCACCAGAGAGAGGAAAGAGGCAATTGCCAAGGAAGCCTGGTTCCGAACCCCTGATGCAGTAGAAATCATCACAATTACTTAGATCTTTGCAAAACTTACGTGTTTCTTCGAAAATCTTTCATTAACGTTGAATGTTCAGGCATCTTTTTAATATCTTCCCAATCTTTATCTATGAATTGAATATTAATAGCACTCTTTCATCTTTCTCTACATAGGGAATAGGACATCATCACTTGCACATTCAAAACCATAATTCACTCTCCTCTTTATATGCCAAACTTTGCCTTCTGATCACCATTGATGAAGATGAATATGAGTGGACAAAATATCCTCTCTCAGTCGCCTCAGCAACACTAGATCAGAGTCACCAAAGAGACACCTATTTTTAATATAGACCAAATTTTGCTATGGAAGTAGGCAAAGCGGTGCACAATGAAATTAACACACTAGGTCTGAATCCCCAACATGATGCACATGGGTGCACCCCAGAGCCTACCTACCAAGGCCC
This sequence comes from Podarcis muralis, assembly GCF_964188315.1. Taxonomy (NCBI): domain Eukaryota; kingdom Metazoa; phylum Chordata; class Lepidosauria; order Squamata; family Lacertidae; genus Podarcis; species Podarcis muralis. Next base: position 26,571,083 of record NC_135658.1, on the reverse strand, counting down.
TTTGCCCCTCCCCTCCCAATTGTTTAATTTTTAAAAAGTGAACTTTCACCTATTTGTTTTTTGGGGAGGGGCAGCTGCCTGCTTTGTGTTTTTGTCAGTTTGGGGTGGGAGTGGGGGCTCTGAGCATCACCAGCTTGTCTTCTGTGAAAAATGTATTTTGTGAGCCCACAAAATATTTAAAAATATGCCTAGTCCAAAATGTCTGAGGACTCCTGCAGTAAATACTACTATCAGCCCTCAAGATTTTGTTTCTTTTTATCAAGACAATAAGAATTTTCAAAAAATTAACAAATGGGTGGGGATCAATTTCACAGTGTTCTTTGTAGGCCGTGCATTGACCTATGCACATCCACAAAAAGATCAGGCATATTGACGTTTTCCAATGATTACTGTAGCTTCTTTCAAGCCTACTAGCTTTTCAGTAAATATTATGGCACAAAGAGTATGTCAGTCCTATTAAAATGGTACTAGAGATACGTATAGGCTGGAGTACATCAGTAATGAATGTATAGAATATGTACCTGCAGGAAATCCCATTACATTGAATATTCTGTCCAGCTGGTCATGATGATATGGATTACTAGTTTTTATGTCCTCTTGTCGGCAGTGGAATATTGGCTCAGATGTTAGCAGCTCTGCAAATATACACCCTATAGCCCAAATATCTTTACGAAAAAGGAGGAAGGAAAAATCAAATAGACTTTTCTGAAAGAAGAAAGCATAGTCTAAAGAACAGCAGCAGAGGTTACACATGGCCTCTCAAAGCAAGCAACTCTGTTTAAGTTATATGTACATTTTCTACAGACAATTCCATTTCCCCTTTATTCCTTAAGATTTTACACATGACCCCATGCATTTAAAAATTGAACATTTTGCTGAGGTTAAAGGAATGTAGGCCAAACTAATGTTATGCTAAATGTGCAGCTTCCACAATAGCTGAACATTTAGCTCTACCTCTCGTTACACACTTGTGTCTCTGTCTCATATAACATTCAATTTTTCCCTACTTCCTCTTCTCATTACCATCAGCCAATAACCTGGAGCATGAAAGACACACATAGAACACAGGCAGCTAGATAGGCTGCTACTGTACTTAGCAAAATCAATGCATTATTAATTTTAACACTGATACTAGAGAAAAATGAGCAAAAGAAGACTATGCAAACTGCATTGTTTTCGTTTTAAACCATAATTTCATATATAGCAAAGCAGGTATCTGCATTGGTGGTAACTAGCCAGGAAGACATAAGAAGCTGTCTTGTCCTGTTGGTCCATCTTGCTCAGTATTGTCAACACCCCACTGACAGCAGGACCCCAGGATTTCAGCCAGTAGTTTCCCCAGACCTACACAAAAGTATCATGAACTGGAACTGGGGACATTTGTAATGCTAAGCAGGTGCTCTATCATTGAGCTATAGTCCCTTCCTTACAGATCTTCAGCTCATGTTGGATGGCCACTGTTAGGGATTGATTAGAAAAGGATTGAAAATAAGACTGTCAGAACTGTAATGCTTTTATTTAAATCTAAGGTCTCTTTGCATTTGGAAATTTGATGTGCACCTCTGCTTGCTCCATCTCAAAAAGGATATAACAGACTTGAAAAGGGTGTATATCACAGCAATCAAGGAACTGAATCATGGCACCTTCCCCACAAGGAGAGGCTGAAGGTGGTGGGAGTTTAAAGGGGACATACGAAAGATCATCACTGGGGAGAAATTTCTTTCTTTCATAATACTAGCACTTAAGACTCCATGAAACTGATTGTCCTCTACTGTCAGACAAAATAAAGTGCTTCACCAACATTTTGAATTCAGTCAATGAGGGCTTTTGCACAGTTACTTCTAGTATCGAGGACTTGGATAAAAGAAAGTGCTCAAAGGCACACTGAAAAAATAGGTATTTTCAATAGTATTTCAACCAAACCAAACAGGTTGTTTCAAGCTCTGGGTACAAGTCTACTAAAATCAAAGGCTTGCAGGCAGACTTGTGAAAGCTGAACGATCCCTCCAGAATTGTATAGGATATGGAGGGGTGCTGCTATCTGAGAAAAAATTGTGGAGGCACCTTGTGAGAGCATCATGCTGCTTGGGCATGTCTGGATCAAAGCCAAAACATTCCTGACACTATTCAATAATGCCAATCAGTCTTCAGAATTAAACGTTGCTGGCATTTCTTATCTAATTAGTGAAACCATCTGTAAATTCAACGTGGTCTTTGCCAGTTAAGTGCCCTGAAGTACTTAAGAGTGATGCACATGTTTGGGCAACCAGACATGATAGAAGACTCAGCCTTAAAAAGTAAGGTTCAGTGAATCACTTTTCTTCCACACTAGAATCACAATGCTTTCCTATATTTTCCAAATGCCAAAATGCATTGCAGGTTGTTGAGCTAGGCGACCCTTGTGATTCCGTCCAATTCTAAGATTTCAAGAGTAGGCATCTTTGTAAACAAGAAGGAAGGAAACCACACCAGGGAAAATTAGAATTTAAAATATGGAAAATCAGGTATACAGTGCATTACTTACCAATAGCTTTGGTATAATGCCTTGCTCCAAGCAGTAATTCTGGAGCTCGATACCAGAATGTTACAACTACTGGATCCAAATCAGCTAAAGGCTTCAAAGGTGAATTAAATAGTCGGGCAAAGCCCATGTCAGCTGTAAAAAGAGGGGGAAGATGCTTTAAATTTTAGCGCACAGACTGCTTACTCAGAAATGAGTGAGCTCAAATGTGACACACACTGCAAACATCCTCAGTCTAACTTTTAAAAGTTCCTTTTAAGCTTGTTTCTAAAGCATGGTACAGAAAATGAAGCATTATTAAATCATAGCTAACACACTTTTGATCACCCAGGTTCTGAATCAAGCTGATCATTCCTCAGAAAGTTGGGAAATCTGGTGTCCAGCCCAACGGAAAAACAACACGAGGATTTATATATGGGAAAACAAGGCAGGTGTATACTAGGCTGGAAAGATTTCCCGTTTTTAGAAGCCAGTCCTTTATTAACCTGACAAAAACAGTTCAGCTCTTAGGAACTAAGGCAGCTGGTACATTTCCATCTCTATTATCACAGAAAACTGATATTTGAGGCTGTTACCGATTGTAGCTGAATTGCATTTAAGCTTAGATGGGAAGAATTCCCAATTCCTGCTATATTCTATTGCCTCTTCACCTATTAGGAAGAATTTACAAATGAAACCTGGATTGTTTGCACCCACACTCAAATAGCAGAGAAGTATTTCACTTCTGTAAGAAAAACTATTTCATACAGTTTGAATGTAGGCGCGAACATACAGCTTGTTGTTTTACAAATTCCAACAGACCTGAGGATCCGAGGTTGCAGTTGTAGACCATACAAAGAACTGAGCCAGCTTTAAGACTGTGAAGCCTGTGTGTTTTTAAGGAGCAAGGTTCCAGATCTCATATTCACCAGAGATAAATTCATCTCCCTTTGTCCTACTAACAAGCGTGTGTGCCTATTCACAGCCCTATTTAAAACTGTATTATGCTTCATTTTAGACATTGAAAACAATTTAACTTTTTCTATCTTAGAAGGTAAGAAAGATTTAGCTGCTGGAGGAAAAAACGCAATAGCTCCAGAAGAGAGGGGTGAGTGGGAAGTACAGTGTTTATATTCAAATACGTGTGTTGTTTTAATGCTTAAACAGTGGAAGTCCAAACATAATTTTGTTGTTGCTTCTGTTGTCAAAATAAGGCAGTGCGTCTTCAGCTTTATTATACTTTTACGAGTCAATCTTGCCATTCTTGGCACTGGATAGGTTAAGTGAACTGGAGAGGTCTCTTTCACATCCATCCATGCAGTGTAACCATTTTGGGGAGCAATCAATTAGTTTGAAATGTTGTACACAGCTGTTGCATGCAAAAGTAGCAGGTAGTCCATTTCCAATAAGGGAAAAGCTGTCCGCAACACAAGAAGCACCACTTCAATTAACGCCAAATATGTTGGGAGGCTGACCTACATTATAGCCATGGTTTGCTTACAAAAGGACCTCAGTCTGCCAGTGTTAGTACTCTTGTATGGTCACAAACCTTTTAAAGAGTCATGTGCTCAACACTGGTCTAATTCTATTCCTTTTGAACTTCATATATAGGGCCACCAATGGGGAAAAAACCCTGCTTTTGGCAGTTGATCAATAGTCTCCAACAATCAAAAGAATGTATGGAATTCTGTGTCAATTACAAAACAATGCATCTCAGATCACAGCAGCCAAATTCTAGGGGCTGAGGTCCCTTTGCCTCCCCTAAAATATTTGAGGGAGCTGCCCCTCAAAGTTGATGGGCATTGTCATTCAAATGGTGTGTGTGCGCCACGTCATGTGATTATGTGGGGCTGGGCTTCCCTGCCCCTCCCCAATATTGGCACCCCGTCTCAGATAATTAGTCAGAGGACAGGAAAATATACACCTTTAACATCTGCTGGTACAAACACTTACGTCCTTAGGATACCAACATACTTCCACAACATGCTGGATCATACCATTATGCAAATTTTACTGCTACATTAGAGTTTCATTTAATTATTTTTTAAAGAGCATTTTTATAGAATATGGAATCTGTGTCACAAGAAGCTCCCCCTACAAAAATTTGTCCAATGTTATCTTATCCATTAAAAATGCTGTTTTAATTTCCTTCAAGCAATGCTTATAAGTTTTTAAAATTTGTCTCCCATCCCTGAATAATCTATCTACCCTCTCAATAGCACTTTATACAACTGTTACTAATGTTCGTTTTATTATTGATATTTATATAATTCAGTACTATTGTAAAGTAACATTTTTAGAGGCAAAGGAGTCCTTCACTTTTCTCCATCCAACATTAACAAATGTTACCTCTTCATTTTATGGGGTTTTATGTGTGATCCAGAAAGTATTAACCTGGTTAGCTGTACCTTTAGAACATTCTATCTTAAATGCTACACTGGGACTTATCAAAGATATAAACATACCAATTTTTACTCTTCCTCGCTCAGGACCTTCACCCATAACTAAAATATTAGCAGGTTTCTGTGGAAAAAAAAAATACAATACATATACCAAGATAAACCTAAACATTTGTGCCTAAAATTAGCAGTTTTATTTTTCCAATTTTAAACCAAAATGCAGTGGAATGTCATTAATAGTGCTGTGGATTATTAGTTTGCTGTAAGGTCATATGGCTGACCAAATCAATTTTCTTCCCCGTCTTACAATTTCTTCCTCTTAGAAGAGCTTCCTTTCAATAACTTTCTACACCATGCTCTTCTTTCAGATGAGCAGTGTCATTACAGAATTCACCTGGGAAAAATGTTGGCTCACTTATTTCCAGTATTAGCCAACTACAAAAAGCAATCAATGAAATATTTTGCATATCTTCCTAGATGTTACTATATGAACATTTAGATTCTACACAAAACTTTTACAAAACTACACAAAAATTTTGCTCTTAGTATATCAATTCAGCCACTATAAGAGTGGCTTATAAGAGTTTATTCTGAAACTACCACATCTGCAAAGGCAATGTTTATAAGAACTGCCGTTGCAGATATGGTAGTTTCAGAATCATTACGTGAGAAGCAAACATTGGTACAATTGCTTTTGAAGCTCTATAGAGCTACACCAAAACTATTTTTGCTGTTTTCTTATAAGGTTTATAAACCTATATAAAATAACCATTAAACATCAAATTTAGCCACGGATGATGTGTAGAGTAGTAGATATCCGGTTCAAGCCAATTTCAAGAAAAAACTACTTCTTTTGAAAAAAAGCTTGCATCAATACAGCTCAAAGCACACCACTTTGGGCTATTGTTTAAGTGGGCTATTATTTAAGTATGTAGAAAAGGATTTGCTCCATCTGATCAATATTGTCACATGAAGCAATTATGTGAACACCTATCTGTGATTTTAAGCAAGCATAAAATGTATGCCAGATAAAAGTACTTCAAGGAAGCTTTGATAGATGAATGAAAACATCTTTGATAGGAACAGATGTAATCTAGTACAATCACACGACACAAAAATGTGTAAAGAACAAATTCAAAAAAGGGTATGACTCTGGACAGGTTTAAAGATGGTGACAAGGCAGTAAGTTACACTAAGATGTGTGCTCTGAGCCAGGAAAAATATATAAACTACTTGTGGCACTATCAGGCCATCAGTCTCTTGTAGGGACTGGTGGAAGATATTTATGAACAAACAGAGCAGAATATGCAGAATTCTCTTTGATCTAAATGGAAAGAGATCTTATATGCTAACACACTGCGTTTTTGGCAAAGGCAGTATCCAAAAAAGCGTAATCTCCGACTTTATTTATGGCTGGATGCTAGTGTGATGCCATTATTGAATATATTAAGGGGGCTGATTTGGGGGTTCTGGAAGACTGTCATGTCTCACATAATTTCAGTATGCATTTTACCAACTCTGAGCCTTAAGAATGTAGGATTTCCTAACTGTCATGTTGTCTAGGTAATTATTTCAGGAAGGTCAGCCTGTGCTGCAGCTCTCAACGCCACCTCTCTCCTCTGCATTGCTGCTAATGACACTCTGCATGGCTCAGGGAATGTGCTAAGCAGAGAAGCAACTGCAGGCTAGATTAATCTTATTTTTGTCCCCTTTTGAGTATCACTAAATCCATGGGATCATATAGAAGTGAATTTCTCAGAATTATGGATCTGTACATATTCCAGGTTTTCAAATATTAGGGGAAAAGGGTCAAGGAGCAAGTTTGCATCAAAATCTTAGCTTTTACACTATGGCAAAGCTGTATGCTTAATTCCTTGTAACAATCTTAACACCTTTTACTAAAAATATGGAATAATTACTTGGGTGGAACACAGCTTGCTTCCTTTAGAGTGCATTTACACTAGCTTACAAAGTTTAATATAAGAGTCTGGTCCAGAATCACTTGCTGTTCAATAACAGTAATCTGCCAGTATCATCAACCTACCATGATATAAAATACAATTACAGTGGGAGCTATTCTACTGCTATATTAATCAAGCAGTTACTTCATATGTTAACAAAGAAACTAAAGTACAGTCATACCTCGGGTTAAAGTTGCTTCAGGTTGAGCGTTTTCGAGTTGTGCTCCGCGGCGACCCAGAAGTAACGGAACGCGTTACTTCTGGGTTTCGCTGCTCATGCATGCACAGACGCTCAAAATGACATGCAGAAGCAGCAAATCAAGACCCGCGCATGTGCAGACGTGGGTTGCATTCTCTTCAGGATGCGAACGGGGCTCCAGAACAGATCCCATTTGCATCCAGAGGTACCACTGTAATCAAAATACAGCATTTCTATATACTTCTGGCCTGGAACCTCTAGTCAAGGATTCTCAGACACCCAGAACCTCTACCCACACTAAGCTGTTTCCAGCTTGCAAGCATTCAACAAGCTCTGGCTAGTAACAATTCAATCTGCCACACTGCGGCAACTTCTAGAAAAATTAAGCCTACCCAGATGCTTAGAAAGTTGATGTCAATTTAATCTGTTTTAGTATTTTTTGAATGTTTTAAAGTAGGGTTGTGATTTTTCCTTGATCTTGCTGTTGTTTCTTTTGTAAAACTTTTTGAAGTGGGGGTGGGGGTTACAGTCAAGAGGTATCTAAATTTTATGAAATAAACACACACGCACACACAACTTCAAAAAGGAAAAAGCAGTGTGAACCCAAAATGGCAGTATCAGCAAAGTACTGTCTCAGAATAGAATAGTATTTTCTTCTCAATGCAGAAACCAATAGCAGGTCATCTTTCTACTCTCTTGCTTGCCACTCAGTACTCCTTTAGGAATTGAAGTGTGGCACTTCCAGTCTACTCCTGTTCACTGTTCTAGCAAGCCGGACATGCCTTCTATGTGGATCTATTTCATTCTTCCGCTGCCCCAGTTCTCCATTTGTCTACCTTCCCCAACCGTCAGCACCTTGCATTCTGTAACACTGAACATAGTTCGCTTTCACTAGGTGGTTTGGTGGGAATTGCTCCCCTTAGCCCCCCCCCCCAATATTTTGTTTTTATGCGGTAAACCTTGGAGTATATCAAGAGCCCCCCGCCCCCCGTTGTTCTGCTTTGGCTAAACAGCATGTGAGTTTGCTACTGGTATTAATACACAATGTCAACAGGTGTGGGATCACTTATCCCAACTTTACAAATTTGGAAAATTATAGTGAGAGAAAATTTGACATCATACTTTAAATTAATCCAGCACTTTAATTAACGTAAGAACTTAGTTCACAGAAGGGAGGAGGAAGACCAACATAGCACACAGAAAGAGTAGCTATGAGGGAAATAAGCTTAATGATGGAGCAGCATGGAATAGGAACACCATAAAATAGTAAAGAGAAACTGGTGAGAACCAAGATAAAAGCTAAAGAATGAAGATGTTAAAAGTCATTAAGTAAAGATAGCACCAGGCTTTCCACCAACATACAGTGTTATCAACTAATTAGAAAACACAAGTAAGTAGAATTTCTGAAGCGCAATAATTGGGTTTTTTTAGTTGAACATTTTAAAATATGCCTAAGGTACATAGTACAGAAATGCTGCACCTACACAGATACAAAATACACTATATTTTGTTTTGTAACCAGCTGCTTTAGCTTGGTGAGAGTCTAACTTCATATACTCTGAAAGCAATCACAGAGGTTGAGTTGCCAGTTTACTTAAACAACTTGAAGCAACACAGAATATTAAAATCAGCATATAGTGCAACATGAAAGGCTGTCACTTTGATATGGGATTACAGATCACAGGAAATAGGTCACATGAATCTTCTAGACAATTACATTTCTAAGGACTAAAAAATGCTATGGAAAAATAATTCCCCCCAAGTTAAACCAATGCTTCATTTTTAATAAGTATAAATAAACCAAAGGACTAACCTTTGGTTAGTTATATGGAAAACATGTGGCTAAGCCTTGAGCCAAAAGCAGCTTGGATATATCCGATCTGTTAAATGAATTTTTGTAGGTGTACATTTGAGGAAAATTAATTTTTTACTCTGAGTTTAACTAGAGCATTTACTACAAAACCCCAAATAGTCTAAATCTAATATGATTAAAGTATAATTTAATTTTCTAGTACTTGAAAAAGTCTGAAGAGCTTAGACAAATACTGTCTGACTTTCCTAGCTAAAAAATTAAGATGTGATTTCTTGTATCAAAGCCTGAGTCCCTCAATGAGCTTTGATTTGTCTGTGATACTAATGGTCCTGGACCATTAAGATACAAACAAATTTATAATATGAGCACACCCTGGATTGTTTCAGTCAAAGACCAATTATGCACTGCCCATCACACTTTAGTGCAGTTACTTTCTTGTTTGATCACAACATATTTGCCATTCGATCCAAGCCAAACAATTGTTTGCCTTGCCCTTCAAAGCAGGATTGTTTCCAGCTCTGTAGTCCAGAAAAAGCAAAGTCTGCCTAAGTTTTTTATTGAACTGGGTGGAATTCAACTTTACTGTCTTCCAATGCAAACTGTATTAAATCCCACCCAAAGTGAGCATACAACTAAGGCATCCAGATCCTAACACAGCTAATTAGAATGCTACTTAGGTGGCATGGCTGCTGAATCAGTTGAAACAACATATTCCCAGGAATGAAAACTTGTGGTATTTACATATGTTGTGGACCATCATTTCCAGTCAAGTAAATTAAGGACTATGTGAGTCATATTTGTGGCACATCCAATTATTTTACAGATTAGTTCCACCTACTCTGTTCAGGGCTTTTGCCATTTTAATCTTCACGCTTAATACTTTCTCACTTCATTCCTTGTAGTGAAAACTTGGTATGATTCAAACTATACACTGCGGATTTACTTCTGCTCATACTTCAGAGGTCAGGAACTTGTTAGTAATCTCACCTTTCTTGTTTGGCTGTATATCACTAGAATATGGTTGGACTGTTAAACCTTTGGGTGATACTCTACCAAATTTTGCTCAGAGTGGACCTAACATCAGGTTCATTAATTTAAATGAGTATGTGCAGAGTAGTGGTTAGTTGAATACTACCCTCAGTCTTCAGAATATTTTACTGGAGATGTGGAAGTTGAAGAAGCAAAGTTAGTTTGTACCTACATACCAACTATCTATTAACTTCTGATACAGTACAATATATATTGCAGTGCCTCTCTGCCTTTCCTACCCTGCTGGGAAGCACAGTTTCCACGTCATTTTTGATAAGCAGTCACAAAGCTCTCTGAATGAAGAAGCAGTCTCTGGCAGATTATACACACAAAGACAGCCTGATTTCTAAGAACTGCCTAATGAATTGTAGCCATAAATCTTATAGCTTGTGGAGAACATTATGTCTTGGAAAATGTAGTTCCAATACTTGGTGACTGCATAGGTTAACACAGACAGAAAGGAAAAACTTTAGATGCAATTTATGAACACCAGCAAAAATGAATATAGCTGGACGGGTTCAACTACAATCTTAGGGTGGGTTCTGAAATCCAAGATTTGCTCCAAATGTGCAAAAATGTCACAGACTGCTAAGAGTCGTAAGTAAGTTTTTGCACCAATTTAAGCCTTGTTTATATGGGATTATATGTGGGTTAAACCACAGAGCCTAGGACTTGCCGATCAGAAGGTCGGCGGTTCGAATCCCCGCGAGGGGGTGAGCTCCCGTTGCTCGGTCCCAGCTCCTGCCAACCTAGCAGTTCGAAAGCACCTCAAAGTGCAAGTAGATAAATAGGTACCACTCCAGTGGGAAGGTAAATGGCATTTCCGTGCGCTGCTCTGGTTTGCCAGAAGCGGCTTAATCATGCTGGCCACATGACCCGGAAGCTGTACACTGGCTCCCTCGGCCAATAAAGCGAGATGAGTGCCACAACCCCCGAGTCGGTCATGACTGGACCTAATGGTCAGGGGTCCCTTTACCTAATTTACTATTCAAAGTTTAGAGACTGCCAATCCATGCTTGGTGTGTTGCTGTGCTCTATACTAATTTTAGAGTCTCATCTGATGATTATTTTGCAATAGGCAATGCAGCCCATTTCTTGTATCTAATTTCATCACATGGATGACATTGGTCATACAAAATGGCCAGGTGTATATAAAATGAGCAAGAAGTTCCAAGCTCCAAATGCTGTTTTATGGATTTGGGACTCAGCAGCAGTTCTCTAAATCCCTTCTTTCAATAACTTTTTCTTGCTCCTATGGTTGCTTTGCAGCACCTCTAAACTTCAAATGAACAGAGGCCACCAGTACATTTCATAACAGCCCAACAGAGGTAGCTGCTAGACCATACTCAAAACAACTGACCTACTAGGCTCTAATAAATTTACCCATCTCTTGAGACATCCACTTCTGATTTCCACATGCCGGCAAATATTTACAATGGGAAACTTTGGTTTCTGATTAATAATTTCATGCATATTAACTTCGATAGAAACAATTATCCACTTTTGGTACTGTTTGAGCAATGGCTGTGCATATACAAATAAATGCAGCCTTGAATTTGAAACAAATAAGAAATCCTTCCTCACAAGCTGATAGGGCGTTGAACACAAAGAGGTTAATCCAGTCAACAGTAGGCTCAGGAATCAGACGGAGGAATGAAACAAACTCTTATGTTCTCCAGGGATTCACACATAGGCACCATGGCCACAGTGGGCTGGATCAAACATACACTGTCCAACTGTTTACTCCAACACCCACGTTTGCTTGAATATTTTAGTCCACCAAGGATTAATATTATGTAGGGACAACACTGTAACCTGTTTGTACTGGCACTGCCTGAAACATCTATTGGGCAAAGGAATGAAAGAATGCGGTAACAATGAAGTACCTTTCTATCCAATGAAAGGGACTGGCGTCCAGAAAAACAAAGAAGTCCCCCCCCACCCCAAAATATGATCTTATTAGGCTTCCGCAAAGTAAGTTGATGCTCATTAGCTTAGGAAAATATACAAATTTGTGGGGGAGGGTCTTCTGTGGCAATTAGGCAAAACAGTACCACCATGTTCAGAGGCATTCAATTTCAGACTGCCAGATGCTAAGGGCAAACATCATAGATGGCTATCTCTACCATTCTGATTGTGAATCTTTAAGAGCTATCTGGCTAGCAATTACCATATACAGTGGTGCCCCGCAAGACGAACGCCTCGCAAGACGGAAAACCCGCTAGACGAAAGGGTTTTCCGTTGCGGAGGCGCTTCGCAAAACGAATTTCCCTATGGGGTTGCTTCGCAAGACGAAAAAATCTTGCGCGTCCCCGCGTTTTTTCCCCGCTTTCCCCCCCTTTCCCTAAGCCGCTAAACCGCCTATCAGCTGTTCCGCTGATAACCCGCTTAACAGCTGATCGCGAAAAGCCGCTAGACAGCTGTAGCGCTAATCCGCTAAGCTGTCAATGGGCTTGCTTCGCAAGACGAAAAAACCGCTAGACGAAGAGAATCGCGGAACGGATTCTTTTCGTCTTGCGAGGCACCACTGTATAGCAACAGTGATAAACTGTATCAGAAATGGGAAGCTGTGGTCCTCCAGGTGTTCTGAACTACAACACCTATCATCCTTTATCTCTGACCACCATCTGGAGGGCTACAGGTTCTCCATCCCTGAACTAGACAGCTCTCTGGTCTGACCCACTAAGGCAATTCTTAGATTCTTAAAAAGCTTGCACAGAAAATTAGACTTGTTAAATATTTCCCCCAATAAAATCCGAGAGTTTCAAATATGCAGTCATGCTTAATTTTGCTCTTAATGTGCTCTGTTTGCTAAAGAGGCAATGTAAAAGCACCTATGGGAAGAGGCCATTTTCTTTTCCAGGTAACAGAAATACACATTATTCATTAGACATTTATAGTGCCAAATTACAAATTAAAACAAATCATTAGTGCCTCGGTACCTGATATCCTCTATGAAACACCACCACTACATATAAGCCTTATACCCATTTCTAATCCCCACTGTAGATCTACTTACCAAATCCCTGTGTAACACCCAGTTAGCATGTAGGTAATGAATACCATCTAGGATTTGATATAATAGAGATTTCACCATTCCCCGAGGTAACTGAACTGGCTTCTTGTTTGCTTTAGAAGCTCTGTGAAACTTTATTATGTGCTGAAAAATAGAAAACAAGCATAGTTAATAATGACTGGTACAAATATTTTGAGGCAATGCTTCAGCAAATAAAATCCTCCTGGGTTCATTAACCAGTATGGCATTTCTTGGGATTTGAACAAAATCATGTATAATTCTCCACAGAATTAACCATCCCCCGTTTAGTTAAGCACTGTGTTCATGTTTAGTGCTTTAGCTTCATATTACTATTATCTTCTCATCTTAATTTTATCTATCTTGTATATCACATTGTGTTAGTATTATACTCTCCTCACACTCACAAACCCCTTTTGCCATCTTTTGATTATTTAATAGGGTGTTTTATTATTTTTAATAAGATTTGAATGCTTTTTCATAATGCAATAAGAAAAGAAACTAAACAAAAACAAAAACAAAAACAGGAGAGACCATATCTTGAAGACTTCATTGTAAAATTGTATTTCTCTATTCACACTATAAAGATGTGACTACTGTATAACCATGTTAAAGAATGAAAAACTATTCATACGGTAAAGGTCATACGGTATATACCTGAAACATGATTTGTTCAGGAGCTTCACAAGCAGACCTGCACACATTTATAATGCTATGAATCTATGCATTTCCACCTTATCAACTGTACAGCCATTTTTTACTCATAAACTAAAGCTTCCAGGAAAATTTAAGTCAAAAAGAAAAACACTTTTAAACAATTTTTTAGTCCATCTCTTTATAATTTCATCCATCTTGACAATCTGACCCAAGCTTACTGATAGCAATAACAATAATAGTCTTTAAAGTTCATTCATCAGGGATCAGAGTTCCTTTAACTTCTTTGGATACTGCATACATATTGTTTAAGGGTCCAACATTTCTCATCTGATCCTTGAAACTAAGGCTCAAGTTAAAATCTAAGAATTATATTTTATAAGACAGACTACTGTAAAAATAGAGAAAGAGAAGTAAGACATTATAAAGAACCACTATGAAAGCGATTAACATTTTTCTTGGGGCCTTTGTGAGGAAGAACACATACAAACCATGCAGGAGATAAAAAATAAGTGTTCTTCTCATGTTTGCATCCATACATTATGCTGGAATTGCCAAGTACCATGCAAATATGAACAGACAGGTGTCTAAATTGTGGGATATACAACCAACATGCTTAAATCTAATTAATGCATGAAGGCCTGCCAGGCTTAGCTAGGTCATACTCCCTCAACCTTGGAAGAAAGGGCTACCAAACTCTGTTCTCTTTTTCCTTTCCACCATGTGAACCCAACCATTAAGAATGCTTAAGCTGGATGCTCCAAGCTTGGACTGTGTGGCTTTAGCAAGCCATCTTTGTGTATCAATAAAAATAATTTAGAAACCCATACCATTTTGGAAAATAAGTTGTGCTGCCTGTTTTTTATTGGTGCTGCATGGAAAAGAACATGAATCTGACCTTTAAGGAGTTTGTAAGTAAACCATTTTTAACTTACTATATGTGTGGTTTATTTCTATGCTAAGAGAAGTGGAGCACTTTGGAAGAAGCTTAAAAGGGGTTATTTTAAAGGTCTAACAGTCTATATTTCCACAGTTTGCTGCATGTTTTGTGATTTTAAACATCTGCTGGGGCTCTCTCACCAAAGAGTACCGTATTTTCCCATGTATAAGACGCCCCCACGTTTAAGACCAGGGGTCAGCAAACTTTTTCAGCAGAGGGCCAGCCCACTATCCCTCAGACCTTGGACTATATTTTGGAGGGGGGGAAATGAACAAATTCCTATGCCCCACAAATAACCCAGAGATGCATTTTAAATAAAAGGACACATTCTACCCATGTAAAAACGCCAGGCAGGCTGCACAAATAAAGCAGAGATTTGTACACGGAAAAATCCAGGGAATTCTCCTTTTATTCTTTAACAAATCACAACTAAAAACCCAACATAAATGAGGCTCCTCAAAATAAGGTCCAGCAACTGGGTCAATTAATTCCTTTGAAGGATGGTATTAGAGCTGCTCAGGACTGCTCAGAACCACTTTCAGGGACATACATTCCCTTCTCTAAATCATCCCTCTGGCCAAACTAGTTGCTGACCCCGGCTCAAAGAACAACATTATGTAATTTTTGTGCTCATTAATGCTTGGTACCAACTTCTTTTCTTTTAGGCACAAGCAAAAACTTCACCAGGCACTGAAAAGTATTTCTTGGGTCCTATTATTTTTTTAAAAGCAACAACAACAATGCCAACGGTTAATTGTGCTGTTATATGCTGATTGTTTTGTTTGCATTTATTGATGTTTATTTAAAAGATTTTAAGGCAGTCTGATTCTTCATGTTCATAGTCCGTGACATTTAACTAATGCAGAATGCTTAAATATACAGTGGAAAAGAGGAGAGCTTCCCACACAGAAAACTGCCATGTTTGAAGCGATGTGTGAAGCTGCCCCAAATCAAGGACAAATGTGTATTTCAAAGAATGAAAATGAAAGGAACACTGTGTACTATGGAGCAGTTTACACATCACTTGGGTCTTTTTCTTTCCATGTAGCATGCTTCAGAGATGAGCAATCTGCTGCAGAACCAATTTATTGGTTTCCAAACAATAGTAACCATAGCCCATTACCTGCTAACAAACAAACTTCCTTACCCAAAGGTCATGTTCCGCATAGTCAAAGAGAAGCCACACTTTTCTATCGGCATGAGACAGAAACACTTTTTGCAGAGAAATTACATTTGGATGTTTCAGCTCCCGAAGCAGCTGTAAAACAAATGCTATCCATTAGGAAGGTGTTCACACACAAGCCAGAAAACAGAATCGACAATTCTTTTTATAATTTTAAGTTCTTTAAATAAGCTGGGTTTTCAGAATTAATATTTGATGCTCTTAATCCACAACAAAGAATGAATGAACAAAAGAAAAGAAAAAAGAATATGGGCTTCATTTTAATTAAAGAGGTATAAAGAGTTTATGTCTATAAAGACATAAACCAGACTACAACTAGGTCAAATGTACCTCCCTCAGGATGCAATGATGCTACTGAAATTATGCTTATACAAATCATGGCATTATGCACTAATCAACTGCATTTTCCATATAGCATCACACAAAGCTCCTGTATAACAAATCAGACAATTGTACACACTCACTGGCAGAAACTCTCCGGGGTTTCAGACAGGGGTCTTTCCCAATCCTACCTGGAGATGCAGCGAATTGAATTGTATTTGAATATAAAGCTTTTAGATGCAATATGTACTGTATCTTCCATATATGAAAATGTGTTTCAAGTTGCCATAACTGAAATTATATTCACTAATGAAAAAGGCTTAATTTACCATTAAAATTACTTACTGCTATTTCTCTGCATGCAGACATAGAAATTCCAGTACCTTCTATTTGCTTTAGAGCGTAATCTTTATCATCTTTCCTGTGAAAGAGAGAACAATCTTCAAAAAGTGCACTGTAAACTCAAAAGTAGCCTTATGAGCACTATTTAGAATCAAACACACAATTAAGTGTTTGGAATGGGAACAGAAACCAAGCAAGTATAGAAAAATATTTAGAGTTGAATTTTAAACTGAATACATGAGAGTCCAATCCGACCACAAAACTTCCCACCCCAGAAAGAAATATTTGTCCTGAAAACACTTATGCTGAATCATTCATAATTTTCTAACAAATAAAAGCGGAAAAAATCAGTGCATAGACATGACTTTTGTGGTCGTCTCTGCTTTTATTAGCAATGCAGTCTCTCATTTTCTAAGTGCTTTGACTTCATAGTTCTCTGGAGTAGCATTTAAATTGGATTTCATAACAGAACACTCACCACACAGGTCATTCCAGGAATTTGGCTTTTGCAATGTTAAGATATTTTACAGCTTTCACAAAGTCAAAGTTTGATAAGGGAACTAACCCAGGTAAGAATGGGATGAATTTGTCTAACTGGGGTCCAGGGAACAGACGCTGCTGCAGGGTGGGTGTGGGATCAAATAATGAATTTATTCCCAGTCACTCAGATATAAACACATACTTTAAATTGCAGAAGTAAACACATACTTTAAATCAGAAGTAAACAAACTGGTTCTGCAAAATCTACTTGCATCTTTGCTCATATTTTATGGCATATGCTTAAATTTCACCCCAATGTGGCCTAGATCCAGAAATCTAATGAGTGCGACTCACAAGTCACTTTGTTGGGGACAGGAAGTTATTTGTTCATTTTCTCTTCTTCTTTTAGCCCCCAAAGGCTGGGGGACCCTTTAGGACAGGGTGGAAGGTGACACGGGGTGCTACAGGGAATATCAGAAACACTATCTCCAGAAACAGTCCCCACTGGATCAAAATGTTTTTGTAGCACTTGGACATGATTTTCAAGAAGCAGTGAAGTACTGGGAGGACAAATATAAGTATTGGTCAATGGCAGTATATGGTTAAGTGTCTGGCATGAGGAGAAAACATGCTAACTTTTAAGGCGCACTGTCGCCTTTTGTAGGGACTCTGAGTAGACTAAGCAAAGTAGGTGCTTCTACACTGTTGACTAAGTAACAGCTTGCATTCATAGCCATTTATAGACTTTAGCTAGCAAAAGTATTATTATTATTTATTAAATGTGTATGCTGCCCTTCATCCGCAGATCTCAGGGTGGTTCACAATAGTAGGAGGCTGCGCAAACAGTTTGTTGGGTTATTGGGATCACTTCCAACCCCAAAGAC
The DNA here is from genome assembly GCF_964188315.1 of Podarcis muralis. Taxonomy (NCBI): domain Eukaryota; kingdom Metazoa; phylum Chordata; class Lepidosauria; order Squamata; family Lacertidae; genus Podarcis; species Podarcis muralis. The sequence continues at coordinate 26,553,344 of NC_135658.1, read as the reverse complement.
TGTCAACTCATTTTCCTTCCCCTAACACAGAATCCACAATTCCCAGGATTCTAAACTGGTTGCTAGATTGCAGGCTTCATATCAAATTTCACACAAAGAACTTTAGAAGATTAGCAGCTCAAAATCTGGACAACTATAAGGAAAGAATACTTAATGCCACTGGAAGACATTCAGGTTTTTAATTCTGTTGGAACGTTAAACCTGGTATGGTCAACCTTAATTCCTGGAACCAAGACAGCTACAAATGAATTAAAAGAAGCTCAGGGTGTTGTATGTGGTTTCCCCATCTTAGCCTCACAGCAGCCCTGTAACTAAGCTCAAGAGACAAAGCAACGGTTAGAAGCATAGTAAACTTTATGACTCCCACACGGTAACCACTACATCATAATGGCTCTTGCCTTTGGCAGGATATTATCAATATGTTCTAATACACTGTTAATTAGAAAGTTGCATCAGCCTTGATTAAGGAAACATGCACTTTGCAATCTAATACTTAAAACCATTATCTATCTCACGAAGAGGCAATCATTCAAGATGATACTGCATCACAGCACTAAATAAAGATGTTCTCCCAGGATGTGGTCACATAGCTTGTTACCTTTCCCACCTGCCTTCATACTAACTTTCTGGTATAAATGTAACTTCCTCCACGTTGCCTGTTACACAAAGCAAGCACCTGTGGTTTTAAAGCTGCCTTATTGAGAAATGAGATCAGAAATAGGGCCGTCTCTCATTTTTCTGACAGAACAGAAAAGCCACAGAAGTGTCACATTAAGTTTCTTTACTCAGTTTGCCAAAAGGCACTACAGTACCTGAAATCACACTTGAAATTTCAGATTTTGAACAAACAAAAAAAAATCAGGTCCCAGAGCACAGCCTGAAAGCACAGGAGAACTCTAGTGTTGCTGAAGTTAAGGAGGTGTCTGTCTGATCAGCGCCTCAAGAGACTGATGCCTCATGTATGCCACCTTGGGTTCCAGGTTGGAAGAAATGAGAGATATAAATGGATATTTATTAATATTAATAATTATAATTTCCTGGGTGGGATTCTGAATTTTAAATTTAATTTTAAAGAGCGTATGATGGGAAAAGCATATACAACACCCCGAGCTTCTTGGAAGAAGTGAAAGATTTAAATGTACACGATCAATAAAACCCCTGGTGTTGATTTTCTGGTCTTTGCTTAATTAATCTAGGTCTGTTGTAGCTGCTCTTAAATAATATAAGCTAGGACTTGTGATTCTTCATTCTTCCCCCGAATGGATGGTGAGAAACAGAATATTGGCCTTCTAAAACTGCCTTCTTTCTTTCTTTTAATTCGCTTGTAGATGTCTTGGTTCCTATCTTCACTGGAAGTCCATGAGTTCTAGCACTATGAGTCAAACTTTTCTTTGACTACTTTCTCTAAGATATGCAGAATTTGATAAACTTATATCATGTCACCTCTTACTGGCCTTTACTCCAGACTGACTCCAAATTGTACATAGTTCTGATCATCTCACCTCAAAAAGGATATTGTAGAGTTGGGAAAGGTTTCTTCTATGATGAAAGGTTGCAGCATCTAGCCATCCACTACAACCACAAGGTTTCATCCTAGTCAGTCATCACCAGTTCAGACCACATAAGTGTATGTGTGAAATAAAGCTTTTGCCCCAATATGTATTATTTTATACTTGTTTACATTGAATCGCATTTGCCATTTTACTGCCGATTCACTCAATTATGAGAGAACCTGTTGAAGCTTTTCATAACTGCTTTTTGCTTAAACCACTTTGAACAATTGGGTATCATTGGCAAATTTTGCTATGTTACTGTTCACACCAAGGCTAAATCATTTATTAACAAGTTAAAAAACAATGGTCCCAATACTAAAGCGTTCTGCAAAAGTTAGTTGCATCTTTGCTCTACGTTCTACATCCTGTCCATTTACAGTGGTACCTCGGGTTAAGGTCTTAATTTGTTCCGGAGGTTCGTTCTTAACCTGAAACTGTTCTTAACCTGAAGCACCACATTAGCTAATGGGGCCTCCTGATGCTGCCGGAGCACGATTTCTGTTCTCATCCTGAAGCAAAGTTCTTAACCTGAAGCACCACATTAGCTAATGGGGCCTCCTGATGCTGCCAGAGCATGATTTCTGTTCTCATCCTGAAGCAAAGTTCTTAACCCGAGGTACTATTTCTGGGTTAGCGGAGTCTGTAACCTGAAGCGTATGTAACCCGAGGTACCACTGTATTTCTACTCTTTGTTTCCTATTTCTTACCTAGTCCCAAATCCATAAGTGGACATCCTCTTACTCCATGACTTACTTAGGAGTCTTTGAGAAGGAAGAAAAAGTCTGCCTAAAAGTCATGTGGGAGCAGGAACGGGGGAGAGAAACACACAAACCTAACACTTAATTCTGGCTCTCTGCGACTTGCCTACATAGCACTAAACCAAGGGTGGGGAGCTGGATTCAGCCAGTGGGCCAGAGCCACAGCACCACTACTTGTCACTTTGTAAGGTAGGAAGGGCAGTCCACCAGTTGTCAGTAACAGTACATTGTATGATGTCAGGTGATTCAACTTCAAAAGGAAAAATCAAGAACTCCAGAATAAAGTTGTCAAATTCAAATACAACCACTTCCACAAGCATCAGAAGAGAAATAACTAAGTACACAATTTAGACTGCAATCTCAATTATTTGTTTTCAATTTAGCCCCCATGACCTTACCTGCCATGTGCCTAACATCATATGACATCAGGTGATAAGACAGATGTGTGGTTTGGGCCAAACTATGCTGTGGACCAAATGGGGTGGACCATTAGAGATTCTCAACTGTTGCACTAAAACGTGACTGAGTGATTGTTAGCAAGACTTGATTTTTTGCAACTAAACTGACATCTTCACTGTGATAGAAGTTACTGGCTAATGCTCCAATAAGCAAGTTATTTAACATAGAAGAATGCAATGAAACTCTCAAAAACTAGAGAGTGCAACTAATCTGCATGGCATTTTGATCAAGGTAGGTGCTAACTCATAACTGAGGATTAGCTGCACTTAAAGTTTAAGGTTCTTATTTTCGTAATCTGTTGTCTTGAACAATGCACTTCAAACTGTATCTATTAGTTTCATGTAACTGTTAAAAAGCACACAGTGGAAAAGACAACATGAAATCCTGTATACAATTCTCAGCACCATTTTCTGGAATTGCCCTGCAAGACAAAATCAGAACCTGAAAGCCATACAAAAGTCTAGAGAGGGAAGTTCATGTTTAAGTTAACAGATGACCTCATTTATGTAAATATTAAACAAAAAGGGAGGATATTATTGAGAAAGACTTGCACCTGCCCTTGAAAAAAATCTTGATATTTATTAAGTGCTACATAATTGTCACATTTGCAACAATTCTGAGTTCCCAGAAATACATTTTTCCTCTTTTTTCAACTCCCAGCTCTCATCTCTTTTACTGCTTAGACACAGCTGCTAGTTACTGGACATAGCAGTTCATGTGCATAAGACAAAGACTGTCTTTGTTTAGAGAACACAAATATTCATAGTTTGAGAACTATGCAAACTGTTGATCTTTCCGTTTTCAAGAGAGAATAGGTACTGTCCAAGTATGCCATAGCCTGCAGACCCACTGAAATCAATGGACTTAAACTACTTAAGTTCACTGATTTCAGTGGGTCTGCTCTGTTTATGGCTAAAGCCGGATAACACCCAAAAGAGGGATAGCACCAGGCTTCAGATGGCCAATGCCTCCATCCTTCTGTTTGCAGCATACTCTTTCACCCTGCTACTGCCTATTCTTCCTGCTCTCTGCCTACACCCATTTTACTTAAAGAAAGAGAATTCACTGGTGCAGTAAGCAGCAGCAATGCGGATAGCTTCTTTGCCACCTCCTCAGCACTTGACTCTGAGAAAGGAGCAAAAGGGGTTCTTCTTCAGTGACAGTGAGCCATTCTGGGTGAGGTGACCAGGAGAATACCTGTGCCACTGCTAGGGTTTGCCTCAGCAATTAATTTAAACCGCCCCCCCTCTGGTCTTTCTAGCAGTCATGGCAAACCACAGTTGCAGCACAGGCATCACCCAGAATTTCTGGCTCTGAGAAGGAACCCCTTGACGCCTTCTCAGAGCTCAGGCAAGGCAGCTGAGGGGGCCAGGCAGCTAGCTGGCTGTTGTGGATGCAAGCAGAGTTTGAAAGCCACACAATGCCTCAGCAGGTCACCTGGGCCTGGCAGGAAGGCCCTTCTGAGACCTGGGACCTTCAACCAATGCCCAACCTGGCTGTCGGCCACTGATACCAGGCCTGACCCAATAAGTGTAGGTTGAACTCACTTCTTTTCAAGCTTAATTTTAACTAGGTTATTTAGAAAATAAAAAAAAAATATTATAAGCCTTAAAAAAGCAATCATTTATCATACACACTGCGTAATAAAAGGCAGGCACAAAGTAAGAGGAGATAAGATCAACAGTATGAAAGAGAAAGGGAACCATTTAGCATAGAATGGAGGAAAATAGGGTCGTGGCCAGTACACAAAATGGTAAACACAATTTGTTTAGTGTGTTGCATGGTGCTCTGTACGAGAGAGCATAACATGCAGGGAACCTAAAATAAGCAAGAAGGAATTATTTGCTGCACACAACCAAATTGTTAAGCTTACTTACTGCCAAAGTGCTGGTGGCAGTCAACAACATAAACAGGATCAAAAGGACTAAAAGGCTTTAAAGGATATTAAGTTCTATTAATGGCGATAGTATTATGGTCAGAGTACACCTGGTGAATTGCAAACCAAACTTCACCCATCATGAAAACATGCCTTGAAAAACACTGAAGACAGCACCTGAAATCGGGCTAGTGAACAGAACCTAGCAATTCCAATTTTGCTTGAGCTATATTAAGGTTAATAGAATTAAGAATGTATATTCTCTTACCGCTAAATGCTTCAAAATATTAAAAATATATCTGCATCATACAATTATCTGAAACTAGATCCTCCTGAATACAGTGACAAGCTTGATGGGTCCTTCATCTAAATAAGAAAGAACATTACAGTGGTACCTCTGGTTGCGAACGGGATCCATTCCGGAGGCCCGTTCGCAACATGAAAGGAACGCAACCCGCAGCAGCGCGTCTGCGCACGCGCGGGTTGCAATTCGCTGCTTCTGTGCATGTGCGTAACGTCATTTTGCACGTCTGCGCATGTGGCGAAACCCGGAAGTAACCCTTTCCAGTACTTCCGGGTCATCGCAGGACGCAACCTGAAAAAACGTAACAAGAAGCAAACGTAACATGAGGTATGACTGTACTCTAAAGTTCCTAATCATGACCATTTCCACAGATGCTGCATAAGATAATGATCTGGAATTTGAAAATTCCGTCTGAAAGATAGTAGGTCATTTATTAAGACTGAGGGCCAAACCAGGCAAGTCACCACTCACAGAATAAGCAACTGCATTAATGGCTTCTTAAAGTAATTAGCAGTGCAGGGACCCTGATCTGGATCAAGAAACTAGTGTGGGACAGGGTAGGGAGACTTTAGCCCTTTGCCCCCACTTGTGATCTCAGTCTTGATCAGTCCCTGCCCTCCTCCACAACTGCTATTTTACTTTTTAAAAGCTGGAAATTCTGTCTTGCCTGGTTTGGCCCTGACTTCTATATAATTGGTTTGTAGCTAAAATTCTGGAAGTACCTTATGCACACTCTTATTTCAGATATGCAATTAGTTGTGTACATGTGATTTAATAGTTCAAAGTCACTGATCATTTCATTCCTTAACAGCTTTTTAAAATTTATATGTTTAAGTCAAAACCCCTATATGAAGCTCAGTTTTTGTGACTGTTTTAAAGCACAAGTAACTCCATTTTAAATACAAGGTCCCAGGTTCAATCTCTGGCATATGTACCTAAAATGCCTCATGCAGCAGCTCTAGGAAAGATATTGGAGAGCCACTGTTGTAAAGGGCTAGATGGACCAATAGTCTGAGTCAATAAAATGTGTAATGTTTGGGCTTAAACTGCTAGTTGTCACAGGTGATGGATCTGCTAAATAGATCTGCTAAGCAGTTAAAAACCAAGAAGAAAGGAGTGTAAATAAACAGATGGTTTTACCCTAGGGAGACAGACCCAAGGATGTGTGATGAGTAAGTTTTATTTCCAGTCAATTCTTAATGTTGCACTGGCTGTTTAAAAATACAGTAAAAGTGCTTATGAACTAAATCAAGTTTTTGTGTGTCTTGGGATTTTTCTTTTCTGAACCATCTGAAGTTAAACTGTCAAGACTGGATGACCAGGTAATCAATGTTCATGTTACTGGGGGGTGGCAGCAAGGGGGAACACTCACCAAGTGTTTTAGAAGGCTGTTGGTGTTGTGTCAAGACTCAACTAAAGTTCGGAGGGTTCATGACTTTAAAAAGGCCCCCTCCTTACTTCCCCATTCTCAATAACTTAAGCACTGGAGGTATCAGAATACACTGTCCATTCATATAACAACTAAACAAACTACAAAGCAGCAAATTTGTTGCAATGACAACTATATCAGATTGTCACAGTTGTGTGCATTCAAAGCCATCTTACATGATCCTAAGACAGCCACAGAACCTGCTCTGAATGGGTTCACACTGCTATCCCTTAAGAATCAGGTCCACAGCTTGGGAGCGCTTCTAGATCAGGTACCACTCCTGGATCTCCAAGAATTAACATTGGCTAGGAACACTTTATACCAGCTTTGGCTAGTATGCCAATTGCACCCTCCGTTTCCTAGACCAAAAAGATGTGTCACTAATGCTTTTAAAACATCCATATTAGAATACTGTGATTTGTTTATCTCTGAAGAGCATTTGGAAACCTAAATGATTCAAATGCATCTGGCAGAACTATAAACTGAAGTCTGTGGTATGGAGCACAGCATTCCACTATACTGCCTCGCCTTCACTTCACTGACCTTAAGGTACAATATTAAGGTACTTCCTTCTGTGGGTACTCCTCCCACAGAAACGCCTATTCATTTAGTTCAACATCATATCCTGTTATGTGTTCCCTTGTTATCCAAGGTGTGGTGAGTGGTTATATAAGCAAAAGTACTCCTCACTCAGGGAAATCCTTTCTAAAAAAGGGCCACTTGGTTTCTTAACTGCTTGGCTTTAGGGGACTACAGATATTTCAGAGAGTTTTTTTTAAAAATGATAAAGTATTGCCTTGCAGCCTTTCTCAACCTGTGGATCCCCAGATGTTGTTGAACTACAACTCCCATCACCCCTAGCTAGCAAGGCCAGAGCTCAGGGATGCTGGGAGTTGTAGTCCAACAACATCTGGGGACCCACAGGTTGAGAACTGCTGCGAGACTTGCTAGCTATTGATCCTGCTCCTTTAAATGTTTGTCTTATGTTTACTTTTTTATTCATTTTCTATCACTGTTAAGCCATCAGTGTATAGCAAGATGGGATAATATTTAAAATGTAAAATAACTCAAGATACTGCCCTCAAGACTGCTATGGCAGGAAAAGCCACCATCTGGTGAATGCATAGAACTGGGTGTTGGAGTAGAGTGTTCCTGGGAGAAACCAGCTTTTTTGGAGCAACACTACATTAATAAAAATATGGGAGATGTTTCAAAAGCATTGCAAATGACACACAGCAAAACACAACTTACCTGACCTACTTCCCTTGCAGGAGCTGTATTAGCATACAAAGCTATCAGTCTTGGATTCTGCACTTAAAATAACTAAGAAGTTGCTTTTGTAGTTATGAGGATCCCTTTTTATTTTGATTGAACTGGAGAACACTTTCAAAAATCTAATATGCACATCATATAAAAAACACACAACCACATTATATTCGATATTTTTTGCACATTGAAACTGGCAAGTAAAAAGAGCACCACTAGAGTAACCTAAAGAAATAATTCAATATTCATACATGGAACACTAGCTACATTTAAATTATAAGCGACTCTTAAGTTATTCGGCAGTTATGCCAAAATCACATATAGTCAAAACACACTGGGTTCAATGGCTGGTGGGATTGCCAAAGTCTTTTTTCCCAGATGCCTGCCCACTTTCTGTCCCCTTTTATTGATTTATTTTGATTTTGATGAGTACATAAAGCTGATTGCACACAAGTTAAATGTATGTAAGCTGCAAGTTACCTATAGTTTTTAAAGCAAACTGAAAGCTATTAAGTTTAGAATACAGTAGTACCTCGGGTTAAGTACTTAATTCGTTCCGGAGGTCTGTACTTAACCTGAAACTGTTCTTAACCTGAAGCACCACTTTAGCTAATGGGGCCTCCTGCCGCTGCGCCGCCGGAGCACGATTTCTGTTCTCATCCTGAAGCAAAGTTCTTAACCTGAAGCCTATTTCTGGGTTAGCAGAGTCTGTAACCTGAAGTGTATGTAACCCGAAGCGTATGTAACCCGAGGTACCACTGTAATATTGAACTGAACTTAAAAATTTATTACTCACATAGAAACCAATACCAGGTAGCACACAGGATTGAGGTGTAATTTATACATTAATCACAACAGAAGATTGTTTCAAAGCATTTTGCTGATCATTGTGAGTTTCAAAGAGATGCTGAACCCCTGAAAGACCTCAACTTAGATTGGTAGGGATCGCTAAAACTGCCTCCTTTCCACTTCTGCTGACTGATGCCTTCCATTAATTTCCACCAATGGACAGTCACCATTGGATGACACTGTTGACCTTTAAAGGGTAAGCTGTCTGAGCAGCAACAGGTTTGCCCTCAAGAACTGTAAATACTTTAGTCTTTGAACACGTCAGTGTCAGTTTTTATCAAGATTTACATCATTAGAGTAATTTGCACAAATGTGTAATATAGAATAGCAAGTTATTTTATGTATGGTGGCACATACAAAGGCATAATTGCCTTTCACAGAATCACATAACTGTTGAGCCAAAAGGAACCCTAAGGGTCAACTAGTCCAGCCCCCTGCAATGCAGGAATCTCAACTAAATCATACATGACAGATAGCCACCTAGAGAATCACAGATGGGGGGAGGGGGAAACCAAGTTCGTTCCAAAGTCAATATGCTCCTGTGAATGTCATTTACAGAAATGCTCTACACATTGCATATACTCATGTGTAAATAATCAGAAAGCAAGTTGGGTTTATAAATAATCAAATTAAGGTTTAAATAGTTCTGCTGACTTGCCAGGGAAAGATTCTTTGACACAAAAGAAACAGTCATGTCTTTCAAATACTAATTTTAAAGTCTTACCTACATACTTGCAATAGGGAGGTTTAATCGTCAAGCCTCAAAATTTTCTAATACAGTCATACCTCGGGTTGTAGTAGCTTCGGGAAGAACATTTTTGGGTTGCACTACGCAGCGACCCATAAGTAACGGCGCACGTTACTTCCGGGTTTCACCGCTCGCGCATGAGATCAAAATGAATCACGCACGGAAGCGGCGAATCACGACCCGTGCACGCACGGGTTGAGTTCACTTCAGGATGCAAACGGGGCTCCGGAATGGATCCCGTTCGCATCCAGAGGTACCACTGCAATGTATTTTTAAAATAAAGTGGATGAACATGCACTACATCCAGACTTTGGTTGTGAAGTTCATAAACACCTACCTACTTCAAAGCCACCAAAATGGCTTCAGGTCCAATTTGGGAAGCATGGTATCAGCATGTGAAACCTTAAAATACCCCTTTCCACATGCAACTACATGCATCCTTATGCATAGTAAGTGACCACCACACATGAAAACCTCCCCAGATTCCAACATGCTACAATCATGTGCAAATTGCATTTACCCTGGAAATACTAAGGTATCACTTGTTACTATAGAAAGCTCATTAAAGTGCAACACCCATAACCAGTATAAGAGAAATGAAGCTGGAGCTGCAGGATAAATCTGTTGTTAAAGATTCCACAATTCATAAACATTTAGAATATAAAATGCCCAGAAGTAATAAGAAATGCAGACTACTGGTTCTTATGGCTATAAAAATGCTAGGCTAGGTAATGCAACTTAGATTACAATTAATAAGTTATCTCTTGTTAACTGTGGGAAGCAAACTCCAATTCAATTTCTTTCTCCCACAGCTCTACTAAGAAAAAGGTAAAAGATGTATTTCAAAAGAAAAAATAAGCAAACCCTCTATGATGATTGGTATGTATCCTTCACAAAAGCAGTCAGCAAGGAAGTACAAAATGGTGACAAGCTATTAAGTAATGAAAATCAAATGCAGGTTGGCAAAAAAAACAGAAACCGGGTGGGTCTGCAATAAGTAGAGCAATTTATTTAACTGAGAGAGCTCTGTTTCAAAAGATTACACAAGAGGATTTCTACAGCTGGATGCATGCTGGCTGTCACTTATTGTATCTAATATAATAGGATGTTTTGTAAGGTATAAGATGAGAACTGCTAAAAAAAAACCCACTAGTAATAAAACCACAGTTACTAAGACGGCCAGGTATAAACTCAAGAATGTGCTAATCATGGAATGAGAGACAAGAGGCATTGTTTAGGAGAAAGCCACAGACATAACTCCACAAAGATAAGCAGGAAGAGACAGATTATGTTCTAAGATTATTTAAGGATCAGTTACCCCTTGCCACATTTTAGACTTCACCTAGTCTGATTATTAGAATATCAGTGCCTCATGCCTTCCCACATGCAAACTTGCATGTGGGAAAGCAATTCTAAAGTGGTGGGAGGGGAAGACAAAAAGCCTCTAGGACTACGTGATAACTATTTCTTAAGTGATTAAACTGAGGTAGAAATGCTGGGACCAATCACACTGAAAAATAGATAAATGGAGTATGAGGGACAAAGAAGCAATTAGTAACGAAACATGAGGTGGCAGACAAAAAGATAGGGAAGGAAGAAGGGATTAAGGAGGCAAAAAGAAGAGTAAGATAATTAGAAAAGAAATGGGAAGTACAGTAATACAAAACACATGGTGTATGCACAGAGATGCAGCAGGAGTTGCCAGGGGGTAGGGGTGAAGGTGCGACTTTCTTACAAGTAAAAACTAGAGCTCAATGGCAGAGCCTGTGCCTTTCCTGCAGTTGCACTCAGGTCCGTGGCACCTCCAGTTTTAAAAAGCATCAGCTGATGGGAAACACATTTCTCTGCCAGAGAGCCTGGAGAGATGTCGCCAGTCAGAGCTAACAATACATATGAAATAGTCGTAATATGGCATAAAGCAGCTTCCTATATTTCCTAGGACCTAGACAGAAAAAGCAGTCTTGTGACACTCTAGTGATGGTGGGGCACTACAGTTCCCACCATCCCAGACCATTGGCAAGGTTCACAACATCTAGAGGGCCAAACATGTGCCCTTACTCTACCTTACAAGCTAATAGAGTCGCCGTGGCATGATCTTCAGTCCAAAAAAATCCGCATATGAACCTGTTAGCCCTCAGGGCGTCGTAAGGCTCTTTAAACACACGGACACGCTTGCCGTGAACAGACTTTTAGGGAACTGCCCAAGTGGGATCTCCTCCTCACAAAAGCCAAGGCGGCGCCGGGGAGGGGGAAGAGTTTCACGCAGCCCCCCATCCACCCGGAGCGCGCTCTCAGCAAAGGCAGACAGCGTGGCAGACGGGAAAGCCCTCAGGGGCGGCTCCGAGGAGGAGGGAAAAGACCGCGGAGGGGGGTGGGGGAGAGAAAAGAAAGGGAAGAAAGGCATTTGAGCGAAACGGAAAGCAGGGACCGGGGCGGGGAAAGGGAAGAATACGAGACACCCCCCCCACCTCCGTGGGCTGAGGCGACCATCATGGCAAACTGCCCACCCGCCCGGAGTCCACCCCAAGCTAAAGGGGCTGCACCGTTTGACGCTCCTTTGCAGCGGCATTCCCGGATTTCCCTTTCGCGTTACGGTCACTGCACCACTGAATTTGGGCTCTGTCTCTGTGCGCGTATATGCGAGCCGCTCGCCCGTCCACTCACCCGTCTTTCCGCTTGGCCTTGTAGACGTGCCCGTAGGTGCCCCTGCCCACCTTGCAGCCCTCGTACTCGAAGAGGTCTTCCACGCGCTCGCGCTCCCCGGTCAGCTTCACCTTGAAGTCATAGTCCATCTTCATTCAGCACCCGCACCCGCCGCCGCCGCCTCCTCAGACGACACCCGGCCGTGAGGAGCCCCCGCCCGCCGCCGCCACAGGCACCAGGGAGGAGGAGGAGAGGGAGAGGGTGAGGGAGAAGGAGGAGGCCCCGCCGCCGCGACGCGGACCATCCAGGTGAAAGAGGCGAGGGAGGGGGAGGGCGGCTGCCGCGTGCGCGGGGACCAGGCGCGAGCCGGTGCCTTGTGTGGGGAGGCGGCGGTTGCTGCTGTGGCGGCCGCTTCCCTCAGCCGCCTGAAGAACCCAACAGGCGAGTCGCTCGCGCGCGCACCACACACACACACACTCAGAATAACACACAGCCGGTATCTCGCACCTCGGAATACGGCAGCCGCGCCTGACCACGCTGCTGCAAAACAAGAGCGTCGCAAAACCTACGCGCGCGCGCTCTCTCTCCCACCCTCCCCCAACGTTCTCCGCCCCTTTCCTTTGGTATCTCTCTCGGTACTAGAAAGCGCACCACGTGGAATCCAACCGGCTCTCAGGCCACGCCCCCTCTTCGCACGTCTCCTCACCTCAGTTCCCTTCCCCCGGCATGCACCGCGCCTCGGCAGCCACCAGCCGAAAGGCTTGGGCAGGTGTAGCAAATAGAGACCGAAGTGGGATGGCCCCATAAGACGGCCAGCGCGATAAATGGGCATGTCGGGAGTTGTAGTCAGAGGGTCCCCGGATGTGGGCTTGGCGCGTGATGGGAATTAGAATCTTCGGGTCGTGCTTGGAACCCGGGTTTTGACGGCGGAGGCTGCAGCGTTGCATGCTGGGGGTTGTAGTCAGGGGGGGTCACCGGATGTGGGCTTGGCGCGTGATAGGAATTTAAGTCCTCGGGGTTCGCGATTGATGCGCCATCTCCAAGGAAACGCGTTTTCGGAAGGAAGGAAGGAAGGAAAGGTTGGAGTTGGCTTTGGACGGGCGGCAAAAAGGAGATGCCTTGAAAGAGAACTACTAAATGCAGCACATATGAGACTACACCAGCAGGTGCAGCAACATTTTCCAAGGTTGACCTGACAGCCTTTATTTCATAGCGTTATTATGTCACGGGGTTGCTTCGTGTTGTTGAAATGCATATTGTTTTTAAACCGGAAGACGTAATGTGTGGAGTGGGGGAAGGCAGCAAAGCCCTGACCCTCCCAGGGCTGCTCTGGGGCGGCGCAGAGCCGGTTGTGGCGAACCCGTGACCCAACTCTCTTCATCCCTGAGGCTGATGGGAGTTGGGTCCCCCGTAGCTGGAAGGCCCACCTTCTCTGCCTCCGTCAACGCCAAAGGTGGGCCTTCGCCAAAGGTGGGACTCCTAGCTCCACCCAGAGACAGTTTTAGGCCACTGCCGACCTACTTTGCATGAGAAAGCAAGCGTTATAGCAAGACTGCATGAATGCAGTCTTCCCCTAAAAGTGGGGTGGAAAGTGAGAACTTTTGCATGATAATCTATGCTGCTCCACTGAGCTTCAGACCTGCTTCTCAGTCTGCAGCTGAATGTAGCTAAGTAGCAGGCCTTGAACCTTGTAGTGAACCCACCCATCAAAATGCCACTTCTGCCATGCAGAACAGTTCACACCATAAAATGAATTTACTATACACAATAATTCAATATAGATCTTTTCATAATTGATTCTTGCATTTAGAAAAGTGTTACAGGGCTTTTCAGTAAGCATATCATTTCAACAGCCTACAATTGAGTCATTGTCCTTTATTATTTTAGTAGATTGAAACAGTGCTCAGATTAAATTTGAATCAATTTAACATATCACTGCAGCAAATTCACCATTATTTGAAATCTGCTGCCCTCTTTAGCCTATTTATATGAATTTTCCAAGCAAAGGGTGGTTTTGTGAAGTGGAGAGGGATAGCAACCAGTTTTATTTTTCTGCAGACTAAGTTTCTAGTAATTAATCCAATGTGAACCTGAGAGAATAAAATAACTGTATGCCCAAAATGGTTTCAACTATGCATTCTCTTCTAATGCCCTAATACTGTTTCACATGATCTATTACTGTATGAGTTTGGGGGAGAGGGAATTGTTTTGATTGTTTTGAAAAGAAGGTACAGTAATGGCTTTGTGAAAGCTGGTTGCAGAGCAAATTGAGTTTGATGAAAGAATAGTTATAGATTGTGAAGTGGAGGGGACAGTTGCTTAGACTAAAGCAGCATAATTGATTATATTCGAGAATATATGATTTTGGAATTAAAATCTTGATGCCCAAGTAAGATATTTTTTGTTTTGTGGAAACAAACTGAGAGGCAGGAGACTATGCATAATTCTATAAAATGACTATTACTGGAATTCACTGTCCAAGACCAGGAAGATGTGAACCAGGAAGAGTCTCACAATCAATATCTTTGCATGTTTATTGAAAAGTTAGTCCCACTGAGTTCAATGGGTCCTATACATTACATAGGTCTGCATAGTGTTGCTGTTCAGAGGTTGACATCAGTTGGAAGAAAGTGAGAATTAGGAGCCTAAATCCACGGGGCATCATCCAACTAACTCATTCAATCAACACAAGCATTTCTGTTTGTGCAGCAGAACTCTCTCCCCCCCCCCCATCACATGCCTAGCACCATTCCCAAATTTGCTCCAGAGGGTTATGGAAACCCCCACAACATATTTGTGGGGCACATAGGGAGAAGAGGAAAAGTTCTGTTGCACAAGCAAATTTTCTTGCACTGATGAAACAAGTTAGTTGAATACCACCCACAGTTATTGACATCAGATTGAAGGACAGGTGAATAATGTGTTTCAGTGAATTTCTATGTTCATCCACTATAAAGAGTGAATTTCCCTCCACTGTCCCCATAGTCTCCCATAGAACACCTATATATGTGCACATATGAATTCCTATTGTCTAGCAGGCAGCTTTCTAATTCTATACTGTTCATAGACAGATTGCTGGGGTAAATAGGTTACTATGGCTTTCATTTTGTATCTGTCATCAGGAATGATGAAAAATTATCAGTGTGCACATGTGACTGATTGTATGTGAGCTGGAAGGCATAATGCACACACACACACAAATCCCGCAGATGCATTTTGTGGTAGCAAAGTGTGTGAATCCTTTACATCAGTTTTGCTGCAAATTCTCTTTAACTTTGGTTATATATAAGCCCACTGTATAATGGGTGCAGTGAGGCAGGCCAACTCATTTCGGAGTTCCATTAAAAGGCAGAAAACCATCAAATATTTATCAGCACATCTCATCTTTTTCATCTCAAAAGTTTCCAGGCCTACCTATTAGGGATGGTAGCCAATGCATATTTTTTTCCTAAGGAGCTTGTCTTGGGAGTGTAGAAAGATGCTTTATACTCAGTCAGACCCACTGGCCAATCTAGTTCAGTACTGTGTATTCTGACTGGCAGCTTTCTATGTGTAGATCCAATGCTGTCTTCTGTATTTCCCGAGAGAGAGAGAAAGGCAACAGCTCCTCTCTGGAGCTGGCGCAACGTGCATATAACCACTCCAGTCACACCTGCAGCCACTCCTGTGGATTACTCTGTGCTGAGAAACCTGGCGCCTTTCAGATGCGTTTGGACTAAATCCCGCAGTATCCCTGACTGGCTGGGGATGTTGGGCGTTGGAAGTCCAGCAACATCTGGAGGGCAACACACTGACTACCTCTGCTTTACACTCGACGCTCTCTATTTGGGTAAAGCGCTGGATACGACGTGCCCAGTAGCAGCCTATGCTTCAGTTGCCCTTGCTGCTGCGCCCCGCCCAGAGAGAGGGCTCAGCAGCTCGTTGGCCCCAGAGTCCCCCATGGTCGGTCCCAACACGCCCTCCTGTGTCGCTCGGGCCCCCAGAACTTGCTCACCCGACCCGCTTTCCCCTTTGGTCGCTCTTCCTGACATGCTCGGACGGCACTGCCGGCCACGCAGCTTCCCTGCGCCCCGTTTCCTACGGGATGCGCTCTCGCGCTGCATGGAATGGGCGAGGGAGGGGCGTGATCCCGCGCCTGCGCGTTTCTTGGCGGAACTGAGAGCCGAGGCACCAGCAGCCGGCGGCCCGCTGTTGCCGGTGCACCTCGGTGCCTTGCAGTTGGCCGGGTTGTCGGTTTGTTGCTGGTAGCCGCTGCCGAGGAAAGGCGGGGCGGGCGGGGGCGCGTTTTTATTACGGGAAGCAGTCTGTCGGAGGATACTTTCCTCATAGCTGCCGGGGGCGAGGAGGGGTTTGTGTGGGCGCCGCTGCCTAGGCTTACCCTGGTCTCCCAGCAACCGGCCGTTATATCCTAGCCCGGGCTCTGGCCTAACGGGCTCCGGTGGTTGCTGCTCGGGAACCGGAGCGGACCCCGGAGCGTCTTTCCAGCAGGTGGCTGGCTGGGAGTCGCCCCCCCCCCCCGCCCAGGGTTCTTAAATGTGGCCGGGGCGGAGGGAGGAGCTCAGCGCCTCCGGCCAAAGCTCCAGGGAAGCTTGGCAAAGACGTGTGGGGGAGGGGGAGGAGCTGGCTTTAATTCAAAAGCTTTGTGGCACCTTAGCAGCTCAAATTTATGCTGCCGTAAATGTCTGAAAGGTGCCCCGAGATCCACCATGCCGGGGTGGGAGCGTGTTTTGTGCAATAGACTAAATGCCATTACCCTGTCGAGTTTGGCTTGCCATGGTGGGTTGAAGGACGGTGGTTACATACAGACCAGCATTGCTGGGCATAACCCATACAGGATATTATGCAGGAAAGGGGTAGCAAAGTTGGAGTAGATGAGGAATTGTTTAAAAAGGATATCCATGTGCATGGATATAGGTGTTTGAAAGGTCCTTTAAAAGCTGTGCTGTACTTTACGGATGACAAACCTCCAGCTTATTCTCCCCCCCCCCCCCCAATGATGGGTTCCTTGCCTTTAACTATTGCGAGACTTGCAGAAATTTAAGAGTTACAAATGCTTTCATTGCACTTTCTTGCTGGACAATGTTCCATTGATGAATGTTTCTCTGTCCAGTTAAAGTCAGTGGACTTCAGAGACAGTAGACCTATAGACACTATGAGAGGGAAGCAGCTGTGAAGGGGTTGGAAAGTTGATGGGTTATTTATTAAAATCTGAGCCAATGATTTTTGCTTGTTACTGTAGATTGTTCTACACATTTCTTTTACCTTCTCATACAGGATTTGCATAACATTCACCCTGCCTGTTCAAAGAGCACTGGAAAAAAATGAAGACTGGAATTATCTGATAAGATTCTCAACATCACACCTTGCTAGAGATCTGTATCACTTCCACCGCCTAGCAAGGTTGAGGGAAAAGGAAATATTTAACGTGAGAACTTTGCTTTCACTCTTACTGTTGATTCTTCATTCAAATCCCTAGTACTTTTTTTTTTTTTTTTGCTGTTAGATGCCTGAGTGTTAACCATCATAAGTAAGTAAAAGGTAAGCTGCCTTAATGCTGAGGCAGATCATTGGCCCATCAACTTCAGTGTTGTCTACACTGACTGATCGCAGGTCTCCAGGATTTCAGACGGGTCACTTCCAATCCTACCTAGGAGATGCTGCAGATTGAATCTGGGACCTTCTGCATTCAAAACATATGCTCTGTGATAAAGAACATTGCTTTGATCCTATCATTGTAATCAGCTCTACTCCTAACACGCTAATGAACTGCTGTCTCTGGGCAGTTATTTAGGTAGTCGAGAGTAAGTGATGACCACTTCTTAGTATAGGATTTTCACAGTTCTTAAGAGTACGTATGTGTTTATGTATGACACCAATCTGCATGAAAGGGCACTTGGAAGAGGTCAGTCAGTCACTGGAGAACCGTATGTTGGCTGGCCTCCATTTGAAGCATGCTTAAATTTACTCTATTGCATGTTATATTTAGCGACAGAGACCCAGATGAACTTAATGCTCTTTCCTGCCATTTCCTGCATAATTTGTACCATAAATACTTGTTACATAGAGGCTGTAACCTCTTAGATACTTGAAGTAGGAACCTGACAAGATAAATGCATTGGAGTAAGAGTTAAACCCAAACTTACAAGCTGATCCTATGCTTTTCTACTTGGAAGTAAGTTACATTGTGTTCAGTAGAACTGACTCCACACTTAATGTGCATTGAATTGCAACCTCAGCCATCCTAGCAGCCAGGAATTGACTACAGTAAATGATGGTATATGATATTGAGTACACATATAAGAGCTGAATCAAACACACCAACAATTTTGGAACACACAGCCCAGATAACTTTATATTTCTTTCCATTTTACAACAGTCTGGTGTTCCCAGAATGGACTGCTCTAGTTCTTACTCAGGGGAAGATGGTGGGCAGACCACATCTCAAAGCCACAGTGGTGAAGATGAGCGACAGTGGCAACAGGAACGCCTTAATAGAGAGGAAGCCTATTACCAATTTATTAATGAGCTCAGTGATGAAGACTACAGGTTAATGAGAGATCACAACCTTCTGGGGACTCCAGGTGAGACTTGACTTCTGGTACTTAAAATCTAATAGAATTCTTACATTTAATACAGCTTTACCGTTAACATAATAATAATAATAATAATAATAATAATAATAATAATTTATTATTTATACCCCGCCCATCTGGCTGGGCCTCCCCAGCCACTCTGGGCGGCTTCCATAGAAACCAAAAATACAGTAAAATATCACACGTTAAAAACTTCCCTGAACAGGGCTGCCTTAAGATGTCTTCTGAATGTCAGGTAGTAGTTTATCGCTTTGACATCTGCTGGAAGGGCGTTCCACAGGGCGGGCGCCACTACCGAGAAGGCCCTCTGCCTGGTTCCCTGTAGCTTAACATAATACAAATTGAATACAGCTTTTTTAATCCACCATTTTGAAACACTATAATAAACTTGGTATGAAGCAATGGGTAGATAAACATAATTATGGGTAGAATTTGTTCCTCGTGTGCTTTGGAAACATAGAAATTCTTTTTTAAAATGTGCATTGCAAGTTAGGTCCTTGTTCTTTCGTCTTTTAGCTCACAATGAAGTCTAGGTTCATGCAAAACAGAGGAAACACAAAATATTAGATTTCAGTTTCTTAAACTTGATTCTAGAATCATTACATTTTGGTCAGTGCTAGGCACAGCAATCCAAACCCCTGATCTGCACTGTTAAATGGGTTTAGAGGAAGAGGTGTCCCACTACTGGGCTTTATTGGTGCATGGGGTCACCACTGCAGCCATACCCCCCAGCCCAATTGCTGAAAGTGTGGTGGAGTGCATACTGCTGCCTGTGAAAACCATTGTAAAGGCCCATTACATTAGATACATTATAGTGGCAGAGAAGGGCCAGCAATGGATCTGCTGAATCCAAAGCCAGGCCACTTCCTAAAGAAGGGCCTAATCAGGGTCTCTTTACTGTGCCAGCCTGAAACTATAGCAGCAAAAATGTTTAGAAAACCACCACTGCCACCTTCTGCTCTGGCCAGCACAAGTGTCAGGGCTTTGGATGTTACTCCCAGCCAGTGTTTTGGATTGCTGTATCAAAACTGCATTGTCAAAATGCAGAACCTTGTGTCTAGTGCATGCTTATAATTCTGCTTCTGTAGTCTGGTCATGCCAGGTTAACTCCTATGTTGCTTTTATTAGTTAAAAATAGGAATAGCTGCTCTGTTTGCTTCTATGTCTTCAACCAGTATCTGAACCAATAAATAAACTGGTCATATTGCTATCTGTTTCAGGAGAAATAACAGCAAATGAGCTGCAGCAACGTTTGCTAGGTGCAAAGGAGCATTTGGCATCACATTCTGACAGAGAAAATAGAGACTGGGAAGGAGGTACTGTCGGAGGTAAGCTTTCATTTTAATATAGTAATCTCTTGATTAACTTCTGGCAGGTGCAGGCTCTTTAGATACCTTAGCAAAATTAGTATTTGTTAAAATCAGCAGCCAGCAAACCCTATTGCAATGACCTTGTCCAAGGAAAGGAAGGTAAACAGCTGGAGAAAGGGTAGTAGTGCAGAGCTGCTGCATGGGAGTTAAGGAAAACTAGAGCAGGATTTCTAGGCAAGAGAGTCTATGCTCTGTGGCTGCATATAGTGCACTTGACAGAGAGGTGAGGGCAGTGTTTAATATAAGGACAAGGAAAGAGACCTGCAGGAAATCAGACTTATGGCGAGTAAAGATATCTCTGCTTTTTGTATCAAGATGTTGTTTAATCCTGTGAAAGGAGGAAACTCCACTTGATTGCTGAGAAGTGAAAGGCACAAAGGCGCTATGCTTCTGCTGAGTAGCGCAAATATTTTTGGCTACTTATTCAAGATGCAATCTGTGGCCTTTTGCTGTCATTATATGAAAACACTTTCTACCTGCAGTATTAGATAAAACTAGAATGCGCAGATTTAGTATACCTTGTTTTAGGCACAACCAGCTTCAGCCTTTACACCCAACTTGGTTGCACAATAATTCTGATAATAAGACCAAAATTGGTTGTTCTTAAGAGTGCCCCTGAAGAAGAATTCAAATTGAAACAGGCTGGACTCACAACATTCTTCTTTGCACCTGAAAACCTTTCCTGTATTTGGTGCTTTCTCACCTTGCTTTCTTATTTTTGGCTGTTCTGGTAGGCAGGAAAGAGCACTCTGGACCCTAGCAATGAGGAGGACAGAGATAGATGGGTGAGGAGAGAATAGAGAAGCAATTTCCTTTCTTCCACTGCTGTGGGCTACTAACTCCAGATACTACTCTCCTCTCCTATGACCTTCCACACAGTTTTCCTATCAATTTTAATGGCTTTCCCACTTGTAACTTGTACATTTATTTGTACCAGATACCATCAGGACAACTTGGACTTCCCTATTTTTGTCAAGGCATGTCTTGCTCTTCCAAAGCTTTTCATTTTTGCTTCCAAGACTGAGACCCAGTTGCACATGTGATTCCCACCCCCCTCAATTTCACCTAGGTTTTGAACCTAGAAACTAGTAGGTGAAATCCCACTAACATAAAACTTTAAAAGAGTTCTGCTTATTTGGAATTTCTAAAAGTGCTCATTCGCACGTTACTGAGATCACGTGTCCAAACAGTACACAATATGACTGAAATGTGCACAGTTGTGTATACAGGTGCCCGCACACACAAACAGCTAGGTATAAATTACATGGCTTGTTTGCTGGGTCTAAATTGTAGCATCAAAGCTATGAAAGATAATTATGTATGTCTCAAATTTCTAAGCTAGCGGAAGCAGAAAATGAAGTATAATTGAGTGGGGACTATAGATTCGGGATGGGAGACAGTTGGGTTTTTTTTACATGAAGGGTAGATATAGAGGTTGTACACAGCTCTTAGATACACGAGAAGTTGTGGGGAGACTAGTGCATCAGATTAGGCTTTTGATTGACATCTTTAAGAAGCAAAGAATATAACTCTTCAAATATAGTTGATCTCTGTACTGGGTGGTTGGCTTTTAGATTTCATAGCATTTGTAAGGGAAGCAGAATGAGAGCTCTGCATGTGATAGATGATCATGTGACTGACTGTTCAGGCTAGCATGTATTCCAGGTTCACGTGACAATTGCAGTTAGCTGCTTTGTCTAAGTGAAGCGAGTCATGAAAAATGTCTTCTTTCTTTTTTTAAAAAAACTACTTACAGATGCAGAAACTGTTGGGGGAAATTCAACAAACAGCTCGCTGCTAGAGTGGCTGAGCACATTCCACCGTACAGGAAATTCCAGCCATAGTGGACAGAGTGGGAACCAGACTTGGAGGGCTGTAAGCCGAGCAAACCCGAGTAGCGGGGAATTTCGGTTTAGTCTTGAAATAAATATAAATCACGAACATAACAGTGTTGACGCTCCTGGGGAAGAATTGAACGGCTACCTTCTTGGTGATCCCAATGGGAGGCAGGTAGAGAACAGGTCTCTGATAGAAGAGAGTCCCATAGCCAGCCGAACAAGGAGCAGGACATTGAGAGAGACTGTTGGTCGTGCAGTTGCCTCATCAAGGGCTGGCAATGTTAGTGGCTCAGTGACACAAAATGCTGAAGTAGCAACTCAGTTATTCCCTGGCAGACTCAGAAACAGAAGCTCAGCAGGCCTTGCGGCACACAACAATGTCTTAGATGACAATGAACACAACATTATTAGGCAAAGGAGAATTCACAGAGTCTCGTCGGTGACTGTTCACAGAAGGAGAGCTAGAACTCGGAGGAATGCAAGGCAAAGGCCAGAAGTTTTAAGACTAAGATCAACGTTCAGTAGTCAGTTTCAGTCGCATTTGGAAAGAAGGCAACGTCTGAATGCACAGCAAATCCATAGAAGGTCTGGCCAGGCACAAACAGCCCAGCCGCCTCCTGAGCAAGGTGAGGACCAAGTGCCAACACTGGGCATAACATTGGAAGAGGAGGAATCTACCAGACCCACAACTGCACCTAGAAGACATCCTATTATTACATTAGACCTTCAGGTGAGAAGAATTCGTACTGGAGAAAATAGAGATCAAGACAGCATTGCTACTAGAACTCGTTCGAGAGCAGGCACGGCAGACAACGCAGTCAGTTTCGAAAGCGATAGGGAGGGTTTCCGTCAGACCGTTTCACGATCTGAACATGCGGGCATACGGACGTATGTTAGCACCATACGGATACCCCTGCGTAGGATATCTGAAATTGGGCTCGGGGAATCTTCATCGGCGGCTCTTAGATCAATTCTACGGCAAATTATGACTGGATTTGGAGAGCTAAGCTCCTTAATGGGCACCGAGTCAGATTCTGAAGCTCAGAGGAGTGGTCAGCACTCGGCAGACACGCAGTCAGAACTGTTTAACGTGCACACTCTAAGCAGCATTGGTGAGTTCAGTGAAGCTTCTCTTCGAAGCAGGCCTGCTGAACAAGGCAGCAGAGAATGGCATGGAGAAACCAATGCGACCCAACACTACAATCAAAGTAATGAAGCTCAAGGTAACAGACAGTTTCAAGATGCAAACAGTTTTGTTGAAAGTGGAACGCTTCCCATCCTTCGTCTTGTACCTTACCTTTTATTAGATGAAAGTACTAGTGACCATTTGAGGGGGTTAACCAAAGAACAAATTGACAATCTTTCTACTCGCAATTATGGGCATCCCGGTGCAGAAGAGGGTGAAATAAGCAAGACCTGTAGTGTTTGCATTAATGAATATGTTTCAGGAAACAAGCTAAGGCAGTTGCCATGTATGCATGAGTTCCATTTTCACTGTATTGATCGCTGGCTTTCTGAGAATTCCACTTGCCCAATTTGTCGACAACCTGTAGTAGCTTAACATTACAGGCAGTGGGTAGTTCCTCAAATTTTTGAATCTGTGTACTCCATTGGGAGCCTGGTGGTATTTTACTAACTTTGAATATGAGGAGTGAGTGTGTAAAACAAGTTTGAAATTGGAAGTGACCTCGCTACATGTGGCAGTGAACTTCTCTTCTTAAAAGGCAAGTGTAAGGGTGAAGATCAATCGAATAGGCCTCAATTATATTTTTCTAAAATATTCCCTTATATAAAGCACTTCTGTAATATAGAAACGTAATTGTTTGTGTTAACAGTATGATCTTTATTGAGATTTCAGTTTTTGTGAAGTTGTTGAAATAATCTTTTGTTAACCATTTGCTCTATGAGCGATCCTTTTTTATGTTGCAAAAGTAACTGGAAACCTGGGCATCTGGCAGGAGGTACTTTAAATAGAGTAAGTGTTTTGATTTAAATATGCAGTGGATATTTTTATAGAATACCCTGCCCATTTGGTTTTATTAATTTTATAGACAGTTTTTGCATGTTTTATACATGGCTTACTGTTGCCCATTAACCTTTACAGTGGATGTGGTTCTTGGGGTCGACTGACATTTGCTTCAAAGGACTGACTTATACAGAATGTTTGTTTAGCCATGAGATTACATTAGAGAACTATTAATTTATGTTCGCCAGTTCTACGTTGACCTCAGAACATTGCTTAACGAATACAGAAACCGTACGTTTAGGTTGCTCAACAGACATGTAAGCACATTCCAATTAGTTTTTTTCGAAAACTTTTTTTTTAATTTGATGGTGGAAGAGTGCCATGGATAAGTAACTTGCAAGCAGCAAGCACGATTTATGTTTCGTTTTTGTACATTTTATCATTTTGTTGTAAGACAGTCTCTTCTGCACATGTAATGGAACATGTAATTTTGGACCGTGGAGAGTTTTCTGAGAATCAGATGCCATCACTTGTTAAGGGAAAGATGTATGCTTACTACAAAAATGCAAAGGAAACTGTATACTTGGACCTTAAAGCTTATACCAATACCTGACAAAATAATAAAAGTGCAAGAACAAAACAGATGTGTGACTCATTTGCGTATCTCTTAAAAGCTGAGTGAGAAGGAAAATGGCCTCTTTAAAAAATGGAGTCTGCAATGCCTCTTTCTTTTAGCTGTAACCCTCAAACCATTCCAATTCATTGGACCTAGGTTGTAGCAGGCAGTATAAGGAACAGTGCTTCCATTTCTTAAATATTTACATGAATTCTTAGTAACACGTGCAAATATGCACACTTGTAGAGAAGACATGGTTTTATCCAGCTAAATAACAGTGTGCTTGCAGAAGTCATTCAGCACACAACAGAACTTCTTCCTCCCTCATTGCAAAGCTGTAAGACACATCCCATGATGTTGGATAGGTCTCTTGGATCTTGTAAAGAAGTCTTTCAGAGGAGTGGGGGAAGAAATAGGAGTTGCATCAACTTGTGCAGTGTTCCCTAAAGCATTGCACTCATGGAACAACTTGAACTTACCCTCCTCCTCTTTTCTGGTGCAAGTAAGACAGCTAAGAGGTGACATGATGGAAGTGTATAAAATGATGCATGGCTCAGAGAAAGTGCACAAGGGGGGAAATTATCTCTGCATAACACTAGAACTGACTGACATCCAATGAAGCTGAAGATTCAGGAGAGAAAAGAAAGTACGTCTTTACAGAGACCGTAGTTAAACTGGGGAATTCTCTCTTAAGAGGCAGTGGTGGCCAGCAACTTGGAGAATAGACAAATCCATAGAGTAAAAGGCTGTCAACAGCTACTAACCCTAATGAATATGTTCTACCACCACAGTCAAGAGGTGATATGCTTCTATATACCAGTTGCTGGAAACCACAGGGGAGAGTGCTGCTGTGCTTGTGGGTTTCCCATGAACACACTGTGTGAACAGGATGCCATATGGGCCATTGGCCTGATCCAGCAGGACTATTCTTCTGTTATTTATGACTCTGGGATCTATGTCCTTATTTATGAAGATCTGTGTACTGTTAGGTCTGCTGCATCATGAACACAAAGACACTTTCATTAGAAAGTCCCTCCTTGCAACTATTTTTGACTCTAATCCATCTCTGAGCTAGATTACTGATAGCTCATCTCTTTGACCTTTACTCTGGATGCTCAGGAAGTGATTCTGCCCCATTGATTGTATGTCAAGAGTCTTGTTATCCTTACATGCCTCCAACATGGAGTGGGTGGGAGATGGTATTTTTAAATGACCCTAAAATTTCAAATGGTCATGGTGCAACTTTGGGCAAATTTAAGACTATCAATGCTGTTCTAATCCACAACTGGATTTGAGCCAATATAGGTTATGGTCCTAAGCATGGGTCTTTGAAAATTGAATTGCAGTGGAGTACCATTTAATTAAGAGCCACTTTCTTTCAAATAAATACATGTAGAATCACCATCCTAAACACATGTACCAACATACTTCAAAAGAAGAAGAGGAGGAGGAGTTTGGACTTGATACCCCACCTTTCACTCCCCTTCAGGAGTCTCAAAGCGGCTAACAATCTCCTTTCCCTTCCTCCCCCACAACAAACACTCTGTGAGGTGAGTGAGGCTGAGAGACTTCAGAGAAGTGTGACTAGCCCAAGGTCACCCAGCAGCTGCATGTGGAGGAGTGGGGAAGCGAAAGCAGTTCACCAGATTACGAGTCCACTGCTCTTAACCACTACAGCACACTGGATCCCGTGCATCAGAAGTGGCATCATTCTCATATTGGAGAGACATTACGATGGGTGCCTGTGGATTGAAATGCCTTGCTTTGTTTGCTTATTCAGGGAGTATGCCCTAGGAATGGGTTGTTATTCGCCTTAAATTTAAACCGTTTGGGTTTTATGAATTTTGCATTGGGTGAACTGCAGTTATATAACCCACTCTATTTGGGTGTAAACAAGATATGTAGGACCACTTCTTGCCATGCATAATTTTGCAAACTTATTTTTTTATTAATATTAACATTTGTATACCACTTGATTGTAGAGAACCTCAAAGCAGTTTACAATAAAGATAAAACCATAAAATTATCATTTAAAAATTACAAACTTAATTTAAAACACAGAAATTTAAAACCACAATAGAATAAACTAAAGGAAATTAAAATTCATACTAACATGCTAAACATCTGGCTAGGCTTGTCTGAGTAAGAAAGTCTTAACAGGAGCTGAAAAGAATACAGTGAAGGTGTCCGCCTGATATCAATAGGCAGGGAATGCCAAAGTGCCACTGCCCTAAATGATAAAGTTCTTACAGATGTGGTATGGGCATTATGTGGCACCTGTGAAAGTGCCAATAAACTTTGATCATGTCACCCCTCACTAACCTTTTGTCTAAAATACAAAGTCCTGAATGCTGCAACCTTTCTTCACAGCGAAGTTGAGCTATATGATTGATTATTTTCGTTGCCCTTTTATGAGCCATACATGCCTGTCATGCTTGAAAGTCACAGAATGTTGACTAACTATTGAGGGCAGTGGAAAACTAGGAGTGAAGTAGAATGGAGTGGCAGCTTTCTAAACCGTAGCATTTTGCAGCAGGGTGCGGTTGTCATGCCTAAATCAGAGAGATAAGCCTGTTGTGCAATGCTGTTCCATGTTGCATTCAAAAATGTTGGCATTAAGCATAGAAGCACTGCTGTGGAATATGCTGCTTGAATCATTACAAGGGTGGAGGAAATGTGAATAAACCTAGATGATAATCCAAGTGCTGATCAAGAAATAATTCACATCTGATTGCTTTGAACACTGCAGAGCTAGCCATGGTGCTGAAATGCCTGTTTTCTTTGCTCCCTCGAACTGAGTATAAGCTGAAGCAGTCCAACAAACCCATTTGATAACTCACAAAGACAATTACAAGGTCACTCCACTGCTCTACTCATTATAGTCAAAGTCAAGTCAAAATCTTTACCAAAGACATTCTTATAGTTTTATACTTTTCCACATATAGCAGCTAAGTAGTGTGTCATATGCACAAGTGATTTTGAAATATACCCTTGTAGGCAGAGATACAGTTACAATTTTGAGCTTCAAAACTCATAGAATAGCCCTACGTAAGAGTCTGAGCACTGGTTCAAATTACTATTACTACTTGGCATCCGTTTGTCTTGCGAGACAATGAAGCCAAACCACTGCATCAACAGCACCAAAATAACCTCCTCAGGGCACAAGCTGCCCAGACAAACCTCCCTCTTGGTCCAAAGGAAGACAGAACAAGAGCAATACATTCGACCTCAGCCTGGCTGCAGGAGTTGTCGGAAGGAGGCTTAACAAGGCACCATCCAGCCATTTTAGGGACTCCATTCCAGAGTTGTGTAGGGTGTACTCCTTGTCTTTTCTTCTCCCAAAGATATCCCTCACGGCAGCAGAAGTTTAGGATCAGAGTTTTCCTTATTTGTAGAGTTTCCCTCTACAGCACATGCAGAAACCACCTTTTTGACCGTTGAATCCACTATTGGCCTCATCCACTCAATTTGCTGCAGCCTGTTTTCACATGGAGGGGAAGTCCCTAACTCATCAAGGGCTACCCTAATCTGGTTTGGCTGGCCAGTCCAAGCCATTTCCTGGGATGTGGTAGCTGTTGCATTCTGACAGCTTCTAGGAGCCACAGGTGAGAGCCCTCTAAAGTAACTCTGCTGACTGAAATGTGCATGAACTTACTACTTTATGGGTTTTTTACATGATTGTTTTCAATGTTTTATTCTGACGGTCTGTTGGGTTATGTGCATGGAACCCTGGTCTCCTTTGGGAGAAACGGTAACAAATAAATGTTGCTTCCAGACTGCATAACAGATCGTATACCTGAACAAACTAGAAGTCTGGGTCAAATAATGCAAAAGCCTTGTTTAAAAAATGGAAGAGGAAGAACGACCAATCAGGGCTTTGTTCCAAAGCCATATTGTAAATAAATCTCTCCAATGTCCCCAAAGATGTTCTTATGGAATCTCTGGATATCTTACTGCCACTTGACATAGGTAATCATACTGTTTATGGAATACCAATACAGCTACACTTTTTTAAAGAATCAATACTGTCTTTATAGATACATCGATGTGGGAATTGAAGAGCAGCTGGCTGGTGAGATTCCTAGTCTAGACAAGACTGTTTACTGGTGTTCTTCTTATTTAATGTTTACGTTAACAATCAGTTCTTTGAGTCCCAGCAAGCAGTATAGTTCCTGATGTCAATTTCATTTTACAAACAGTCCATTAGTTATTTATTGTAACTATTTATTTGTTTATTTTGTTGGCATCCGTCTGTCTCAAGAGACAATGGAAGAGTGTGCCATTGGAGAGTTACAGTGCCTGCTGTGGCTGTGGAGACCAATTGCTACCACTGTAATTAACCTTTTTGGTGAAACAATAAATCTAATTTGTATCACTGCATGAGTATTTTCTTAGTTTTCCACAAACATGAAGTGGAGAGAGAGAGCCCACCGGTCTGCAGAGGGGGAAAAACCCCACTTATGATCCACCCACCAGCATCCCCTCTCCCCTCCCCCGTCACAAATGATATATCAGTCACTCCGACTGCCTTGCTCCAGCAAAGGAGCAATTGGGAGCTCGATTTAAACTCCTGGTTGTTCCCTTCTTTTCATGTGGACACCTGCCCTACATCCGATGCATCATATGGCCTCAGGTGTGAGGCAGGTGGGCATGGTTTGCAAGGAGGAATCGCCTTTGCAGCAGTTCTTTTGCAGATGCTGCTGACTGAACCTGGGCCCTTCTGCCTGCCAAGCAGGTGCTCTACACCTGAGCTAGAGCTCTTCCCTGCAGCTAGAAATAAAACAGAAATGCCATAAATCACCAGCAGCAGCTACCCGTCAAGAGGAACACAGCAACTGTGCTGGCACTGTGAGTGGATGGGCTCCTGCTGACTGAAACCAGAGACAATTCACCTTTTTTGAGCATCTGGAAGCCAGAACTTTTGTGTTCTCCTTTTGTATTATGTTGTGAACCGCCCTGTGATCTTCGGAAGAAGAGCCGTGTACAGATTTAATAAATAAAATTTAAGAATGCCTCAAAAACATTTAGTTTAGGCTCTTTACCAGCCATAGGATTATTATTATTTATTGAATTTATATACCGCCCTATACCTGGAGGTCTCAGGGCAGTTCACACAAAAAAATCAAAATATAAAAACACAGAATATATAATCAATATAAAAACAACCATCGAATAACACCCCTCCACAAAAAACCCATTTTGAAAGGGCAAAGGAGGAGCCAACTCCTAGGGGCCGAGGACCCTTCAGCCCCCCCCCCCCAAATATTTGAGGGAGCCCCCACCCAAGTTGATGGGTAGTATTGCCATTCAAATGTGTGGGCACTGCGTCTTCTGATCTATTAGCTAGCAACATTTTATTCAGGTTGGCACCCCTGCTGGAGACAATTCGCTCTTTGACCATCTAAGGGCCAGAACTTTTGTGTTCTTCTTTTGAATTATTTCTGTTGCGAACCGCCCTGTGATCTTCGGATGAAGGGCAGAGTAGGACTTTAATAAATTATATATATTCACAAAACATGGTTTGGCCAGCGGCTGCTCTTCGCCTCTTGCCGGACACGACCTGCCCCCGCCGCCACTACCCGCAGCACGGGCACGACTCCCGCACCAAAGGCCGCGCTTCCCACGTGCAGCGGGCGCGTTTCCCGCCAAACTCCCGGCCTCGCGCTGGAGGCTGCTGATGAGGCACGTGTGCCCTGGTGGCCGGAGCGGAGACCTTGCTCTGCAGCTGACGGGAGGTTGCGGCGAGTCGGCGCGTGCCGCGAGGACCCCCCCCCCGCCCCAGACCTCCTCTTTCATTCGGCCAGGCCCCCTCTCTCTCCCCCCGCAGAGGTGGCTGGCGCTGCCCTATAGTTCCCGCTTGCTCGCCCCCTTCCCTCCTCGCCCTTCGCAGAGCCGCAGCGCAGAGCCCAGGCCAAGCAGCTCCCTCAAGGAGCGAGGCCAAAGCGCCCGCCAGCCGCAGGGGAGGCGTCGCCGCCGCCGCGTACGCGCGGGAGAGGGCTGCGCGCGCGAGGCAGCGAGCGGCCAGGAGTGGATGGCGGGGTCGTCACGGCCGCAGCCTCCGCCTCTCCTGCTGCTTCTGCCGCAGCCCTAGGCGGCCGCCGGGCTCGTCTCCCGCCTCTGCCTGGGCGCTGCTGAGCCGCGGCGCGCCAGGCTGCTGCAGCATGCCGAACCCCAGCGGCCTCGACAAGGCGCTGAAGATGTCCTTGCAGAGGAAAACCAAGATCCACTCGGCCGCTGGTAAGGGGGGGTGGTGCGGGGAGGTCGGGGGGTGCGAAGCGGAGGGAGGGAGAAGCGCCCCCGGAGCCCCCCACTCCTCCTCCTCCGCGTCTTTATTATCCCCGCGCCGCTGCATCCCACTGCGCAGCAGCAGCAGCAAGCCGCCTCTCGCCTCTTCCCCGCGCGAGCTTTCCATTTCATATTTATATCGATAGAGAGAAAGCGCGAGGCTCATTCCATGCATATTTCATGGCGACCGGGTTGGGGATTCGTGACATCATTCACCTTCCTGCCCGCCTGGTTGGATGAGGTCAGGCCAGGGCATTCTTGGGGGGGGGGGGGACGGAATCAAAAGAGCTGCCCGGCCAGCCGGCTCTTCGGAAAGGGAGATGGTATGATGGGCGGCAGAGGGAGGGGAAAGGGTCATTTGCCAATCTGCTCCGGATCGATCGGTTTCCAGTTTCGCTTTTAGCGTCCTCCAGGGAGAAGGAGGGTTCTGCTGGTGGCTTGGCCTGATGCCGGATTGACCCCTTGCAAACCGGCCCGGGGATTTTCGCTGCAGTGCGCGCTCGTGCGTTTTAAAACACCCGGCTCGTTTGCGCCTTTTTTTTTTTTTTTTTAAATGTCTTGCGCTTGCCTGCCGCTCTGGCCGGTTCGCAAATTGAATAAAATGCGAAACCTGTCAACTTGTCAGCCAGCAGCAGCAAAGCCTGCACTGACCGGCGGAGAGATTAGCATAAACCAGCATAAACCCACCAGTGCGCTGTTTTGGGCATATAACTAGTGCACCCGGTGATCCATCTCCTTCCGGATGTAAACATTAGATTCCGAGTAGGGATTTTCCTCCAGACCTGCAGCAGTGGGAAAGGTGGTTAAATTATCCTGCTCTCCTGCTCTGATCCCAGTAATTATACACATAATCTGCATTAAAACATGCACAACCTTG
Organism: Podarcis muralis; assembly: GCF_964188315.1. Taxonomy (NCBI): domain Eukaryota; kingdom Metazoa; phylum Chordata; class Lepidosauria; order Squamata; family Lacertidae; genus Podarcis; species Podarcis muralis. The sequence goes on along the minus strand of NC_135658.1, from coordinate 26,521,914 downwards.
CACACTAAATGCAAAAATGCATATATGCAAATACAGATCATAGGTCAATGTCACATATAGTTCAGCGGTCACATATGCACATATAGATCAATGAGCACTATCTATTCTAAGGACAGATGGCCTAATTTCGTGGATGTGGGTATGGGTGTGTGGGTGTGTTTATGATGGCCTGTATCCTAAATTGTGTGTGTATGCGCACACAATACCATTGCTCTCTGTCTGAGGCAATTGATGACCAGGCATTTGATGACGTTTGTGCTCCTTCATCCAGACTACAACCTGTGCATCCCGTGACTTCTGCCTTGCTAATAAGTCGAAATTCAGTTCTCCACATTTTTGTACCAGTTTGCAACTTATTTATTTCAGCAAAGGCCTCATAAAGATTCATCATCATATTAATGTGATTTTCTCCTGATATGCAAGTCTTAGCGGTATGCAATTTTTTCTAATGTGCACAGTTTTGCAAATTAATTCTCCCCAATGTAATGCACTTTTAAATGTTACTTTCACAGATGATAGATAGATAGTATGCATTTCTTGGCTGGAGAACTGCAATTGCAAAATCCGGAGAAGTGTGGATTTTGAAGGGTGGTTGTGTTTTGGTTCATATGTTGTTCTGGAAAGTGAAAATTAGGTAGGTTTGCCTTTCAGTGCAAGCTGAATCGAGTTTCTCTCTCATTCCCAGTAGTCTCTCTGTGAACATTCTACTCCTGCACGTGTTGGTGAAGAGATACTGAAGCTCATCTAATAGAACTTGCTCCTTCCTTCCTTTCCATCTTTCTCCTGGATGGTTTTAATTTTACTTTAGATCAGCTCTGATTTTGATCTAAGCCATGGCAGTGTGCATGTGTGTGTGTTTATCCTTTTCCCGGGTCCTCTGCTTTCTCCACCCTGGACCACAGGTTCTCCATCTTTGGCTTGGGTGGTGCTGGACATCTCTGTCCTGCCATGCTATGCTGCAGCTCCCCGTTCCCCCAGAAACTGCGGCCTGAAGCAGCCACCTCACTCTGCCTAACTGTAGGGCTGGCCCTAGGTTGCTTTGTTGCATTTTGGGGTTGGGAGGCAGCAAATTCAGATGCCTCCCCACCCACATACTGAACACAGAACACAATCCTTTGGGCGGTTATCATGTATGAGGCCAATGGAAATGGATATGAGATGCAAGAGCCCATTAACATTCTTGTGCAGCTCCTATTCATTTCGCAGGGATCTTTGGAGAAGAATTTTCCAACATGCCCGATGTTAGCTGAAAGTGGTCTGTTTCTGTTTCAGACAATAAAAGCCTGCATCTATTGCCTTTCGTGGCTTCCAAAAGATGCCAACAGAAGGGGTTACCTCACCTTGCCTTGTGGTAAGACTCCCTTTGCCAGTACTCCCACCACAGTTTAAGAAATTAGAACTTAAGTGGAAATGCCAGGGTAATACTAAGGGTGTGGAACATCAGACTCGGGGGCCAAATGTACCCCTCCAACCTCCTCCATATGGCCCTCGTACCTCTCTCCAGGCCATACCCCTAACTGGCTCTGCTTCACACCCCACATGTTTTTGCCTGGCTGGAATATGTCCCTGAAACCTAGACAATGCCTCTTGCTTGTCTGGATGGAGACTAGACAGCTGTGTGTGTGTAGGAACCGCATCATGTACTAAGGTAGAGCTTACATTGGTTGCCCTGCCTACTTCTGCCTCTGGTCCCATCCACCACTGGCATGTGGCCCCTATAAAGTTGCCCCAAAAGTGAATGTGGCCCTCAGCCTGAAAAAAGATTCACCACCTTGGATACCTTGGATTTTATACGCATCAAGCATGTGTTCTGCCACAGACTTTCGTTCCTCTTATGCTTTTGAACATCACTCATCTAGCTTGCATCTTGCCCCCAGGTCACATTTCAGGAGCTTACGGGTAGCACCCAAAATATATTGGCAGTGGAGGTGTTGCAGGCAGGAGATTAGAGAGAAGATATGAGGTTCCTAGGAGGTGTGCTCCTCTCTAGGGTTGACACAAGGAAGCACAGTGAATCAGCCTGGGTTTGTTTAACACATGCATTTGGGAGAGTTTTCTCATGAAATATATTTCGGGGAAGCACAGTCTGCTAAGGGCATCTGTTCACTACTTGCATCTGCAAAGTCATTTGAAAAACACTGCTGTACCTGCATTGAAACTTGCTGTTGCGTCGGGTCAGTGCCCATACTGTTTAGTATCTGTTCTGGGGAATGACAGAAATTTCTCTCCTCCCTAGTTCCGGAATTTGGCTGTGTCCATGAAACCTATGTTGGGCTACATGACTTTTAATGTTTCTGACTTGTTCCTTAGCTGTTCCTTGCAATTCTTTGATGAAACTCCTAGGTACTTGTTCAGACAGTGGACTAATGTAAAGAAGTACTCCCTTTTACTAAAATCACACCACTGGTCTTTGCTACCCAGTATTCTTTAGCCTGCCTGGCAGCTGCTAAAGGGATTTTTCACTGAAGTTTGAACCTAGCGTTTGAAAAAATGAATGCCCTCTACCACTGAGATTTAGTCCTTGCTTATACAGTGGTGCAGCTTAGGCTGGATTTGGAATCAAAATCATGGCCCCATAAACCCAGCCCCATTGGCAGATGACCACCCAGAGAGCAGCAGGTGATGGGGGGGGGGGGTCCTACTGGGGCTGGCATCAATTGCCAATGCAATTGCCAATTTTCTTTTTTAAAAAAATACATTTTATACCAGGGGAAAGACTAACCAGGCATGTACATGGTTACATATCAGATGCTCATCATCTTACTATTTTTACTTTAAAAACATACCCTTTTCTAAAACACAATGCTGCATATTCCCAAGTAAATGTGTTTAACACAGGTTTCTCAACCTCGGCCCTCCAGATGTTTTGAGACTACAATTCCCATCATCCCTGACCACTGGTCCTGCTAGCTAGGGATCATGGGAGTTGTAGGCCAAAAATATCTGGAGGGCTGAGGCTGAGGAAGCCTGGTTTAATAGGGACAAAGCTCCTGTTTTATTCCTGTAATCATGACAATGCTGTGATGTAAAATGTGAAGGATCTGAGGCAGCTGGTCACTTCCTCGTAGGCCACTGCCGCTCGCTTCCATGGTTCCACTGTCTGTCCTCAGGGTCATTTGGCAGCCTCCTGGAATGTGTGGGGGCCCAAACCTATGCCCTGATGGCATGTCTGATACATTACTTAATTCTGCTGACTCTTCCTCTTTCAATTGCTATATTTTTGGTGATTGCGGTTTTTAAATTTTTTATCTTTGCTGGCTTCCTTGAGCGTTTCAGTTTTCAAAGCAGAAATGTTTCAGATAAGCAGATTTCAGACCAGAGCTGGCCCAACAATAGAGGCAGGCTAGGCAACTGCCTAGGTTGCAAAAATTTCAGAGGTGCTTAGGAGTACATTCAGGTGGAGGGAGTATTGTGTAAGCTAGCATTTCTGTCCCATTTTCTGATGTCCCTTTCACACGGCAGTACCTGCTGTGTTATGAACAGAGGCTTTCCGGCTGACGTTCTGGCAGGTTGCAGCACTGAATATCATTCACATCAGTAGGTGTGGTGTGACACAGCAATGAACATCATTGCACAACATTGCTACTCTCCCACCTTGCCTCACATGCATACTCCCCCCCCCCCCGTGATTCCCCCATGAACCATTACATGTTATGGGCCAGAGTCAACTAAGTAGGTGCGCTAGCTGGAACCAGCCGTTGTGTCATGGGCCAGGAGTCGGCTTCACCTGCTGAGCAGCAACCTGAAGGAGCAGAAGGCAAAGTTCCTCCACCTGCTGATGATCAGGAGCTTTCTTGCTCCCGATGAGAACCAGCTGGCTCCAACATCCTTAAGCAGGGTTTCTAGCCTCAGTCAGTTGCTGGAAACAACATTTGTGATTCTTGACCAAACCTTGCTGCTTCTTGCTTCTCATGACTTTGGACCCTTGGCTTTCTTGACCCCCGGATTGTCTGACTAGGTGAACTGAGATACTCCTGACTTTAGGACTGAACTGGACCTTGTATATGAACTCTGCCTCCAGGCAAGTACCCCCCCCCCCGAAACTTGGCTGGTTGGCTGGTTTCTCCCTCCATTGAGCTCTGCTGTGGCTGGCAGCACAGGACTATGACCAGTTGTGCATGTGCGCCACAGTTGTGCACCAGGAAGTCCCCCCTCCCCTCCCCCATGCGCCCCCACCCACCCAAATCAGCTCTGGGGGCTCTGGACAACTTCTGGAGGTTGTCCAGAGCCCCCAGAGCTGATTCAACGGCACACTCTTCCAATTGTTCCATCAGTGCAAATATTTCAAATATTTCAATATTTCAATATTGTTGTTGTTTTTTTTACACACAATCCTTATTTATGTACATGCTTTTTGGGACTGAAATTTCATGGCAGATCACAGAATGTGCACAATCTGACTGATAGTTGCAGTCCCAACATCAAATTGATTTAGTCCACTGTGAAAAGTGTACCAAGCAAATTCCATCTCCATCCCTCACGCTGGTCAGTATTTCCCAAAGCTGGTGCCCTCCAGCTGGAGTCTCTCTCCCATCAACCCTGCCCATTGTCCATGCTGGCTCAGGTTGGTGGCAGTTGGGAGTCTGTCAACATCTAGAGGGTCCCAGGCTTCCTATCCTTGCTTTAGTGCCACCAAATGACCATAATAAGAGGCCACACATTGATTTAAATTTTAGTTATTCTCTAAGATGCTTACAACTCCTTTTTGTTGAAGCCACAGAGAGCAGTGACATGCATCCTTTCCTTCCTGGCTCTTTTAAGTTGTCTAAAAATAAGCTGTTGTCAATATCACACTAGGTGGTTGCAAAGTGCATTTCCTCCTCTCCCCCCCACCCAAAAAAAAAATCACTTGAGGCTTGCAAAAAATTAGAGGTCAGATGTTGACACCATTAATATTGATTCAAATAAATAAATGCTGTTCCAGTCCTTTGTGATCTCCATCCAGGGGATGTCAAAATATTGTTGTATCAAAGCAGTAATTACAGTATCCCTTTTCAAAGTTTGCAAAATTGAGCTATAAATGCTAGGCGACCTGATGGTGCAAAGCCATTATCCTTATTTAGCTAATGGGAAATTTTTGCTGTCTGTACTTCCCAGTATAGTGCTAGTCTTCTAACTTTGTAGGCTTGTGTGCGCAAGGGAAAAGTTACCTGGGCTGGCGAAAGGCATGCGGTCCCATAGAAGCCACTTGGGCCTCCAGTGACAATCTAGGAGCATCATGTGGCTTCCAGGGTGTCCATGAACCCCCCCCCCCATTGGTCTGATTTCATTTTTTCTTTGACACAACAGAATGAGTTGTTTTTCCAAGTCTTTACATTGTTGTGCCAGCTGTCGCTCCACACAGTAATGGATGTGCCATTCAGGAGGTCGGGGGTGCACTTCCCAGCTACAAAACAGAACTCATCACGCTTGGGAAAATGTGTTTTCCCCTCTATGGATGCATTATTTGGGGAGTTACATTTGCATTCTTCTTTGCAACAGCTCAGCACCAACTCTGCAGTAGAATTTGTCTCTCAAAGGCCCCTACTGCCGATCCAGAGGAAGTCCACTGCACTTAAGTTTCATTTAATCAATAGGACAAATGAATCAATGGGAGAAGTTAGTCATTACTAACTTAACATCCCGTTTATTTCATTTTGACTTAAGTTTAAACACATTTACTTTCCTTGAATCAGTGCCATAGCATTCTTTTGGAACACCAGTTTGATATCTCAGTAGAAATAAATTCTACCTTCCAAATGTGTTGCTTTTGTGAGCAGTGTAAAATTCACAACTTGATAGTTCCTACATAGCAGCAAATCATGATTTGCAAAGCATGATAATTCTATCCAGCAAACCATGGCTGCTGAACAGCTGTTTGAGCAAACTATGGTTTGGGTGTTAAATCTAAACCAATGGTTACCATGGCCCTGAGTGTCTATTGTTTGGGAAGAAAGCCACACAAACCATGGCTTACCTCTATGTGAGACGCATTTGAAAACCCTACTTTAAACCTTGGTTAGCACAAACAGGTCCTGTGTCACCACGTAGCATTGCTGTATAGCTTCTGGAGCCCCAGGGCTCTAGCAAGGCTCATTCCTGAGGCCTTCCGTGGATTTATCTGCCACTGATAACAAGCAGCAGCCAACTGCTGTACATAAATAACTGCTGTACATAAATATTTATGTACATAAATAAGGATTGTGTGTAAAAAAAACACCATTTAATTTCACACAATACCCCCATGCTTTGTCTCTTCAGGGCATTATGGGGAATTTAAATGGAGGTGCAGGAACCACCATTTACATTTCTGATGTTGCCTTGGAGTAACACTAAATTGGGGACATTGCAGGACTTTTAAATGGTGTGCTACCAGTCTCTGTTGTTGCCAGGTGGTGCCAGTGGGGCAGTGATGGAGGAAAGGGCCCTAGATGGCATATTTGATAAGCCCCTCCTGTTAAACCTGGGGTCATATTTGGGCACAAGCCATGACTTATTGCTACATTTGAACTGAACCCATGATGTGATTTCCAGAGTGGGTAAAAATGGTGGGTCACAGCCTCAGTTGAGTGTGGCTTCATGAAGGCTTGGAAGTGATTTCCCCTTGAACAATGTGGCTCTTGGGTTGAACTTGGGAAATCATTATGAAAAACTGTAAACAGCCTGGGGATAACAGACTTGTCACTCCATGTTCGGTGAGGATTTTGCCTTCTAGCGGTAGGGAATCAACCCACGTTAGTCTCTCATGTTTAGCAGAATAGACATGAGTTTGGGTGATTTGTCATGATTTGTCAGCATAGAGAGCCCATATACTGTCTCTCACCCGATTCAGACAGCTGTAATAATACAATACTTGCAATATAATGGGTCAGATTCCAATACCATTTTCACTAGCGGAAGACCCTGCAAGGACTCCTGCTAGTGCAATGGGGCTTCCCCTCTTTCTGTCTCTTGTGCTTGCACTAAATCCACTCTAAAGCATTGGGCGATCCCGCAGAACAGTGTCCAGGGGGATGAGAGATGCTTCAAGCATTTCTGCTTGCCTAGCAGAACAGTCTCCTTAGCACTACATAGGATTCCACCCAATGGGTTGTAGTCAACAAACTTTTACTCAGAGTAGGCCCTCTGTAATCAACGGTGATTTTAATTTCAGTGGATCAACTCTGAATCAGAAATAACACACCTATATAAAGAGTATATTATGCCGTCGGTTCAAGTGTTCACATCTATGAAAAGGGTAACAGATTGAGGATAATGAGTTCCTCAAATGATAACGCTTACTTCTTACAAGGTATCACCTCAAATGTCTGGTGCCAATTAGATGGAGAGATTAAATGCCACCTTTTTAGTCTGGTGTGTGCGTGGCTTAGTACAATACTGCACTGTTCTGCAATTGTGATGCGCAGATCAAACAATATCAAAGGTCTGTTTTTACTTTCATGAACACCTGCTTGGTTTTTAGCATCCTTTTGGTAGTCACTGATTCTTCCCTCCCCCACCCCACCCCTGCCTCAGACTGCAGTTGGAGGGTTGTGTATAAAGTACTATCCTCTTTATAGGTTGAAAAAAACCCTTTAATAGGAAGACTAGACTGCAACCAAGTATTGCTACTTGCAAACAGTCTTTTTGGTACACTTGAGTTTTTAAACAGCCCACCTGCAGTTGGGTGTGGCAAATACCCATCAGAGTCTTATTCTAAATGTGTAGTTTGTCTCCTAAGAGCTGATACATGGGGAATTCAACACTGCATGGTGTTATGGTGCAGACTGCCTCCTGTTTTGAATGCTCTGCCCCAAATGCTATTCAGAATGCCTCAGGGAAGTTTCTAACAGTGCGTCTGGACCGGAATGCAAATGCACTGTGATCAAAACGAATGCTGGTGCCGTTGCAAGACTTGACTAACTGCAGATGCCATAAAGGCTACTATGCTTCCTGCACGGATTGGCTGCATGATCACGTTCCCATGGATAACTCTGTTGTGTAGCAAATCCAAAAGACTTGAAGTCACTCCCCATCAGCATAACCCCAGCCTGCTTTCTGCAAGGACCAGCTGTGCAATGGGATTTCATGTGGGAAATTTGGTCACATAGCTGATTCAGCTGGTGGGCATGGTTTGGGGAAAGTGGCCCTGTGGGCCAGATTTGGGCTGCAACAATTGACTTGGCTACAAACAAACAATTGCATAACACTGGCTGCTGGTCTTTTGCCTGGCATTAAGTGTTATCATCTCTAGGGAACAGATAATGGAAACAAGGATATGGTGGTAGATTCAAAACCAAGGATATTTGATTCCCCCTCTCTCACCTTCTCAGTCATCAGTCACCACCAATTCCTGGGCTCTGAGCTGTCTCCCCCTGTGGGTTCCCTTCCACCACCTCTCTTCTGCATCCAGCCAGTCCATGCCCTTGAGATCCTGGCCCTTATTAGCAGAAGGCGCCAATGTGTACACAGAAGGCATCACGAAAAGGGCAGCATGTAAGAGCTGAGTGGTTTGCAGCAGCATATTCATTTTAAAAGACCTCCCTGGATGTCATTGCTTCAGCATCAATATGAGCAGCGTTCCTCTCTGGCCTCTGTTATGAATGAGGTTTGCTTTCCTTTTGTTTGGCATATATTTGACTTCTGAGTCTGTCTGCATTTGCTCTGTGACCCAGACCTTTCCCTGCTGAGCTTTTGGGAGGGATTGCAAGCGGTATTATTAAAAGCTTCATACTGATAGTTCTTAACCTTAACCTACCCTTCTACAGAAGGTGGAAACCAGGTTTCCTGCGGTTCCAGCACCTTTTACAAAACGTTTCCACCATGATTTACTGGGGCAGTTGCACATTTGATACCTAGAAACCGTGCAATGCAGCCCCCTGCCCAAGAAAGTGGCCATCTGCCTCCACTTCCTGGTCAGCTATTACAATCCAGGCTGCAGCTTGCCATAAGCAGAGACACCCAAGGCTGGCTCCAGGTTAGAACAGCCTCCTGGCAAAGTGGTACCCAGTGGTCTTTACAGAGAAGACTAAGCTGCTCTCAGTTGCAGTTGAGTCTGCCCACTTGATTGTACCTGGTCTTCTTGTGGGCCCAACTCTGCTTTGGTTTTTACTTCAGGGGTGACAGTCTGGATGCCCAGTTGCAGCGTATGACTGGGTCACATGCAGCTTCCAACCTGCAACTTGATTTGCACCCTATCGCTCTTTAGTGGTGGTGCTTTGTTAGCAATTAGGAGCAGCAAGAACCTTAGAATTTGTCACCATCCTGTGCATATGATGTGCCTATAAGGAGGGAGATCATGACTTAGCATGACGGCAGCCACCTTGCACATGCGATGTGTGGAGGAAGGAACTATTACGGAAAGTGACCTAAGAAGAAGGATGGCCGTGGCCTTATAATAGATGGGTATCCAACATGATGCCACTCCCGATGCTGCTGAACTACAACTCCCATTATCCCATGCCATTGATGGGAGTTGTAGTCCAACAACATCTGGAGAGGACCACATTCTTTGGCAGAATGTTGGAAGTTCTCTGCAGTGATGCTCACAAATTGAGTAGAGTCATCTGTAACCACTGCTAATGGTTTAAGTGATCAAAAGCAGATCAATACAACTTTTAACCTATGCACTCATTCAGCTGTACAGATGGATCTGTTGAAAATGTAGGGTGGGTGTATTTGTCCAGGGTATGGCATCAGGTCTGTGCTTGCTTTGTCATGCATGCAGCACAAGTTACCAGGCCTACTCTGTGCAGTTAACAAGCTGCCAGAATTTGGGTGGCAGAAGATACAACTGAAAACTCTTCGCAGGTTCAATTTATCATAGAAGGGCCTGGAATTTACATTAAAAAAGATTTTATACTAGTCAGAAACTGAGTTAGTAAGAGCAATAATGCCTCTGCTTGCTGCTATCTTTAATTTTTTGGGGTGGGGTGGGGTAGACATACTGCTGTCCACTTCTGCCCACATTAAAATCTAGGATTTCTTCATTGATTTCTGTGTTCAGTTCTCAGTTTTGTCCAGGGACAGTTAAAATTATTATCTCAGTGTTTTTATATCTGTGTGCTTCTTCCTTTGCTCTCTTTTGCTCGTTTCTCCTAGAGCAGGAAAAAGGGTAGAGTGAAATTGAGTACAGGACAACGAAGGGAGAGGGAGAGAGAGAGAGAGAGAGAGAGAGAGAGAGAGAGAGAGAGAGAGAAAACCTTCTACTCTGCTCCTTTCCTCTTCTGCACTCCTTGTTTTCTCTCCCTGCTAGCCTCTTCCGCCAGCTGATCTGCAACATTTAGAAATCCCTTGGGCTATTGAAGCCATGACCTCTTCTTCACCAGCCATTACCAGCCAGCCAGTTGCACACTTTTCTTTTCCAATGCTCAGTGTTCTTTGGCTTCTGAGCATGCTTAATCCGCATTAAGCTCTTTTTTACAGGCCTCATAATTTATTACAGACCAGAAATGACCTAAAATAAAACCACACAATGCACTATAATTTTCAATAAGTAGCAAAATACAAAACAAGGTATACCATAATGGCCAATGGCTCAAGTGTACATATGTACAAAATAACAAATGACCTGTATACATAGGGACATAAGAAGCTTGGTGTTGTCTACACTGACTGGCAGTAGTTATTCAGAGTCTCAGAAAAGGAACATTCGTAGGGGACTACCTGGAGATGCCTAGGATTGAACTTGGGACCTTCTGCATGCAAAGCAGGTGCTCTACCACTGAGCCATGGTGCTGGTTGGAGCCGGTGAGAGTTGTAGTCCAAAACACCTTTGAGGCTGGCAAAGGCTGCATTATAGCATCTTATTTCAGTTGCATGTGGGTTCTGTGTTGGCCGGTGCATGGAATACCAGCCTTGGAGGTTGAAAATTAAGAAAGGAAGCCTAAGATGTTAACTGCTGAAGGACTACATTAAGAAGATTGAGAGTCTTAAGCCATGAGTCCCTTCTCTGGCTGAGTTCTGTGCCCCCAAATAGAACTGGATTAGTTGGAGAAACAAGAATGCAACTGAGATGAAGAAGGGGAAGGGCCCTCACTGAACAAGACTGGAATAAATACAGTTTTTCCAGGTCCCAGGCATCAACATGGAGCTTTTAAAGCAGCAGCAGCAGCAGCAGCAGCAGCAGCAGCAGCAGCAGCAGCAGCAGCACCAGTTTAGGAGAAAGTCCTATGCAAGGGTGGAAGAATCGTTTAAATCGGAGCTTTCCAAACTTTTCATGTTGGTGACACACTTTTTAGACATGCGTTTTGTGACACAGTAATTCAGTTTTACTAGCAAACCGGAGGTTAAACAAACCCCTTTCCAACCCTGGGAGGAGCATGCAGAGCGTTCGTGCGACACACCTACACACTGCAGCCGACACACTGATGTGTCGTGACATACAGTTCGGAAAGCTCTGGTTTAAATAACCCAAAGTGAGAGCATCAGGTTCGCGGTTGATGATTCACCGGGCAGTTTTCTAGTCTGTAACTAAACAAGGGACTCCAACTGCAGTTGGGAGGAAAACTGATCAAATGGTAAATATATACATTAAAAGATTGTGCACATGCCGTCCTTAAATAGAAAATGATTTGGCATGGAGGAAGATACAAGAGATCAAAGAGTGTTGTGGGTTTTGTTTTTTTTAAAGGAAGCCAATTAAAGGATCAAGGACCAAGATCTGAATGTGAGAGATAATTATAGGTAGCAAAGGCAGGTTTAAAATAGAACAGGTAGATCGTGTCCTGGGGAACAAAGCCATTACAAGCCAAATTGCCGGGAGAGAAAGCGAGAGGGCAAAAGGCAATGGAAGTGTGAGAAAGTGGAAGGGAAAAAGAAAGAGATGAGAAATGCAGGAATGAATCTTAACCAATTAAGAGTGTAGAATTGCTTTGTTGGCTGTACAAAGAATGGTGACAGTGAAAGAGGTACAAAGCCTGATGGCTGGTGACAGAGCCTTCTCTGTAATGGCCCCCAAACTGTGGAACTTCCTCCAGATGAAGGTGCACCAGGAACTGTTTCTTTTAAGCTTTAGGTGAAGAAGGTGGTCATTGTCTTTGGCCTTGGAAAGTTTGAACTATTCTTGTTAGTGCCCCCTTATATACCATCTGTTTTGTTGAAGTGCATGTATTATGTGGTATTTTGGGAGTGAAGTTCTTTTTGTTTGGTTTATTGTATGGTATTCTCTTTAGATGTAACCCAACCTTTGACCTTACAGGGAAGGATGTGTAACTAATTATGTTGTTATTGTTATGGTGCCAACTGTAAAAAGGCCCCCCCAAACACACCATCCTAAGTTACATTGTGGGGTTGTTTTGTGTGGATAAATGGGCAACTGGTACAGTATCTTGATTTTAGGCGGCTATTGAAGATGTTTTCTTTAAGAAGTCTTTTCCTGAAGTGCAATCCAGTCATTTTATGGAATATTAATTGCACATATCTAGGAATGATTTTATTGTTTGTTGAGTGTGTTTTTATTATTTTTTTAGAGCCTGTTTTTTTATTTTTTAATATTTTAACTCTCTTTATCTTGTTCTACACCACTTTGATAGCTTCTGATCACAAAGCAATTTATAAATAAATAAGCAAAATAAATAATATATATATATTAATATAAATTGGGGGGAATTATTTGAGGAGAAGAATGTGCTTTGAATTGCCTCAAAAGACGTAGTGTGTACACAGCCTTAGGCAGGGTAATTTAGAACCCTTAACTGGAACTGATGAACCAAATAGCCCCTTCCTGCTGGAATCAGTACAAATTGGTATGTGCACACTTCTTAATATAAAACTACCACACAGAGGAAAGTATTTGCTTTAATTACATCAAATTTCCTGTGTGCATTTACAAGGTCATGGGTTTTGTTTCTTAGCAAAGCAGGCTGCCAGCATGTAGAAATAAGTGCATAAAGCATATTTTGTGTCATTCCACCTTACCTCACTCTGAGCACATTGTACTTGAGATTCCTACAGAAAGTCATATTTGACAACAGAGTTAATAATAAATTGGAAGGAATGTTAAGTGGTTGAGGTAGAGAATGGGGGAGGGTGGCTTTTGCTTGGTAAGATCAGAAATGAGCCGCAGCAACAAAGATTCGTCACCATCAAAGCATTTGTAAAAATTTGTAGATTGTTGCAGACAAAAGCTTATTTTTAAAAGACAGCAGTTTGTTAAATATAACTAGGAGATAACTGCCATTATGCTCTTGCCATCCACACCCCAGAAATAGGAACGATGTGAGGTTTAAAGAGCTTGCACACATCATAAGTTTTTGAGGTCCACAGAATGTATAAACTTTTACCTGTGCTGCTCACTTTTTAAAACCAGCTAATGGCTCATGTCTGCTATGGGTAAAATATTAACTTTACATGACCAAATTACAGTGGTACCTCTGGTTATGAACTTAATTCGTTCCGGAGGTCCATTCTGAAACTGTTCCTAACCTGAGGTACCACTTTAGCTAATGGGGCCTCCCGTTGCCGCCGCACGATTTCTGTTCTCATCCTGAGGTAAAGTTCTTAACCCGAGGTACTACTTCCGGGTTAGCGGAGTCTGTAACCCGAAGTGTTTGTAACCCGAGGTACCGCTGTAGAGGGTTGGGAATGTGCGCAAAATGATTCTGCATGGCTTCTCCTTGTCTGTCCAGCTCACTGTGCAGTCTGTATTTAATGTGCCACCAGATAGCTGCTGATTATGCAGTGAATTGTAAATGTGATTTTTGCTCTGTAATACTGAGTGTGTGATGAAGCACTTGCAGGTCCAGTTCACACATAAAGCTCAGTGAAATCACAGCTAACTGTGGGCAATGAGTTTGTGGGTACTAACAGGCCACATTCGCACTGCACACTTAAAGCACTTTGATACCATTTTGAAGAGTCATGGTTTCCCCCCTCAAAGGATTCTGGGTGCTGAGAGTTGTTAGGAGATCCCCATTCCGCTCAAAGAGTTGCAATTTTCAGAATGGTTTAACAGTCAATCCCACTTCACAGGGAACCCTGGGAACTGTGGCTAGCTCCTTATTTCTTTACTGAAATTTATCACACACATACAAATGGAAATGGCAATAAAAGCATATATAAATAGTTCAAATATTTTAATCTTATGAACTGTCCATTTTTAAAAGAAAATATCAAGACAGTGTACAAACAGAGAGAAAAGGAAACAACATATATAGAATATAAGTTTAAAAACAACAGTGCTTTTGTTTTTATTTTTAATTTTATGTAATCGTTGCATGCCCATGTTCTCTAATGTAAAAAAAATTATATCTCAATGCAGCCATGTTAAACTGCATTAAAAGATGAAAATAAATAAAAAAACTGCTTTACCAAAAAAAGAAAGGAAAAAAAGAACACTGTATAGGTAAAACCAACAGGTGCAACAAAACAAGGTTTTGCAGCCTTTTAGAAAATACATCAGTGTTGGAGCCTTCCATTGTTGTTCTGGTGTCATGTGAACTGGAGATCAGATAAAAGGGTTATTCTAGCAAGGTGCAAATGGGTCATTAGTATTCACTTAATAAAGGTAATGGGGAATGAATCTGTGCAGTGGAGATGGGGACCTTGTGGCTCTCCAGATGTTGTTGGACTCCAACTCCCACCAGCCACAGCCAGCATGGCCAGTGGTCAAAGGAGATAAGAGAGTCCAGCAACATCTGGAGGGTGACAGGGTCCTCATCCCTACTCTAATGCAAAATCACAGATGAGCACATCCTGAGAAACCCTAGATTACAAGCACAGTGGTGCCTCGCAAGACAAATGCCTCGCAAGACGAAAAACCCGCAAGACGAAAGGGTCTTCCGTCGCGAAGGCGCTTCGCAAGACGAAGTTCCCTATGGGCTTGCTTCGCAAGACGAAAACGTCTTGCGAGTCTCACCCTTCCCCCCCGCTCCCCCCCTTTTCAAAGCCGCTAAGCTGTTAATAGCCTTTTAACAGCTTAGCCGCTAAGCCCGCTAAGCCGCTAATAGCGCTAAATCGCTAATAGTGCTAATCCGCTTAGCCGCCAATGGGGTTGCTTTGCAAGACGGAAAAACCGCTAGAAGAAAAGAATCGCGGAACGGATTCTTTTCGTCTTGCGAGGCACCACTGCATTTTTTTCAGGATGTGTTAGTTTGGGATCTTAATACAACCTGTGCTTTTACAAGACTATTTTACTCCAATAAATGGTGTGAGGAGGCAGAAGAAGTCACGCTTGGCAAATCTTGTGTCTCAGAAAAGGTTGTGTGAACTGGTTGAGGGAGTTTCAAAGTTTTTTATAAAACAGTTCTACTGCAATAAAATGATTAAACAAGGCAAACAGAGACAAGTAATGAAAAATGCAGTGAATTAGACTAAGTAAAATGTTCCTGGTGCCAAAATGTATACCCTTGGCAGTAGGAGCCTCTGGTTGGATCCACAGCAATTATAATACACACTCCCTCCAACATGAAATTGTTGGATGGGAACACAGGGGTTTTGTTTGGGGTGGGGTTTTTTGGCGAGTGGGTGGAGAGAAATGTCAGCCTAAGGAAGACGCATTAGTTCAGCTGAAGTGAAATATGACAGATGGGGGGGAAATACCATGAGTAAATGCAGTCAGTCTACAGATGGGGAAACATTTTGACCAGGGATTGGAACACTCTGGCCTACAAACCTGATGAGACCCAGCTGGTCTCCCCCATTTGGCCAACAAGATAAGCCTCTAGCTACCCTATCTCCACAATCCTTTCAGCTAGAAGACATACTGGAAAGAAAGGCAAAAATGTGCTATTAGCTCACAATAAAACATCCACATTGGGCCCCTTTCTTGCTGCTAAATGTGTACTACGGTGGTTCACACTGTGTGGAATGGGTATTATAACCCCAGAATCCAGCAGCAATCTAGGTACAGAGTTAGAGACTGCAGAGGCCCTAGCTAATGAGGACCAAGTCAGGGCTGTGAACCAACTGTTGGTGATCAAGACACCACTGTGACTCAGGTTGTTTAGACAAGAACCCCCCCCCCCCGGAAACCTCCCATACTACCAGAGCATCACAGAACCTTCCCTGAGCCTGAGGAACCAAATGCCTTCTGTCTTACCAGTTCAGTGGTGCAAGGCGCACATCTGGCACGATGCTATGGAACATAGGAGAATACCCATCCTCAGGCCAGAGGCTTGGCCTTTTAAGAACCTGAAGTTCTCCAAAATGGGATGGAGCAAGGGAGAGATAGTCTGGAGGCAGAGGCTTAAAAGGCCCCAGTCTGCGTGCGACATCTTTTGGAGCAAGTTGCTCACTTGGAGCTCTCCGTGGTTCTGAAACTCCTAACCTGCCTTCTCTGGAACTCCTAACCTGCCTTCTTCTTCTTCTTCTTCTTCTTCTTCTTCTTCTTCTTCTTCTTCTTCTTCTTCTTCTTCTTCTATCAGACCAGAGCACAATGAAGGAGAAAGCTCTGCTGCCCACCACCCACTCGTCCACACACATCTGACTTCTTAGGATGGATTCAAATGACTAGGAATCACAATGTATGGTACCTGTAACTCACTGATTGTCTGGCAAAAATAGGGAATCTGTAGCCCACTAGATGCTAAAACAAAAAAAATTCCTTCCAGTAGCACCTTAAAGACCAACTAAGTTAGCTTTCGTGTGCATCCACACTTCTTCAGATACACTGAAACAGAAGTTGCCAGATCCTTCTATATAGTGAGAAGGTGGGGAGGGGTATTACTCAGAAGGGTGGTGGGAATGGGTGATTGGCAGATAGCTGTGATGAGCCTGTTGACGACTCTTAACGACTGCAATAGGTCTTACAGGAAAAAGCAAGGGGTGAAAAACACACCTTGGAACTATGGAAGGCACCACATTGAGCCACTAGATGCTGTTAGACTCAAAGTCCCAGCCAGCATGGCCATTGGTCAGGGATGACAGGAGTTGTAGTTCAACAATACATGGAAGGCCATAGGTTCCCCCCTCCCTGCTATGTAGTTAATTCTGAAGTTACCATGTATTTGCTTGTGCTTTAAGATATAGTTATGTCCATGAATTTCCGTCGGTATATCCTGAGTAAGACTAGCATTGGCTACAACCCCAAGTCTCTAGATTTCACCTAACTCAACTTCCAACAACTACACAAAGCATTATGTGAAACTTTTTTGCAACCATTTGACCATTGCGGGCAGGTGTCTGGTTTGTAAGTTTCATTGTTTTCATGTGATGTTATATTCCCCCCCCCCTTTCTTTTGTTGACAAGTTCGGCAGTTGGAAGGAGGAAAAAACAAGTCAGCTTAGAAGCTGAGATGTTTTCTCTGGAGACGGTTTCCCCTTAGGCTATATTCTGGATAGGAAACAAAGACATTAAATTGAAGTTGCCTGGGCCTTAACACCAAAGAATAGAACGTGACCTTTGTAGTATCTCATCTATATTACCTTTCATAAGAAAAAGCTTTCCTGGAAAACGTAATTGGTTTACATCCTGAAATTACAGAACTGCAGTTCCATTGTGAAATTTCTAATAGCAAAGCCCAAGCATCACAAGATGGCACAGTGAAGCTAGTATGCCTGCCCTGGTTGTATACTTTTAGTTGATAGAAACCTACATTATGCTTAAGTTGCAGAAAGACAGGTACCTGTATAAAACTGGTACCTGTTGGTGCCCAGGCCAGAATGCCTGCAAAATTTCGTGTTCTTTATAGATGTCTGGCTGACATCCTCTTTACGTATATACAGTATATGAAAGTTAAGAGTGCAGGTCCCCTGCTGACTAGGGCCCAGGCACATTGTGTACCCACTGCCTGCCTGCTTCTGTGTATCCTCTTACCAAATAAGATATTGAAGGCTCTTCCCTGAGCCCAATTCTCATGATAGACTTCTGCTGTGCATTGGAAGCTCCTAGGTTTGGAGGTCATGTCTCTGTGTTTTTGATCTTATTGGCACGAAATTTTCAGGCGCTCTTCCCCTGCCGCATTCATTCATTCAAATCCGCATTTGTTCTTTGCTGCAAATGGACAAATGGTGGGACTGTTTGTTTAAGCATTAATCTGCTGTTACAATTGATGCTTAAAACGAACAGGTCTCCTCTGGGCTGATGAAAATTCGTTACCCATTCATTCAGTTTTGATCTGTTTGGCCCGCTGGAATGTCACAATAGTAATGCAATTGGAATGAAACCAAATATCAGAACTCCTGCCCTGTTTTTATTGACGTTGCTTTAGGCAAAGATTAATGAGTAGTGATTTGATGGGCTTACATTTTCTTCCTTTGGGTTTTCCCCCCACCATTAATAGCTGAGTGATTCATGACTATTAACCCAGGATTAGGTTTAGGGCTGCTGTTGCATGAGTTGTCCTGGTCCTTGTACTGAGAGAGGGGGAAATACCACAACTCTAGCCTACTGGGTCCTTGAGTTTCCAAGCAGTCTTGATCACGGAATTGTTGACAAACTTCCTTAAGGCTTTGTATAATAAGTAGGTGTTACACTTACCATGGGATGACCTGTGTCGGACTAGCTTTTTAATGGATGAGCAGAAAGACCATGATAGCAGCTTTATGGAAAGGACCAGCTGATGGATTGTATTTGACTTGTGGGAGCCGCTGTGTCAAGGACGAACAATGTTCTTTGAGAATCCACTTCTTTGAGCCAGGATTGCTCTCATGCATTATGCAGCAGTACCGTTATGAGAACAACAAATGTATTGCATTATGTTAACATCCTTCACAGGATATTCTCAATAACTGAATGGAAACACACGCAAACAACAGTGAACTCAGGCTTAGTGGGGACTACAGCTGTTCCTCCTTTGAGGAAGGGTGCTGGGCTGTATCTTCACGTTTTTGAGCAGGCAAGGCTCTTGGCTCCCTGGATTTGGCTGGCACCATTGAAACTGCCCTTTAAGGATGCTACCATGCATATGGCAGGTAGCCATTTTGAAAAGTGGGAGCAGTAGAACAAGAAAGGGGCGGTCATATCGAGAGAACAGTGATGGTGGCAACAGTGGTGCCAGAAGTGGGAAACTGTACGAGAAGAACATGCAGTTCTAAATCTCGCAGTCTCATTGGGAGTAGCATTAGTGGAGGGGCCCTAAAACTCAGACTGGCTAAAATGGTGAATTTAAAGCTGCATACATAGCTCCATATTTAAAATTCATGATACTGCATTTGATATTATCCCTGCATTATTATTCTCCCACTCACCTGCTGGGCTAATAGCAGCTTTATGGGTGGTAATCTATGATTTTAAGTGGGAACAAATTGGCAGGGTTGGAAGGGGGTTAACTGTCTTCTCTGCTGGGGCTGCTGCTCCAATAAAATTTGCAACCCTTCTAATTTGTTTCAAAGTGTTGCATTAGTTGTTTTAAATCATTGGGAAAATCAATCATGGATCACCCTTGTCATATAGCCTGTATCATCATCATCTTCTTCCTCTTCCTCTTCTTCTTCTTCTTCTTCTTTGGCGATCACTCGTAGCCAAGCAAGATTATCTTCCATAAACACATTTTTAACAATGAGTCCATAATAGGCTGTATACAAACCATATGTTCAAAGTACATTTGAAACATGTTTAAAGCACCTAGAATCATAGAATCATAGAATCATAGAGTTGGAAGAGACCACAAGGGCCATCGAGTCCAACCCCCTGCCAAGCAGGAAACACCATCAGAGCACTCCTGACATAGGGTTGTCAAGCCTCTGCTTAAAGACCTCCAAAGAAGGAGACTCCACCACACTCCTTGGCAGCAAATTCCACTGTCGAACAGCTCTTACTGTCAGGAAGTTCTTCCTAATGTATTCTCTTCAAGAATACTGGGAACTGTAGTTTGCCTTTCACGGTGCTACAATTCCCAGTGCTCTTTAAAAAAACTACAGTTCCCAGGGTTCCTTTGGGGAAGTCATGTGCTTTAATTGTACTTTAAACATATGGCGTGTACACAGCTATAGTGTACTTCCTAGAATTTGTTAAATGTGTAATCCAAGACACCTTTGATTGTTAAAAAACACACTTGAAAAATGGAAATTTGTCCGTGTCTCCAGAATAGGGGAGGACTCAAAATGAACAGTGCAATCTCTTGCATGTGCACTCAGATGTAAGCACCTTTGAGGTCAGTAGGAATTAGTCCCATGCAGTGCTTTTTTTCTTGGGGGACACGGGTACGTATACCCCTAAACATTTTGTGAATCTAAGTTTGGCCTCATTGAGGGGCAGTATTTCAATATGAGTAGGAAAATGAGAGTACTCCTAAACATTTTTTTTCCAGAAAAAAAGCACTGGTCCTATGAATGTACATAGGGTTGCAGCCAGAGGTACGTTCATGTCTGCAGATGGGACATTTTTACACCCAACTGACAAAACATGGGCTATTATAATTATCTTGGAATAGAAGGTGCCGTAGACTTATTTGGAGCAGAATTTTGGGCGGTGGGAGTTCATTGCTTCTCTAGACTTCAATTGGAAAGGATGGGCTGTTCTAGAAGCATCCAGAAACGCAGATATATGCTGACAAAAACGAGCTTCATTTACGTGTGTGTGTGTGTGTGTGTGTGTGTAAAAATCCATTTCCATCTCTAAATCAAACACAGAGCAGTTGGTAACATCTATTCTGCAGCTGTCCACAGGGATCATTTTAATCAGTCTTGAGCCCCTCTAAAGCTACAGAAATCTTTGGAGGAGGGCGGCTGATTTTGTCATCCTGCTGTGCAAAAAGCAGACCAAACAGTACGCCTCTGATATTCCTCTGCTGGAAGAGATTCGTGCCTGTAGGTAAATGTGCCTTTCGGCGGTTGCTTTTTCCTGCGCTTTTAATGAAGTTGTGAATGGAAGTTGAAGCTTTAAGAGCAGTTCTTTGGAGAGGGAGGCCAGTACGTGTGGGTGGAGATAATCTTCAATCTTGCATTTTGAAGTGGTGTTTCATAGATGTCAAAGCTGCGCGGAGGACATGCGCCAGAGTCCCATATTTCAGAAGGGATGAGGCCTTCACTTGCTGGCAAAAATATATTTCAGCTGCCTGGAAGACGAGATTAATGATAGCTCTGTGCAGCCATTACATCTGCATCCTAACTCCTTTTTTAAATACAGAAATCAGAGATTTGGAAGGTTGAAAACTATTGCCGGTTTGATTCCAAGTCCAATTTAAGTTGCCGGCTTTAAACCCTGAATGACTCGGATTATGAGCCTTGGGACCTTAAGGAACACTTTCCTTGCACGCTGCATTCATTGAGGTCCTGCTCTGGATTCTTCAGTTGTCTGATGCCTGGCATGTGTCAGCTGTTAGAGGTGCTGGGATGTAACTTGGCTTGCACCGGAGGCTGCATGGGAAAGAGCAGATAGAAAGAAGAACCTCCAAGCTTCCTAGAGAGTATCCTTTAACCCGTGCTGATCTTCCTTCAGGCTAGACCGATACTCTTATGGTTGCTGACCTCATTTCCTACTTCCTCCTCCTCTTCCACCCTCATCTTGGGAGAGGAAATGCAAGAGCCAACATGGCTCGTTGCATTTCCCACCTTGGTTAGGCCACATCTACACCATACATCTAAAGCAGTCTTTAAACCACTTCAACAGCCATGGCTTCCCCCCAAAAGTCCTGGGAATAGTTGTTAAGGATGCTGCCAGAAGTGGTTAGGAGAAGCCCTCACAGTGCTACAATTCCTAGCAAACCACAGTTCCCTGGATTCTTTTGGGGAAGCGATGATTGTTAAAGTGGTAGAAGAATGCTTCAAATGTCTGGTATGGATGT
Source organism: Podarcis muralis (assembly GCF_964188315.1). Classification (NCBI taxonomy): domain Eukaryota; kingdom Metazoa; phylum Chordata; class Lepidosauria; order Squamata; family Lacertidae; genus Podarcis; species Podarcis muralis. Next base: position 26,500,291 of record NC_135658.1, on the reverse strand, counting down.
GAGTTAGAACTAGGATATTTCCTCTCAAGCACGCGTTTCCTGCAATGAACATAACTTTCCTATTTTCCTAACTTTCCTATTTTCCTAAACGCAGAAGTCACGGCATTATTTTATCCAGGGTAAAGCGTGCTCTTCCAACTGTGATTCAGTGTTCGCCTTAACTTCTGTTGATGCATATAATCTCCACAAGCCACCATTAACAAGGAGGTAATGAGCAAGGAAGGGACGCGGGTGGCGCTGTGGGTTAAACCAAAGCCTTGCCGATCAGAAGGTTGGCGGTTCGAATCCCCGCAATGGGGTGAGCTCCCGTTGCTCGGTCCCTGCTCCTGCCAACCTAGCAGTACCGCTCCAGCGGGAAGGTACCGTATTTTTTGCACCATAACACTCACTTTTTTCCTCCTAGAAAGTAAGGGGAAATGTCTGTGTGTGTTATGGAGGGAATGCCTACGGGTGGCATGCCTACGGATTTTCCTCCTCTAAAAACTACGTGCGTGTTATGGTCGGGTGCGTGTTATGCAGCGACAAATACGGTAAACGGCGTTTCCGTGCGCTGCTCTGGTTCACCAGAAGCGGCTTAGTCATGCTTTCCACATGACCCGGAAGCTGTACGCCGGCTCCCTTGGCCAATAAAGCGAGATGAGCGCTGCAACCCCAGAGCCGGTCACGACTGGACCTAATGGTCAGGGGTCCCTTTACCTTTAATGAGCAAGGAGTTAATGAACAAGGAGTTTGGTGTTGGTACCCACCCTGTGCAATGCCCTCTCCGTTGATTTGTTGACTTACATTTTGTGCAACCTTGTTCTCTCAGCCGGACAACATCATCAGAAGTCAGCAGGGCTTTACTTACAAAGCAGAAGCCGGACACACTCTGCTGTTAACCACAGGAGTGGAGAGGGCTCTTGGGCTCAGGTTATGCTTGCAGGTTTCCCACGGGCCTCTTCTGCTTGACTTCTGCGAGGACAGGACTGGATGGGCTATTGGCCTGATCCAGGAGGCTCTTCTTATGTTCTTTTAGCCTGTTCACCAAGTCCATGGCTAAAAGCAGTATGACACACAGATAAGTTGAAGGAGAAAGAGGAGGCAAACAAGAGAAAGAGACAGAGAAGTTCCTCAAGTCTAGGGCAGGCCTTATCATAATGCAAAGTGAGGCGATGGCCTCACGCAGCCGATGTGGGGGAAGGGGTGGTGGCGGCGGCGGCCCCACATCCAACACCTCCCTCCCTGACCAGTTGTTCCTCTCTGTTGGAGGTCAGAGCTCTGTGTGCCTCATAGCTCTCTATGCAGGTCCTAAAATAGCCTGCATCCCTCAGATGTGGTACAGGAGGTTTTTTTTCCAGCCTCAGGCATCCTCCATATGTTGCTGCAGCACAACATCCATCATCCCTGAACACTGACTAAGCTGGGTGGGAGTGATGGGAGTTGTAGTCCAACAACATCTGGGGACCCGTGGTGGACACTGCCCCATTGCCAGTGTTGAACTGGCAGCCCAGCTGCTTCTCTACATAGAATGGGGGTGTGGAGGGGCATGGCCTTGTCCTTTTCGGTAGGCAGCCAGCTCTCTTGAGCTTGCCCTGTGCATGCGCTAGACCAGGGGTCAGCAAACTTTTTCAGCAGGGGGCCGGTCCCACTTGTGGGGGGCCGGACTATATTTTGAAAAATAATAATGAATGAATTCCTATGCCCCACAAATAACCCAGAGATGCATTTTAAATAAAATCACACATTCCACTCATGTAAAAACACGCTGATTCCCAGACCATCCACAGGTCGGATTTAGAAGGCGACTGGGCCTACCCATGCACTAGACAGCTTATAATAAGGATTCTGGAAGGGGATTTCTTTTATTTATTATTATTTCACTTTAATACATTAAAAAAAGAGAGAAATACAAAAATAAACAAATATCCATCACCTCCTGACAACTAAAAAAGAAACAACAACAATACATTGAATAGTGTTCACAATACTTTTATCATAAAAATTGTCTTTTTTCTATATACTTGACTTCCCGTCTACCCCTTACTTCTATTTCTCATCAATTGTTCACTGCCATATCATAACATGTTTTGGTATTAATATTATTTATTCTATCATGTGTTTTCCATCAAACTTAAAACTTCTACTGAAGTGATTCAAATGCTGCTACAGACTTTAAACTGTCATTACTATTTTTCAAATAAATTTTAAAGAGTTCCTATTTTGAGATAAATACTTCCTTTGATTTATTTTTTATTCTTTCTGATAGATTATCTAATTCCGCATATTCAATCATTCAAAAAAAAAAAAACGATTGGGGGAAAAAAGGAAGGGGGATTTCGATTTGCCTAGTGCCTCTCTTCTATCCAGAACTGCCACCCTTTCATGTATATTTCATGAAATACTCAGATGTAGCACTTGCAACTCTGTATGGCTACACAGTCCAGCAGGGAAAGGGCTGTGGTAGGGAGGGAACAAAGGTGTATTTTGGTACTACTTTACTCCTGAAACTTCCTCTAGTGTAAGAGACCTGGACAGCAAGTCAAGGCTGCAGTTGCAGACTAGGGCGTGAGAACATTTTGTTGCTCCAGGTCCCACATCTCTCCTCCTGTGTTTACATTTCTCTTTGCCCTTATGCTTAGGGAAAGATGTGAACGCCAATCAGCTGTTTTCATTTCCTGCAAAAGCTGAAGGTTCCTGAAGAGGAAACAGCCTAAAAACTGCTTATATATGTATTTTAGCTGAAAGCTACTCAAGGCTGTTTTCACTCACTTAGTTAAGAAAGGTTCTTTCTCAATGCTCAGAGGCTATCTCTTCTTCTAATCTCCATGGCAGTCAAAACAAAATCTGGCCTGGGATTTAGCAAACCCTGGCTCGTATTAAAAGCAGGGAAAGAAAGAGGAGATATTATCGCCTGGGAAGTTTGCACTGTTGTGTTGCCACCCTCTGGACCTGTCATAAAGGAGGCACACGAAGAAGGGCCTCAGATGATGAGGTGGACTCATATATCCCCTGGTACGTCAAACATCCAGGTGAAGAAGGGGATGGGAGTCCTGCAGCTTCAATATTTGTTCTTCATCTACCTGATAAGCCACACCTCCTGAAATTCCCTATTCCGTACAAGTATTAAAGGTGCAGGAACCTCATCCTCATTTTTTCCTGGCTACCCAACACATATTCTCCCTTTTAATTTCACCAACCCAGAAAAGCTGTGCCTTTAACTGTATTCCTCCCCGCCCCCCGAGATTAAAGACAACCCCCCAAATCAAATGCCCATATGTTGGTATGCAGGCATATAAAAGATCTTTATGAGCTAGTAAAGTTCATTCACTTATTTGCTAGCCCAAAGGAGCCTATGCTATTAGAATAACATATTACTTTCAATATATTTAACCTCTGTTTTTATTTGGGTGTTGCCCAGATAATTTATGGTTAAACTAGGCTTCCACTTTGGCCATTCTTAACAAACTTGCCCTTTGCGTTTATTCTCCCCCACCCCCAATTACACGCATCTGTCGTGTACATTTCTTATTGTTTTGGCTAAGTGATGCATGCATAATTCTTTTAATCAGTCCCAGCAGCTGCTTAATTTCTTTTGTGTGCCATTTTAATCCTCTCCACTTTCTTTTTTATCTTGCTTGTTTGTTGTGTGTTCTGGTGAGGACACGCTACTCTGTGTTTGATTTCAGTAGAGCCATGACATTTATTCCCTGCTACTCATATCCTTTAAACCAAAATTACATTGCCAGCTCTGACGGGGAGGGCATTGCAGTATGCATCTAATAATGCTATTATCCTTCAGCTGCAATTGCGGTTGTTAATTGCCAAGCATCTGCTTCACGTTAAACTCTGAGGTTGCCTTTAATTTTCCTCAATCTTATTAGCGAAGCCCCACACAGCAAACACAATTGCTGCAGATATACCCGTTTTACATTGGTGTTTTCTGCAGCAAACCCAAGTGTGGAAATAATATCTGCCTGCATACAGGTCTTGAAACACACATGAACATAACATGGAAAATATGATCGCACCAGGGTTTTTCAAGGCATGCACACTGTTAAACCCATGTTGCTACTCATGCTTAGGTATTTATGCTAAAGTACACAGTGCATCTTGACTCTTGAGTCATGGTACGCCACAGGAAGATTAACCAACCTCACAGGGTTGTTGAGGGTATTAAACAAAGCAATTGTGAGGACTGAAGATGCCTGTCTCCCCAGCGTGCCCTAAGGCTCCTCCTCCCCCAGGTCCTTCCCAAGCAAGTTTGGCTGTTGTTGCTTCGCCCTCTTAATTTCTCTTCATGTTCTGGGAGACCAGGAGAGATGGGACTGGTTGCAGCAGGAGGGGGAGACTGCTCTCTGCCACAGACTCTCCTTGCTCACTAAACCCTGTTGCCTCTTCATCTTCCGACACCACCTCCTCCCAGTCTTCTCCCTCTGATCACTCATCATGTTCCCACCACCAACCCCTGGCTCTGAGCCTCCTTCCCCTGGGGGTTCCCTTGGGCGTTCCCCAGCTGGTGCCTCCCACCACTCCTCTGCATGCAGCCCGTTCATGGCATAAAGTAAATAAATAAAAGTACTTTTTGATGAACTGCAGGAGAACCAAATCATTTATCTGCTTCCCTTTTCCAATATCTTAATTCGCTTTGCTATTTCTTTTGTACCCCAGGGATGAGGAACCTCACATTCACCCGCCCTGCTTTACACCCTCCTCAGATATTTTTAACTGGCTGGAAAGTGTCCTGGCATTCTGATAATGCTGCTTGCTTGCCTGGATGGAAGGTAGAGAAAGACGTGTGAGGGTGAATAAACCAGTTTGCCGTACAAAAGATACAATGCACATTTGTTGGTCCACCCACATTGGCCTCTGGCTCCGCCCACTATGGGCATGTGGCCCCTGGAAGGTTGCCAAGAAGAGAATGTGGCCCTCGGGGTGGAAAAGGTTCCCCAGCCCTCTTGTAGCCCCACTTGCACGACATTAAAGGGACTTAACATGAGTGCAAGGACAAACTGTTCTGGCAGTTTGGACTATGACTATCTTTGCTTTTTATCTTCTTTGTTGAGGTGGTTAGAGAAGCTGGTTCAGGACCTGCGAAACCAGGGCACAAATCCCGACTTGGCCATGAAGCTCATTGGGTGACCTTGGGCCAGTCACTGCCTCTCAGCCTAACCTAGCCCACAGGGTTGTGGGATTAAATGAGAAGTGGGAGAATCAAGTGCGCCAACTTGAGCTCCCTGGATAAAAAGAAGGGGTAGAAATGCAAAAAATAAAATAAAATAAAATAAAATAATAATAAAAAAAAATTCATTGAAGCCAAAATATTATCCTCATGGTCTTCCTTATTAAGCAGTTGGTTCAGACTTTACTGCCGTCCACCGTTCTACCCAAAACATCTTCCCATAACAGCAAAAGCAGTAGCATCTGAAAACCTTTTGCCATCTGGGTCAGCGGAGAGAGGTAGCGCTGCCAGCAGCCAGCCTGCAGAAAAGTGCAGAGCTGGCATGCAGCACCGCTGTGCATTTGTGCAGAGGCACACAGCAAAAAAACCCCACTTCTTCAGTGTTCAATATGGAGTTGGGAAGAGCCTTTTAAGTGGCAGGTGATAATGTTTGAGCTGGCCCAAAGGCACTTGGGATTGTGGAGTCAGTGCAGAGTTGTGGTTAGTGTGTTCAGTTTAAACGAGGGAAACTTAAAATTTTAAAAGCCTCTCTCAGCTACCAAGTTCCTTCGGTGTCCTGTAACAGCTTGGCCAGTCCCTATCTCATGGGTTTGTTCTGAAAGCAAATGAGCTGCTCGCGATCTTAGGTTCTGAGCTGCTGGAAATGAGGATGCTCACACAAGTACAGTGGTACCTCGGGTTACAGACGCTTCAGGTTACAAGACTCTGCTAACCCAGAAATAATACCTCGGGTTAAGAACTTTGCTTCAGGATGAGAACAGAAATTGTGCAGCGGCAGTGCGGCAGGCCCCATTAGGTAAAGTGGTGCTTCAGGTTAAGAACGGACCTCCAGAACGAATTAAGTTTTTAACCCGAGGTACCACTGTATGTCATTAGGGACGCGGGTGGCGCTGTGGGTAAAAGCCTCAGCGCCTAGGGCTTGCCGATCAAAAGGTCGGCGGTTCGAATCCCCGCGGCGGGGTGCGCTCCCATTGCTCGGTCCCAGCGCCTGCCAACCTAGCAGTTCGAAAGCACCCCCGGGTGCAAGTAGATAAATAGGGACCGCTTACTAGCGGGAAGGTAAACGGCGTTTCCGTGTGCAGCTCTGGCTCGCCAGAGCAGCGATGTCACGCTGGCCATGTGACCTGGAAGTGTCTCCGGACAGCGCTGGCCCCCGGCCTCTTGAGTGAGATGGGCGCACAACCCCAGAGTCTGGCAAGACTGGCCCGTACAGGCAGGGGTACCTTTACCTTTACCACTGTATGTCAAACTTATTCTTGCGGCAGAGGATGTGCCTTGAACGCCAGGGATGGGGAACCTGTCCCTGGTGTACGCTATGCTGTGGGACTCCTCCATCCCCCGGTCAGCAATGATGGGAGTTGGGAGTGCAGCAAGCACCTGTGGCTCTCCATCCCCCTCGCATACCAAGACGTGCAGTAAAAACAATGCATTCTAATAGAGCTGCTGCCTATTTGATTTTTGCTTTAAACTTTGTAATTTTGTTTAAATTGTTTTCAATTAACTGTTTTTTTTATAAAAAAAAATACAAACATGTTAAATTTTTGTAACCCACCCTGGTACATTAGGGTGAATAATAATACAGTGGTACCTCGGGTTACATACGCTTCAGGTTACAGACTCCACTAACCCAGAAATGGTACCTCGGGTTAAGAACTTTGCTTCAAAATAAGAACAGAAATTGTGCTCCGGTGGCACGGCAGCAGCAGGAGGCCACGTTAGCTAAACTGGTGCTTCAGGTTAAGAACAGTTTCAGGTTAAGAACAGACCTCCAGAACGAATTAAGTACTTAACCCGAGGTACCACTATACTGTAATAATGATGATGGAAGATGACACCTTTCTTTCTGGTCAGCCTTGGTGCCTTTGATAGCACACAAGATGTAGAAATTTGACAAATGTAGACTTCTCCTTTACAGTATCTGTGTCATGGCGGAAATGGCACCTGTCAAATTTCTGGCATCACACAGCTGTTAAAATCCACTAGAAAGTATGGGCAAGATCTAGCCAAAGTGAACTATATTGGAGTCCCACCGATTTAAACATGTTCGTGACACTCACTGAGATTTTTACAACTCTCAAATAACTTTCTTTGGCTAGAATCATTCTCTGCTCATTTCTTTATTTGCTGATTTTTCTCCTTAATGATCTGCAAGTGGTAACAATGAAATGCCAAAAAAGAAGAGTAAAGATAAAAATCACATCATGAACAAATTTAACACCAAACTCCAAGACAAGTTTAAAAACTGCATTGCTCATGATAAAAATACAGCTACACACCAGAACTCTTAAGTTCTAGCAATAATAATAATAATAATAATAATACAGTGGTGCCTCGCAAGACGAAAAGAATCTGTTCCGCGATTCTCTTCGTCTAGCGGTTTTTTTGTCTTGCGAAGCAACCCCATTGGCGGCTAAGCGGATTAGCGCTATTAGCGGCTTAGCGGGCTTAGTGGCTAAGCTGTTAAAAGGCTATTAACAGCTTAGCGCCTTTGAAAAAGGGGGGGGAGTGAACAAAAATGGCGAGACTCGCAAGACGTTTTCGTCTTGCGAAGCAAGCCCACAGGGAACTTCGTCTTGCGAAGCGCCTCCGCGACGGAAAACCCTTTCGTCTTGCGGGTTTTTCATCTTGCGAGGCATTCGTCTTGCGGGGCACCACTGTAGTTGTTGTTATGGATTTATTAATCACCTGCCCTTCACTCTAAGGTTCAAGGGCAAGCTACAACCATGAAAATGTCTTCTAGAACAATTTTCCAAAGTTGGAAAAGGAATTGGATGGGCAGTTCTCTTTGGACATAGAAATCTGTAACTGGGAAGCCACCACCAAGAAGGCCCCAGATGAGCCTTCACTAACCCGGTATCCTCCTGAAGTTTTGGACTGCAGCTCTTATTAGCCCCATTTCCTGCTGGCTGGGGCTGAGGGGAGTGTAGTCCAAAACATCTGGAGGAGAACAAGTTAGTGAAAGCTGTCCTAGATCTTACGGACCTCTCTGGAAGATCTTAATGCACACAAGGGCTTAATGGCATAATCTGAGATCTGCCAATGCTAAATGCTAATGGTACCTAGTTTTCTATTGCAGTGTATGGTGACACAGAAAACAGGAAGCTGCCTCCTAGTGAGTCAGACCATTGGTCCATTTTGCTCAGTATTGTCTACACTGACTGGCAGTGGCTCTCCAGGATTCCAGGCAAGTGTCTTCTCTCTCAGACCTTGCTGGAGGTGCCAGGGATTGAACCTGGGACCTTCTGCATGAGAGCCAGTGTGGTATAGTGGTTAAGAGCGGTAGACTCGTAATCTGGTGAACCAGGTTCGATTCCCTGCTCCTCCACCTGCAGCTGCTGGGTGACCTTGGGCCAGTCACTCTTCTCTGAAGTCTTTCAGCCCCACTCACTTCACAGAGTGTTTGTTGTGGGGGAGGAAGGGAAAGGAGAATGTTATCCGCTTTGAGACTCCTTTGGGTAGTGATAAAGCGGGATATCAAATCCAAACTCCTCCTCCTCCTCCTCCTCTTCTTCTTCTTCTTCTTCTTCTTCTTCTTCTTCTTCTTCTTCTTCTTCTTCTTCTCTACCACTGAGCTACAGCCCTCTTTCCCCACCCCCCATGGTGTTGATATTTTTCCAGAAGAGTTATTTAGCACTGCCGCTTTGATCCATTCCACCCCCCCACCAGATAAGTCTGAACAATTGCTTTAAAGATCACAGACCCAAAGGCACCTGACCAAATCAACCTAAACTATTTTGCTCATCTAACACACCTCCATTCCGCCATGGCAATGCCCTTCCGACAGATGAATCCATGCCATCCACATCACCCCATGCTACAAGCACAGGACGAGAGTGAACAAGGCACCTTGCTCAAAGAGACACCTTTAGGCAAGGAATAGTCTAAATAATTCAAGCAGACAAATTGTTTCATGTTCTCCGTTCTAAATATAACAACATCATTAAACACTTTAGCCACTACCTTGCATATTTCCTTTGTTTTTACAAAGCCGAGCATCCAAATGCAAGCGAATTAAAACGTCAATTGTGAATTTTATCCTTCCTGCTTTTTATTATTACTGTACTTACTTTGTAGTTAAAGCACAACATTTCCCTTCCGGATTTCTAAATACGTTTCATGCTGCTTCCTGCTTATGATTGCTTTATTGCTTGTGCCAACTGAATTGCCTTAAGTGGTGGTTGCTACCTCTGCAGGCCAGGAATGATTACAGGCTCATTTTGTGGCAAAACATTGCAATTTCAGCAGCTATCAATCAACTCAAAGTGGCAGCGGTCTTATCTATCTACTCTTAGGGATGTTACTTCTTTTTGTAAATGTTTTGAAGGGCATAGCTTTTGTCTTCATCAGCTGGGGTTAAGGTTTCCCTAGCAATGCCAGCTGACCTGAAATTAACTAACTTGGCCTCCTTGTGTGCCTCAAAACACTCTCTGGGCAACAACCCCTCACTGGCCCCACTTTGCACTTGTGTTGTTGCCTGGCTGGAAAGTATTCTCTGAAAATGAACTCTGAAAATGCCACTTGCTTCCTTGGATAGAGAGATAAGTAAAGGTAAAGGGACCCCTGACCATTAGGTCCAGTCGTGGCCGACTCTAGGGTTGCGGCGCTCATCTCGCTTTATTGGCCGAGGGAGCCGCCGTACAGCTTTTGGGTCGTGTGGCCAGCATGACCAAGCCGCTTCTGGCGAACCAGAACAGCGCATGGAAATGCCGTTTACCTTCCCGCCGTAGCGGTACCTATTTATCTACTTGCACTTTGACTTGCTTTCGAACTGCTAGGTTGGCAGGAGCAGGGACCAAGCAACGGGAGCTCACCCCGTCACGGGGATTCGAACCGCTGACCTTCTGATCGGCAAGTCCTAGGCTCTGTGGTTTAATCCACAGCGCCACCCGTGTCCCGGATAGAGAGACACATGAGCAGAAACTAGTCTACTGGACAGATTGGTTGGCTGGCATCTGTCTGTCTTTGGGAGATTATGGAGGAGTGCGCCTTCAGGGGCAAAGTCTAACTGTTGGGGAGTTACAGCGCCTGTTGTGGCTGTAGAGACCAATGTGGGAGAGACATGTTCTGCTGGGGCAGAGGAAGGCATCCAATTGTGCTGCTGCAGATGGCGTTTCTTCTTCTCTCTGCTCCTCTCTGCAGTCATTCCTCCTCTGGTTCTGCTGTGGATACACAACCTGACTGATGGTATATTTGCTGCTCTACATGCTTTTGCCCGTCTCCTCCTGTCACTGGCATGTGGTCCTCATAATGTTGCTGAGAAGGGAATGTGGCCCTCAGATGAAAAAAGACCTCCACTACATTGACAATTGAGTTGAAGGTCAAGATAGCCCTCTGGGGAGGCAATGGGACCCCACACACTTTAGCAACAATGTCTTGGGTGACTTCTGTTGTGGTAGCTGATGCGGCAGGCTGAGGCATGACACCAGAGCATTGCCCGTTGTGTCCCATCTGTGAGCAGCAGTGTTCAGTGTGCATTGTCATTCCCACATGCAGTTTGTTCCTTTGTCTTTGCTTTGTTTGAATAGGTGCTTCTTTGACAAAGGATTGCAAGTAGATTCCTCTTTGCATGCAGGAGATATTAAGTCAATCATCTGGCCAAATACTTCCTCCACTGTAATTAGCAAATAGTCTGTGTGTATGCTGGGCTTATAATGCTGCTTTTTGTAACCCTATTTTGCTGAGGTGTTCACAAAGGGACAAATGTTGCCATTTGAACCAGCAGCATAATGCAAGAATAAGCTTGACGCCAGGGAAATCACAAAAGTAACTGGGACAGCTGTATTTGTAATTTTTAAATAAATCTCTATTCCTGGCCCATTGATGGGGGACTAGAATTCTGAGTGAAATTTGCCCCCAAGCTGTAGGATTGTTTGTGTTTTCCTCCTTTTCTCAAAACTAAGTTAACACAGGAAATACCCCTGCAATTAAATATTACTCCAGTGTGGCAGCATTTCAGTGGCTCTCTGCACTAGGGCAATGTTTATTTGGTTTTCAGAAAATGATTATTAGACACTCTTCAGCTGTAGATCTCCAAAGATACACCAAAATTTAAAAAAAGCAAAATTCAGCAGGCAGTCAAAAAGATCCAATGGAAAAATAAAAGGCCTGGCAAATAAAAGTAAGTTTTCAAGGCGGTGCTGAAAAGAAAGGCAGTGCTAGGTGAATATTTCTGTCTACTGAAATCCATAAACGGAGTGCTACAGCTGTAAAGGCCCTGCCACTCCTCTTAATTCAGACGACAGGCTGATCTAGAGCAGGGCCTCTGAAACTGGTCTCAACATTTGGGTGATTCCATTCAATATATCTTGCAATAGCTCTTCTCCAGCTGAATCACAATGCAACATATAACCAAGCATCACCTAGCAGAAATGGAGAAATTTTGGGCAGGGAAGGGCAAGAGAAATTTGAGGCCAGATGAAGTAGTTAAACAGGTTGAATTTCTTCTTCATAGTGCCCTTGAAACACTGTGCCTCTGTCAATGAAACAAGACCATCTCCTTATAAATGGTAACTTTCAAATATATAATAGGTTTGGTAGTTGATATGGGGGGGGGGGAGTTTCAGTAAACAATAAACATGTGACTTTCCTTTTGTGACTTTCCCCTTTAGCAACAAACAAGATTGACTTGACAAGTTTGACTCAACTTGAAATTAAGGAGTTTTCTCTCCATTACATTTTGTTTACAAGCCCTGAAATAGAGTGTTGTTCTTTCCTTCCATACTAATGTCACTGAGGATCAGTGCACTTTTCATAAGCAGCTCTGACAGAGACACATTTGTTTTGTTTTTAAATCTATCTGAACAGCTCCTGCATTGTAAGTGAGGCTTGAGGTTTCAAAAGGACAGTATATTTTCGTGCCTGTTCACATCTGCCCAGAACTAAGTACCATTGAGTTTGATGGGCCTTATTCCTGGGTAAGCATGCATAGGGGTTTTAGTCTTTCTAATTCTCTTCATGTGTCGTGTTTCATCCATTTCAGCTCATTCCTGCCTATGACAGGAGCGGGCGATCTGAAAGTCTTGGCCAAAATCATGTGGGTGTCAAGTAGTCAAAAACCGGGGAGATAGACACATAGGGTGACAGAGAAAAGGTTGTGAAGGGGGGAAAAATGGTAGCAGAAAAAGTGGGAGAAAGGGGTGACAGAAAGAGAGAAAATGGAGTTCCCCATCTATTTATGGTTCTTCCCCCTCCCCACCGCCTCTGACCCCAAAATATACCTCCCATTATTCCCAGGAGAGTATGGTGTATACCCCAATCCTGGTATACAGACTTGACAGTTTTGGCCGCTGTGGGATGCACTGTATATTCGGTGAAGTTTCTCAGGCACTCTTGATGCTTTGGACTACAACTCCCATCAGCCCCAGCAAACATGGCCAGTTGAGGGATGGTCGGAGGAGGACACCAGGTAGCGGGAAGCTGCTTCGGAGGCGTCTTCTAGCCATATATCCCAAGTTACCCCGGAGTCCCACTGGATGATTCATCGTTGGAGCTGAACATTAGGGAAGAGGCTCCTGGAGGCCAACATAATAATGGCAACATTTTTTTTTTAATCGCGCCACTCGTGCGCTTTGCTCTGCTGTCCCTTCCCAAATGTTTGTTACTCCTTTCCGGTTTCTTGGGGGGGGGGGGCGACGCGCGCTTCCATCTCTTTCCCTCTGAGGCCACGGGTGGATCTGTCACACCCGATCTAGTTCCGCCCTACACCGGGTGGTAACAAACCCAGCACGTGCACCCCACCCTCCCGCCTCGCTTGTAAAGCTCCACACCATACAAACCAGGCGCCCCGGAAAAAACAACTAAGCGACGCTTTTCTACTTCTGCTGCCCGGGAGCTCGAGATTGCAGCAGCCGCCGCCGCCGATCAATAAGTGGGTGGACTTGGACTCGCAACTCCTTCGGTTGCCGTGACTTTGATTCTTGTTTATTCTTCTCCGCCTGCGAGCGCGGCGCCTCCCTCCCTCCGCCCTTCCAGCAGCCAGCCGCGCTTCTGGGTGCGGGGCGTTTGTGTGTGTGTGCGTGTATGCGCGCGCGTGTGTTTGTGTCGCGGGGAGGTTTCGGCTGCTTTGCGCGCACATGCACGCGCGCGCCTGGGGACAGAGCTGGAAAGCAACAGGGAGGCAGGGAGGCATACAGGCTGCTGTTGCCGTGATCCTGCTTCTCCAGGGCCACTTTGCAAAGGCTGCTCGAGGAGGAGGAGAAGGAGAAGGAGAAAGCAAGCTGCCACCGAGGCGGCTCGCTAGAGATGCGGGCGGCGTGATTCTGCTTCTGCTGCTGCTGCGTGCCGCCGCCTCCTCCTCGTCCGCCGCGCCTCTCTCCTTCTGTATCTTTCCTTCTGCTAACTGATTCCTTTCCCCACCCACCCCTTTCCCCCACCCTCTTCTCTCTTCTTTTGCTTGGCTGCTGCTGCTGCTGCTGCCTGCGGCCGGCAGGACCCATTTGCTCCTCTTCGGGCTACAAGAAGGCAGATGATGAGATGTCCGGGGCCACGTCCTCTGCGGACCAGGAGGAGGCAGCAGCCCGCACCATTTACTTGAACCAGCCCCAGCAGAGCAAGTTCCACGACAACCGGGTCAGGTAAGGGGAAGGCGCACCGGGGGCAGAGAGAGAGAGAGAGAGAGAAGCAGAGTGAACTGTGTGGGAAGTGACTGCTCTGGATTGATCATCCAAATGGGCCAGGAAAGAAGTTAGGCTTGCTGGGAGTGGCTCCCTGACTTTGACTCCATCCTACAGCTCTCAGGCACAATGGTCTGTTTTTTTGCCAGATGTCCACTTTGATAAAAGTATTCATGTGGTGGTGATGGAGACTGGCAAAGCTTCCACTCACAAACCCAGTGTCCCAAAGTGGCAGAGTTGCCGAGTAAGAGGCAGCATTTGCCAGCCACGTTCTGATTCCCTAATCCAGAGGTGGTTTAACCCGAAATGTTTCCAGTGGTTGCTGAACTACAACTCCCATCACCCCCAAGCATTAGCAGTGCCGGTTGGGGCCAGCGGGAGTTGCAGTTCGTGATCTGGAGGTGCTCTGATTCACCGCTTGTCAGCTGGTGGGTCTGGACCTACTAGTGGGTCGCAGCCTGGTCCAAAGTGGGTCGTAAGAGGAACGCTGCCACCATGCAACTATATGGTAAAAGATTAAGAAATGGGTCCCCAAATGCACCTTTGGGTCAAAAGTTGGTCCTGAGTCCAGAATAGTTGACTTTTTTTTAAAAAAAAATATTATTAAAGTTTTCTTGGTTTACAAAGGTATGCACAATGTCTCTTTTTTCAAGTTACATTTTCCATAGGTCAGTTTCATTTGTTGAGACATTAGGGTTACATTTGGAAGAAGGGGGGGGGGAGAGGTGGAGGGGGGGAAAGGCGAGTGGGAATAGTTGACTTTTGAAGCATGATGTGGTTGGTTGGGAGGAGTACAGGCCTAACTGTAACACAGGAGCATATAATTGGGAAGATGTCTTGGTTTAAGCTTGTACATGTCCACACCAGCCTGATTTCTGGTGTTGCTGCTACAGCGGAAGGTTGTTTGTTTGTTCCATCTTGGCTCTGGCCCATGCTGAAGCTGTGTCCTTTGAGCCACAACAATAGCTGTGTAAGTCGAGTGAGTAACAAGCAGTGGCAGGCAAGGACCCAGTGTGCTCCTCCTGGCCAGAGCAGTCAAGAAAGGAAGAGAAGGTCAGTGGCAGGTGATGGATAATAGGCTCTTATTTGCAGGAGAATAAGGCGAGAGGCAGTAACAGGTGGGGCACAATGGTGAGAGATCAGTTACCAGCCATCGTACAGCGGCTCTCTCAGCAAGACAATTACAGGACCTAATAATGGATGGCACTGTTGGCAGCTCCCGTACCAAGGAGAGAGATTACAGCTGTGCAGAGCTTGATTTTTGGTCTCTCAGAGGGTGCAGGAATATGCCGTGCATGTGAACGTAATAAGCATCATGTATCAGCCTTGTTCGTGCACTTACTCGCTTCCATACAGTAGCAGGAGCAGAGTCATCCTTTAGACCTCATGTTGCATCCCAGTCCTACCCTTAGGCAGAGTCAAGCAATCCCATTAGGTGCCAGATACTGAGGGGCAGAAGGGAGAGCAATGGTAGACCCTCTGGCCATTCCTCCCAAGCCCTCTGGTAATTCTGTTAAGAGATTAGACCAGTGTGTGTGCCACAAAGCCTGTCATGCCCCTCGCCAAAAACTAGTGGGATGCCCTAAGCCCCACTCAGGTGCAGTGGAGGATGCTGTTGGGAGCCACCCAGAGTGGCTGGGGAAACCCAGCCAGATGGGTGCAGTATAAATAATAAATTATTATTATTATTATTATCCTGTCCCATCACCAGTGTTGAAGGAAGATTAAGCAGTCTGACAGATATTGATTCTTCCAGGTGTCAGGCAGGGGTCTTTTTCATCACCTGAAACCTAAGCCTCATTTTTGTATGTTGAGTAAAGTAATGGAGAGAGTCATCACATAGATCAGTAGACGCAGTTAGGTCTGTTGTCGAGTTGCAGCTCGGCATTCAAAGAAAAATCAGTCTCACACCTTATTAGGTTCCGAAATATGGCTGCTCCCTAGGGCTGATGCAGCACAGCTTTTATTGTGTGAAATCAGAAAGATACAAAGTACAAGGACCTTCGCACTAGACTTATGCAAGCATCAGGCCATGCCACATTAGCCAATCATAGGACAGCACGAGCTGTTCACGCGCTGTTCATGCTCCAAGGATGCTTCTAGCTATGAAATCACCCTGTAACAATAAGAACCTTGCTCATGCTCTCATGTACAAGCAATCATTTTCCCACATGTCCCCTTTTCTTGTTTATATTATTTAGAGGAAAAGAGGGACCATTAGTCCAAACCGTATACTTCATTGCCTAAGCGTCTACACTTTGCAACATAAATTCCTCTTGTAACCCCTGTGGTGGGCCGTGGTCGGTACCACCATGCAGTGCATTGGGAAATCAAAGAGGGTATGCATTGAATGCAACAACACACCATAATGAAGCCAGCAATACATGCAATTACAATCAATAATATTTTTCTTAACCATAATCCATTAGGTAGCCAAGAAGACAACCACTCCCATGGATCAAAACCTTCAGGTGGATTCAAAGGATTATGGGCTATCATTTGTTCCATATGATCAATAGTAGCAGAGATATTGGCCGATTGATCAGTTATATACATGCAGCAATGAGAATGAATTAAGGCACAAATTCCACCTTTAGAAGCAAGGATCACATCTAAAGCATAATGATGTTGAAGAACTACATTTCTTATTTCTGATATTTCTTTGTTAATCATTTTTAAAGCCAAAATGGTGGAATTAAACAAATTTTCTGTCCAGTTTGCCAATTTATGCAAATCACGGTAATTCATGGCTACACCTAAAAGGGGCAGAAGCGGTAACATTTAAAAAACAAAACAAAACAAGAAGATCCATTAATGTATTCATATGTCCAATTACAATATGGATAATGACCTAAAAATTTTTTGCTATTGTGATTAAAATGAAAACAATACGGAGCTAATTCTACAAGCGATAGAGATACAGGAGGTAAACTTATGCGATTGTCTTTCATATTATTGCTAATCTTATATGAAGCATTTATAGGAATACCATGTAATAAAATGCCAGATCTTTTTGATTGAGGAGGGATATGCATACACATCCAACAATCAGAAAGGTTAAGTATAGAAGCAAAATGATTAATGTCTCTAACGTAAGTATTGTTAGTCCAAATCTGATGATAAGGTTCAGGCCTCCTGGCCTTCTGCAAAAGAGCAGCACGACGAAAGCGGCGTTTTACAAAGTTCACGGAGAGGCTCCATCCGTGTGAAGTGGAATTGTGGGGCCACTCAGGATGATGCCATATTGGTTGCTCGGGGGGGCAATAAGGGTGAGAATGGTAAATTATTCCAATAGCTGTTTCCGAGCAACCTGCGTGATATTTCGTGGCTCGATTATTGGCATGTAAAAACCACAATCCAGGAGAAGCCACACAGCCATTTCTGCAGATACAGGAGCCCATTGTCTTCTCAGGCCTTGATAAAGAAACACACACAACCTGCCCTCTGTCCGGGAACCATGCCAAAGCACAAGAATGAAACAACTGGAACACACTGAAATCCCCTCACCCCCCCCGCCTGCCAAGAGTCCACAATTGTTCCAAGACAGCTTTCTGTACATGCTCAGGGGAACACATCATAGGGCAGGAATCCTGAGGGGGGAGAAAAGAAGAAGAGATCTGGGGGATAAAATCCAAGCGATGCCGGTCTGACGAGGGCATCCTTCAAAGCCAGGCTCATTTCCCAAACAAGAAGCAACAAAACTGTAATGATATTTGATGGTTGAAGTGGCTTCCCAGAGAAAAAGGGGTGCCAATGCGGTGGAGATGAAGATGGTCTTTCAACGTGCCAAGAAACACTGGAACAGCTGTGGATCTGGAAGCAACCTGTAAGACACTAGAGGGCGTTGCAATACTTCTTCCTTCCGGAAATGAAGTTCAGCAGGCGTAAAATTCCTGTTGCCAAATAACCAGGGTGACCAATCTAAGATGTGCTTCAGAAAATTGACAAGTCCTGGCCTGTATCAAAGATGGGGCACTTTGTGCTGGAGTGACATTGCTGTGCGGTAGATCTGCACTGCGCACGAAAATAGTCCACTTTGCCACATCCAAAGCAGGTTTTATCCTTTGCAGGATTCTGGGACACGGTGGAAGACAAAGCTGTGGCTAGCAGGCAAGCTTTATGTGTCTCAGTGTCAAACGCAAGCTGGCGGACAATCAGTTCTTGGGCTGCTACGTCCTGAACTTGCCGCTTAAGAGTGTTATCCAAGCGATCGACAAATTGTCCATAGGGCTTTGTAGGGCCCTGTCTGATGCTGCCACCGCGCTCATTCTTGTCATCAGGAACAGAGGACAGGGCTTCTTGGGCGGCAGCAGTAGTAGCTGTCCAATACATGGAATCAAGGGCCAACTGTTGGGCAATAGTAAGAAAATTGCCTTCGCCAGTTAAGCCATCAAGAACATCAGTTTGGTTCAGCATAATGGGGGCTGGGGGTGCAGGGCCATTGTCCTTGACAGAAGAATACAGTTCCTTTATGAATCTCAAATCAAACTGTTCGTGCCGGGCTGGGCCTCCCTCCGGCGCGGCAGGAGCAATCACAGGAAAAAGATTAGGAGTTGTAGAATCAAAAGCCAACAACGGAGCGGCGGCACGGAGAGATTCTTGGAGAGGAGTAGTAGAAGCGGTGCCAAATGCCTTGGGCGCAGGAGGTGGAAGAGCAGGGGGTGCTGCAGGATTTGAAGAATGCAGGGGAGTGACAGGATGAGGCGAAGAGAGAATGTCCGGAGGTTTAGGAGGAAGGTTTGAGGCAGGCAAAGCGGGAGCTGGGAGGGCGGGCGAAGAAGCTGTTTCAGCAGCCAGAAGAATGTTTGAAGGAGTTAAGCATGACATAGCTTTGTAGACGTTACCCCAGGCATGCAAAACCTTGACATCAATCTGAGGATGATTTTGAAAGAAGTGTCCAATTTTTTTCCAATCGTCTAACTCCCAATTTCCGTCCTGGGGAAACCAGGGACAGTGAGTGTCCAGGGCTTTTATAAGGGACTTAAGGTCAGCTTTCCGAACAGTAAGGTTGTTACTGGCCAAAAGGAATTTAAGGTCTTTAAAAATTTTTTTCTGTGGTGCAGAGAGAGACTTTCCCATGATTGCAAGAGTTGCAAAAAGAGCAGGGAGCACTTACCAGGGATCCTCGGAAGGATGAATGGCGCCTGAAGCCCTTGCCGGGCGAGGTAAGTGCTGATAAGTCCGTAACGTAGTCCAGAATCACATTCACACGGGAGCTCTCACCGGGGATCCACTACGTGGATGAACGACGCGTCTACAGCCCTGCCGGGCGAGGTGAGGCTGAACGTTGCAAAACAGCATGAAGTCCGAAAGAAATCACACGGGAGCACTCACCAGGGATCCACTACGTGGATGAACGACGTGTTGGTGAGTGCTGAATCATGAAAAACAACGTGAAGTCCGAAGGCAGTCACACGGGGTAGCAAGGGAGCACTCACCGGGATCCGAAGCGGATGAAAGACGCGTGGTGAGCGCTGAACGATGAGAAGCAACGTAAAATCCGAAGTCAGTCACACGGGGCACCAATTGTCGAGTTGCAGCTCGGCATTCAAAGAAAAATCAGTCTCACACCTTATTAGGTTCCGAAATATGGCTGCTCCCTAGGGCTGATGCAGCACAGCTTTTATTGTGTGAAATCAGAAAGATACAAAGTACAAGGACCTTCGCACTAGACTTATGCGAGCATCAGGCCATGCCACATTAGCCAATCATAGGACAGCACGAGCTGTTCACGCGCTGTTCATGCTCCAAGGATGCTTCTAGCTATGAAATCACCCTGTAACAATAAGAACCTTGCTCATGCTCTCATGTACAAGCAATCATTTTCCCACAGTCTGTGGTTAAAGAAACCATAGATCAAACTTGTTCCCAACCCATAACTTTCCATACATCATATTGGGACAACATACTGGGTTAGTTGTAGATAAAAGCTTTGTGACATGCCTGCAATGTAGAAAGGGGCCCTTACAATGTTGTAAATCAAAGTCTGTTCCAGTGAACTCAGTGTGAAATTAGTCTTCAAAACACCGCCAGCAAAAATAAAATACCTGTCTATGTGATGCTGACACATAAGCTTATGCTCATATACTGTGCTAAAGAATGAAATGTTACCATCTCCCCCTTCCCACCCCTCTGTCTTCTCCCACAACCCTATATTGCCTATAATGTCTCTGAATATGACTGACTTCTTTGAATGATACTATGACTTGAAAACAGAGTCTCAGCATATTCTATTGCTACCCAAGAAAAGCTCAATAAGGACATTAAAAAAAAAAGGCTGGTAGAATTGGAGCCAACATCCCGTCTTTTTCCACCTTGGTGGTGCTTTCAGTGATAAGTACCGTAATTTGTAATTTGGGCAGAGAGAGGGAGAGGAAATCCCATCATCATAAAGCTTTGCTTTGGACAGCGAGTTTTAAAAATCCAATCAAGGCAAAGTAAGCAGTGTGTTGGTTGAAGACTTTTAACAGCCCTAATAAACAGCAAGGCTTTGATCAGCAGGCTCCTCGTTGTGTTTCGAGGTGGTTATAGCTTCAATTTAAGGAGATCAGCAACAATTTGACAAAGTGCCTCAAAATAATTTATGCAACCGAATTATGCAAGAAAGATTTAGTGTAGTAGGGTGATGGCTCTTTGGCACACCCTGAGAGCCTGACAAAACACAATGCCGTTCATGGAATTAAAGATGGTCTGGATGGATTTTCAAAATGTAAATGGAAAGCGGGAGGAGGTGGTCCAGGTTTGGGCGATGTACTTGTGTGTTAGGGGGCTTTAATCCTTTGCTCCCTGCTGTTATCCTGATCTGGATCAGGCCCATCTGCGCTAGAAAAAGTGAATGGGTCCCCCCTTGGGTGTAGCAGCTCCATTCTATCAACTCTGTTTAATATTCAAGGGTAGGGCATTCCATTTTTCCAACTTGGGTTATTACTAATCTGTCTGAAACTCTCTTGAAAATAATGTCAGTCCTCTCTACTCCCTGAAACAAAGCAGTATGCTTAAGGCTGCAATGTTATGCACACTTACCTAAGAGTAAGGCCCCGTCTGTACCGTACATTTAAAGCATCATCATTCCACTTTAAGCAGACATGGCTTCCCAAAGAACCCTGGGAACTGCAGTTTGTTAAGAGTGATGAGCATTGTTAGGAGACTCCTATTCCTCTCATAGAGCTACAATTCTCAGAGTGGTTTGACAATCGCCCTTCCTAGGGAATTATAGCTCTGTGAAGGGAATAGTCTCCTAATAAATCTCAGCTGCTCTTAACAAGTAAGTCAGTAAGTCCCACTGGATTTAGTGAAGCTTTCTTCCTGGTGTGTAGGTATAGGGTGATATTCAACTGCGTTTTCCTTTAGAGGAGATCCATTGACTCCATTAATTTCTCTGGGTCTGCTCTGAGTTAAACCCTGGTTGAATTCCACCCATAGGAGTGCAGCTTTAAGCAGGAACTTAATTTTCTCGTGCTGAAATCAATGGAACTTTGAATTGTTTCACTTTGACCAGATCATGCCTTATATAAATAACACCCACAATTTTCCAATCTACTGATTATCTGAACATTTTGGATAAATGATCCTCTTAGGCTTTTAAGGGCTGTGCATTTGCTCATACAGCAAAATATTTCTGTACTTCTTGACAAGTGGGAGATGGCAGATGCCCATTTAAAATTATGTCTACAGAATGTTATTTTTTATTCTGACTTACCGTGATCTTGTAGTATGTTTGAACAGCTTTAGTTGTTTTTATGTTCCCTTGCTTCCTGCTTATTGCATCTTGGTTTAGACTAGCCTTCACCAACTTGGTGTCTTCCCCACATTTTTGACTACAACTCCTGTCAGCCTCACTTGACATGACTGCAGTTGTCGCCTGAAAACATCAGAAAGGCGGCTGGTTTGGGAAGGCTGGCTTTAGGTATTAGCTACCTTACCTTATTGTTAGTAATGCTTTTTATAGGAGTGTTCATCAATCTTGGAGACCTTGGTGATTCAGGACTACAACTCCCATCATCCTCAGCCAACTTGGCCAATACCCAAGGATGATGGGAATTGTAGTCCAACAACACCAGGGAATCCAAGATTGTAGAATAACACTCTTCTAGAGATCCTTTTGGTGTACAAACTGCTTTGGAAATATTATCTAATAGATCCTCCTGTACACCTTGTGAAGCATGATGGGAGATTTACTTATCCTAAGTTACCCACAGAGGTTCACGGCTTACCAGGGATTTGAACCTGGTTTCCTCGCTGCCACAGAAAATGCTAGATTTCCCATAGAAAGTTAGAGATGGTGTTCAAGTCAGGCTGATAGCCTGTGTGTGTGCATTTTTGAAGTGGGTGTCCCAGAAGGCTTAAACTGGACATCAGAGGAAGTCGTGGAGATGTAGTAAACTCTTAGTAGCATGGTTACGGCTTGAAAGGCTTTGAAGGTCAGCCAGTGCAGCTCTTGGCACAGACTTTGCACAGAGACAGCCTCCTCCTCTTTTGCACCCTTCTTAAAGAAAAAAAAAGAGTAGCTAGCAAGATGTGTAGAGACCTCAAGAAGACATGGGGAAGTTGCCCAGGGCCCATCTCTCTAGGGCAGACTGCATAGGGTTAAATTATGGGTCTTCCTCCAACCCCTGTATCACATGTGTTGTTATGATGCTGCAGCTCTGATGGGGAATAGCTAAGTTGGCTTGAATTTGGTTTGTGCACCTTGTGTTGTCTTCCCCCTGTTCTATGCATTGTGGGGTGCTCCCAGGCTGTTGATATTTTGGAGTGGGATTCAGCCACATATCAGGTATTTCAGATTGTACAATTAAAGTTGATTTGGAGCTCCTGCACAACACCTCTCCCCCACCCTTAAAAAAAATCAGACTTTTGCAATATGGAAAGTGATGAGAAGATGCACTGGAAAGTGTGGGATAACGTTTCCTTGATGCAACATCGTCTAGCCTCCCTGCAAACAAATTAGGGTGTATGCTCAATAAACAGGTTATCTGGAAGTGACTGCATGGGGCAAGCCTATGCATGTCTGCTCAGAAGTAAGCCCAATTAATTTGAATGGGACTTACTCCCAAGTAAGTGGGTATAGGATTACAACATTAGCCGCGGTCTCCCTCTCTTTTGCGATTCATCATTAGGGAAGGATGGGACCACACAGAGAGCATGTTGTGCATGCTGTAAGAGCGCATTGCAGTGAAGGGAATGGGAGGCAGAAAGGGCAGGAGACCTTTGTTGCAGCCTCAAAGGAGGTTGGCAGTGATGATCTTTTTTTATCGGCTTGTTTGGAAGTTCTTTGCAAAGAGCATCATTATGTGTTGAGCACAGCAGGAGCCTTGCTCTGATAAACAAAGAAACACACAAACAGGAGCTTTAACAGTTTTTAATCTGAGAAAATATGCACTCCTGATGCCTGAGTCCTGAAAAATGTATTCTTTCTATTTTTACCAAGGAAAAACAGAAGCCACCTCAGTTATTCTTTTATTACAGATTTAAGTGGTTTACTGGCTGCAGAGGCACTGAGATGAAAACACACACCTCATATTCAGATGTGCCCTGGGAACAATGAAATGGATGAAGCAGTGCTACATAAGCCATGCTATATTTGAAAGACAAGTGATGTGTGTGTGAGAAAGACAGAGAGAAACAGACGAATACTGCAAGCAAAACTATGCCGGTTTTGACTGTAATGCAATTTGTCCAAGATTGCCGTTTCCTCGTGGCAAATAAGGCATGCGTGGGCTCAAAGCAGTGTGCACAGGGTTATTTCATTTTAGAACAGTCCTGTGAGGTGGGTTGTGCTGGGAGAACCTAGCTGAAGAACATTCCTTAATAGGAATGCTGAATGCGGTTTGTGGCCCTTTGGATTGCCGTGCAGTGGGCAGGGGCGGAGGAAGGGGGGCAGGTCGCCCTGGGTGTCACCACTGAGAGGGGTGACAAAATGCTGGGCAGCACTCACCGCGGGGCCTGCAGCAACACCTGAGCCACGTGTCTCTCTTGGGTGAGACGTGGTGGCTTGGGTGCCTGCAGGCTCCTTGCTGCTCCAAATGGTCCACCCACCGCCTGCCCCTCAGCTGTAGGGCGGCTGAGTGGGAGAAGGCTGGCAGACTCCTCAGAGGCACCATGGAACATCCTGCCCCAGCTCGCTGTGCCCCATGGGCGGATAGCCCCACCCCTGGGTGCAGGGCACGCATGCTGCCCCAGGCGCCTGATTGGCTTGCTCCACCGCTGGCAGTGGGCTATCATGCCATGGCTTCATGTCTGCTCCGGCGCATTCCCTTTGCTGTGGTGCAACTTGTGGTGTATCCCTAAACTTCCCAGGTATTAAGAATTGCCCCTTTGCTTCAGCATCCAGCAGCAGCTCTGCACAGAATCTCTCCCTGCTGAGAGAGATTTTGTGGAAAGATGACGTGGTGGATTTTGACACAGAAACATTAAAAAAAGAAATGAGGATGAAGCGTAGTGCCAGAAACTGACAGCGCTAAAAAAAGATACCAAGGTATTTGTGTGCCTTCACAAATGGGGGAAAGTTGTGTAGATTTATGTTAAGGGATTAATTTATGTTAAGGGATTAACAACGGAATTAGCATTTCTGCTAATGTCCAATCCAGTCAGCGGCTTTGCTGCTTAGCCAGTGTGTAGGCCTCAAATAAATAAATAAATAAATAAATACTTTTTCAAAGCAGGTGCTGGTATGCATTTACACCCAAACACCTAGCAAATAAAATCCACATGCAAGGTGCAAATGGAACAGTTGTAAAATACTGTTCAGTTTAAAGAATTGTCATTGGAACAGGGGAAGCTGCCCTGTTCAGAGACACCATTGACCCATTTAGGTCAGTATTGTTGGGGGGTGTTGCATGCAAAGGAGATGGTCTAGCACTGAGCTAAGGCCCTTCCCCGAGCCAGCCCATGATGATCAAGGATGTTATTTGAGAATGAAATTCACTCAGAGGGCAAGCACCTCTGTGACAGATGAGGAAGAAAAGAGTCAGGACCAATTTAAATGACCAAAGCAAACATTCTAACATATTTTTGCCTGTGTAGATTCTAGGGATGATGGAGAGCCCTTTGTCTTACAGTTTTATAGATGTGTTGAGAAAATGAATATGTGGTTGAAAATGTAGAAGATGGGCAAATAAAATGAACAGGGGGCTGTAGCCACGAGTAGCCAGCAAGTATATCAGCATGAAGTGAGCATAGCTAGTGGGAGGCACAGCCTTTGAGAGGCATAATCCATCATTTGGTGTGTGAGTCACTGCAGTGGTGATCACCGTCACAGTGACACCATCAGCCATGCATTTGGTGTCACTGTGGATGCAGCCTGCGCACTTACAGATGTGCATGCTTTGGAAAAGATGTGTATGTGAGCAGGAGCATCATAGGGCCTATACATGTGGACAAGCGCCATATATACCTAGATGGGCAGAACTGTATGCATGCTTTTTTAAAAATAATGGTTTCATTTTGCAAATTGCAGCCCAGAAAGAACAACAACAACAAAGCAATCTCATGTTTCACTGTTACAGTGCACAACTGGAAAGAAGTGATAAGCGTTAAAATCAGATAAACAATAGGCAAAACAGCTATCTGATATAGCCCCTCTGAAACCCAGTGTGGGTCTCTGGAGGTCGTGAACTCTCAAGAAGTTATGAAAGTTAGGAACGGAAACCAAACCATGTCAAACTGATTAGATGCAGTTTGGTCCCTTGTTTTCCACCCGTATCACCCGCTGGATCTTTCCATGAGAGCAAGAGTCAAACATGCTTATACCAACTTGCATTAAAATAAACTCAGAGGACGTTTCCGGCCTCTGGCTGTTGTTGATCTGGCTGCAACCAAGAGGAACAATTAATAAGATATTTATGGCTGAGTTTGGGGCTGGTGAAAATAGAAGAGCTAAAGGGGCTGCTTTTGGGATGATCTGGTTAGCTATTTTAGAAACACGACCAAAGATTGAATCCCAAAAGCTAGAGATGTTGGGCAAAACCACTACGTCTGGGGGCAGGAGCCTCAGTCTGAGCATCCATCCCTTCCAAGCACTCAGGATACATATGCATGGTGTTCCCTTCCCACTGATGCCACTGCATGAAACATTTATTGAGCACGTAATTGTGAGAACATCTATATGCCCCTGTATCCTTTCTAGATTGTTTCCTGGGTTGTGGCATCCAAAGTCTTGACAGGGCTGGGCTATAGTAGGTAAGCAGATACTGGTAAGCAGATATTGGGACACTTACAATGCTTAGTTTAGCATTGTATTTTCACCAGCATCATGGAGTTGCTATTTGGATTTTTCTCTCCCAAGCACCAGCATATTTGGGTTGCCTTGGACCTCCGCGTGAACTTCCTCCACTGTGTACAGCCACACAGGTGGTTAGTGTGTTCATCTTTTTGACAGTGGATGGGAGGAACTAATCTCAGGCATTCTCTCCATCCCCACTCGTCTCCATCAGGGGATCAGCATTGCCAGAAGTGGTGGGGCTGGCCATTGGGATTGATCTGTACATATGCAGATCTTCCATAGAATAGAGGTTGTCATGGTTGGTTTCTAAAAACAGAACATTAAACATACAACTCCAGAGGGGTCTCCTGAACTGAATGGAAATGTGGCACTTTCAAGTTAAGCTTAGCTCTTACGGACAAGCAGTTGCAAACTCAGTAACACCAGACAATTCTCATAAGTACGCAGTATTTAATTGGAATGCAAGGCAACCTGGCACCATGAAATGCTGCAAGACCGGTATTCTTATAGGAGCATGTGATATAGGGATTAGGGCAGTTGGTAGGGGGGGACGCGACTAATCTTAGTCCAAAATAGAAAAGAAAAAAGCTGATATGTGTGAGATGGCTGTTTTTGCTCTCTTTTTTGTGTTAGGTCTAGGTAACTCACGTTTTTCACCTTTGACTATAGCTTAATGAATTCAATACTTTCCATTTTCTGTGAAATGTTTGTATCAGGAGGTAGAACACAGGTGTGTCTCACAGTAAGTTGATTCCATCATTTTAAAAAGGGCAGTTCCACACCTGAGCTACACATGCAGTTCTGGGATGCTGAGGTAGAATCACAACAGGCATCGTCATCAAGGCCTAACAAACTTATGCTGGCTCCTACTCTGTAGCTTTTTCAGTGCCAACCGAATGCTTTTTCTCTCTTGGCTGGCATTAGTATAATATCTGGATGTCCAGATTGAAGGATTGTAATATATATATTTAAAGGATTTTAGTATTAAATTGTATTTGTTTTCTCTGTCTGTATTATTTGTCATGGCCAGCCCTGAGATCCTACCAGTTGCAGGGTAGATTATAACCCTTTTAAATAAATTAATTGAATAAAAACATTTCTTTTTGAAAAATCCTTCAGGAAGTACAAATAGATATCCGTTATTGAGCCATCTTTTTCTTTGAATTGGAGTGTGTACTGGCAGTGGAAACACCTTCTTGACTAGGCAGAAGACACTGAAAAACATCCCCCATCCTCAGTCAGTTTTTACCCCTCCTTTTGCTGAAACTGTTAGACGTCACATGGTGCTATTGTTTTTATACCATCAACAGCACCTGGCTTTTCAAATCCATCATTATGAGACTAGTATCCTGCTGCTTATACACCTGCCTTTTTTTTTAAAAAAAAGTGACCTGCTTTAAGAACAATTATGGCTTGAAATATTGGATGAATACTTAGACATCTTTATCAAGCAGCTTAAGAAACAGCACCTGTTCTTTGCTTACTTTTTCCACATCTGTTGAAAGGTGGTGCGACTTTAGAGTGATGTATTGATACTGTTGCTTCCAGACCATTTACAGGAAGGCCTCTGGCAAACAGGAATGTCATAACAATGATATTGCGCCGTGGGTTCACCTTGACAACATACAATGGGCCTGAGGCAGACAATGGCATGTTCTTTGTGAAGTTTGCACAGCTTCCACCGGTGGTTCCACTTGGTCAGTCTTCGTAGCTGGTGATAAATTAATAACTGAAAATTTTACTCAACAGCCTGTTATTCTTCCTACTAGATGCCTCTCATTTAAAAGTAAAGACAACCTACCAAGTGATTCCTTTTTGTTTGGTTTAAAGGATGTGTCACTATATATAATTTGCAAACACATGGTAAAACAGGTGACTAGTCAAAAGTAAACCTCGCCTGTATCATGAAAAATCCACCAGAAATAGTTTCATGCACTTATCAAAGTCCTCCTTCCTCCTTATTTTCAGACATCGTGATATATCACTATATTGTGATGTTTAGCTGGTGATACATCACAACGTTGAAAACCAGATATTGCCCAGCCCTACATAGTAGTCACCACTGCGCGCGCACGCACACACACACACACACACACATATATGTGCTTAATTTGGATGAGAAAGTGGACTTCTGGCCAAGATGGTGCATGAAAAGAGGCTGTTTGCTGTTATTGGATGAGAAAATCCATCCTTTTCTTGGTACACCATTTGGATTATCCAGACACAAAATGTTAATGATTATAGTGAGGAGAACGCACTGCCCTTCTTGAAGGAAGGGAATTTCAGGTTGCTGTGTTTGTAAGTTGTTGTTAAATGTCAGTTGAGAAATTTGTGATTGTAGTACTGCTGTGCTTTCTGAAATACCATCCTTTGGGGACTCTAGACTTCTCCCCCCTTCGTCTTGTTGTTTGGTAAGAAGAGTATATTATTCTGTTCAACTATTCACATGTCTAGCATTTTTCTACATTAAGGCGAAACAAGGCTGTCCTCATGTAGCTTTTCTGAATTATCCCTTTTAACAAATCACACTTTGTCAACAGGTTTAGCTTTTCAGCGGAATGCCTTCTAACCAAAGAAAGGTTCTCTGGATTTTAGAAGGAGATTTCCTTTGTGAAAACTAAGAGGATTGTAAAGCTCCCAAGGTTTGGCTAGGGACCAAATCAATTGACTCAACAAGACTCAACATGTTTTCTTCTTCCAAGTGTCTTCCTAAGTGCATTTATTTGACAATGGGCTTGTTTATATCGCCAGTGGTAACAGAACAAATGGACTACAATGGATGGGGCTGCATAGATCTATGCGGGAAGCTGACAATCATAGCATCAGAGGGGTTATTTGCATTGACCCTCACAGGTCGAGAGCTACTATTTGCTACGAATGCCAGAGAAACTAGCTTTTTGCCTTGCTGTGGCAAATACACCAGTTACTGCCACATGAGGCTGCATTAGGCCATACATTTGAAGAACTATAATGCCACTTTAAACTGTCACAGTTTCCCCAAAGAATTTTGGGAGATGCAGTTCTTTTTAAGGATGCAAAGATCTCTTAGGAGACCCCTTGTTCCCCTCAAAGAGGTACAATATCCAGAGTGGTTTAGAGCCAGTTAATCTCTCTTCACAGGGAGCTATAGTTTTGTGAAGGAGTCTCCCAACATCTCTCAGTCAGTACCTTGTAACAAACTGCAACTCCCCGAATTCTTTGGGGGAAGCCGTGACTGTTTAAAGTGGTATCATAATGCTTTAAGTATTTGGTGACCTCCAGTGCAAATGAAAAAAAAATATATAATAAGATAAAACTATATCATTGTGATTTTACCACCTCAGAAAATAATGTGAGAATCAGGCCACGTTTGTTTCTTTGGAGGAGGAATGGCCTGCATCACCACAGCAGCTTTTAGTTTCCTAGCATGTGAGAGCCAATGTGGTATGGTCCGTGTCAGACTTAGAAGTGGGAAGAGCCGAGTTCAGAAATATCCCTTCAGTTGTGAAGCACACAGGATTCGTCTCTCTCTCAGGCATGCTCCCTAGCCTACCTCACAGAACTGTTGTTAGCATCAAAGTTTGCAGAAAGGGAAGGAAATAACTATATTGTTTTGTATGCAGCGCCATGGAAGACGGTTCAGATGTAAATGCGGTGCTTTTTTCTGGGGGGTATGCTGGGGTACGCATATCCTTAAACATTTTGTGAATCTAACGGGAGAAGAAACTAAAATTTAATTTTTTTTAGTTTTTTCTCTAACATGGTGAATCGTCAGTTCCATTGAACAGCACAGTGAATTGTCAGTTCCATTGCTACCTCCAATGGTGGCCTCATTTCCTGCCACGGTGTTTCCTGAGTCTCAGACGGAAGTGAGCGTTTAATGTGTGAAGTAGGAGTTGGAATCTAGCCCGGTGATTGGTCAGTTTCATTGCTACCACCTCCAGTGGTGGCTTCATTTCCTTTCCCGGTGATTTTCTTGAGTCAAACTGAGAGTACCTCTCAACATATATTTTTTGGAAAACACACTGTATGTAAAGAGATAATTTCTGTGGAGGTAGTAAAGGGTAGCATCAGTTGCTGTGTCTTATGGCTGGTTCCTTTCCAGCAAGGCTTTCCCCCATATTGCCACGTAGTTAGGCCTGCTTCGTCTGTTATATTCCCTACATCAGCAGTGAGTAACCAATCTTTATCAAAAGAGTCGAGTGATGTGCTCTGTCAAATGGGTCTTTCTGTCTTTTCTTTTTTTGTAAATAGTTGCCTCTTGGGGAGGCAGAAGGGAAATCAGGTTCAGTACTGTGGCACAGGGTGGGGGATCAAAATCTCTCCCCCCCAGCTGCTATTTGTCACAGTGATTGTTTCATTAACATTAGCTATCCTGCTGTCCCCGTATTTATATATTATCCTTATATCCTGCCTCAGTGAGGTATACATTTTTCTCCCCTTCCCACTTTATCCTTGCAACAATCCTGTGAGGTAGGTTGCATTGAGAGATAGCAACCGGCCCAAGGTCACCCAGTGAACTTTTTGGCTAATTGGGGATTGATTGTCCTGACTTTCTCCAACTGCTTTGGATCTGACCCTGCCTTGTCCTCCTCCCCCAAATCCTGCTTAGGTTCCTGCCCCAATTTCTCAACATATTTATGGGTTCAGAATGTATTCTGAATCTCTTGCATCAACTTATCCCTAGGCTTGCTCCTAGAGACGACCCATTCCCCACATGGTTGCAGCTTGTCTTCAAGGGGGAAATATATGTGCTGTTTCAGGTCTTTATAGGTCCTTCTAAAGCCTTTATTGTTTTGCTATCATTGTGCATTAAAAGTTCCATGAAAATGCAGGCCAAGCATTACCTCTGGATAACAGCAATGAAGGCCAGTGCAGAAAAATAGCATTAAAATTATATTTTTATTGCTTAGGTTTCTGTTCCAATGAAAGGTAAAAACAATGCTACTTTCTGCTTTTGATTAACCAACCTTCTCAAATAGAAATCTGGGAGATTGATTTTCTCCCAGAGTTGCTTTGTTTGCTGTTCAGTTGCCTTCCTTAGTAAAATATGTACTTGGAATATGGAGCCAGCACTTTAAAATCCTCTCCTTCTGTCCCTGTCTCTCTTCTGATTTCATATATGAAATATGAAGTTGTATTTTCCACCCCCTCGGAGTTCTGCAAACACTGCTCTTTTCCCCTCCATTAAAAAATCAACTTTATGTTTTTGCTACTCTTCTCTTTTTTTAAAAAAAATAGGGCATAAATTATTGGCAAGGACAACGCTTTGTCATGGCAGACCTTCTCAGCCAGCAAAGCAGGTCTGCATGCGTTTTATCACCACCACTAGTTTATTAATCACCTTCTAAACCACCCTTTCCAGGCAATTTACACATAAGATAATTAAAAACAGTTAAAAGCACAAATGCAACAAAGACACTTAAAACAAGTAGAAACCCACAATAAAGGTCCATTTATCCAGCTGGGGAACATAGCTGTCAACGTTTCCCTTTTTTAAAGGGAAATTCCCTTATTCTGAATAGGATTCCTCGCAAGAAAAGGGAAAAGTTGACAGTTATTCCGGGGAAGCTTGTCGGAACTCACGTCTGGAAAGTTCAAATAGTGGACACCTGTTGTATTTTGCAATAAATGAGACTAAGACAAATTAAAGCTCCAATGAACTTTTCTAAACACCTTACATCTTGCCCCAAAAGGCTTGCTTTATGTAGTAAATGAGTGACTCCAGTGACAGCTGCTCCAATTTCCTCTTTGAAGTACTAATTTACTAAATGCAGGGGGTTTTCTCTTTCACCTGGAGCATTCAAAATTAGGGCGCACACACACACACAACCCAGAACTTGACACCTGAAGTAGCCCAGCCACTTCCATATTGTACTTCGTCCCCAGCCCCACAAGCTGTTGTTGGACTCCCATCAGCCCCAGTCATAGAACTGTAGAGTTAGAAGCATGGCCTGTTGCCAGGGATGATGGGAGCTGTAGTCCAGCAACATCTGGTTAGCCAGAACAGTAGTTCTGACTCGTGTAAAGCCGATTCCTGTGTTCCTGTATGTATGCGTCCCACCTTACGTACAGTAATAGCTGCCACACAGCTCCATTCAGAGCAGCAGCAGTTGCCATATTGAATCTGAAGCGGCCTTGACGTACTGGTTGTGATATATAAACGAGGCAGATTTATTGTTTGAGTAGTTGTGAAAACACATTATGTGTTGAGTCAGGCAGCAAAATGTTTCCAAGGCTGTTCTCTTAGCTGGCATCCTTTGAAATTCTGTTCATATATTCTTATGCCACTTCTGTGCGGTGCAGCGTATATTGTAAACGACTCTCAGCTAAAACATGTCACCAGTATTTTTAACAATCCACCCTCCCCACCCCTCCACAATCATCAGTTGAACAGAAAGGATGGAGCAAAATGCGCTACTGTTGACATAATACTCCAGATGAATGGGCAATAAACAGAAGTTGGAGAAGTTGGATGGTGCCCTGTTATTTAAACTAGGGTAGCAAACTGGAAGCCCAGTGGCTGCAACTAGCTCCCATCCTGACTTACCTGGCTCCTTCCCCAGTTTCCCTGTACCAAGTTGGGTGTGCAAGGCAGTGCTCATTAACCTCACAGATGCCCCTGCTGACATGCGTATGCTTCTAGGACCACATTCACACCATGCGCTTAAAGCACTATGGTACCACTTGAGACAGTCATGGCTTCCCCTAATGAATCCTGGAAATGGTAGTTTTATGTACTAAGCTTGGATCCTAGAACAATAGGCAAGTAGGATCCTAGAACACAACAGCTGATTGGCTGGTTCTGCTTCCCTCCTGGAGCCTGATTGGTCTTTTCCTGTAAGCCAATCAGATGGGACTCATTGTGTAAATAATGTAAATAAAAGCCTGATGTTTGGGGGGGGGGCAATTCAATCACTGTTTTACAAGTTGCAATAAAGAGCATGAAATCACTACAGGACTCCAAGTATATTTCAGGTAGTTTGCTAAGGGTGCTAAGAGCCAACAAGAGACCCCTATTCCCCTCCCACAGCTACAATTTTCAGAGTGGTTTAACAATACTCCCCTCTTCCCAGGAACTATATACCAGATGCTGGGAATTACAAGTGAGGAAAGTGGTGTACTGTGCAGGATTCCTGTAGGCATCTGGTTGGCCAATGTGAGAACAGGATGCTGGACTAGATGTTCCTCTGTCTGTAATCTAAGATTCCCCCCACTTTTTGAGCACAACTCTTATTTCTTCATTCTGATTTCCTTGCAGTTTTTCTCTCATGGTTCCCTAACATTACTCACAATCTATAAGGTGTAGCCTTCTTGCTACAGTGATCTATTCAGCTTTTCATTTCTATTTTAATACTATGATTGGCACGGCCCTTGGTATAGACTGGATTTTAATTCCTTGCCAGCCATAACTATGTGCAGTTCTTATTGCATAACTAGTTTTTTTAATGCTGCTTTTTTGCTATTCTTTTAAATAATGAAGCCATTAATTATTTTTTATTTTACTTTTTAAAAAAAGACACTTCCTATTGCAATTGGTTTTAAACCAGGGATGGATTATGAAAATGGAGCAAATGAAACCTATTGCTAGTAAAATACAGGAATTAGTGTTTAATTCAGTGAGGGGGAGCTTGCAGCCCTCCCAGTGTTGGACTCCAACTTCCATCAGCCCCAGTGAGCATGAAGAATGGTCAGGGTGATGGGCATTGTAGTCCAACAACATCTGGAGGGTCAAACATGTTTTCCTCACCTGTTTTAAACTGTTTTATTTCTGGCTTTTATTCTTATTCTTATTTACAGTCGTACTTTGGAAATCAAACGGAATCTGTTCTGGAAGTCCATTCAACTTCCAAAACGTTCGACTTCCAAGGCACGGCTTCCGATTGGCTGCAGGAGCTTCCTGCAGCCAATCAGAAGCCACAGAAGCCCCGCCGGACGTTCAGCTTCCAAAAGAACGTTCGCAAACCGGAACACTCACTTCTGGGTTTGCGGCGTTCAGAAGCCAAAGCGTTCGACTGCTAAGGCGTTAGTCAACCAAGGTACGACTGTATTCCTTTTATATATTGCTGTTTGTAGTGTGTGTGTGTGTGTGTGTGTGTGTTTTACTATTTTTGTAAACTGCCTTGAGGTATTTGAAGAAAAAGTGGGGTATTAATAATTTAAATAAGTACATTTAAGCATCCCATTAAACTAATCTGTTTGATCTGATATCAGCCTGATAAAGTGCTGAGATATCGGAGGCTGGATACTGGAAGCTCCTATAGAGAGGGAAGCTATGAGCAATGGGATAAAGCTGACTACAGTATTAGCAGCCTTCATTACTAGCCACCCCAACGCTCAGCATTTCTCTTTCACGTGTTTCCCCTTTTTTTTTTCAAACAGAGCTTCTGCATTGCCCTGATTCAGCGTGCTAGATATCATTGCCTCTTTATGTGCTGCCATAGGAAAAGTTCCATTTAAACTCTGGGGAATCATTGTACTTGTGCTCTGAACAACATCCACACAAGTATGTGTGGCTGGGGAAACTCAGCCAGATGGGCGGGGTATAAGTAATAAATAATTATTATTATTATTATTATTATTATTATTATTATTATCATTATTATTATTATTATTATTATTATTATTATTATTGCCACAACACATGGGAAGCTTCTGTGGGAGAGCTGATCTTATATTGGTAAAGGAGGCTGGCGAAATTGGCATATGTTGAGGGTGTCAAGTATGAAGCAGGGAAACAAATGAATCTGTGCCTTAAATAACAACATTTAAGTGCCTCCCTGTCTTCCAGGGTTCAGATACCATATGTCAGCTGAAGAACGAACCCACCTGTTCGTTATTTATAGATGATGCAGCAGAATCGTTGGTGCTGTTTGGGAGGGAAACGGAGGGCTGAAGATAAGGAGGAATGAGCGCAATCTCAGATTAGAGCTATCACACTTTCAAGGCGTTCACCTCTTCACGCTCAAGAGTGGAATGCAGCTCCAGAGAACCCTGGAACCCTGGTTGTAGAGGAACATGCATGGATGAAGACGATATATCAAATTGTTAACAAGTTTAGTGGCAGTAGAATAGGTTGAGTGCTATTGAACAAGTAGTTGTTACTGGATGATTTGTGTGAATGAATTGCAAGGCATGTGTTAGCAGGGTGAGTGTTGTTGTGCATGTTTGTTCTTTAAACTGCTTGGAGACCGTCTTATTAAGCTGTGTGTGACTGTGTTAAATGATAAATAAACAAATATTCATTGCAAATGTATTTGCATTGTTTCGATGCCATTTTATTCCATTGGCACCGTCTTCTCAGTGTATTATTTTCCTTCCTCTTCTTTACTCTTACCGTGCTTTAATCTGTGTCACATGCATTCCCACCCACAATGATGCTGCAGCACGACAATACCATGGGTGTCTTTGGAGAATAAACTATTTGCTCCTTTAAAAACAAGTTACTGGCAATACAACGTCAATACAATTTATTAAGAGGTGGAAGGGGAGAACTTGAGACAGATGTGCTGTTTTCAGCAGCATAACCTGAAGCTAAAATAATCTCAGAGTTCGATCCAGTGCCAATTCTACTCAGAGGAGGTCCATTATCATTAAAAGGCATGGTGAACTTGGGTCCATTTTCAGCTTTCAGCTTCTGCTGAGATTCCTGCATTGCAGGGGGTTCGACTGGGGTTGAAGACACTTGGGGTGGTTTCCAACTTTACAATTCTATGATTCTGATTAATTTCAGTGAGTTTACTCCGAGTAGGACTTAATGGCATGCAACCCATAGAGAACTGTCCATGGTACTGAGGTTTTCTTGTAAATCAAGAATAGATTTTCAGAGCGTTTCGGATCACATTAAAAAACCTTGCTGGTTCTGATAATCAGGACTCCAGAATTTGTGGAAACCAGCAGAGTTTTGATATATGGAATACGATGCTCGCTGCAGTTAACTGAACGAATTTGTTGGCTGTGTGTTACAGTAATCATATTGGGTTTTTTATTTATTTTTTACTTTGCTAGACATCTCAATTTATAAAGGCTGAAGTTCACATATTGATTTGAAAGGACTGACTCAATCCCCCCCCCCCCCGCTGGTTTAATTTAACGTCAGTTCACTTGGTGCGGGTTTCCCCCTGTGTCCTTCTAAACGAAGTCTTCATTTATTTCCTTTTTTGTTTCTGAAAACTTACAGCACAGCCAAGTACAGCGTGGTGACATTTCTACCTCGATTCTTGTATGAGCAGATCAGAAAAGCGGCTAATGCTTTCTTCCTCTTCATTGCCTTACTGCAGGTAGGCCTCTGTTGCGAAATTAAACGGACCACATTTGTCACTCGGTTTAATATAATTACAAGTGAATGTTCTGGGCATATCTTTCCTATAGCAATGATGAAACCCCCGAACTGTGGACCTCACCATTGCATGACACAGTGCTCATGCTCCATAGAATCAATGGGAGTGATTAACAGCAAATGCTTTCAGGCTGTTGTTGTGTGCTAAGGGCTTCCAACATCATGCCTTTCCTGATGTTTGTTCCTGGACTACAACTCCCATAACCCTTGGCCATACTGGCCGGGTCTGATGGGAGTTGCAGTTCAACAACATATGGAGGCTAACATGTTGTCTACCTCCATATGTAAGAGTATCAGAACAGAGCTGGGACCAAGGGCAGCATTAACTAAACCTAGACCTGGAGGATGTGTTCTCCAGCTTAGGGTCTCTGAGGCTCAGGCTAGAGTAAAACAGGCCTATTGACCACACAAAGGGAGAAAGCCAACCTGTATTTGAAATAATCCTGGGATGCTTCAGTTAGGAGCCTTTGTATTGTTTGCCAAGTGAAAGGGGTCAGGGTTGCACACCCTTTGTGTCCCTTAACAGAGCTCTGAGCCCATGCAGTCCAATGCAGCTTGCTAGGTTAGGCCCTAGGGATGCTGGTAGCGCTGTGGATTAAACCACAGACCCTAGGACTTGCTAATCACAAGGTCGGCGGTTTGAATCCCTATGACGGGGTGAGCTCCTGTTGCTTGGTCCCTGCTCCTGCCAACCTAGCAGTTCGAAAGCACGTCAAAGTGCAAGTAGATAAATAGGTACCACTCCGGTGGGAAGGTAAACTGCGTTTCCGTGCGCTGCTCTGGTTTGCCAGAAGTGGCTTAGTCATGCTGGCCACATGACCCGGAAGCTGTATGCCAGCTCCCTCAGCCAATAAAGTGAGATGAGCGCTGCAACCCCAGAGTCGGCCACGACTGGACCTAACAGTCAGGGGTCACTTTACCTTTACCTAGGTTAGGCCCTAGTTTCAGAGGCTAGTGACGCATTGCACCACATTTATGTTGTAGAGCCCTAACACTGGTTTTTAGAAACAAAAAGTTCAAGACAAGGGAATTTAGACTGGAGAAGCACAAAGGGGGAGGAGATGCTTCACCCTTGCATTGCCCAGTCGTTCTCTACTCTAAATCACCCCACCAAACCATATTTCCTTCTGTATTTGGAATCCCGTGGAAGAAAAGCGGTAGAGAAAGGGTCACAATTTGGAGTAGAGAAGCAGCAGGTAAAGAATAGATTTAAGTTACCCTCACCGCTCACCTTTCAACTACAACTTCTTCCCTCCAGAAGTTGCTTTTCATTTAGCAAATGGCATCAGGAATTTTGGCTTTTCTCTCTCAGTACTTTCCCAGTAGGAGAAAACATTGGTCATAGCTGTGTTCTAGTAACATTAAAATAATAATTATTATTATTTTCCCTTTTCAGCAAATTCCAGATGTCTCACCAACTGGAAGATATACCACCTTGGTGCCGCTGCTATTTATTCTCACAGTTGCTGGCATCAAGGAGATTATTGAAGACTATGTGAGTATATGTTGTGCATTTGGATGAAATAGGCCAACCATCTATTGTTGGAGGGGAAGCGCCATAGCTCAGTGGCAGAGCATCCGCTTTGCATGCAGAAGGTCCCAGGTTCAATTCCTGGCATTTCCAGGCAGGGAGAGACTCCTGTTTGAAATACTGGAGAGCTACTGCCAGTCAGTGCAGGCAGCACCGAGCTAGATGGGCCAATGGGTTGATGTAGTATAAAGCACTTCTCTGTCTTTTCTAACCAATGTTCCTCCGATCCTTTGAAACTTAGATGTGGTCATGCAAGAGACATTTGTGTGTATGGGGCAGGAGCCTATAGAGACACCCGTGGACACCTTGCATTCAAAGGACACCAATTGTGCATCGGGATGTATTAGTTATTTATGTAGTTTCCTGATACTTAATTCCACCCTGCCATTGCAGCCAGAATCAGTACAAAACCATACAAGAAGAACAAATATGCTAAGAGCAGAGCAGGAAATCAGGCCTTTGACTCTCTCACTCAACTCATCTACCTAGAAGTGGCCATTCCATCAGACTGTAAGAGGATACTGGATTAGATGAGCAGCTGGCCTCTGATTCATCAGGGTTCTTCTGTTGTTACAAAGCTTAATTTTATATTCTGAGATAAGCCCCACTGAGTTCAGTGGGACTTAATGATAGAGTCTATGAGGCTCTGTAGTCTTAATGGGCAGTACTGCTCGTTTATATGAACTCTGTCATATGACCTGCCTAATTACCAAAGTTCTCACAGCACATCTGAAAGACAACAACATAAAAATGGGTGGGATTCAACATAGCTTGGGAGGATTTGTGCACGTGGGGAAGGAAGTCCACTCACACAACAAGACTTTTCCACCCTCTCGTCCCCTCTGCTTACCCCCTAAGCCTGTTCTGGGGTTTTCCCCAACCCTCCAGAGCAAATGCAAGGGGTCCACAGGGGGAAAGTCCTGTTTTTTTGGACCTTGTTCCATGCACGAAACAACTTAGTTGAACCCTGCCCTATGAGTTGCTATGGAGATGCAAAAGCGTGCACACATTTCCCATCAGCTTTCAGATGTTCCAGTTGCTGCTCTGCTTCTGAGTCTTTTGGCCACAGCAGGTCCACCTGGGTGCGACCTTGCCCCAGAAATCGGTGCTAGAGCTGCCAGTTCTTAGTTCCTCCCAGAGCAGTGTTTCATCACTTGCACTTACTGCTGTGGCCAGTGACCAAGCCTGGTGCGTGGTGCCCAGATAATGGTTTGCAGGGACATGATGGAGGGCTGAAAAATAGCTCTCGCTTTGTATGTAGAAAGTTCTAGGTTCAATCCTGGTGCCTCCAGTTAAAAATAGATCAGGTTGCAATTGATGAGAAGGGCCTTTGCCTGAGACTCTGGAGAGCTTTTGTCAGTCTGAACAGACGAGGCTTTGCTAGGTGGGCAGCCTTACCCAACCTGGTATCCTCCAGAAGCTTTGGACTACAACTTCCATCATCTGATTCCATTGAGTATGTTGGCTGGGGCTGATGGGTGTTGTAGTTTCTTCTTCTTTGGTGATCACTTGTAGCTGAGTATGATTGTCTTCCATAAATATGGTTTTAACAGTGAGTCCGTAAGTGACTGTGGAGGTCAATTCTGGATCTACACGTTCTTCCACAGTGGGGACATAGGGTTCCGGGTGGGAGTTGATCATGGTGTGGATTTGCCAAGCTTGCCTTCCTCTTAGCACGTTTCTCCCTTGCGTCCTGAGTTTGAGCATGTTCAAAGCCCATGACACCTTTGGTAAAGGCTGTTCTCCAACGGGAGCCCTCGCAGGCCAGTGTTTCCCAGTTGTCAGTGATTATACTACATTTTTTTAGATTTGCCTTGAGACAGTCTTTAAACCTCTTTTGTTGACCACCAGAATTATGCTGGTTGTAGTTTAAAGCATCTAGAGGCTCTGGGTTAGAGAAGCCTTGTCTGACCTTTGATAAGGCAGCCTCCTTTGTTCCTGACGTGATGCAGTCGTAGTGCTAAAATTTAGCAGACCCGGCCCTGTAAGTTGCCTGGAGAGAGGTGACCTCCTGGGAACCACAATTCAGCTAATTTCTTTGGAGGAAAAAAATGGATAGAAAAGTGCAGCAAACAAAACTAATTACTTCATCACAGACATCCATCAAAGAGAATTAAAACTGTAGCTGTAACAGAGCCTTCCTCAACAAGAGGTTTCTGAGCCACTGTACAGGCAGAAACTCCCCATGTGTGTCTCTTTGGATCCTAGCCAAATTCATTTGGCATTTCTTTGCAGACAAAACATTTCAGCTTTACCTTGAGACAGACCTTTAAAGCCCCGTTCCTATTGAACACTGATGAAGTTATGCCACCGAAATAATCCGTCCTTTCAGAAGTTTCTGCCCAGGGCTCCACGGTGTCTGCACAGCCTTGGAATTACTGGCACAAAGTTGCATTTTTATTTTATTTTATCTAAAATGTATAGGCGAAGCAATATACCATGCGTTGGACATGGCTCAAAGCCTCTCCCTTGGTTGGTAGAAGGTAGAAGAGCTAAATTTGGAAACGTTTGCCTGCTAGACGCAGGCCAGGAATGATCCATAATGCTGGAGACGTGGGAGACTGGATTTGGATTGTGGTTTGTTGTGGTTATTGGGTGGCCTTCAGCAGTCTGCCTTATCTTCACCTCGGTTCCCATCTGTAAAATAGTAACATTATTGACCTAAATCATAGGGCTCTTGTGTGGCTAAATGGAATAAGGATTGATAAATACTATGCACTCTAAGAGGGCTATTGAGAATGTTGGGTGAAAATTACTGTAATTTGTTAGTTTTATAACAGTTTCCAGTGCTGTCGTGCGTTACAGTTCTTGGTTTGCACTATAGCCTGTGGGGGATGTTGAAGTGAAGGCTGTTTACATTTGCAGGAACACAGGAAGCTGCTTTATACTGTGTTAGACCATTTGTCCATATAGTTCAGTATCTTCTACACAGACTGGCAGCGGCTCTTCAGGATTTCACAGAGGGTTCTCTAGTGGTGCCAAGATTTGAACCTGGAACTTTCTGCATGCAAAGCACTGGATGCTCTGCCTCTGAGCTATGGCCCCTTCCAGCTACAGTGGTACCTCGGGTTATAAGTACTTAATTCGTTCCGGGGGTCCGTTTTTAACCTGAAACTGTTCTTAACCTGAAGCACCACTTTAGCTAATGGGGTCTCCTGCTGCTGCCGCGCTGCTGGAACATGATTTCTGTTCTCATCCTGAAGCAAAGTTCTTAACCTGAGGTACTATTTCTGGGTTAGCGGAGTCTGTAACCTGAAGCGTATGTAACCCGAGGTACCACTGTACTTGAAACCAAAGGTGCGAACTCTTCCCAGTTGCCTCCACAAACTAGTGACTCTCCCCACCCCACCCTCATTCCATTCTCTATATTGTGGGGATAATGATACTGTACTAACGTGTCTTGCAAGGTGTTGTAAGGCTTATCAGGATAATATGAAGCAGGTGGAGCTCTTAGCAAAAGCACCTTGCAAGTACAAAGATTCATTGTGTGCGCATTGGCTGGTCAGCCCATTAGAGAGTTGAAAGGCCTTGATACATTTTGGAACTTGAAATGTCAAGCATAATAGAAGTGGTCTTGTCTCTCGGTTCCTCTGCTTTGCTTTAGCCTTTTGGGTGCACAGATCACTTTTCTCAGTGTTTCTCCAACTAAATGTTTGTACTTTGACTTCCCAATAGAAAAGACACAAGGCTGACAGTACGGTGAACAAAAAGAAAACAGTGGGTAAGGTCTTCTTTTAATTTCCCTTTAAATAAAGTACACACAGGGGGGAAAGTCACAACCTGATTGTGAAATAAATGAAATAACAAATAAGACAAAGTTTATATGCTGCTTGGTTGTAAAAATACAAGCCCTCAAAGCGATTCATGAAAAGGATAAAATGAAACTATCAGTCAAAAACAGTTAAAACAACTATTGAAAACAGTAAAAAACAACAACAATTAAAATCGACAATGGTGGGGAATCAAACACATATCAGCATTTTGCATATCTGGATAAACTTGTCTATTTTTAGCAGGCACTAAAAAGAGTATAGTGAAGATGCCCATCTGATTGCAATAGGCCGGGAGCTGCAAGTGCTGCCACACTAAAAGATGGATTTCACACAAATGTGGAACTAATATATATGATTATGGTTTATTTCGCTCTCAATAAACCATGATCTGTAACAAAGGTTTGTTTGGGGCTCACTGATCATGATTTACTTGAACTTTTGGAGGCAGCGCTAAGCTAAGGATCATGCTTCCTTCCTTCCATATGTTAGCAGGGAATGGAAAAGTTGTCCAGATAAAAACATTTATAGGAAGCCAGCAGCTATGGTTTACTGTGACGTGCAAAGTGGGTCAAGGATTACTTTTGGTTTCCATAATTTGTGATTTATGACTAAATTCTAATATAACCTGCAAGAGAAAGAATTGGGAGAAAGTATATAATTGTTTAGATGCCACGTGTTGATAATTAGTCATGATTGGAAGTTTTACCTTTTGCCTAATTATTATAAGTAGTACCTGATTACACTGCGCCAAGGGGGCACGAAACGACACTGCATTATCGTCATTATCAATTCTGCAAGAACGTGTCTTATCCCGCTTTAATTACTATATTCATTATTTATCTTTGTGTTCCTGCTCCTTCGTCTTATTTGCTGTATTGTCATGGGCAATGGCAGATTCAAATCTAAATAAATGAAAATGAGAAATGCTTTATTTCGACTGAGTGATTAATGCCGTATTCTGCATCATTTCACACAGCCCCATTGTCTCTAATTACACAAAGGTACAAATAGGCACCAATTGGGTTGGAGCAATCAGTGACAATGCAGTCACCGCACTTGTCTCAAGCACCACCATGGTGTATAATTGCATTGAATAGTATATTGTATATGATGAGCTGCCTGAGTATATTTAGATCCGTTCCCTTAAGTGATTTTAGCAGTGGCAATCCATATCTGAGAGAGAAATAATTACACTGATTTATACAATTACTTGCAAGCTCCCGTTTTTAAATTAAAATGCGCAGTATTGACTTTTGGCCGAGGTTTTGGCAGAACATCAGGTTTTCTTTCTTTAATTTAAAGCATACTTTATGGATCAAATTTCAGTGCCCATTCCCCCCCCCCCCATTTTAATGTTGTAGATTTATCTGAAATAATGACAG
This sequence comes from Podarcis muralis, assembly GCF_964188315.1. NCBI lineage: Eukaryota > Metazoa > Chordata > Lepidosauria > Squamata > Lacertidae > Podarcis > Podarcis muralis. Next base: position 26,457,297 of record NC_135658.1, on the reverse strand, counting down.
GTTATCTTGAGCTGGGCCTGTGATTTCCTCCTCCTCCTCCTCTTCCTCCTCTGGTGCAGCTTGGATCTGGCATTCAGAAACTTTCCCCTGTACTCTTTTATCAACTATAGCTTTCTGGGTCTGGTATACACATAACACTAAACCATGGCTCAGTGTTATGTGTGAACCTACTCTGGCCACCTAAGTATGGTTTGTGAACTATTGTGAAAGCTCACTCACTAATGAAAGTTTTTAGTTGGTTTGTCAACCTTAGCTAACGTTAATCTTGGTTTAGGGTTACATATCGACTGGGCCTCCTCCTTAACTATGGCTAAGGAATTGTCATTACCCAAAAGCTACAGAGTCACTAGTGAAAAACAGCAAAATAGTCAAGCCACTCTCAAGACTCAGCTCCTCTTGCTGGTGCATTTAACTGTTTTGTGATTTAATTGTGAGGTTTAAATGATTGTGTGATGCCTCAGCTTTAACTAAGTTATATAGATGATTGCTAACGTTAACCATGGATAGCCTTAGTCATGGTTTAGCATGTGCAAACAAGGCCAGACTGTGGTTCATTTTAACGATTGTTAGTGGGAAGCAGCCATCTTCAACCCATAGTTTATGAAGCTGACTTATTTTTCGCTGGGTGTTTGGAGGACATACTAACTGTGGTTAATTCTAAACTGGAAGTTTCCAGTGTGCTCTTCACAGTCACAGTGGCAAAGACATGGGGAGTGTGCAGGGGCAGGCATTAAGCTAGGCTTATTCTCACAATGCTAAACCATACAAATGTGGCCACTTAGAACTTCACATTAATTTAAGAATTTGGGATTGTTTCAGCAACTGCTAGAACAAATCTGATCCCTGGGGGAGTTCTGCTTGACCCACAGTTGCCAACCCGATGAAAAAAGAAAGCTGTAGCATTAAAACTTGCTTGTAGAGCATTTTGGGGAGATGTCAGGGTCTTCTGAGCCTCCCCACTCTACTTTCTTTTTAGAGTGATCAATGACTCATAGACCGATCAGTGATAGGGAACACATTAATATGTGATAATTTCTTTTTTAAAAAAAAAAGAGAGAGAAAGATGCAGTTTTCTTTTTTCCCTTGTTCTTCCAGTTTTAAGAAATGGGACGTGGCAGAATATTATGTGGAAAGAGGTAAGAACTACATTTAAGATGTTTTGCGAATTAGATACGCATATTTTTGATCTGCGCTGGGGTTCTAAGAATGGGAGCTCAAGGTTCTTAGTTCATATATCTTCACAGAGCAATTCTTAGTGTTTCTCAGGTCATATGTGCTCTCCCATTTTAAATCCCAAGCAAGGAATGATTACTAATTGTGTAATATAAATGCATGTCTGCTTGCTTGATATAGATGTGTCACTCATTGTTTATGGAAGCAGAGAGGAGATGGACCACACTTAGAAAGGAGCCCTGGTAAAAGAAGTTCAGAGTCCTATGTGGCAGTGGTTGGTTTATTTTCCAAGTGGTGGGTCCATATGCAGCCAAAATGGCACCATCCATACATGGAAAAGAAACATGGCATCAGCATGATTGGGGGAACACTAAGCTTTCTAGAAGTATAGACAGAAAACCCACAACTAAAACACCTCATTGAGTGCTGGAGCATGCTCAGTGTGAGCATGTTGGTTAACTATTGGAGTAGAAAAATACAGGTGTGTATTTCTGGATTTGGATTGTGTCTGGGTTGATTTGTTTGTGGGTGAATCAAGGCTAGATCTCCAAATTCAGCCCAAAATTGGGTCAGGGGTGGGGTGGGGGGGTGGAGCTTGCACAGCCCTAGTTAATAATGCCCGTCTTAAATCCTTTGGGGGGGGGGGAGAGAGCCAGTAGGGCAGATCATGAAATTAAATATGTAAGACAGCATTTGCACAGCATTAATACATTAGTAAAAATCCTGAAAGCCAGGAAGGATAATAGGGTACAATGTTGTCATTCAGCTCCTTGCCAATTTGAATACAGTGGTGCCCTGCAAGACGAATGCCTCGCAAGACGAAAAACTCGCTAGACGAAAGGGTTTTCCATTTTTTGAGTCGTTCCGCAAGACGAATTTCCCTATGGGCTTGCTTCGCAAGACGAAACGTCTTGCGAGTTCTTGCGAGTTTGTTTCCTTTTTCTTAAAGCCGCTAAGCCGTTAATAGCCGCTAAGCCGCTAATAGCCGTGCTTCACAAGACGAAAAAACCGCAAGATGAAGAGACTCGCGGAACGGATTAATTTCGTCTTGCGAGGCACCACTGTACATCATATTTTATTCTAGAGTGCAGACTGCTTAAAATGGGCAGATGAAGAAGGGACACAATTCATTTCACTCAGAACATGTATCGCCGTTCCATTGGTACGATGTAGCTGCCACATTATGTAAACTAGGAACAAATTTGCAAATGAAAGTGAGAAGGAAACAAAACCCAAGCTGCTTTAATATGCTTCACCCTGAAAAGAGGAATATGTTTTAAAACATCGAAGGAATCAAAACTTGGAACACCTTTGTTGGATAAAGTGAATTGGAATAAAAGGATGAAAACCTTTGGCTTAGTGCAATAGGACCATTCACTCAGGTTACATACAACCCTTCATGCGGTTATGCTGCTTATAGGCCATTGAAGTCCACTGGATTTAGCCTGATAGACCACTGGCAGAGGGATGCGGGTGGCGCTTTGGTTTAAACCACTGAACCTAGGACTTGCTGATCAGAAGGTTGGCGGTTCGAATCCCCGCGACGGGGTGAGCTCCTGTTGCTTGGTCCCTGCTCCTGCCAACCTAGCAGTTCGAAAGCATGCCAGTGCAAGTAGATAAATAGATACCGCTCCGGCGGGAAGGTAAACGGCGTTTCCGTGCGTTGCTCTGGTTCGCCAGAAGCGGCTTAGTCATGCTGGCCACATGACCCGGAAGCTGTAGGCCGGCTCCCTCGGCCAGTAAAGCAAGATGAGCGCCGCAACCCCAGAGTTGGCCACGACTGGACCTAATGGTCAGGGGTCCCTTTACCTTTTACCTACCGCTGGCAGATAAAACCAGGAAAAGAAAAGGGCAGAATCAACCATGCAATTCTTTACTCCAGGTGTCCCTGTCTATTCCACGTCTGCTCTATTTTCTCCCCAGCTCCCTCTTTCTCTTTGAGTCCCTGGGTGCAGCCCTTTCCCCTCCTCTGTTTCAAGGACCTGCCTTCTGATGCCATTGCATCAATGCCCCCTTTTTGCCACTTCCACTCAGGAGGCATTGCTGGTTGCCAAAGACCCCAGACTCTGTCCCTGCAGCGAATGGGCTCCCCTCAAAACTGTGAATGCTCATTATAGCACACTGTTGTTTCCCCTCTTCTCTTGGTATGGAGGATTGACTAACTAACAGTATGGATGGACTCTTGTCTTTCTCTCTGTTCGTTTTCTCTCTTTTCATGCTGCTGCACTCCTGCCCCTGGCTCAACAGGTGGCAGTGGGAGACTTTGTGAAGGTCACCAATGGGCAGCACCTCCCAGCAGACATGATCATTTTATCTACCAGGTCAGATATGCTGAGTGGCTGTGAAATGATGCTTCTGCTAAACTGAGGTTTTTGAAGAAACAAGCTTCAGATAATATGGGACTGCCTTCCTTTCTCCCTTCCCTGAATTGGTTACATGCAGGCGCCTTCAGCTCACAGGGGCAGCATCTGAATGTGCACTAGAGCAGCACACGGGCTGCATTTGGGCAGTCCTATTAAGCTGACGTGCGAATACACAAACCCCCTTATTCCTTCCTCTGTGTGAGAGCTGCAATTCAACCAGGAAGCCTCTAACTAACCACAGTTTCCTGTTCACTGGGAAAACCTATGGTTACTAACTTTGGAACAAGAGAGCACATCAAACCATAGTTTTGAAGTTTAATATTCTGCAGAATTGCATGCTCTCCTATTAACCCTCTCCCGTTAGGTAAAGAGCAAGCAGCCAGTTTCCCGTGTTCCGTGAAAGATACTTTCTTCTTTTACATATTGGCACAGATACACGAGGCTCAATTCCTTGTGCCCTTACTATTACAAGTAATGTCTGAATGGAGAAACCAGATGGGCTGAGAGGATGACACGGTTCCATCTCATTGCCTCCGTTTGTCCTCAAGGCGGATTGCACTGCAGGGGAATGAACCACATAATTTGTTTTGCTTCTGTGGTTTCTCCATACAGATATTACTAGAACAGTGTTGTGCTGGAAGTGGGTTCTGCTACACTACTACATAAATTGATGTTGCGTTATGGCAGAGTCTGGCCAATGTACCTTAATGCTATTTGTGCTGGACATTTCTGCAAAGGATTTCTTTTGTTAACATCAGTTTTTCCCGTGGTGCATAGGATTTATTTATTCATTTATTTAAATAGGCCTCAGTTCACCAGAGTCTGCATGTTCTGAAGGTGCTGTGTTTCCTGATTTTGTATAAAGCCTGCATTGCATTATTTTTTTTGCGCTGTTTGCATACTAAAAAATAAATAAAATCCTTATGGTAGAGTTTCTTTTTTTTTAAACAAAACGCCACAAATTCAGTTAACAGTTTTGGGGGAAATCACTGCTTGAATTATTGTGTGTTGAGCCAGTGAGTGTACTTTCTTACTTATTTTGCAGGCACCTTTCTTTTTAGAGGTTGCTTCTTAAGCATGGTGTGTATGCTATATAACATGTTGCTGTACTTTTACAGTGAACCTCAGGCGATGTGCTATATTGAAACATCTAATCTCGATGGGGAGACTAACCTTAAAATACGGCAGGTAAAAAAACCCAACACAAATCTTTTGATTTTTTTGAAAAGTCGAGGAAATGATAACTAGGAATAGCAGAAATATTAGTTGGAATAAGAGGTTTGCTACAGCATGTCTGAATATTGGCTGTTCATTATAGCAGCCGTGTAAATATGTACTCATTGCTCAACTTAGCATAACCACAGCACCTATGAGAGGGGTATGGGAAGGCATTCTTGGGAGACTTCTTCTCCAGGGTTGTAGTCACAGGCTTAGGTGAAGTTGCTTGATACCAAGTCAGATGTGATCTGTCTTGTCCAGTATTGTATACATCAGGACTGGGGGAATCTTTGGCCCTCCAGATGCCATTCCACTACAGCTCTCATCATCCTTGACCATGGACCATGCTTTTTGAGGGTGATGGGAGATGGAGACAGACAATGGCTAGAGGGCCACAGGTCCTTTCTTTGGTCCACAGTGATCGGCAGTGGCTTTCCAGGCAGAGCTGTTGTCATCTGCTACCTCATCCTTTTAGCTGGAGAGAAACAGCAGGACCATCTGCATGCTTTAATACTGTCTCATGACTCCTCCAAAACGATGGCCTAGAATGTGCCTCTCCTTCGGTAGTGGAGAAAATGTCATCCCCAGCAACATTCAAGCGGGTTGTCAAAAATCAATTGGGGCAGGGAATATTTATTTAAGATGAGACAGCAGACGGTTTAGTCCTTTTTTATTATTTAAATGAGAAAGATGTTGTCTGAGATGCATCCCGGCAGCACCCGCATTTGCCACAGCTTGGCACAATGGGAAGGATACTTCTAGTAGAACCAGGAGAGTCTTAATGCAGTGTAAAGCAGGCAGCTTTACATGATAGACCCTGAACCCGGGGTAGCTAATGTGCTGCCCCCAGATGTTGCTCAGTTCCCATCAACGTGGCCAGCAGTTGGGGCTCGTGGGAGTGTTGAAGTCCCAACAGTTTCTGGAGGGGCACCATGCAATGTAGTCCTGCGCTAATTCACGAGAAGAGAAGAGTTTAGTTGATGACTGTGCCTGTGGACTGGTCCCTTGCAGGGTTTGACCCAGACTGCTTGCCTCCAGTCAAAAGAAGAAGTGATGAAAACATCTGGGAAGATAGAGTGCGAAGGGCCCAACCGTCACTTGTACGACTTCACTGGAAACCTGCGTTTAGATGGCCAAAGGTATTCCTTGGATAAAAGAATAACTATTGCCATGTTTAATGCACATCCCCCACACACCCCATGTGCCTAAGCTTTACTCTAGTATACTGGAGGTCTTTTCTCCCCCGTGCGTGGCTATGCACACTTGAAGGGAGCTGGGAAGAGGGGTTGGCTCTGTATGCATGAGGGAATAGGATCACAGGGAATTGTGGGTCGTTGCCCAGGTTTCCCTCTGGTAGGGATGGATGAACCTATCCGTTTTGTTTTCTCTCATTTTCTTGTTTTTCCAATATGAAATTCTGTTCTCCATATTTCCACATTAATTTGATTTTTTTAAAATGTCCTCATGAAAACCCACCAGAATTTTAATGCAGGTTTCTTTAATTACACACATATTTGCATGAAAATTAGCCTAATACGTTCTTCTATTGAAAAAAAATCCCTTAAGAAAACACATTTTTTGCATACTTTACCTAGTACACACATCTTTGTACACATTACTTGGTTGGGTAACTGCAATGCAAAATTCGCATTTAAAATTTATTTTAAATTTTAATAACATCTTTGTGGTGCATCTTGTTTTTTGGACCATGTTGTTGTTTCTACCTCCAACCTTTTTCTCCTTCTTTATCCTCAGTCCAGTTCCGATTGGACCTGACCAGATTTTACTAAGAGGTGCACAGATAAGGAACACTCAGTGGGTTTTAGGAATTGTTGTCTACACAGGACACGATACGAAACTTATGCAGGTAAAGTTGGCTTTCCATTACCAAAGAGTAGCTTTGCCAGTTTTTCACCTCTGCTTATTTCTTTTATATCTATCTATCTATCATCTCTCTCTCTCTCTCTCTCTCTCTCTCTCTCTCTATCTCTATCTCTATCTCTATCTATCTATCATCTATCTATCTGTTTGTCTGTCTGTCTGTCTGTCTGTCTATCTATCTATCTAGTTTATACTGGATTGTTGTTGTTTTTTAAAGTGGTTTACCAAAAGATAAAACAGTGAATTTATCTACAAGAAGAATTAACAACATTAATTTAAGACTTTCAAAAAGTTAAAATAGCAATAAGCTTAAAAACAGATTAAAGCTCCTATCAACTTTCTAAATATCTAGGTAGGGTTGCCTAAACAGAGATGTTTTTAGCAGGAGCCAAAAAAGAATACAGTGAAGGCACCTGTTTGACATCAGTAGGCAGGGAGTTCGAAAGTGCAAGTGCTGCCACACTAAAGGGTTGAATTCTTTCAAAGTGGGAGACTTCTAGGGAGGATAAACACCACTCCTCTAGCACAGTGGTTCCCAAACTTCCTGCCCCACATAGGCCACTTGAAAGTTGCTGAGGTTAATTTTTTTCCCCTTCTGCTTAGCAGTTGTAATGTGCTGTGCTAATTTTTAATTGTATTTTCACCGCTTCTTTTATTTCTTATATATTGTATTTTATTGCACTTGCAATTTGAATTCTGTGGAATATGAATCGTAATACAATAAGATCCAATATAAGCAGTGAAAAGAGCAATACAAATACAATTAAAATACAGATGGATATTTAACATGGACCACTTGAATGAAGCTTGCAAAGATTTGTTTCCCAACGGTAGCCTCACCTCGCTTTCCCTAGGGGCGAGTTAAGACCTAACTGCCCAAGGGAAGGAAGAAGTGAGAATGTTTGTTGATTCTGGGGAAGACTAAAATCATAGAACTGTAGTGTTGTAAGGGGACCCAAGGGTCATTTAGTCCAACCCCCTGCATTTCAGGAATTTCAGCTAAGGAATGGCCACCAAGGAAAGATGACCACTGCCATCCTGTTACGCTGCTGCTGAAAGAATTACACTTGCTGCAAATCAGATGTCAGGATAAGTTCAAGGCTCTGGTGTACTAAGCCCTGTATAACCTGGGACTAAATAATAGTCTCGTCCATTCTATACCCAACTGATCATTGCACTTTGCAGGAGAGGGGCTTCTAGGTACAGTCTCCAGCATCTCCTTGTATTTCTGGGGAAAGTTCCTGCCTGAAATCCTGGTGAAGCAGTGCAGGCAGTATGGGGCTAGATGGTATAATAATAATAATAATAATAATAATAATAATAATAATAATAATAATTTATACCCCGCCCATCTGGCTGGGCTTCCCCAGCCACTCTGGGCGGCTTCCAACAAAATATTAAAATACAGTAATGCATCAAACATTAAAAGCTTCCCTAAACAGGGCTGCCTTCAGATGTCTTCTGAAAGTCTGGTAGTTGTTCTTCTCTTTGACATCTGATGGGAGGGCGTTCCACAGGGAAGGCGCCACTACCGAGAAGGCCCTCTGCCTGGTTCCCTGTAACCTGGCTTCTCGCAGTGAGGGAACCACCAGAAGGCCCTCGGTGCTGGACCTCAGTGTCCGGGTAGAACGATGGGGGTGGAGACGCTCCTTCAGATGTTCCTCTGGCTCTTATATGATGAGCTCGGTGAATTGATTCAGCTTCTCTGCCTGTTCCTTTCCAGAATTCAACCAAAGCTCCCTTGAAGAGATCGAATGTGGAGAAAGTGACCAATATGCAGATTCTCATTTTGTTTTGCATCCTGCTCGTTATGGCTCTAGTGAGTTCTGTGGGTGCCTTACTATGGAACAGAACACATGGAGAAGTCATTTGGTACTTTGGCTCAAACAGTAAGCAAGATCAGCATCTGTGTTTGTCTCTCTATGTGTGATCCTCTTATTCCAGAATCAAAAACACTGTCGCTTTAAGAGAACGAGTAAGACCACATCTGCACCACACATTTGAAGCACCATGATGCCGATTTAAACAGCTATGGCTTCCCCCAAAGTATCATGGGAACTGTAGTTTATTTAGGGTGCTGGGTGTTGTTAGAAAACCCCTATTCCCCTCACAGAGCTACAATCCCCAGAGTGGTTTAACAGCCAGTCCCTTTCCCCAGGAAACTCTGCGAGTTGTAGCTTTGAGAGGAATAGGGGTCTCTTAACAATGATTGGCACCCTTAACAAACTACACTTCCCAGGATTCTTTGGGGGGGAGCCGTGACTGTTTCAAGTGGCACCACAGTCTTTAAATGTATGGTTCGGATCTGGCCATGCACTGGTAAGCTAAGATACTCACCTTAACTTCTGTACAGTTTAACAATTAAATATGTTCTGTCTACGGACTCCCATATTGTGCTCATTTGCCCTCCCAGGCATTTCCCTTGGTCTTTCAGCCTGAAAGAAGCAGCTGTGCATTGGTGCCAAGGAAAAACACCTGCCCTTATTGTCTCAGCTGCTTACGGAGATCATTTTGCAGTGTTATGTATACAAGGGTAGGGTTGTGTTTTGCTTCCTCCTGGTCCTGTTTACCTCCTTTTAGCAGGTTTAGTTGGAACCGACGTACAAAAGGCTGAGAAGACAATAGATGTTGCAGGACAGAAAAGGGGGAGGGAAAGGAAGGCATTTGTGTTTCAATGCCAGTGATCCAGAAATTGGGGCCAGCATAGGGCACTGTTCCAGGTTTCAACAGGTGAAGATGGAGGAGAGAAGGAAACGTCAGTGAAAGGATTATTGTGAAATTCACTGGAGTAAAACTGAAATCATAAGAAGGGTGTCTCTTTTAGCCTCGGATGCATTCCTGGTAACTTTGCAGAAGACCCCAGTGTCTTCGTAGTTTATGCATTCTCTTGTCTGCTATAGCTAAAGCCCACAGTTTTTTATAGTATAAGGAGAGGTTTAAATCTTTTAGATTTTTCAGTTGTTTGGCTCTCTTGAAATCCTGGTTTGCAGCCATTTGGCACCCAGATCACAAGATCCTTAGAACTAGAAGCTTGTTCATTGCATGGGTTCAAGAAAGAGAGTTGTGGTGATGCCATGATGTCAGTATTACAGCTGCTCTTGATGAAGTGTGGAACCTTCCCTAAAGGTGCACTTCTTTACTGGGATATTGCCAGTTCCCCTCCACTCCACTGCAGTGGCATTCAGGAGGCTTAAGTGCAAATGTGTGCACACCAGCGGTTTGTGGACCTTACTGATTGCGATTCAAAGTGGGTCGCGGGTTCTTAAAATGCATTCCAGCTGCTATCTCATGCTGCAGATGCTTACCAAAACAAAACAAAACAAAAACCACCACACCATAGCAATAAATGCATGCCTTTTAAATACTGTGAGCAATGCCGTTACTGGTGGCGATTGTCATTCTGAGCTGCTTTTCTCAGCTGTCATCTGTTGTTTCTGATGTTTTGCCCTTTGGGTGGCTGTGCCGAGAGAAAGCTCTTTGATCTCCTTGGAGGAGGGCAACAGCTCTCACCAATGACTTGTAGGGCTCTGCAGGCATTCCTTGTTGGGCTGGCTTTGATGGCGTGACTTCTTTGCAGAAGGCTCTTTCCATCCTAATGGCGCCTGGCTGCTCGCTCCACCCCTCTGCCCTTTAAAAAAAGATCTGCGAGAATTAGAACAAGACAAGTGGTGGAAGGAGAAGGGTAAGCAGGATGGTACATTTCCTCTGCACAGGATCCTTAAGTGCAGGATGTGGCGTCTGATTGGCCACTGTGAGGACAGGATGCTGGACCAGATGGGCCATTGAGCTGATCCAGCAGGCGCAATTTGTGCTCTTACATTAGATGTGATTAGATATTAGATTAGATTAGGGACACGGGTGGCGCTGTGGGTTAAACCACAGAGCCTAGGACTTGCCAATCAGAAGGTCGGCGGTTCGAATCCACGCGACGGAGTGAGCTCCCGTTGCTCAGTCTCTGGTCCTGCCAACCTAGCAGTTTGAAAGCATGTCAAGGTGCAAGTAGATAAATAGGTACTGCTCCGGCGGAAAGGTAAACGGCGTTTCCGTGTGCTGCTCTGGTTCACCAGAAGTGGCTTAGTCATGCTGGCCACATGACCCAGAAGCTGTACACCGGCTCCCTCGGCCAATAAAGCGAGATGAGCAACCCCAGAGTCGGCCACAACTGGACCTAATGCTCAGGGGTCCCTTTACCTTTACCTTTATTAGATGTGTAGAAGAGGCAGTGATGAAGGGTGGAAGGATGAGTTCCCACTATTTGCCATGGGATGATATTTGCCATGGGATGATAATGCAGAGGCAGCGTTTGCAGGTGTAGGAAAGGTATTTTTCGCCTTCAGGCTTATTTATCCTACAACGCCATGCTCCTTTGCTTTCCCCCCAGCCCCTGGAAATAAGCCTTCTGAGTGAAAATGAGGAGAATTGCTAAGGGAAGGGCCACAGCTCAGTGGTAGAACATCTGTTTTGCCTCAGGAGGTCCCAGGTTCAATCCACAGCACCTCCAGGTATGACTGGGAGAGAATCCTGTCTGAAACCCAGGAGGTCTGCTGCCAGCCAGTTTAGACATTACTGAGCTAGATGGACCAGTGGTCTGACTCAGTATTAGGCAGTTTCCAATGTTCCTATGGGGACACGGGTGGCTGTGGGTTAAACCACAGAGCCTAGGACTTGTCGATCAGAAGGTCAGCTGTTCGAATCCCCGCGATGGGGTGAGCTCCCGTTGCTCAGTCCCTGCTCCTGCCCACCTAGCATTTCGAAAGCACGTCAAAGTGCAAGTAGATAAATAGGTACCACTCCGGCGGGAAGGTAAATGGAGTTTCCGTGCGCTGCTCTGGTTCACCAGAAGTGGCTTAGTCATGCTGGCCACATGCCTCGGAAGCTGTACTCGGCCAATAAAGCGAGATGAGCGCCGCAACCCCAGAGTAGGCCACGACTGGACCTAATGGTCAGGGGTCCCTTTACCTTTAATGTTCCTATGAAGGAAGAAAAAAAAAATTCCTTCCAGTAGCACCTTAAAGACCAACTAAGTTAGTTCTTGGTATGAGCTTTCGTTTGCATGCACACTTCTTCAGATACACTGAAACAGAAGTTGCCAGATCCTTCTATATAGTGCGAAGGTGGGGAGGGGTATTACTCAGAAGGGTGGTGGGAATGGGTGATTGGCAGATAGCTGTGATGAGCCTGTTGACGACTCTTAACGACTGCAATAGGTCTTACAGGAAAAAGCAAGGGGTGCCAACAGAGCCAGACTGATACCCAGAGAGAACTTGCTGCAAGACAGACCCAAAAAAGAAAATAACAGAACACCTCTAGTCATCACATACAGCTCCTAAGTTAAAACAGTACAACGCATTATCAGAGATCTACAACCTCTCCTGGACAATGACAGTTCTCTTTCTCAAGCTCTGGGAGGAAGACCTTTCATTGTCTACAGACAGCCACCCAATCTTAAACAACTCCTAACCCACAATAATACTACAACCAGACTTAACACGGACACTGGCACCAGAGCCTGCAATAAACCCAGATGCCAACTTTGCTGCCACATACACCCGGACAACACCATTACTGGCCCCAACAACATCACACATACCATCTCGGGACTATTTAATTGCTCATCGTCTAACATTGTGTATGCCATCAAATGCCAACAGTGTCCTTCAGCTCTCTATATTGGACAAACAGGCCAAACCTTACGCCAAAGAATAAACGGACATAAATCTGACATCAAGAATCACAAGACAGAGAAACCAGGAGAACACTTCAATCTCCCAGGACATTCTATACAAGATCTCAAAGTAGCTGTTTTACTACAAAGGAATTTCAGAAATAGACTGGAAAGAGAAGCTGCTGAGTTGCAACTTATTACCAAACTTAAAACCATGGAGAGACCTGGTCTGAACAAAGACATTGGATTCTTATCTCATTATACATGACAAAGCCATTTTTCACCTTCTCACCCCTTGCTTTTTCCTGTAAGACCTATTGTAGTCGTTAAGAGTCGTCAACAGGCTCATCACAGCTATCTGCCAATCACCCATTCCCACCACCCTTCTGAGTAATACCCCTCCCCACCTTCTCACTATATAGAAGGATCTGGCAACTTCTGTTTCAGTGTATCTGAAGAAGCGTGCATGCACACGAAAGCTCATACCAAGAACTAACTTAGTTGGTCTTTAAGGTGCTACTGGAAGGAATTTTTTTTGTTTTGACTATGGCAGACTAACACAGCTACCTATCTGTAATATGAAGGAAGAGTTAAGCTCCCCCTCCTTCCCATGCCAGTTTATCCATTGCACATCCTCATATTCTCCTGTGTTGCTGTTAACCATGTAACACGCGTGTGGAAATAGAAGCATGAATTTACTTGGGTTAAGGTACAGTTGCACCCTGTTATTGCCTTGCGGTACAGGTTGTCAATGTGTAGCTGCTGTTCTCTTCTGAGATGCATTTGTGGAAAGCGGGGCTGTGTTTTGGGACGGGTTTGCACAGAGCTTTAAAAGGTGTCTGCCTCCTTGTATTTTGTCAACATGTGCAAGGATCAATCTGAGTCAGAAGCAAGCTGCCAGAGGCATTTTTCCTTTCTTAGCCGTCATCATGAGTTAGCTGGCTGTTTTGTGCAGTTGTTGTGAAGTTTGTCATGGCTGTAAAGAACAATTACTTGGCAGCAGAGGGAGGTTTGTTATCTCAGGATCTGAGGTTACAGCATGTAAAAAAAAGAAAACCTTCAGAGGGCATTGTTAGCTCATATTATTAACTCCAGGACAATGCAAGCAGCCTCTGTCATGTTCTTTTTATATTATCGGAGCTGGAGGTGGGGGAAGAGACCTTTTTCAAGAGTTGATGGTAAAACAAGCCTCTTAAAATGAACACCTGGTCCATGCATACAATGTAAGAAAAGGCCGCTTCGCTCAAGTTATCCTAACCTTTGCTTCCCTCCAGTGATTTACAGAAGCTGAATTTCTTACAATCTAAAGTTCAGAGGTGTTTGCATTTAGGAATTCTCTTTGACCGTCTTAAGAACCTTTGACTCTATTGGGAACTGTAAATCAGAACATAAATTCCATTTAACAGGAGCGTTTATATCAGCCTTCTGGACCTTTTCTCCAACTTTTTTCTTGTCTAGAAATCTCATGTTGATATGTGCTTCTATTTCACTATATGTGGATTATAAACATGGTGGCTTCAAAGCACTTTGATACTCAGAAACCCAGTATTCTGAAATTATGAGATTTGAGGCAAAAGCCTAGTTTGAGTCACACTTTGCTGTGACAGGATTCTGTATCAACACTACTACTGGGGCACTACAGATTGTCTTAAAGCAAGGGTTTCACAATGCACCCACAGAAGGTTTCTGTGCCACCCGCAGGGTTCCCACGCTCCACTGAAATAAACACTGTCTCGTAGCCAATGGAATAGGTTGTGGTGTGTACTTGACTGCAGTGTTTGTGTTTGGAACCCAAGACTGTTTCTCCAGTTTGGAAATTCTCCCACAGGCCCCAAAAGTTCTACCCCTGCCTTAAAGCAAAACTTGATTATTTATTTTCATTTATTGAAAAATGCACACCTCACTTTTTGAGGAACTTACTATGACTTAATTTTGTTGGAGTAAGTTACCAGTGGTGAGTTAGTTTCAGAGAACTTCCCTCCCTGAGGCTAAGATTGGTCAGCAATAATTGGAGCCTGGAAGTGTTGTGTCTCGCTCTCATGGAAAGATTACCGCATGATATGTGGAAAGTGAGGGGCCAAACTACATCTAATCAATTTGACGCAGTGTGGTTTCCATTCCTAACTTTCGCAAATAACATCTCTTGAGAGTTCACAACTTCCAGCAACTCACATTGGGTTTTGGAGGGGCTTTGTTGTTGATTTTAATGCTTATCACTTCTTTCCAGCCAAATACTGCAACAGTGGCACATGAGAAATTGGTAGCAGTTTGTTTTGTTATTGTACTGCAATTTGCACAATAAAGGTGTTAAAACATACAGACACACACACAACCCCACACATGTACCAATGCCTTCCTCCCTAGTGACTCTCTCTCTCTCTCTCTCTCTCTCTCTCTCTCTCTCTCTCTCTCCTCTCCATGTTGGCTTGCAGAAACAATCCCAGGCAATTTTGGATACAACCTGCTCACCTTCATAATCTTGTACAACAACCTCATTCCCATCAGTCTGTTGGTGACTCTGGAAGTCGTGAAGTTTACTCAGGCTCTTTTTATAAACTGGGTAAGTACTTGGAATGTAAAAGCAGGGAAGCAAATCAAGCAAATGCTGAATAAATAAGAGTGACATTTATTTAAGCAAAGCCATGCATGAACCTTCATCTCTTTTCTAGCCACAGCTAGAACCTGGTTGGTAGCGGGCTGCATGGAAGACTTTCAAAACTTTCACTATGCAAAAGAAAACATCGCTTTTTCAATTGCCAGGAAAACTTTCCATATGCAAAAGAAAAACAAATTTATTAAACTCAGGGACCCCTCTGTCTCTCCTGCTGTTCACAATTTATCACAGGAGATTTTAATATGCAGAAATCACCCATTGATGACATCATCCTTGACTGTATTTTGTATGTAACCCATATTTTGCATGGTGGTTCCTTAGACCAATGAACAGATTTTGTATGTATTTTTGGATTCAATTAGATTCTATTTTGAATAAAGGTAGACTGAACCTTTAAAAGCGGCACAGCTTTTAACCACAGATTTCAAAACTGCACTGGATTTTTGGATTCTTAGCATTCCTGAGTAATGGTGGGTATGAGACTGTTAGTAAAATAGAGCAGAACAGCAATGAAACCTCAGCATAAAACATTGGCGAAGCAGATAAAAATAGAATATACTTCATGAAGAACACTTTAGATTCAAATGTTGATTGAGGCTGCAATCCTCTACCCACTCAGTTGGAAGTAGGCCCCTTTGAACTCACTGGAACTTACTTCTGTGTAGGCATCTATAGGCTTGCACTTTAAGCATCCTCACTTCTCCTTGCTTTCAGGACATAGATATGTATTATCATGAAACAGATACACCTGCAATGGCCAGGACTTCAAACCTTAATGAGGAACTCGGCCAGGTAAGAGCGATAGAATGTGGTATGATGGCAGAGAACGATGTGAAAAACCAACTATTAGACTTGTGCAGTACTTTTCGTTCCATGCTTGCAATCTATGAACAAGGATTGAGAATTCACAGTGATAAACTGCTAGATCCCTTCCTCAGCGAATGTAGGCAAGCCTTCTAAAAAGCATTGTGAATTACAGTGAACACTGTCTTGCTGGGGACTGTGTTTGTGTCATATCCATTGTAGCACCTAGTAAATCCTTAGTGGCACGAATGACCCTTTCTGTGCCCCTTTGAACAACTCTGTAACTTATTATTTCCTGCAGTGGTGATTCTTTTAAGTTCAGGTGACAGAAGTAATACATTTGCATTATTATTCCTTTTTTTATACTGCCGTTCTTCCAAATGATGTAGAATATAGCCATTGGGATTAGATGCCCTTATTTTAGGGTTACCAGACGTCCCCGTTTCCTGGGGACAGTTCCCAGAGGTCCCTGGACAAATTCCATCCCCATAATGTCCCTGGATTTCATCTAATGTCCCCAGGAAATGCAGCGGCGGCAATTTCAGCAGTCCGGAGCAGTTGGCTCTGGCTGGCTTCAGAAGCTGCTCAGAAGTCCGCATATGATGGTGGTGCAGGGGCTCTAAGATGCAGTTTCCAGGCTGCGTCCACCTTCCCTGACCCCAGCAACTAAGCTGTGAAGGGAGGCTTCATGCTGCCTATCGGAGCAGCTTCCCAACTCCTACTTGTGTGCAAGCAGGAGCAGTGTAGGGATCTCTCAGCTGTGAAGGGAGACTTCACGCTGTATCAGAGCTTGCGTGCAAGGAGGAGGGGGCAGGGATCTCTCAGATAGGCAACAGGAAGCCTCCCTTCCCAGCTGAGGGATCCCCGCCCCCTCCTGCTTACACGCAGGTAGGACTTGGGATGGGGCTGCTGCAAAAGGCAATGTGAAACCTCCCTTCCCTCTGCCACCGCCATCACTGCAGCATCAACGTCCAGAACATGTAGTATGTATGCATGTATGTATGTATGTATGTATTTAAAGTGTCCCCAGATTCATTGAAAAAAAATCTGGAAACCTTACTTTATTTCTGTTTGACCTTGTGAAGAAAGGTGCAGCATGTCTGTTCTGATGGCCCACCTTCTTGTATAATTTGCACTTCCCTTTTCATTGTACAGATATCCTAACTTCAATGCCTGCCATTTGACTTCTAGGTAAAATACCTGTTTTCTGATAAAACGGGCACCTTAACATGCAATATTATGAACTTTAAGAAATGCAGCATTGCGGGAGTAACATATGGGTATGTACCATTTTATATAGATACATTGCAATAGCTTAATGAATCAGTTTTGTTGAAGTGGCAAATTCTTAGTTCTGAATGGAAAACTGTTATACTTAATAGGCAGAGAGAAGAGAACAAGAGTGAGCCACTAAAAAGGGGAAAAAGTAGGGGACACAGGTGGCACTGTGGTCTAAACCACCGAGCCTCTTGGGCTTGCAGATCATAAGGTCAGCAGTTTGAATCCTCATGATGAGGTGAGCTCCTGTTGCTCTGTCCCAGCTCCTGCCAACCTAGCAGTTTGAAAGCATACCAGTGCAAGTAGAGAAATAGGTACCACTGCAGCAGGAAGATAAACGGTGTTTCCGTGCGCTCTGGTTTCCGTCACGGTGTCCTGTTGCTCCAGAAGTGTTTTGGTCATGCTAGCCACATGACCCAGAAAGCCATCTGTGGACAAACGTCAGCTCCCTCGGCCTGAAAAGCAAGATGAGCTCGCCTTTGACAGGACTTAACCATTCAGGGGTCCTTTACCTTTACCTTTTGGTTCCTTGGATGGATGTGTTTTAGCTTGAGATTTTCAGACCTAGGTCCACTTGCCCTAACCCAGGTATGCACTATGATCCATCTTTTTCTAATGATCAGATCAGACTTTCCCACCAATTTTGCATATTCCTTTCTTTCTTTTTAGTCACTTTCCGGAATTAGCAAGAGAATGTTCATCAGAAGACTTCAGGTAAAGCAAATATTGACTAACATTAGTTTGAGGGGCATGTGTCTCTTTTAGCTTTGTGGAATGGTTCAAGTGGGCAAACATTGAGCACGTTTTGCAGAGGTTTGCCACTGGGTGGCTAATGGAGGTTAATTAAGTAATTAATTGCAGATTTATAAACTGCTTCACAACCAGAAGTTACTGAAGCACTGTGCAATAAAATAAAAAAGTAAAAGATGAGAAACTCCATAAACTTTCTTTTTTAAGGAATATAGCCATTTCTACAATTGAAAGATTAATATTCATTAAAATGGATCAGGGAAAGCTTCAGTAGCCGCCTAAATGTCAAAACACTGGATGCTAATTTAATTTCATCTGGTGATTGAATTCCAAAATGCTGGAGCTGCAACACTAAAAGCCTGGTCTATAGGGCATGAGTTCCCCCATCTGGGAAATAGAGTTTCTGGACAGGGATATATAACAGGCAGGCTATCCCCTCAAGCAACCTGGCTCCAGACTATTTAGTGCTTTAAATGCTAAAAGCAAAACCTTGTACTGTTTCTGATAGCATATTGGCAACCAGTGCAGCTCTCTTGGATGTGATGTGATGTGATGTAAACAGCCTAGTGGGTTAAGTCCAAGGGAAGCCACACACAATCCCAGTGTGATTCAGTAATCCAGGTTCAAAGGCAAAGGTGAGAATGCTTTTGGAGGGGAGGCAGTAATAAGAAGGGCAACTGGGGAAATGGGTGAACTGCATTCTATTTGCAGAGGAGATAGAGCTGAAAGTGGATCTGCAGGTGGGTTAGTGTTGCTTTCTGGGAGGGAGAGGGTGAAGGGTGAGGTGGTGGGGAAGTTAGAACCAGGCAAAAGCACCAGTGGAACCAATCCAGCATTGCATCAACCTCCATGCCCCTTTCCTTCCTGGTAAGGAACAGCAAACCACCTTCCAGGAAGCTAATGTGCTTGCTCTGTCCCACCCAGTGAGATGCTTCTAGATAAAGGAAATACAATGTTTGGGGAGAATATGTCCTCTTGCCTCCTAAGACATCGCTGTCCTGGTGGAAGGCAGATAAGAATAGTTCCATTGATGCCCGAGTTTGGTAATTGATGATGTTGTAAATCCTCCGTGTTATTAATGGAAGCATATGTTTCGAAGAGGTAACGTTTCATTCCTTTTATTCGACTTCTAGTCAACTTCCTCCTTCCACCAGCGAATCTTGCGAATTTGATGACCCAAGGCTGCTGCAAAATATTGAGAGCGATCACGTAAGCCCAGTTCTATAGTATTGTTCCACTGATAGTTCTGTTGTGCTCGTGTCCTTTGTCTTTGGGTGGAAGAGTCGCTTAAGAAGCTCTGCTGCTCTGCAGGTACCACTCGGGAGTGCAGGGTGGGTGTGGGTGTCTTAGTTGCAGGTGTGAGAAACCAAAATTGACAGAGTCACCCATCCCTGATGCAAAAAGCTCTCAAGAACTGGTTGTGATTCAGAAAGGGGTGTCAGCAGCAGGCACCTGCCGTTGCAACTTTTACACACCTGCTGAAAACTCTTCCATTCCATCGGGCTTATTCAAGCAATTAAGAATACATCTTTGCAAAATAGTTTGATTTCCAATTTTAAAATGTCATATGTTTTTATTCTGTGGTTTTCTGTATAATTGTTGTAAACCACTTTGATGTTTTTTATGAATAGCAGTATATAAATATTTTTATAAACAAATAGGAAAACACACTCAGACATTATTTCATTTTCAAAAAAACAAAAAACCCTGCATTATAGTTTGGGGTTAAGGCTCACGTTTAGACTTCCTTTCTGAGCCCTAAGAATATATTTATTCTTGATACTGACCAGCAAATAAATATTGCAGTATTTCAATATTATCTTTGCAATTCAGTTTGTTGTTGTTTTATAAAAAATGTCTGATAGATGCACACAAAAGTCCCCCTTTCCCAGCTTGAATTGGAAAGCGGGAAATATTGTTATCTACTCACCACCCATACACAGCAGGGCATTTGCTATAGTAATCGGTTTGACATTTTGGTTTGGCAGCAGGCGGAGGAATAAATCCAGCACCGCTGCTGACACTACATGTCAAAGGAGAGACAAAGGCTCTGTGGAAGGGCTGACGTGATAAGAAGGCCCTCATTGTTGCTTTAGAACTGGGTGGGTGGAACCTATTGTAAGCTGTGAACGTGGAAGGACAAAAGCAGACTGAATAATTGATTTCAATACAAGGAAATCATAGGATGCCCCTCTTAAGGCCGGCTGCACTGGGGAAGTTAAGATAGCTTGCTGTCTGCCGGCAAAGCTTGAGTTGCAGTGTGAGCAATAAAGGCCTGCAACAACTCACCCAGAAACAAGAGGGGACTAGTGGCCTGATCTGGGAAGGCTGTTCTTTCTACCTTTGTGCAGCCTTCCCCAGCTGGTGCTCTCCAGATGTGTTGGACTACCTGGCTGGAGCTGATGGGAGTTGGTTCAAAGCATCTGGAGGGCTCCAGGTTGGGAAAGCCTGCCTTTTGTGGTTGAGCTCCAATAATCTGACTAGTATTTGATGGGGCTAGCATAAGAAGAACCCTGTTGGATCAGACCAAAGACCTAGCTAATATCTGGTTTAATTGTCTTGTATTTGATGAGGTTAACACAAGGAGAGCTCTGCTGGATCAGACTGACGGTCTATCTAATAATCTAACTCAGTGTTTCTCAAACATGGGTCTCCAACTGTTGTTGGACTACAACTCCCATCATCCTTGACCACTGGCCCTCCTAGCTAGGGTCGATGGGAGTTGTAGTCCAACAACAGCTGGGGACCCAAGTTTGAGAAACACTGATCTAGTGTAATTATTATTCCGTATTTGATGGACTAATGCAAGGATCAGACCAAGGGCCAAGTGTTTCGCACAGCAGACAACCAGAGGCCTCTGGAAGGGCCCTCTTCTGCTTTTGTGGGCAAGCAGTTGGTATCCTGAGGGACTGGGCCTCTGATGCTGTAGGTGGTGAAACAGTTATCGCAGCTATTAACCATCGAAGGAGATAATGGGCAGAAACCACAAAGTAACCGAGGAGAGTTCCATTGACCCCCCCAAGTGCTTGTTTTCCTCTTCTAATAAATACAGCAAGAGGCTTAGAAACTCCCTCAGGATTCCTTGTGGCATGACTCTTGTGTGGACCTTCCCTTTCAGCCCACAGCTACTCACATCCGGGAATTCCTCACTCTCCTGGCCGTGTGTCACACCGTTGTCCCAGAAAGAGACGGAAACACAATCATCTACCAGGCCTCTTCCCCAGGTTGGTCACTGGCTCCTTTTCTTAAGGGGATGAAGAACAAGGAGAACAGCAGAGCAAGGGGATGAGGTGGATTCCTCAATGAGGGCCCAAGATGGCAAGCCCATGAGGCCTGGTGGAATGCTCTGCCTCATGAGACCAGGGCCCTGCAGGATCTGATTTCTTTCCGCACGGCCTGTAAGACAGAGTTGTTCTGCCTCGCCTTTGGCGTGGAGCCAATTTGATTCCCTCCCCCTCTTTCTTTTTTCTTTTTCCTTTCTCCTCCTGTGATGAGGCTGCATTTTAATATTTTAATGTTTTGATATTTTAATGTATTTTAATCTTGTTTTTAAGTTGTATTCATTCAACTTGTTTTTATTATTGCTTGTTAGCCGCCCTGAGCCCAGCCTTGGCTGGGGAGGGCGGGGTATAAATAAATATTATTATTATTATTATAATTATTATACATCTTGAGGGGTTTTTTTTTTAAATATTGTCTAGGATAGAGGTAAGGAACCTCAGGCCTGAGGCCTATATATGGCCCTTGGAACTCTCCCCAGGCCATGCTTTGTCCTTGAACTTTGATCATGCCTCTTATTTATTTATTTATTACATTTATATTCCACCTTTCCCCCCAAGGAGCTCACGCTTCCCTCTCACCCATTTTATCCTCACCACAACCCTGTGAGGTAGGTTAGGCTGAGAGTGAGTGGCTGGCTCAGGGTTACCCAGTGGGCTTCATGGCTGAGTGGGAATTTGAACCCTGGCACCTCAGGATGCGGGTGGCGCTGTGGGTTAAACCACAGAGCCTAGGACTTGTCGATCAGAAGGTCGGCGGTTCAAATCCCCGCGACGGGGTGAGCTCCTGTTGCTCAATCCCTGCTCCTGCCCACCTAGCAGCTTGAAAGCACGTTAAAGTGCAAGTAGATAAATAGGTACTGCTCCAGTGGGAAGGTAAACGGCGTTTCCGTGCGCTGCTCTGGTTCGCCAGAAGCGGCTTAGTCATGCTGGCCACATGACCCGGAAGCTGTACACCGGCTCCCTCGGCCAATAAAGCAAGATGAGCGCCACAACCCCAGAGTCAGCCACGACTGGACCTAATGGTCAGGGGTCCCTTTACCTTTACCTTTTACATCAGGTCCTAGTCCTACATCCGTAACCACAACACCTGTCAGCTAGCCATGGCATGGCTTAGTGTTACATCCGAATGCAACCTCTTTCCCTCTCTATTTTTATTAATACTATTACTATTTTGGTAAGCCACTTCAGGGTTGTTTTTTTCTGGGGTGGGGTTTACATACAAAAATTCTGGTATGTTTTTTTAAAAAATAAATAAATAGACAAATGCTGAGAATGGGCAAGAGAGATGTAAGTCTTCCAGTAGGACCCTGTGGTATATAATTTCATAGATGCTCTTCAGCACTATTAGCCTCAGTGATATTCCATTTACTTTTATGTTAATAAAGCCATTTGCTACATTTGTAATGAATTTCCCATAAAGGCAGGTTGTTTCTATTGACAGATGAAGGAGCCTTAGTCAAAGGAGCAAAAAAGCTTGGCTACGTCTTCACCGGACGGACTCCGGATTCTGTTATCATCGATGCGGTAAGAGCATGTATAAAAGGATAGCTCTAAGCAACTCTGAGAACTCTATGGCGGCCCATAAATAGCATAAATAAATTAAATAGGGGATCTGTAGGAAGGCCATTGGTTCACTGGCCAAAGCACCTGCTTATTAAACTGTGTTTGATTCCCATTGGTGCCATGGGAGCCAGACCTTTGGGGAAGGGCTGTAGCTCAGTAGGAAGAGTGCATGCTTTCCATGCAAAAGGTGCAACTTTCAGTCTCCAGGTAGGGTTAGGAAAAGGCTCCTATCTGTAATCTTGGTCTGCAGTCTGTAATCTTGCCAGGCAGTGTAGACCAGTATTCTTCAGTCTTGGGTCCCCAGATGTCAAGGGACTGACTGGATACTGGGGAGAGGGCACTGGGAGAAAGGGGGTTGGAAGAAGGGATTGGTGATCTGGGGAAACCTGTGACAGCCAGGAGATGAGACTCAGAGGCAGGAGAAAGGTGCAGGAGTGGAGAGTGAACAACAGGTGCAGGAGGAAGGAGAGACAGGTCAGGCTTGTGCAGAGTCAAGGGCTTCCATTCCTCCTCCTCCTCTACCTCTACTGTCTCCCAGGACCAGAAGAGGATGGAAGTGGGAGGAGCAGAAGCAGGTGACAAATAGGCACAGCCTTTGCCTGCTTACATGCAGCTCGGGTGGGGGGGATACATAAGCTGAGGTCTGGAGTGGGGCCTCTCTGTTGCTGCAACTGCCTCATTGGGTGCCCAACTAGGGGGAGCTGAGAGACACGTTTCCCTAACTTGTCAGTGTTGTTTTGACAATGAAGAGTGGATTCCTGGACATTCCTGGGCTGACACCAGATGTGGGTGGACTACAACACCCATCATGCACAGCTATCTTAGCCCAGTGGTCAAGCCTGATGGGCGTTGTAGTCCACCCACATCTGGGAAACCCAAGGTTGAAGAACACTGGCATAGAGAGTATGGATTAGGGTGGATCAGTAGGCTTGCTTGGTATAAGCCAGAGTACCCCATGTTCATGGTAGGTGCTTTCTTGAGCACTGCGTACAAAAGCTTGAGCTCTGTTGTGACTTAGAATGCCATAACATAAATTGTGCGCCAGAGGTTAAAGTCACTGGAGGTGTCTTATCAATCAGGACAGCCCATCACTGTGGAATGAGAGCCCTCTGCACACTTTACCATAAAATCTTATGAAGGTGTGTTCTCCACAGATGCTCCACAGATGCACTTGGAGAATGCATGCTGAATGAAATAATATTCTGTGCACCATGCTCTTGGAGGCACACATATAAGTACACCATTTTGCCCAGCAGAGGGAGCTATCATCACATGTTTTAACGTGGGCTTTCGAAAGAAGCAAGGCTTCTTTGCATGTTCACTGTCGCTTAACGTGGTTCAATTTTTGTTTCATGTGTTTGCAGCTAGGAAAAGAAGAGACATATGAGATCCTCAATGTATTGGAATTTTCAAGGTAATTAGATTTTATAACTATTTCAGTACCTAAGAAAATGTGATAAATGGAGTGGAGAAAACTCAATTTTTTAAGGAAAAACCCTTAAAACAAACTTCCCTAACATCATTTCCTCCTGCAGTTTGGAACAGTTTACAGTCTAATAGATTGTGTGAGGGGTGTGTGTGTGTGTGTGTGAGAGAGAGAGAGAGAGAGAGAGAGAGAGGGAGAGGGAGAGGGAGAGAGAGAGAGAGAGAGAGAGAGAGAGAGAGAGAGATTACTGCTGCTGCTTCAAATGGCAGTTTAGCAGCTGTGAGAAGGCTAGCCAAGTTCCTGGGACAGAATACACCAGGGAATTACACTACATCATGATGTCGTAATGCTGCTATGTGATCCCTAACTGGCTGGATAACATGCTCAACAATCCTCTCTAAATGGATTGTGCCAAAGTAGCTCCTGAGAAGTATAGGAAGCAAAGCAAAACCATGCAAAATTAAAAAGAATTTGTGCAATCTTTTGGGAAACGTTTTAGGCCCCCACTGAAATATTTAGTTCATTAAAAAAAATGACTTGGTCCTAAAAATGAGTACATGTAATTATAAATGTATGATTTCGTTTTGTGCAATTGGTTGAATTATACTTCTCTATACTTGGCTTGATAATAATCAATTTTACTGCAATTTCATTGCATTCATGGGTGTCCCCGGTGTCAGTTCCTATGCACTTTTGTTTGATTATCTTCATCTATTTTTTTTTAAAAAAACAGCCGTATATAATTTAAATTATTGGTTACACTGTAGTACCTTCCTGGTACACCATTTGTCTCCCAGTGAAAATAATTGAGTTCAATCCTAGGAAACTTGATCATAAAGTAGGTGGAATTTCCCCCTTTTCCAACTCTCCTGTATGTTTACTGTTTTTGTCCTAAGGGAAAAAAATAAGAACTTTTTTTTAAAAAAAAAGAAGTTTGATGGAGCTTTCAGTTGCCCCCCACCCCGCAAAACAAGCAGTCCCCTGTAAGAAGACATCAATGGCAAAATGTATTCTTGGTAGAGTTCTCTGCTTTTAATCTAATTCAGAAAGAGAGAAGAAAGAAGTTCATTAATTTCAAAATAATGACATGCCGTTCATTTATAAAGAAAATGAGATTAGGAAAGGCTGTTTCAGTCTCCATGATTGCTGATCTGTATTTCTTAAAGGATCTGGCCCACATTTGACTTCTCCAAACCATTAGACTAATGACAGATCCGCAGTATGTATTCAACACATATTTAAAGCACATGACTTCTCCCAAAGAATCTTGGAAACTGTAGTTTTCACCCTCATATACCTGAAATTCCCAGTACCCTTAGCAATGACAATTCCCAGGATTCTTTGGATGAATTCACACACTTTTAAATGTGTAATAGGTGGGCTTTAAATGTATGGTAGAATAATAGAATGGGTTACTTCCGCGTTGCGCCGCTCACACATGCGCAGAAGCACCAAATAGTGCCGCACGTCTGCACAGATGTGCCACTTCGAGTTGCGGGCTTTTCATGTTACGGACAGGCCTCCGGAACGGATCCCATCCATAACACGAGGAACCACTGTATTCATACATACATTTTCATATTAATTCTAAAGTAATTTGGTTGTTCCTAAACCATGTTCTATAGGAAATGGTTTCTTGGGCTTGATTACGATACATTTCCAGACGCTGAGCCTCTAAATTTTCCCTATTACTCATATTTGTATATCTTTAGACAACCCTAAACCATTTGCTCTTCCTCTTTGGGTTAAAAATATTGGTATTCTATGTGTTTCCTCAAACCACTAGGCTCCTATACTCAACCCTCACTTGAAACCATCTCTCACTTCCCCACTTATAAGTTTGGCTAGCCAAAATTCTTTTCATTCATAAAGGGCCAGGTGTCTCTTACATTTCAGAGCTTCCTGGAGATTGTGACATGTCCAAGATTTCACATATTGTTTCCTTCAGCCAGTTCTTGATGGGGTTGCACTTCCCCCTGAAGAATCAGGTGTTCAGCTTGGGGGTATTCGCTGGCTATTCTTGTCCCTGGATGCGCAAGTGGCCTCTGTGACATGGGGTGCCTTCAACCAGCTTTGGCTGGTGGCCCAGCAGCAGTCGTATCTGGATGGGGATAACCTGACTTCAAAATAGGCAGCTGTCTCGAACCTGCAACCTTGGCGTTATCAGCACCACACTAGCCAGCTGAGCTGCCCATGGGGCTGTGCCCGAAGACCATTTGGCAAGCACTTTGCTAGACGCTGATAACACATGAACTGCAATGAATGCTGCTTCCTTTTCTTCCCAGTGACAGAAAACGAATGTCTGTAATTGTCAGGACTCCGGAAGGGCGTCTGCGTTTGTACTGCAAAGGAGCCGTAAGTGTCAAAGGAAATTGTCACTATGCTTTCCGTTGTAGCTCTGATACTTTGTGTTTCATAAATAATGCTAATAATAAGCAATACTGCCATTGTCATCAGAGGTTGTATGCCCTTCAAGACTTAAATTCCCCCTTTGTTACATTATCCATCAGTAAATTGATCTGTTTTCTGGATCAGGATTGTGTGGACAGGATCAAGCCAAGGTTGGCTGTTTAATCCAGCCTTCCCAACCTTGGTGCTGTCTAGATGTTTTGGACTACAACTCCCATCAGCCTCAGCTAGCAAATGGTATTCTGGCAGGGCCTTAGGGGAGTTGTAGTCCAAAACATCTGGAAAACACCAGGTTGCGGGAATAGTGGTTTGAACAATGTTATTCATTTCTTTGAGGGAAGCTCTCAATTCAATCACATCATATCTTCTTTCCAACAATTTACTTTATAGAGTTTGTTTGTTTGTTTGTTTGTTTGTTTGTTTGTTTTCTAGGTATGTCCACAGCTTATTATTTTGTGGGTCAATGCTGCTACCTTCCTTTTAATTATAAAGTGTCCTACTTGTTACCTGAACCACCTCAAGCACCCTGGAAAGGCAGGCTATAAAGGATATAAAGGTCTTAAATAGGCATTATAAAATGCATTTATGGACCCGTGTTTTATCTGTGTTCTTTCTTGTTGGTAGGATAACGTCGTTTTTGAGAGACTCTCCAAAAATTCCCTGTATTTGGAGCAAACACTGTGTCATCTTGACTATTTTGCCACAGAAGGTAGGCATTTGTTTTCAGCAGGCTGGAAAAATGAGAAATTGGGAGAAACAAAAATGGATAGATTCCTTAGCAAGAACTGTCATCCTCTAGTTCGATGGAAGGAAAGAATGTGGTTGACAAGGGGTTGTTTTTTTAATGAGGAAGAGGGGTTTGGGCTTGGTTCTTCTGTTAAGGATTCAGATTTGAGCATCAAAATAGTGCCATATATAGTTTCACATGCCATATGTATTGAACATGGGCAGAATTGAGAGAGGAAATACAAGTTGAAGATTGTTCCCGCACCTGCTGAATGTGGTCTGATAGACACATTCTGTCTCATGATATAAACAGCCAGAGGGATCTCCTCTGCTTTTGCTGATTGCAAAATGGTGTGACCAGACATAGACATAAACACTGTGGGACCAAGGAAGCGTCTGCATGGACTAAAGGCAGTCCTGCCACCCATACCATTTTCAGCCACCTTTAAAAGAACATCCCCACTATAATCTGTCTCCAGCCAAAGGAGATGCTGAATTGGGGAATCTACAAGAGTCCCAGGCATACAACTCAAGCCAGAGGCAAAACATTCCTTGGGTGAAAAGGAGTGTATCAAGATTGCAATCTTGTTTAAAGAGGTGTGAAACAGAAGATCAATTGGAGTGGAGCAGTACCACAGAAGCAACATTAACTGAGTCTCCTAGCTCTCAACTGGCGTTAATACCTTTGTTTAGCAAGTTGGGAGAGTGTTTCTGAAATGAGTCATGGGTGGGGGGGGGGGACAGAACAAAGAAGTTTGAAGGAGAGGTGACGTGTGGCACCTCTGTTGTAAATGTTTAGGAAAACGGAAAATGAACTTGGATCCTACTGCCCGCACTTCTGTTGTGTTCCCTTAAGATGCAGTAGCTGCCCCTACAAGTTTGCTATATGAAATCAAATATACCTGTCTCTTATTTCATTGCTAATGGGACATTACTGAGGTAGAGCAACCTGGGCAGTGGACTATGTTCCTTTTATGATACCATGTTGCTGCAAAACGTATTCCTTCCCATGCCTGAAAATCTCTCCCTACCACACAAATTCTTTTTTCCTGGGAACTCCCACTCCCGCAATAATATTGTCCTTCTGTTTTATATGGCATGCTCTCTCCTTCTTCTGGTTCACTTGTGCCAGAAGAGAAATCCTTATTTTTATGTATGCTAAATTCTATCAGAAGTCTCATAAAAATAATGCTGTTCATATTCCAAAGGGGCCTGTTCTTCAGATTACTGTGCATGGTTAACCTGTGTCAACATCGGTGCAAATTACATGTGTCCATTAAAAGGAGCTACAGAGCATTATGTTATTTGCAGTTGGGCAGTTAATGTGAAGCTATTCAACTACCTCATGTCATGTTTCTGTGACGTCACAATTTAATTTTAAAATATATTGTAGTATAGTAATTTATTTTTAAAATTGAAAGCTGTGTGAAGGTGTTAAAGTTGCCATTCCTAAAAAAATCACATTGATATTGTAGGGCAGAGTTCTCCTAATACACACATTTTGTATACAACTTTTTAACCTAATATATACATTTTGGTAAAGCAGTATTCCCTAATAGAATGCATTTTATTGTTATTTTCACTTTTATGCACCCGATTCTTTGCATTCTTGTATGTATTACATGGCTGGAGGAGTGCACTGCAAAATTTGGAAGGATTGCTATCTTGGGCCCACATATTGTTTTGGAAAGTGGGAATTAGGTCGGTTTGCCTTTAAATGTGAGCTGAATCAAATTTCTCCCTCTACCAATACCTACATTGCCTTTTTAGGTTTGAGGACTCTGTGCATTGCATATGCAGACCTATCGGAAAACGCTTACCGGGATTGGCTGACCATCTATAATGAAGCCAGCACAAACCTGAAGGACAGAAATCAGAAGCTGGAGGAGTGCTATGAGATCATTGAGAAGGTAACTAGGAGACATAGTTTTGAGTTGCTTACAGCCGAATCCTCTCCCACTTGCAAATTTTGCCAATAGCAAGTAGAGTCCCAGGGGTCAGCAAACCTTTTCAGCAGGGGGCTGGTCCACTGTCCCTCAAACCTTGTGGGAGGCCAGACTATATTTTTTGGGGAGGGGAAAAAAAGCAAATTCCTATGCCCCACAAATAACCCAGAGATGCATTTTAAATAAAAGGACACGTTCTACTCATGTAAAAACATGCTGATTCCCGGACCGTCCGCAGGCCGGATTGAGAAGGTGATTGGGCCGGATCTGGCCCCCGGGCCTTAGTTTGCCTACCCATGAAGTAGACTAAACTTTACAAAGCAGTGCATCCATTCTGTTTGACTGGAAGCATTTCAGATGTGTTAATTTCAGGTCCCTTGAATATCCCCCCCCCCCCACCAAAATAAAAATAAAAATCTATGTGTTTCCTGCAAAAGTAGAGTGTTTCCTTAACGAAATATGAACAAGAATTGTTATCACTTCATAGAAGTACAGCAAGATTTCAACGTAATGTTGGCCTGGTTCACAAGTCACGCTAAGCCAACTGTGGCTTAGCATGATTGCACGGGCTCCTGGTGAGGCAATTTCAGCCTCTTTGCTCTCCTATAATGAAAGTTTGCAGCATTTGGCACATCTTAGTTTAGAGCAGGGTTTCCTGAACTTGGGTCTCCATCTGTTTTTGGACTACAGTTCCCATCATCTCTAGGTAGCAGGACCAGTGATAGGGATGATGGAAATTGTAGTCCAAAAACAGATGGAGAAAGCAAGCATGGAATATCCATAAATACTGCCTGACTTTGAGATAGACAGTTGGGTAAGTAAAAGTGTGGATTCTGTTGTTATGATTTCTGTTCTTTCTCATGATTAAAAAGTCAACCAATTTTCATCACAATTAAGCCCCCTTAATTTTTGCATTCCTGCAGTTGAATGTTTTGTTTAATTTGGATGTCAGCAATCTTTGCATCAAAACTGAAAAGGTTCCCCCCCCCCAGCATACATTTAAAAATGTTTTCTCTTCAGTTGTTAACAACTTGTGCAAAATTCATTTGAAATCTCTTAAATTATCTGCTGAGTTGCATGTTTGATTTGGAGCCACACATATAATTCCTGTTTTTGCAAAAAGTGTCACATGCTGATTGAATACATAGATCTGCTGTTTATGAAAACGCACTGCTCTGTTATTTGCTCCTTTCTCTTTCCCAAAATTCAAAATATGTAGCCTTTAAACAAAGGGCACTTAAATCTATGATTATGGATTTTGACAAATGTTGTTTACGAAAGACTGGGCACTCGGTTCTAAACAAGGCAGAAAGTCTCATTAAGTTAGACGGAGTTCATTTCTGACACAGGGGCTGATACTTAGTCTGTCTTATCTGTTTACATTTCTACAGCAGTCGCCCGAAACCTTCAGGAAAGTTAAGAATATACTAGAGCCAGTGCATTTTACAATTGCAAATGCTGTGTGCCTCTTGATATTAAGAATATTTACTTAGAAGCAAGTTTTACAGAGTTCAGTGGGACTTATTCCTGAGCGAACTTCCTTAGGATTTCTGGGTTTTTTTCTTATTTCGGAGTATATATACATCTGTAGGATATATAGAGATGGGAAGATAAATGGATGGTCATTACATTTGTGCTTCCAAAGTGGGACATGATCAGGTCAATTAACAGTTTTACTTTCGGATGATTGCATCCACTTTGTAGGTATATTTTGAAAGCAGGAAGTATATTTAACGACACGATGCCATGCAACCTCTGTTTTCTGAACTTAAGAAATATACCAATTAAGGCTATTAAGAATGTTGCTATGGCAACTGGTGCACGGACCTCTCCACTGGCTATCTTTTAAAGTTGCAATTACAATTAATTGCTTTTGAATCGTTGCCCTCCTTCTGATCAAAGTGCCTGGTCCTTTTATGCACTCTGAAATGTCCAATTTTCATGCCAGAGGAGCAGCGAAAGTTAACTGCGCCATACATATCTTGTTGAAGGGTGGGTAGTAGAAAGGATAAGGCACAGCTTGCTGTCATTAATTTCTGTTTTTGAGCATGGTCCAAGCTGAGATTGATCCCAGAAGAATGAGACCTCCCAATTCTTTTCTCCCCTCTTCCATCGCTTTTCAGGATTTACTGCTTCTTGGTGCTACGGCCATTGAGGACCGCCTTCAGGCAGGTGTTCCAGAAACGATATCCACTTTAATAAAAGCAGAAATCAAGATTTGGGTCCTAACAGGAGACAAACAAGAAACAGCTCTGAACATAGGTAACAACCCTTCAGCTTTTCTACTAAGGTGGCCCTGTGCAACATGTTGGATCACAGGGCTCTATCCAACATTAGTCACCTGGTGAAGCACACTCGTTTCAATTAATGGGCATGGCTAACTTAAGTGCATTAATTTTATTGGGTCTACTCTGAGTACAACTTTGTTGAATACAACTCACAAGATTTGGTGGCTTGAGCAGTGTGGCTCATTCATTGCACTGCTTTGACCCTTTCATTTAATTCATTAAATGAGTAAGAGATAAGAAGCACAGGCTCCTAATTGTGAAATCTGGGTGCAGGGAGGTGGAGCAAAATGGATGTGCTCTGTCTTCCGCAAGGGCAGATTTCCTTATTGCCCAGACTAGAGAACGTGCACTAATCTCCTTGCAGAACTTTCCTTTGAGACTGAAACCCTTGTGTGTCATAACGGGGAAGGAATTTGATTTAAAGCAAAAAATCATCCGATTTTCACTTTCCAAAGAATTGAAACAACCATTCTTCAAAATTTCCACTTTTCTAATTTTTCTGATGTGGTTCTCCAACAAAAGTGCACGTACTAGGGGAAAATGTGTACAAAAATGAATAAATTAGTGAAAACAATGTACCAAAATTCATTATATAGGGAGAAGTTGCTTGGAAAAATGTGTAGGTTAGTTAAAACTGCAGACAAAAATGTGTTCATTGGGAGAAATTCACACTAAAATGCCGAATACAGTGGTACCTCAGGTTACATACGCTTCAGGTTACACACTAACCCAGAAATAGTGCTTCAGGTTAAGAACTTTGCTTTAGGATGAGAACAAAAATTGTGCTCCGGCTGTGCGGCAGCAGCAGGAGGCCCCATTAGCTAAAGTGGCGCTTCAGGTTAAGAACAGTTTCAGGTTAAGTACGGACCTCCGGAACGAATTAAGTACTTAACCCGAGGTACCACTGTAATTGTTTTCATGAGGATTTAAAAATAAATAAATCACAAATTGCTGAAACCTACATTATCATTCAACTACACCTGACTTATACCACTTCACTCTGTTCTGTTCCATCTTTATACATACTCAGTTTTAATTTCAAATGTGCTTGTGCACCTAGACCTTTAACTTTTTGTGACTTTCAAGTCAGTACGTATTGTTGGTTGACTGTTAGTTATTTAAGATAGGCTTTTAACAGCAAAGCTCTGGTATTCTGTGATTTCACTTGCATTAAGCTCGGTGGACAGCCAGTAATTCTCTCTATTTACATTTAAAATTGACTTCTCCTACTAAAAGTGGCATTTCAGATGCAGCCTCAATAAATCATATGCACTTTGTTTCTTTACCACAGCACAGAAAAATGTAAATGTATTTTCAGGGGCAGGACAAAACAGATCACAGAGGGCTTTCTGCACTGATCTTAATGCAATGGCAACAGATGATTTACTGAGCAGTCTCTCTCTCTCTCTCTCTCTCTCTCTCTCTCTCTCTCTCACACACACACACACACACACAGCGAGCAGATATTATGCTGCTCCTATGTCACTGGAATGGCTGCTGTACCCTGTGACCAGTTCAGCCTAGAAGGAGAATACAATGCAGAAACTGAGCAAACGGTGGGGAAAAAGGCAGATACAGTCATACCTTGGGTTACAGACGCCTCAGGTTGTGCGTTTTTGGGATACGGATGCTCCAAAAGCTGGAAGTACTGGAATGGGTTACTTCCGGGTTTCAGCACTCATGCATGCGCAGAAGCGCTAAATTGCACTTTGCGCATGTGCAGAAACGCCGAATCACAACCCGCACATGCGCAGATGTGGCGCTGCGGGTTGCGGATGTGCCTTCTGCACGGATCATGTTCGCAACCTGAGCATCCGCTGTACTCTCTCAGCACCCCTGGAAGCTCCTCCAAAGCCCACCAGTCAGAGACTGTGCTGCAGAAAATGCCTATGGGCTACCCCCCACATGGAGGGAACCAGTTAATTCATGATGTCGACATCCCCCAGCATGCACCCCTGCACACAGTATGCAAAGTATTGCCACATTATTTTGCTTAGTCAGCCCAAGTGACAGAGAAACCACAGGAGGGAAGAGAGCTCTTGTGCTCGAATCCTGCTTGCTGATTTCCACAGGCATCTGGTTGACCACTGTAAGAACAGGATTCTGGACTAGATAGGCCATTGGCCTGATCCAGCGGGCTCTTCTAATTTCCTTTGCTGTGTCCCTAAACATTCTAGTGCAGAATGCTGTGGCCCAGGTGGTGAGTTGTGCTCCTGATCAGGCGCACATTATGTCTGTGCTAAGGGATCTTCACTCGCTGCCTGTTAGCCACTGGATTAGTTTTAAGATCCTGCTACTTACGTATAAAGCCCTAAACAACTCTGGGCCTGGTTAACTGAAAGACTGTCCTCTCCTCCACTGCCCTGCAAGGGCATCAAGATCAGCAAGTGGAAACTCATTTAGTTTTGCCACAGTCTGGTGATTATCAGCTTGTGGTAACATGGGAGGGAATGCTATTCCTGCAGAAATATAAGAGGCGGCATCAACATTGGCATTCCGCCAGTTCTTGAAGATGCACCTGTTTAGACAAGCAATCCCCTAGTCTCCACTGATGAGTGGAGAGTTCAGTCCTGCTTGGTGCTGCTTTGCCAGTGCATTCCTCTGCAAGCTGACATTGACAGGTGGATGGGACCACCTATCAGTCACCACGTGTGACATCAGATAATTGACAGTTGTGTGGCCCTGCCCACCTGTCAAAACTGGCCAGTGAGGGGGGAGAGAAAGATCTGGGGTGGGGGAGTTCATCACCCTTGTATTATAGGTTGATATAAAATCTCATTGGCTCCTTACATCACCTGACCACTTCACATGACCTGATGGCTGTCTGTCTGCATTCATGACATCCAGTGGCTGGCAGGCCAGTGGTTGCCTCATCTGTTGAGCTACCATAGTGACACAGGATATAATGCATTTGTATTTTGTTGCACACATCCCCAAGATCTAAAGCATCTTACAATATGACCATTCAACTCAATGCAGGGTCTCTAAGTGAGCTCCCCATGGGCACATGTCTTTAGAGAATTTGAAAGCACACCCTCATCTGAATTCACTTGCATGACTGTTGGATCCTGCTAATCACTGAGGAATCCAGTATAACTTTTTGCTGTTGTTCAGCACTCAGCTCCCCGGCTCCAGTTGTCAAATGGTGTCTTGCTGAATCTGAAAGGTTCAGCTGTTGAATGGTTTCTTTAAATGTAAAGGTTCATCATTGTTCCACCCGATGTGTATGTCTTTAAGGGGCCAGAGCAAGGGCCAGAGCAAACTAACGAGACCCAGCTTTACAGCTGTGAATCATAGCAGGTGCTGCTGAGTTGTATTGATTAAGCTGTGTAGTATATAAGGAGCAGCACCTAGCTCTCCCATTACCCTGGGGGATGGGTTGGTGGTTGGGTCATGGTTTGTTGTTGATCTATTTAGTGTAAATGGAGTTTTTGTTTTTCTTATTAAAACCTTGTTTAAGTTATTTTTGAGTCCTTTTCATTTTTAATGCATGATCTCCCCAGCAAGCTATCTGCAGCGCTACCATACTGCAAATAGCCAACATCTTTGGTTATGGGCCCAGCTGCTGAGTGGATGACTGCATATTTTTGGACTCTGAGAAAGGTTTGAAAACTCCTTCTCCTGTTAGCGTAGTTCTGTGGGTCTGGAAGAGTTCCAGAATGGTTGACCGGGTTCCTGAAGCTGAGAAGGCTCTGGTCTTCCCACAGCTAACAGATGAGAACTATAGTTTATGGTCTTTTCGGGTGGAGGCGCTTTTGACCTCTAGAGAAGTATGGACCTATGTAACTGATGACCCTCCTAACCCTGTAACTAATGCTTGGTCGAAAGGAGATGCAAAAGCCAGGGCGATAATTAATTTGGCAGTCAGCGACCAGCAAGTAGTCTATATAAGAAATAAGAAAACTGCCAAAGAAATGTGGGACAGTCTTGCAGCAGTGCATGTTAGAAAAGAGTCAGCATCTGCATTGTCGTTTTTCAAGCAGTTGTACCAGACGAAGTTGCAGCCTGGTGGTGATTTGGCAGCACACTTGAGACGTCTGGAGGCAATACGCGGCGAATTAATTCGAAGGGACATGGTGATACCTGATATTCAGTATGTTTTTATCATCCTTTGTTCCCTTAATGAGGACTTCGATGGTATAGCTAGCCAGATATCTGCTGTTCCACCAGCACAATTAACTGTGGAAGGGGTAACGGCAAGATTAATGGGCGAGTTGGATAGAAGGGAGGCTTGTGCCATAAGCACTCCTATTTCCAGAAAGAATGAGGAACGCCATATGCAAACCTGTGGTGATACAACTGCATTTAAAGCTGCAAAGCGTTGTTGGTTCTGCAATAAGCAAGGACATTTTGCAAAGGACTGCAGAGCCAAAAGAAAGCAAAGTACTCCCAAGTCTGTTTCTGTTCGTCAGTCACGGTTGTCAGCCCAACAGCAGACATCGTATAGTAAAGACAGAAACGAGCCGCGAGCTTTTCATGCTTGGACTACAAATCGTAAAAGAATTAAAGATGCCAAGTGGAAGTCTTTTATTATAGACTCTGGAGCATCTCAGCACATCTGCAATGATCGATGCTTGTTTATTTCTTTCGAAGAGGAAATTGGTAATGTACATTTAGCCAATTCACAAGTCTTGCAGTCGCTTGGCAGGGGTACCATTAAACTTGACTCTTTAAACATTACAATAGCAAACTGCATTTACTGCCCGTCAGTGGACAATTTATTGTCAGTAAGGTGCTTTGCTCGTCAAGGCATAACTGTGCGTTTCTTAAAGTCAATGTGTGAGTTTTTTGATGGGAACAAACGTTTATTGTATGCCCGGGACTCTGATGGTTTATATAGACTGTATTTCTGCACCTACTCACAATTGCCTATAAACTGCAGAGCAGCACAGTAATGCCAGGGGTTGAGGAATGTAAGGCCTCATTCTGGGTGTGTCCACGAGGCGCACAGAATTCTGGGACATCTGAATTTTGCTGATGTAATTAAGACAAAGAATATTGTTAATGGCCTCAACTTAAAACCATGTAAATTCTTTATGCAATGTCTATCCTGTTGCAAGAATAAGATTAAGGTTGCACGCAAGGGTAGGTGCTCAGATAGGAAAGTAACTGAGCCATTTGAGCGTGTACATTGTGATTTAGTTGGGCCACTCCCACCATCATTAGGAGATTCTAAGTACTGGCTCACTCTGATAGACCAGTATAGTAGATACTGTTGGACTTATGCAATAGCTGAGAAGTCCCAAGCATTTGAGAAGTACAAGGTTTTTTGCAACTGGGTAAAAACGCACTTTAACAAACCAATTAAGAACCTGTTTTCTGACCGGGGCGGGGAATTTGTTTTTGAGGATTTTGAGAAATTCCTGGAAGCGCAGGGGACTACTCATGAGTTATCTTGCCCCCGAAGTCCCTGGCAAAATGGGCTTGTTGAAGTTGTGCAGCGTGACCTACAGGCAGGGGTTAAAACGTATCTGCATGATGCTAATCTGCCCAAAGACTTTTGGGCTGAAGCACTTAATGCATTTTGTTACGTTAGAAATCGCAGTTATCATACTGGTTTAGATGTCACCCCCTATGAGAAACTGTTTAAAAAACGCCCTAATCTGAAATACCTCCGCATTTGGGGTTCAGATGTAATTATGCATTATCCTGCTAAGCAAAAATTGGGTGAACGTAGTGTCCAGGGAAAATTAATGGGCTACCAGCAGGGGGCGTACAGAATTTACATACCAGCAACTGGCAAATTTCATATTACCAGAAGCATGATACAAACTGTAAATTGGAATGGAGTTGCTGTCTTCCAAGATACTGATGGTATAGATAATACTGAGGAAGAAGAGGAAGAAACAGCAGAAGAAGCAGCAGGAAATAGTGCTTCTGAATTAATGGGAAAAGACAAAAAGCCTGTTGAGTCTGATAAATTGTTTGATGATTTAAAGTCACAGGCACCCGAGGGGAGGTCAGATTCTCTTGAGTTTTCTGACCGTGAGCTTAGCCTACAGGCACCTCTTCAATCTGACAATGATTTACAACCTGAAACTAGTGGTTTACTTAGTCCCATTAAGTCTGAGAAGTCTGACTCTCCTTCTGGACTGAGACGTTCAGATAGAAAGAGACAGAAGCCACAACGATTTGCAGATGAACATTTTAATACTGTGTATGCCAATAAGGTAGTTTTTGAGCCAAAAAGCTACAGTGATGTTCAGAAATTACCTAAGCAACAAGCTGCAAATTGGTATAAAGCTATGAACTCTGAGATAGCTTCTTTAAAAGAGCATAACACTTGGTCTCTTGTACTACAAACCCCAGATATGAGACTTATTGATTCGAAATGGGTTTATAGAGTTAAAACGAATGACAAAAACGAAGTTGTAAGGTACAAAGCAAGATTAGTTGCTAGGGGTTTTCAACAAATTCCAGGCGAAGATTATGATTTGTGTTATTCACCAAGTGTAAAATATGAAACAGTTAAGCTTTTGTTAAAAGATGCATCACAGCGTGGACATTCCGTTTATCACCTAGATATAAAAACTGCATATTTGTTTGCAGATTTAAAAGAACAAATTTTTATGCGTGTTCCTGAAGGCATAGACGCCGCTGAAGGTTTGGTATGCAAATTAAACAAATCCCTTTATGGTCTGCACCAAAGTGGAAGGAATTGGCACCAAACTTTAGCAAAAGAATTGCTGGATATTGGTTTTTCACAAGGAAAGGCAGACAATTGTGTGTTCATAAAGGAAAGGGCAAACTCTGTAACAAAAATATGTGTGTATGTAGATGACGTATTAATTTCTACAAAAACTAAACAGGAATATGAACAGGTGGTATCACAGTTACAGAAGAAATTTGATGTAGTGGAATTAGGCATAGCTAAAAATTACTTATCCATGCAAATTGAGAAAGGCAAAAATGGATCTTTTCTGGTTCATCAAACTGCAAAAATTGATGATCTTGTTGAAATGCTATGTTTAGAAAATGCAAATGGGAAGGAAACACCTATGGTGTGTGGTTTCACCTTTACAGGTGAAGACAAGCCATTTCCTAACAAAACTTTGTATCGTTCTGCTATAGGCAAGCTAAATTTCATTCAAAGAATCTCAAGACCAGATATAACTTATGCTTTTCACTTTCTGGCAAAATTTGTGGAAAAGCCTACTACACAATGTTTCTCTGCTCTTAAGAGAGTGGTAATGTACCTTAAACATACCAAACATTATAGGTTGCAGTTTACAACATGTATTGACAAAGGTTTTGAAATTTTCTGCGATGCATCTCATGCAATGGAACAAAATAATTGCAGGGGTGTGTCTGGTATGGTGTTTTGTTATAACGGTTGTCCATTTGAATGGAAGTCCCAAACACAAACCATTATTTGTCTCTCCACAACAGAAAGTGAATTGTGTGCATGCGTTCAGGCCACTCGTGATGTAGAATGGTATCTGCAAGTATTTGCAGACCTACAGATGCAAGTAACACTACCAGTAAAAGTTTACATTGATTCCCAGAGCGGACTTGCTATCCTGTGTTCAGAGACCAATACGCAGCGCACTAGAGTCTTAAGATTACGTTTAGAATTTGTAAAGAAACTAATTGCTGATGAAATGGTTGTATTTAAATATGTTCCAGGTGACAGTCAAATTGCGGACATTTTTACTAAAGCACTTCCAAAGGTTACACATGAAAAACATGTACAAAGTATGCTTTATGTTTTTGTTCCACAATAATGAACCGCAGGGGAAATGTTGAATGGTTTCTTTAAATGTAAAGGTTCATCATTGTTCCACCCGATGTGTATGTCTTTAAGGGGCCAGAGCAAGGGCCAGAGCAAACTAACGAGACCCAGCTTTACAGCTGTGAATCATAGCAGGTGCTGCTGAGTTGTATTGATTAAGCTGTGTAGTATATAAGGAGCAGCACCTAGCTCTCCCATTACCCTGGGGGATGGGTTGGTGGTTGGGTCATGGTTTGTTGTTGATCTATTTAGTGTAAATGGAGTTTTTGTTTTTCTTATTAAAACCTTGTTTAAGTTATTTTTGAGTCCTTTTCATTTTTAATGCATGATCTCCCCAGCAAGCTATCTGCAGCGCTACCATACTGCAAATAGCCAACATCAGCAAGCAGCAGCTTGGAAATTGCTGTGAAGTGTTGCAGCTGTTGTTCCAATCAAAAACCAGCAGAAAATCCCTTTGAATTAGTTATACTAAATTTGTAACCGTTTAGGGCTGCAGTCATTCCCTGAGGACAGGCTATGCCCAACTTGGAGAGTAATGGCTGAAGCTGTAAGATATCCCTCTTTATTTTTCAGTGAAATTTTAAAATAAAATGGAGCTTTGCATGCTGCAGCATTATTATTATTACTATTATTACTAAATAACATTCAGGAATTTAAAAATAGCTTGTAGGACTTCTCTTTTTTTAGTAGATACTTAAGGAATCTCACTTTACTCTGCTCCATAGATGTAAAAGTCTTAACAACTCGCAATCATTTTGCCCCAAGTTTTTCTCTAAAGATTTATAAGAACATGCTCAGTTTAATTTGTTACTATTTTTTCTTTAATGAGAACATTCTATGTGGAATACCAGTAAAGCTTCATGCACAACTTTTATACGAGGCGATTCATTTTATGTAAAATACTTTTAAAATACTTTGCTCTCCTTTTCTCTAAACATTGGGTAATGTTACAGAGTTTGCTTAGTTTTGCATGAGGGAGCACTCAAGACTTAGAGTTTCATAATATGTGCTTTATTTACAAATGGTCAAGTTGGCCACAAATGAAAGAGAACTATTTCAAGGTAGCAGACTCTCCCTGTCCCAGGAACAACTTAGTTAGCTCTCAAAAATCGGACCCCCTTCTCTTGGCTTACTCTAGCTAGAAACAGTGGCTGACGTTGTGTGCAACACTAAACCATGGCTTGGGTATGTACAAAAGCAAGGAGGAGTCACCAAGAGCAGGACACTGACAGTTTAGTTTCCATTTCCATGAAACTTGGCTTGTAGTTAACATACAAACCAGGGATCATAGCTCAAAAACAAAACAAAACTCTAGTTAATGTAGCAAGCCAACTTCATAACTGCATCAGATAGCACATAGTCAAAAACCCCAACAGGTGGAAACCGCAGGAGCAGGGTGTGTGGGTTTTACTGACTGGGGCTTCCCAAAAGCATCTGATTGGCCTCTGTGGGAGCAGAATGGAGGCCTGATCCAGCAGGTGGCTCTTCTTATGTTCTTACGGTTTTCTTTCTGATGTTGAACTTGTTTGTTGTGACGGTGAAGAAGAAAGTGACACTGACGCCCCACTGTGTCTGGTTTGTTGTTTGTTTCCCCAGGATATTCCTGCAGGCTCGTGTCCCAGAGTATGACTCTCATCCTTGTGAATGAAGATTCTCTGGACGTAAGTAAAACTTGCTGAAGTTCAGCAGGCCACTGGCTCAATCAGTTACTTACTTACCCGGATGTTGTGATGTCTGCACCACGTTCTAGTTAAAGATGACGAATTTTCTGGTTAAGGATATGGAATTTTACGAAAAGATTGGCACAGTTTTGGATAGTGTTATGTCATAATTGACTTGCTGGTCTCTGTGTCCTATCACTCAGATTTGGGAAGTAGACAGATAAACTTTATTCGCGTTAGCCAACGGCCATAGCAACATAAAGCAAGCAATATATACAGATAAAATATATACAAATACAAAAAGACAGCAATGGGTAAAAAGGGCAATCAAATGACCAAGATTATCGTTCAGATAGTGGCCCTTAATCTCATTGCACCCTCGATAAACCTAGCAACCTTTGCTGTTGTCTGATCATTTTGATCTGATAAAAGAAAGAACAATGTGGGGATTTGGGAAGTTCCATTGCGTTCTTTTATGGTAATCTTTTATTTGCTTGTTACGTGTCTCTGCCACTTTCTAAGGAGCTGAAAGTGCAGCGTAGTGGCCTTGGGAAGGAGCTTGAGGAAGAGAAAGATGTTTGGGAGGAGGGATCCTCATTCCAGGCTGCCTGTCTGAAGATCTACTGTATACACACACACACACACACACACACACACACACACACAAAATTTTAAAAAGTAAAATTGAGTAAGATGCTTGGTTGCCCTGTGATTAAATTCTGGTTGTTTGCCCGTGGTCTATTCTTGTTCATGCAATCAACTTTTCTGAATATGTGGGGGGGGGGAGGTTTAAGGGAGTGGGGAAGCTTTGATTTATTTTATTCATGATTTGTGGTTTGTGAAATTAGTCAAGTTTCTCTGCCTCCATTTCCACACACCCCTTTTCAGTCCTCTTTTCTTTTCCAACCTCACAAACCCAAGCTACTTACCAGCTTAACAACTTGTTATATATCAAGTAACACATTAATGCTGATATCATGTGTTCTGCACAGAAGAGACAAATGGGGGAGGGATTCCTCCTCCATCCTTTCTATAATCTGTGCCATAATTTTAATATGCAAAGACAGTGGCCTGGGGAAAAAAAAGTGGCAGGATAAATACCTGAGGGGGGCGGCAGGAAACGGGTTTTAAGGCTCAGCATTTCTGCAAACTGGGCTCTCGTCCTGAGGGAGACAGCTAGGCTGTTCTTGTAACATCTGGGGCCGAGCGTAGTTATCTTAATCACCAGCCAGGCTGAGCAGAGATCCATTATTAGAGAGAGTAGTGGGACTAAGGAAAGGAGGCTAATTAGGAAAATTGGGAGAGAGAATACATTTGGGGGTCAACTTCGCTGTCAGTTTTTATTGCTTGAAGATTTCTAGTTTTTCCTTAATCATACAGAGACTCGGAGGCATCAGGTTAATGAGTAAGTTGCACAACTGTATCCAGTAATCAGATGAAATGCGAGTAGTGTGGTTAAATGGGTGGAAGCCTCTTCTCTCTCTCTCTCTCTCTCTCTCTCTCTCTCTCTCTCTCTCTCTCTCTCTCTCTCTCTCCAGTTCTGTTGGAAGAACAAATGCAGGCTTTCCGAGTGTTAATTAGATAGTCAATAATGTGTACGGCAAGTCAGCAGTGCAAATGTGAAATTAAATATACAACTTTCCATATTTTTTTTTAAAAAAGAATCCTTTCCACTCTTGAAATCATTGTCTAAAATTGCAGGCAAAAGCAGGGTGATTGAATTCCAGCTGCTGGCTAATTGGGCCTCTAAGTTTAAGTATACAGTGAACTGGGTAATTTGAGTATTATTGAGTTACCATTTTATTTCACGAAGCAAAATAAATGGATTTTTTAGCTGTGAGCTATGGGTGGATATATATATGTGTGTGTGTGGAAGCAAGTATTTGCATATCTTATTCAGCTGCCGCCATTCTTATTTCTGTTCTAAAGTGTTTGGTATGATTCTGTTGCAAGATGGCAGTATAAGCTTCAGCATCAGCAAGCCATTGAATCAGTTTATGTTGATAAATGGGGAAAGGGGACATAGTGCCTAGGCCTAAGTTAGACCAAAAAGCCAATTGCAGTTCAAAACTTTGTTCTCATTCTCTCTCTCTCTCTTTCTCTTTCTTAAAAAAATTGGGGGGGGGGGGAGGTTTTCCATAGTGGGCAATCACTGCAAAACCGAATAAAGGGGAAATAAATACAGAGACAAAGGCATTACTATGATTCATCTTCCAATTTGTTTGCTTTAGCTTGGATTTGTTGATCAAATATAGCCAAAAAATTAAAAATATTTCTACCCAGTAGCATTACTCGCCTAATGCCATATATGTTTATTCCTGAATAAAACAGAACCAGGAGGAATATCACTTCCAGCCTTTGCTGGAAGCTGAATTACTAAACCAATCGTGGAAAATAAATAGAAATGAATAGCTGGCATTGTATAAATTCCATTAGAGATCTAAGCGCCCACGCTTCTGTGAGAAATCTGATATGCCAGGACAGGTTAATTTATGGCGATGTCTGAGAAAATAAACACTGACCTTATTTCTTTCCCGTGCTGAAGAAATGCATGTGATCTTTATATCCGTGAAGGCTTGCCCTTACTAGATTAATTGGGGCTTTTGTACAGGTTAGTTTCACTTTGTGAGAGAGGAGCGACTATGCTGGGATATCTGGGGAAGCTCTCTCTTCCTCTGTCTGGAAAGAAGTGGAGGGCTGTAATACAACTTTAGGCTCTGATGGAAGCTGTTGTGGATGTGAAGAAAGGGAGGTCTGATACAGTGCTCTCCCAAGACTGTGTTACGTCATGTGGCGCAGGACCCAGTAGG
This sequence comes from Podarcis muralis, assembly GCF_964188315.1. Lineage (NCBI taxonomy): Eukaryota > Metazoa > Chordata > Lepidosauria > Squamata > Lacertidae > Podarcis > Podarcis muralis. Next base: position 26,413,709 of record NC_135658.1, on the reverse strand, counting down.
TGGACCTCTGGGACATCGTGAAAGGGAGGTGGAGCATGTGATGGATCTGCAGCCCTGTCACACCTGTACCCAAAGCACTGTAGAAGCAGCAGCACAGGTCACTGCCTTCGTGCCAGCCATAGACTTAGAATCTGTGGTGCTGGCACTTACATGATGGCGCCAGTTGTGTGGTTATATTTGTGTTAGGATCCTACCACCCTATCAATGATCTACAGCAGGGGTCGGCAAGGTTTCCCTTGCCTGGGCCAGTTCACTCCAGTGGAGATCCCTCCGTGGGCTGGATCACATGAGCCCCCACAAATTCCGGCATCTGCGCAGATGCAATTTCTGGCACCGTGAAAATGAATCCCTGCACTGCGCCACGCCAGTTTAGCGCAGCATGTGGGGACTCTCTGAGTGGATGACTCAGTTCAGGAGTGGCTCATGGGCCAGTTAAATGACTCCCGTGGGCCGCTTGTGGCCCATGGGCCTTAGGTTGCCGACCCCTGATCTACAGCAAGGATAGGGGACCTGTGGCCCTCCAAATTGTTCTTGGCCAGCATTCTTCTTCATCCCCAACTATTGGCCATGTAGACTGGAACAGATGGGACTTGTAAGTCCAGCAACATCTGGAGGGCCTTAGGTCCCCCATCCCTATCTACAGCATTTACACAGAATGCTTTGGTAGAGTTCTTTAGTTGTAAACTATGTAGGCATCTCACTCCTCGTTGCATGAATGAGTGTTGTGTGGTTCATTACCAGGAATAATAATAATAATAATAATAATAATAATAATAATAATAATAATAATTTATTTGTACCCCGCCCATCTGGCTGGGTTTCCCCAGCCACTCTGGGCAGCTTCCACAGAGACCAAAAATACACTAAAATGTCACACATTAAAAACTTCCCTGAACAGGGCTGCCTTAAGATGTCTTCTGAATGTCAGGTAGTTGTTTATCGCTTTGACATCTGATGGGAGGGCGTTCCACAGGGCGGGCGCCACTACCAAGGAGGCCCTCTGCCTGGTTCCCTGTAGCTTTGCTTCTCGCAATGAGGGAACCGCCAGAAGGCCCTCGGTGCTGGACCTCAGCGTCCGGGCAGAACGATGGGGGTGGAGATGCTCCTTCAGGTATACTGGGCCAAGGCTGTTTAGGGCTTTAAAGGTCAACACCAACACTTTGAATTATGCTCGGAAACATACTGGGAGGCGATGTAGGTCTTTCAAGACCGGTGTTATGTGGTCTCAGCGGCCGCCCCCAGTTACCAGTCTAGCTGCTGCATTCTGGATTAGTTGTAGTTTCCGGGTCACCTTCAAAGGTAGCCCCACGTAGAGCGCATTGCAGTAGTCCAAACGGGAGATCCTTCATTTTCAAGGTACTAAGTCTTCACATGTTATGGTAAGCCAAAGTATAGCCTGCTGGGACCATGTGAATGTGCTGCCTCCCAGCTGCTTTTTCCCTTCCCGGTCTTTTTAGCTCAGTATGGTGCACAGCTAAACCAAGGTTTGGCCCAGTGTGTCAGACCAACTGTGTTACAAAGATGTCTGAAAACGTGACATGAAGGCTGACAACATCAACCTCATCATGTGGGAATCCCTTGCAGACGACCACAGTGCCTGGAGAAAGACAGTCAGGTTGTGTATCCATAACAGTGACCAGAGGAGGAATGACTGCTGGGAGGAGCACAGAGAAGAAACACCATGGTGCATCTGTAGCAGCACAACAGCCCCGGCTGCAACAAAACATGTCTCTCCTGTATTGGTCTCTACAGCCACAGCAGGCTCTGTAACTTGCCAGCAGTTTGGCTTCATCTCCAAAGGCACACTCCTCCTTTGTCTCTCAAGGCAGACGGATGCCAACAAGTTATCCAAATCAGAGATTGTGGCTGAATTCTTCTTCTTAACCACAATCTGTAGACAGAAACAAACTTTAGCTACAGTTCATGGTTATCAAGGTTAACCACCTTGCTGGATTTCAATGACACGCTAAGCCAGAAATTGGTTTACCTATCATACTGAGCTGAAAGTGCTGGGGGGGGGGGCAAAGTAGCAGCAATCTCCCCAGAAGCCAGCATGTTTGCGGGTTCCTGCTAAACCATGGTTTGGCTTAGCGTTATGGGCAAACGTGGCCCATGTTTCAGTGACCTGCAGTGGGCATCTATTCATAAGAGCAGTGTGTGTGTGTGTGTGTGTGTGTGTAAGTAAAGATGCACCCACACAGCTTGGTGTTGCAATGGTGTTTGTATATGCTGCACCAGGTATAATCCATAAAATAGTCCAGAGGCTCACAATTTCAGGTCAGGAACAATTTTAAAAAGTTGGTCTTTCAACAAGAGCTGGATGAATGAAAGGCTTCAAAAAATCCCCCCCAAAAATCCAGAATAGCTTTGAAAAACACAGCACAGTATGCCTGCTGTAATAGCTGCTGTTTGCCTGTATAGTAAGAGAGTACCCACTGAATGAATTACAGACACAGCACCTGTTTTCGAGGGTGTAACAATCTCTCCCCCCTCCCGCCACTCAACGCATGAAGAACTCATGCATTTTATAAAATCTGCTGGGAAACAAAGACTCTGTGTTGATTGATTTTTTTCATGGCATACATATATTAAGCAAGCGTCGTTAGCTCCCAACACATTCATTGTGTTTTTGCCACTTAAAGAGCAGAACTTTGGCAGTGAGGCTGGTCCTGCTCACTCAAGCAACCTGACAGCATTATTGCAAGGGGATATCCTGTGCAGTTCAGAATCCTGTGCCTTTTGGGTGTCCGTATTCTGTATTCTGTGCTACATCATTAAATGCAAAAAAGAAAAGTTATTTAAAACGAGAATACTTTTTCGATTGCTATTCTGGGCTGTCTTTGGGGGAATTTTCTTAATTTCTTGTAGAGACTGGTGAGAAAGAATGTAAAAAGAGAAACTGTTTTCCTAATTAGAATTTGATGGCCATATCTGTGATATTTGAGATATGTAAAGATGCTAATATTATCAAGTTCCACAGGCCCTTGTGGTCATGACTTGGTAGACAGAGTGTGGCATTAACTCAGCGGAGAGAACTAATAGGTTCAGTAAATATTAAACCTATTTCTTTTGGCCTTTGGGGAAATTACTTAAGTAGTTTAATTTCAAGGTAGCTATTTGATATTGGTTGGTTTGTGTTTTTATCTTATTAAAATTATTTTTCAATCATTGATGCAGAGATCACATTTATTAGATAAACTTTAATAAAAACATTTCGGAAAGGCAGACATATCCAGTAAACTGACAGGGGAGCAAATCCTACCCCATCCCATTTCTGTCTTATTAGTTTTTTGATGAGCGTTCTACAGAGGAGAAAAATGGGAACAAAATATAATCATTGGTCTTGACTGGGTTACTCTGGAATAACTGCTCTAAAGACTGTAGCCTTTGGGAAGAATACCCAAGGCAGTTGTTCTACTAAAGCAAGCATTTTGGCTTGCCAGCTGTAAAAGAATCTCCCCTCTCTCTCCCCAAGCAGTTCTCCCGACTACTCTGGGTCAATTTCATGGGGTACATGGGGAGGAGAGAAGGGAGAAAGCCCCATTGCACAAGTGGTTTTCCTTGCACAGGGTTTTCGCCAACGGAACTGATTAGGTGATTTCCCCCGCTTGCTTGCCTAGGGCTGGAACTTGAAAATTTCAGAGTATTTTTTGAAACTGAACAAATACGTTTGTATTTTTAATCAAGTGTGCAGATAAATTAGGGTTGAGGAACCCGTGCCCCTCCGGTTGTTGTTGGACTCCCATCTCCCTTCTGGAGGGCCAAAGGCTCCTCACCCCTGAGTGACTGAAGTCAGAGATCATCACTGATGTAAAATGTCGCCACTTATCTCATTTTGCCAGTAGAGCAAGCTTGCGTGATTTCTGGGTACTTCCACACTGGATGTTTAAATGTGGAATAGCCACATTTTTACTCAGTTAAAAAGTACCATATTTTTCGCTCCATAAGATGCACTTTTCCCCTTCTAAAAAGTAAGGGGGAATGTGTGTGCGTCTTATGGAGCGAATGCAAGCGGGAGGTTCTGCTCAGCGCTCGCTTTAAAGAGCCGTGCGGAGCGTGCTGGCTTTTCCCTGAGGTGGGAGAGGGGACAGACAGTCTGCCCTCTGAGGGACAGAAGGGGCTCCGTGTAAGCGCTCTTGCTCTGCTGGCTTCTCAGCGAAGCAGGAAGAGGGACGAACAGGAGCAAGCAAAGCGAGAGCCGCTTACATGGCTTCTCTCCTGCTTTGCGCAGCTCTCCCTTTGCTTGCTCATCCCTCCTCCCGCCTCGCTGTAAAGCAAGCTAGGCACCTGTCCTGGTGTCTCCTCCTCCTCTTTTGCAGCGAGGCGGGAGGAGGGGTGGGCAAGCAAAGGGAGAGCTGCGCAAAGTGGGAGAGAAGCCATGTAAGCGGCTCTCGCTTTGCTTGCACCGACCCCTCTCGCTCTCCAAGCTTCAGCGAAAGCCTGTATTTGCCCCATAGGACGCACACAGATTTCCCCTTCATTTTTGGAGGGGGAAAAGTGTGTCCTATAGGGCGAAAAATACGGTAGGTGCGTCTTATGGTCAGGTGTGTCTTATGGAGTGGCAAATACGTTAAGTGAACATTATTGAGATGGCGGAAGATAGGGGGTTGTATCTGCCTAAGCATGGAAAGTTATCCTACTTATAGTGGGATAACAATGAGTGGGCAGCAGTAAAAATCTTCAATCTGGTAGTATCTTCCCACTGTATTTGCTTCAAATATTCTGGGAATTAGAAGAGCAGTAATTATAGAAGTGTGTGTATGTGTGTGTCTGTTTATATCATCTTCTTGGTTAATTCAGTTAAGTTAGTGAAGGTTCTCTGCACTCTGCAGTAGAACTTATTGAACCAAGGATGTGTAAGGAATTTGATTTTTGTGAACTCCATTAGAAAATGACCTTATCCTAGACAAGAAATGTTTGGATCAGAATGTAGCTGTCAATCAGATTTTGCATTTCTCCAAATGTAATGAAATGGGGCGAGGATATCAAGATGCATTTTAAACATAGGTTTGTAGAGGGAAAATATTTATAACTACATATTTCAATGTACATTTTTGTAGGTTTTTTTATTGAAATAACAGATTAATTCAGGGCACACACATATGAAGGTGACCCACAGATGAATTTTTCTAGCCCATATTATCTCTAGTGAGTCCTGACAGTTCTAAGAGCTGTTATATCCATTACTGTATTTTTCGCTCTATAGGACGCACTGGACCATAGGAGGGGGAGAACAGGAAAAAAAATTCTCCCCCTCTATGCGCAGCACCCCTTCAGCAAAGCAGCAGGAGAAACGGAGCCCCTTCCATTTCTCCTCCCGCTTCACTGAAGGGGCGTTGCACAGAGAGGGAAAACTATGCAGTGCCTCTCCAGCAAAGCGAAGCCTGGAGAGCAAGAGGGATCGGTGTGCACTGACCCCTCTCGCTCTCCAGGCTTCAGGTGGCTATCCGCAAGCCTTCAGAGCGCAGCGGGAACTCCTGCTGTGCTCAGAAGGCTTGTGGATAGCCGCCTGAAGCCCTAGGAGTGCAGCAGGAGTTCCCGAAAGCAACGCGAAGCCTCCGGAGTGCGGGGGGAGCTCTCCCTCTGCGCTTCAGAGGCTTCGCGTTGCTATCGCTGAAGCCAAGGAGCCTGCATTTGCTCCATAAGATGCACACACATTTCCCCTTAATTTTTGAAGGGGAAAAAGTGCATCCTATAGAGCTAAAAAAAAAGGCACTTACAATTGTGGAAGGAGAATGCTTAAATACAAATTGGGTACCATTCTGAGGTTCCTACCAGTGGTCCTTCTGTGACTTAAAATTGTAGAGTTGGAAGGGATCTCACGAGTCATCTAGTCCAACTCTCTGCAATTAGGGTGCAATACTTGAATACCATGGTAATATGATTACTGAATTTAATTGCTTTAACTATTAAACAAAAATTATATAGGCAAACTCCAGAGATTTTGGAAGAAAAACAGTGAGAAAAACTGGGGTTTTTATACTCTTCCATGTGTAAAAGGGTCAGTTAAAATCAGCTGTAGCTTATGACCCATTTTTTTTAATAGGAAACCCAGCACTAAATATCCTGGTCTTGAAGGCTCTTAACTGTCATATATGTCTAGTTAGTTTCAGTAGAACTGACTTCATCGTTAGCTCTGTAGAAACCAATACACCGAACCTTGCACCCTAAATCAAATTACAGCTGCGTTTAATATACAGAAGTTGTGGAGTCTCTGGCTGGGAAGAACAGTGGCTGGAAATTTGGAAGCACAGTTTTGAGCTGTATTTTGCAGCCTAATAAATGTAGTTTCAGCAATGCCTCTGCAGGGTGGAGCCTTATGTTCCTTCTACATCATTGGCTACCTTATATATATTGCCATTAAGCAGCTTTGGAATACAGACTTGCTTTATGAGCAAAGGTTAATTAGGGCCTGAAGGAAGCCTGAGGCAGAAAAAGTACAGATGCAGTAGCTCCAGAAATGAGGTCCGCTGGCCAATTTCCCTGATTATATAGCTGTTGTATTAAATGCAGGGCCAGGAGAGCTGCTCTTTGGCCTCACCAGACCATGGATTTCCCCCAAAGTCAATGTTCTGCAATAGGAAATCTGCATGTCCAATGCACAATTGAATCCCTGAGTCCCAGTTGGTGGTATTTCTGCTCTTGTAGTTTGAACAGGCAGCCTGAATTATTTAAAAGGGATGACTTCACTGCCAAACTCATTATGGGGGCTGTGTGCACTTTGAGCCCATTGCTAAATTCCATCCTTGCTTCGTGTGGGATATGCATAGTGCTGTCTAGGGGCACAGGAAGCTGCCTTATACCAGAGCTAGATTTAGGGCAGTGTGACCATTTCTGCCACACTGGACGCCGAGCCTAGGGGGCGCCACTGGGCATCACAACTAGGATGTAGTGAATTGAGCAGAACGGAAGCAGGAGGAAGTTTGGCCTCATATAGGACGCCACTGAAATTTGAAAGACCAGAGTTCACCCCTGCTTATACAGAGTTCCATCTAGCTCAGTATTATTGACATTGACTGGCAAGACGAAAGAGGTTCAGTCAAGGCGATGCAGTACTTGGTGTCCCTTTATATTTAGTCTTTTGATTTTATACCTTTTATACCCCACAAAGTTTGAGTGAGCAGCAAAAGCAAAACAGAACAAAGTGCCGGTCGTTTAAAATTCTTTGCATTATTTGTTACATTTTTAAGCTGTCCTTCAGCCAAGTTTCTCAGGGCTGCATACCATTCACGGTAAGAAATACTGCAATAAAATACTGCAATAAACCCAGAAACTATGTCTTGTCATGAGGAGCCTGGCAGTAACCGAACAGCAATAAAGACAGCTGACTATCTTTACAAATTCCTAAATGTCAGGTGGAACTGATGTGCCTTGATACAGATAGGTAGCCGTGTTGGTCTGCCATAGTCAAAACAAAAAAAATTCCTTCCAGTAGCACCTTAAAGACCAACTAAGTTAGTTCTTGGTATGAGCTTTCGTGTGCATGCACACTTCTTCAGTGTATCTTTTCGTGTGCATGCACACTTCTTCAGTGTATCTGAAGAAGTGTGCATGCACACGAAAGCTCATACCAAGAACTAACTTAGTTGGTCTTTAAGGTGCTACTGGAAGGAATTTTTTTGTTTTGATGTGCCTTGAGTCAGTGATGGATCAGCAAGGGGGACAGACATATATTCAGTGAAAGGGTCTTTTTCAATTGGGGAGCCATAATCAATAAAGCCTTGCTAAGCTGTAGTTGCTTGCTTGCTAAGCTGTAGTTATAGATGGGACCATCAGCAGGGCCTCTGCCAATAGAAGGCCTTTTCCAGCATAATTGCATTGTGAAGTTACACCCCAAAATGACTTCTGTTGGCTAGAAGGCTGCTTTCCAGCCTAATTTCAGGAGGGACAGGGGCTGGGGAGTCAAGAGATTGCCAGCTCCAGGGAAGGCCTTTGTGGTTGCCTAAGTGCCCATACAAATGGGTGTCCATTATTTGGTTACGCTGGTGTAAGAACTATGGAGCTGAATAGCACTTTCCCAAAAACTTAAAGATTGAAGTCTAAGTGTCCATGAATCAGCCTAGTCTTCTCCTTATAGCAGAGATAAGATGTGAATGGACTAGTGTATCATTCAGCCAATTTGTTTTTCTAATCTCTAAAAATAAAATGGCAAAGACATCACATTGAGTGGAATGCTAAGCAGTGTCTTGGTTAGTGTACACATTGATAAAATCTTGAATGAATTAAATAAGATGTCAAGAAGAAAAAAACCTTTTGTCAGATGCATGGGATATCACCCCCCCCCCCCAAATATTTCCTAAATATAATCCCTATTTAAATATAAATATGTCATGGCATTTGATTACATTAACTAATAAATAGAATTTATTCCTGGCTAAATATTGTTCTGTTCCCTTGGCAGAGGCAGGAGTCTAGCTTCCTAGTATTTAGACTGAGCCTGGCCAAACCACAAGTAATACTGGCTCGCAGCAAGTCACAGTAGTCAATATGGCATCCTATGTTTCCTTCTATGCTTGAAGGAGTTGGCTAAACTTCTCTCTCCAAATAGCCTTCTTTCCTTGAGACCAGCTCGGTGCTTCCAATCAGGACACAATTATTTGCTGCAATCCACACAAAGCGGTTTGTTTCAGACCTGACACCCACAAGGAATGAGTGGCAAGTACTGTACTTCCGAAATATTCCCATGGACCAATCCGAGGGTGTTTTCAATTCAGGGTGTTTTCAGCCAATCGCACGCACTGCAGGGAGGCACTTAGCCAACACCCCACTTGGGAGACTTGAGTAGGAAGCAGCTGAAGGGGCAGGCAGGTTGTGTTGCTTTTGTTTAAAGCAGAGCCAGGGAACCATCACGGGATCATTTGGTTTCCATGCTGCATTGAGAGAGGAAAGTGCTTCTTTTCTTGCCGCGCAGCCCAGAAGAGCTCTCCCTACCCATCGCCCAGGCCCTCTCTTTCTGCCCCTACCCATCCTCCAGGCTTGCACTCCACAACCCCACTGCCTCCTCTGCCAGGATGTGTCAAATGTGTCTTTGCATGAAGTGTGCTCTGCCTTTTGTGGCCTCTGGTTCCATGTACCCCCAGCCCCATCTGCAGTTAGCTTCCCTGCCCTGCCCTTCACCTCACCAACCACCACTGCCTAGACTAGGGATGGAGGAGAAATTCAGTTCTAATTTAAAGGCAAACCTACCTCATTTGTACTTTCCCAAAGAATGCATGACCTGGAATACAGCCATCCCTTTAAATTGTAGTTCTCCAAATTTTGCCTTTCTCCAGTGATATGTACAAAAATGCACATTCTAGGGTGAACTATGTCTAAGAATTCCCATATCACTGAAAATAAAAATTAAATAGCACTTTATTAGGGGAAATTGCTCTGCAGAAACATGTATCTTAATGGAAATTGCACAGCTATATTTGGAGAAATTCGCTGATGACTTTCCATGAGCACATCGGCAACTTCTGCGGAAATGTGGAAAACTGAAGATGAGAAAAATGAGAAATGGAAATGCCCATATTTGCCTATCCCTACCTGGGACTGTATATAGATCTCCCCTGCCCTTGAATTGCTCGGCTTTTCTTAAGAGGCTAGCTGAACCCTTGAACTGCAAGAATGCTGGGAATGCATAACAGAGCAATTTGCATATGAAAGGTGTCCAACTTTTCTCTAAAGCAAAACTGTTTTCTCTGGAAATGTTATGTAGTCATCAAATTTTATGAGATGCAGTAGTCAAATGAAAGGAAAGTGGAAAAAACAACAACATACTGGCTATTACAAAGATGTGCATGGATTTATTTCACTCCAAGATTGATTGATTTATTAAATGTCTGCACGTTTTTGTGCGCCAGTCCACTCCAAGATCTCGTCTTATTCTTCTCTGAAGCAGCAAGCACGGGCAGGGCCACTATACTGACGTAGAGCCCAATTCAGCCAAAGTTGAGCACTCTGAAAGCCCACTCTTTGTCAGTGGGAGAGGAAGAAATGTGCACTCACATTCTCTTACTGAAACCAGTAGGATTTCAAAGCATCTCACTTGGCTGCATCTTGCCCTAGATTCACCAGCCTTTTCAAAGCTTCACGACAGGCAAAAATTCAACATGTGCAACTTCCCAGCACGTAGATGTGAGTGATAGTTGAAAGCTGAACCTGGTGGATTTCTGCTTGAAAAGTCAGAGGTTGGAATCCACTTCCGTTTGTTTCTTCTCCCTTGAGCTGCAGTTGTCACTTTACATCCCATAATTCTGGAGTGGTATTGGGATAGTGCAAGTGGCTGCGGTAGAAAGGAGGAACTGGGAGGGATCGCAGTCACTGGTTTTGCAGCTGCAAGCTGCAGTGCCTCTGTTTGGACACGCTAAGAACTGCATATAGTATTTGTCTTCTATAATATATCCCACAAGGTATCTCCTTTTTCTTTTTAATGGCCTGAATTCTGGTTCTATGGAATGTCAACCTGTCAGGGGTTTTTTTTTCATTCAGTTGCTGAGTTGTACTGATTAGATGGAGCTTTTTCTGAAGGGCTTTGGAAAGTGATAAAATACAAACAAACCATCACAAGGTTTCTTCCAGAACTGCAGGATGTGGTTCTGAGTGCAGACCACACATGAGCGCTGCTTCAGAATATTCTAATTCTCTGCCTGTCAACAAATTATGCTCTGCGCTCCCAAGATTTATAACAAGTGCCCTACTGTTCATCAACATGAAGTACTCTGGAGAATGGAATTAAATTTATACAGGTCACCAGAGCCAGAAAGTTTGTTTTTTTGTAAACAGACTTTTGTGTGAACAATGTCTTAATGATTGCCAGGAGCTTTGTGGCTAGACTTGTAATCTCTTGGAAATAGCGAATTAGAAAATTAACATAGTTAACTCCAGCATGATTTTAGGCTGGAGTTGTACCTTGTGTAGGGCGAGACTAACTATTAGGCTTACTGTGCTCCAGTAAAAAGGTTTCAGTTGCTGTTAAGTTTATCATGCTGCAGGTAGAAACTGTTCTGTTTTTAACCATTCTGTAGTTAGTAGAAACAGGAAGCAGCCTGCTAGGCTGTGGGATCTCCCACAAGTTTGAACACCCCAAACCAACCTCAGTTTCAGATAAAACCACCCTCTGTTATGTTTTCCAGTCTTGCCAATGACCATACCTGGATAGTTATTCTTTGTTTTTTTATTACTTTATTACATTTACATACTGCCTTTCTCTTTCCAAGGATCTCAAGGTGGTATACATGGAAGTTTTTAATGGCTGATGCTTTACTGTGTTTTTAGTATTTTAGAAACACTCAGAGTGACTGGGGTGGCATATAAATAATGAAATTATTATTCTTCCCCATTTCATCCTCACAGCAACTCTGTGAGATAGGTTATACCAACCTACAACTCCCATCACCACTAGCTAGCAAGGCCAGAGCTCAGGGAGGATGGGCGTTGTAGTCCAACAACATCTGGGGACCCACAGGTTGAGAACCACTGGGTTAGGCTAAAGGGTGGTGACTGACCCAAGGTCACCCAGTGAGCTTCATGGCTGAGTGGGCATTCAAACCTCGGTCTCCCAAGTCCTAGTCCAGCGCTCTAACCATTATGCTACACTGGCTCTCAGTTATGTTGGAGCTAACACACCACCTCAATCTTATGCATATGGCACGCAGGCTGGTTGTGAAGCCATTCCCACATACAGTCGACTTGCAACTTGCGTGGGGGGTTATGTTGCAAGGGATTGTGCCTAAAGCCAGTATAACCAGAACAAGCCTGCATGACCATTCCTACCTTTCTGAAGCTGGTACACTGAGTGGGCCTTGCCCCCCCCCCCCCAAGATGGAGAGCTTTTAAGCTCCTCACCTTGTTTTCCAGGCTCTGGGAGGCTATTGTGAGAGCTCCCCCAGAGCTCTTACTGGACGTTCCCAGAGCCCAGTAAGCAAGCCCGAGAGCTTAAAAGCTCTTTCCACTGCAGGAAGACCTGACACAGAAAGAGCTTTTAAGCTCTCTGCCTTGCGTGCATTGTTTTGTGCGATTTCAGGTGGCCGCCACCCAGCAGATAAAGCTGTGATGGCGCAAGTTAAATGCACTCAGGTTAGGAGTCAATTGCATTACATGCTTGGGAATTGTGACTTGATTCCTACGGCAGAGGAAGCATTGCATGGTAAGAAAGTGCAACTTTTTGAACACCTCTTTGAGTAGGAAATAGAAGATGCTGCCTTTTGTTGCTGTCATACATGATCACCACATTTTCCACAAGTACACCTGTGCTCTGAGTGGTTCTCTAGCAGCTCAAAATATTTGGAAACACTATTCATGTCTTAGAATTCATCCTATATATTATTTAAATTGTAGGCTGCCTTTCTAGACGAATTCCATCCTAGGCAACTTCTGATGGATAGCCTCCTTCTTGCATTCTGTAGAACCAAACATAGCTTCCTGGATGGGGCTGCAGAAGGCTGGTGAGCAGGAAAGTAATTTCACTGGATTTTGGAACTGTGACCAACTTCACCTGCTACATTTCATTCTTTCTGGCTGCTTCTAAAAGCGCAGGGGCCCTACTAGGAAGACGAAAAACTTGGCAATTGTACTCTAAAAGAGTAAAAATGCTTAGGGTCTGGCCATTGTTATTTCTTTTTTAACACTGTGCTTTCTCTTGTCCTCAGAGGGGGAAATGTGTTTGCATGGCTGGCACGGAATCACCGCAAATTCTTACACATTTATCTGCTAGAATTCGGGAAATAGGCACAATAGCTAATCCTTCCTCGGGACTTGCCCTCCTTTTTTTCTGGATTGGGATTCTTGCACTTGCAGAAAACCAGTTCCATTCCCCTAAGACTTAGCTAGTTAACCATAAGCAGCAAATGGTATCTCAAGGACCGTTGCTAATTACTTGTGGTTAAACAGGGAGAGTTTGTTTGCTCAGCAAAAGCACTGAAGAAGTCAACAGTGCATGTCCTTAAATCCTTCCCCAGCTGCTGTGTCCCTTTACACTAACAATTCCTTCATGGGCTGAAGGATACTGCAGATTCTCCCCCTCCCCCCGCCCCTTGAATTAAACAAAATTTACCCAGTTGGTGGGTTTGGTCCCAAATTAGCATTGACCTCTGCAGCTCCAGTTTACCATGCTGCTGTTTCTCTCCCTACCTCATGAGGTCAGTTACTTAATTTAATTTAATTTAATTTAAATTTTTATCTATCTATCATCTCTCTCTCTATCTCACTTTATTCAAAGCAGCTTACAGACACAATACAGATACTCAAAACAAATTTCAATAAACACAATCAATAGAAATCTTTAAAAAAAAACAACACAACCCACATGTATTCAAATAAAACAGGTTTTTCAGATCTTGCCCCACTAACAAAGGCCTGGTGATAAACCAGGTGAACTTCCTTAGGGACAGCATCTCACAAGTGAGGAGCCACCACTGAAAAGTCCTCTGCTTGTGTTGCCAACTTCCAGACGGCTCATGGAGTGAAGGGTCTCAGAGGACAATTCCAGGATCTGGGTTGGTTCATGAGGGGGCAGGCAATCCTGAAAGTACTGGGGCCCCACTATCCGGGTGGCAATTTGGGACAGAGCCTTTTTGCTGGTGGCACCCCGTTTATGGAATTTCCTCTTAAGAAAGGTTCACCTTGCACATACTTATTTCCCCAAGCATTTAAAATAGTTAACTTAAGTCCTTTTACAGCTGCTTTTATTTTTATTTTTTATTTTTTGCTGTTCCACTGTGTTGTTATTACTTTTGTTTTCGATGTGGTTGTGGGGTTTTGTTTGTTCATATTGTGTCTGTAAGTGCTTGCTCTGGGACTGGAAGGCACAGAGTTGATAACTGTAGAAACAAACCCTGTGGTGAGGACGTCCCTTTGTTGTGAAAGGGGGTGGGCTCTGTCAGTTGTCGTTCAAGGACCCTGCTGACCTTAACACAGCATTGCAGAAATGAGTTTGAAACCTGAGGGCAAGCGAGGCAGCATGCTTTTAAGTTAGCCTAAATGCTTTCCTCAGTATGGCGGAAAACACCTGAAAGCTCTTCTAAAGGAGCACTTCCAGCAGCTTTCAGTAGCTGACTGGACAAAACACTGCGTCTTACCCAGCTGTGTCCTGAGAATGAAAATAAACATGCTGGAAACAGATTAACTGGCTCACGCTTTCGAAGCTTTCTTAAACATAGACACCCCTTTGTTAACATTGACCTAATAACTACATAGTGGGTTGCCAGTTAACCTCTTTTTTTGGGGGGGGGGGGGCAGGAAGGCAAAGTCTTTACTACTGTTTACTTCCATCCTAATAGCAGGAGGGGGGGGGATCAAGTTCATGCTCAGTTTCTGTCGCTTAAACATGATCTTATTTCCCCCAAGGGATTGTGTGTATTCCTATAGGACTGTTCAACCAAGTGTTGTGCATTAGGCTTACTAGATCCTTAGCTGGAAATCTTGCTTATCCTTTAAGTCAGCATTAGTCCTGGGGCATTTAAAGTCTCATGGGGAGGGGTGTGTGTGTGTGCTGGGGTAAAACTGCAAAAATGGACCAGTGCAAAAAAAATAAAGAGGGCCAGTAAAGGGGTATGGACTAGGGAGAAGGGTTGTGACCTGTAGAGAGTTCCTGGGCCAAATGGACAGGCCTGGAGGGCTGCATTTGACCCCCCCGCAGGCTGAGTCTCCCCTCCTCCCAATCTACACTAATTGGATGCAGTTCTCAAGGGTTTCAGCCCTACCTAGAGATGGAGTCTTGGACTTTCCACATATGAAGCAGATATGCTACCGCTGAACTATGACCCTTTAACCCAAAATTGAAGAACGCTGCTCCAAGAAATTAAAAATGGCAGCCAGCAATAGCGAAGAGTCTAGAAGAATGCCATGCGAGTTTTTTCTCCTTCGCCTTGAAATCCATTCCACCAAATATCTGAAAGATTACATACTATAACTACAGTCAGAGGCTGTAATGTTTCTGAATACCAGTTGCTGAAAACTACAGAAGGGAGAGTGCTGTTGTGCTTGGGTACTGCTTCCAGGTTTCTCACAGGCATCTAGTTGGCCACTGTGGGAAGAGGATGCTGGACTGGATAGGTCAAGCTAAGGCCCGCAGGCCGGATACAGCCCACCGGGCTTGTTAATCCAGCCCGCGAACCTTGTGGACCCTGCCACCCGCTCTGTCAGTCCCCGTGCTAAACAGGCACGGCACAGAGGCCTCGCCGCATGGAGACTGGCTTCCGCGATGCGGCACGGCTTCTGATTGGCTGCAGAAAGCTCCTGCAGCCAATCAGAAGCTGCAGACGCCTCTGGGCGTCGCCCCTTCCTTCCTGCTGAGGCAGCAGAGCAGGAGGAAGCGGCGGTGGCGCAGAGGCTGCCCAGGCCAGCGGCACCTGAGTGCTGCCCCTTCCTTCCCACTGAGGCGGCAGAGCAGGAGGAAGCGGCCGAGCGGGAAGGAAGCGGCAGCGGCGCGGAGGCTGCCTCTGCCACCCAGGCCAGCGGCATGGACTCTGTGCCCCGCTGAGACAGAAGACGCCGATGCTGTTGAAGACGAGGCAGCGGCTGTGGCCTGAGTGGCATGGGGGGGGGGTGCTTTCGGGAGGCGGTGGGTCCGGCCCCCCACAAGGTCTGAGGGACAGTGGACCGGCCCCCTCCTAAAAAAGTTTGCTGACCCCTGGAATAAGTCATTGACCTTCTTATGTTCTTACTGTCATTCCATGGGGAATTCTGACTTGAAGGCCCCTATGGTCAACCATCCTTTCTCCTTTCTTGCTGTTGAATGGCTACAGCATGAAGGCTTTTTTAAAAAAGTAATAAAAACAGGTGCTTGGACTATCTCATTTGACATATGCCTATCATATGTGAAAGGTCACCAGATAAATACCCCCCCTTTTGTAAGGCGAATGGCCTGCAAAAAAAGGTGTGGGGCAGATATCAGACACATATTTAGCACCTGTCATCTAATCATCTTCCTCAGAGTCACCTCACAGGCTGTTATTTCTCAGATGGGCCTTGGCCAGGCTTGGGGAATGTGGGAACCCAGAAGCAGACTGTGGCTGAGCCAAAACTACACAGGCCCCTTCCATTCCAGCCCTCTTTCTCCTTCTCAGTCCTCCTGTTCCTTAAAGTCTGGAAGTGGTTCAAGCTGCAGATGTAACAAGGGTGCTTTATTTTGCTGCTAACAATGACAGGGCGGGTCAGATTGGGCTGCTGTTAGAGACGCTTCTTACGCTTCTTGTCTTGTACTGTTAGGAAGTGTTAGGAAGCTTGAGGATGTAATGCTGTGGGGGCCAGTAGCGGATTAGAAAAAAAAAAATGGTGTTCTACTATATGATGCATGAAACAAAGCCATTTCCCTTTTAGGATATAAAATACTTCTAACGCTGAGTGTTTTCGGCACAGGATTAATAGGCTGGCAAACTGTGTGGGAACAGTGCATTGGGAACAGTATAGAGAAGGGAGAGGATGAGGGGAAATGGTTTCTGCTGAAAAACACGGGTTTTCTCTCTCTCCCTGTAAAGGGATTTGTGAAATATTTCAGGAAAATCTGGGAAATTGACACTTGAGGCCCTTTCCTGTTGCTGGGAACTGGAAGGTACCAAGAATCCCACATGATAATCTACTGCGTGCCTGGGGCAATAATTTTAGGCATTTGTTTGTGTAGTATTTTGATTTTAGGAATCAAGCTAGTTTTGCACTTTCTCCCAAATAAACCACAATCATCAACAGATGAGGGAAAAGGCATAAAAAATGAAACCATCGCTTTCTTAACTTTTTAGGTAGTAGCCACTGTTGGGATCAAAGGTGATAAAGAACATCAACTGAAGGAACTAGGAAATGAAGTTTCAAAAATATTCAGACCCTAGTTAATGCTAAAATATTCCATATGGTAGATGCGCAAACACCCTTCCATGTTTTCTTCTCCAATGACTACTTAATCCTGTGCATGCTTAATTAAAAGGAAGCCCCTGTGGGATGTATCAAAATTCTGTCCACCAAAGTTAACCACTTCTAAATGCTGTTGATTTCAGTGGAAGCTAATCAGACGTGCTCTTTGCTCTCTTATTGGAATCCTCAGTCCTCAAAAGTGCATGACTTTGACTGTATCATGTCATATAGATGATCATGGGGAAAGAACTAAGGAAGAAGGAATGAAATAACACAATCATTTTTAAGGGGAGGAAATTGAGCCCTAATTAGTGAACCTGAGGCATAGGTGCCTCAGGTGACACAGGCAGCAGGTGTTAAATTGGAAGCTGCCTTACTCTGAACTGGACTGTTAGTCCATCTAGTTCACTATGGTTTACATTGATGAACAGCAGCTCGCTAGGATTTCAGGGCAGGTTATCTCTCTCATTCTACCTGGAGATTCTTGGGATTGAACCCTGGACCTTCTGCATACAAAGCTTCCCCTGGTGCTTCTGGACAGGAGCAGACATGCCTGTGGCACAAAGTCAATCCTACGGTCTTGTCACCCTTTCTAGCACTGCTTCTTTCTCCTTTGGTATGCTCTGATAACAAGAGTCAAAAGCACCCTAATTCATATGGTACTTCCCTGGACTAGCACCCCCCCCCCTTCTTACTTTGAACTTTGTTACCTTGGTGCACTTGCCAAAAAGATTGGCAAACACTGGTTTGGGCTGTTTTAGTACATTCATAATCTAGGTTCACTGGTGGGGATTATTTTATTTAATAAGCGTTGTTGTTTTTAAAGTAATAGTAGGAGCTTCAGTTGAGGGGCTTGCACTGGGAACGCAGAGATCTCTGCTTCTGGAAAGCACCGATACAGCTTCCTTGAGAATGCTTATACAGCATGACAGTATTCATGCACGTTTACCTTTTGGAGGAGCAAATTGTTTGTACACGTAAGCTGGTGAATAGATTGTCGAAACCTGTTGTTACTGAGCCAGCCAAGAAATGCTCAAGGTGATGTGTAACAGCTAGGTATCCTGGAATAAGTTATTACAATAGCATTGCAAGGACATTGTAAGCAGCTGTGCCAACAAGATTTAAGGAAGGGTATGACGCTTAACTTATTTCTGACCTGGGGCCTATCTTGGAATAGGTTGCCATGGAGTTTGGGCCTGACATGGGGCAGGAGCTGTGGTTGAGAAGAGGTTGGCGGTCAGATACCAGATCCGGCAAACAGGAACCAAGGGCCAGAGGCAGGGAATGTAATCATAGACAGACAGGCACAGCTATTGGAATCTGTGTAATAACCCAGTGGGACTCAAGATTGCCAGACCAGAAGGAAGGATTTTCTAAGCCACACACCCTCTTGAGTATTTTTCCAAGACTAAAACTCTGATAATGCTTGTCTGGATGGAGGCCAGAGAGGGACGTCTGAGTAGGTGTAAAACCAGGGCTTTTTTTCCAGCCGGAACTTGGCACCTCTCAGGTGGGCACCTCTTTTTCTAGAAAAATAGTGCTGTGTAAAGCTATCCTACCGTACAAATCTACATTTGTTGCTCAGCCCACTGTTGCCCAACCCACGACTGGAATACAGCCTGAAGAAGGTTGCCCAGAAATAAGCGTGGCCCGTGGTTCTGAAATGGATTCTGCACCCCTGTTATAGAGCCTAATGACTCTCCATTGGGCTGCCAGGTCAGCTGACTGAACTCAGGCCAATACTTAGGCCTAGAGGATGTCCTTGCCCTGTGAAACCTGGGTTAGTTGGTCAATGGCCCAGAACACTGGTTGATGCAGAAGGAAGGCTGTTCCCTTGAAGCCCTCATTCAAGACTCCCTTCATTGCCTTACAACACTTAGCTTAACTGAAGCTGTCCAGTGCCCACACTTGTATTGTCTCTGTTAAGTAGTTTATCTACGCACTGCTTCCACATCTGCTTGTCAAATCAGAGGTGAGGATAGAAAATGCTATAATCCGCAACAAGTTTTCTGGGTTTGTGACTTCTCCCTGAAGGAATTTGGGCCCATAAAGCAGTCACAAGATTACAATGGTACATAAATACCTTAAAAAAAATTCCTGACAAATATAATCCCGCTCCAGTCTTGTTCGTATTTTGTAGCTATTACCTGCAACCTGGGGCATTATAAAAAGAGATCTTCTAAAGCACGGATAAACAGATATATTTAGCAGACATTACGGCATCTTTCCATAGAGGAGTGTGTTTAACTCAAAGTTGCTCGCTCGGTGCTGATAACGTATTTGTAAAAGAAAGGGAAATTGCATGAATGTAATAATGTACTGTGTTTACTGTTGCCTATAGAAAAAAATAACATTTGCCTTCAGCCAGCAGTTCATAGAATTAAAGAGTGAGATGCTGTTTTCCTAATTAGTAAATAAAAAATTAAAAATTGGGGGGAGCATCTCCCTTGAAGGTGGCAGTGGTGCACCCCCTCCTTAAGAAGACTTCCCAGGCCCCAGAAGCATTCAACAGCGACTGTCCAGCAGCAAATATCCCCTTTCTGGATGAGGTGCTCAAAGAAGGTGGTAGCAGTCCAGTGTCAGACATGCTTTGAAGGAAACTGATTTCTTGGATCCAGTCTGGCTACAGGCCCACTAATGGCAGTGAAACTGCCTTGGTCGTTCTGGGTTTATGACGTTTGTTGGGATGGAGATGGGAGTGGGGAGGGTGACCCTGCTTGTTCTCCTTGATAGCTTTTGATACTATTCACCACAATATGCTGAAACATCTCAGGGAGGTTGGGGTTGGGTTCCCTGTGCTTCAGTGGGTCTGCTCCTAACTCTAGGGCTGATTACGGAAGGAAGTTGTGGGAGTCTACTGCCCAGCACCCTGGGAGTTGTCCTGTTCTGTCATGGTTCCATATTGTCCTGCATGCTCTTTAACATCTATATGAAGCCTCTGGGAGCGCCATCAGGAGAGAACTGCCACCAATATGTAGATGGCAGTGGGCTGGATCTGGTGATGGGCCATAAACTGAAGCTGAATCCTGAAAGGTGTTATGTGTCCTGAGAGAACACATAAACAGGGTTTAAAATGGATGGATGGATGATGTGCTCATGAAAGCAACTATGTGTTGCACCCTTACTTATTTTATTTAAACATCCCTAGGCCACATCTCAGGGCAAAGCCCTCACAAGGCAACTTGCATAAAAACCAGAACCATTTTAAAACAGCAGTTCAAAACCACAAAGAGGCCAGCAAGACCCCTGTTATCGGAAACAAAAGTGTTTCAGGCCAGCAGCACCACAAATCCTTTGAGATAAATCCATCTGAAATAAGAGGGGCCCTTTTTAAACGACTGTATTGATGAGGCCGTATGATGATGGGACTACTTGGGAGGGAGTTTCACAAATGTGGGGCCGTCACTGCAATGGCCCTGACTGTCATGTCTGCCATTCGGATCCATTCTAGAAAGGAGTGTCATTCTCCCTTTCCTTCTTTTGTGTGCGTCCCTCAGGCAACGAGAGCTACACTGACTCAGCACTGTGCAAACCTGGGTGATTCGCTGGGCAAAGAGAATGACATCGCTTTGATTATCGATGGTCAGACGCTGAAGTATGCTCTTTCCTTTGAGGTGCGGCAGTCCTTTCTGGATCTAGCGCTATCGTGCAAATCTGTCATCTGTTGCAGGTAAGAAATGCCAAGATCTTTCCATTGGAAGTTTTGAGCTTCCAGCTTATAAAACAAGTTTATAGTCTTATGTGTTCACATGCCCTGTTGCCTATGTGACCTCCTTCAGATGTTGCAGACAACAGCCGGGATGGGCAAATATGTCAATTTCAGTTTCTTATTTTTTCAATATTAATCCACATTGGTTTGCAGGTTTGTTTGTTTTTTAAAAAAGAATCCATGTGAATACTTGTCAGCCTTTTAGAGCAGATTTCTCCCCAAATAGACATTTTTTGCAAGCAATTCCCCCTAATACGATGCGTTTGTATGTTATTTTAACTGAGATTTGCCTTTGTGTGCACACTTTCCCCAAATATTTTGTGTACATTATTTGGTTGCTTTAATTGCATTGCAAAATTTGGAGCAAATTCCAAAGAACTGGCCTTTCAATTTGTGTATTGTTTCAGGAACTGGGAATTAAGGTAGGTTCACACTGAAACTGAAATGTGAAGTGAGCCAAATTCCTTCCTCCTCCCTAACTACATTGACCATGCTAGCTGGGGTTGAAGGGGGTCTGTCATGAAACAACATCTGGGGGGCTCCGTGTTGGCTACCCTTGGCTACACCACTGTACAGTACAGAATAGTACGTCTCCCTTCTTGCATTCAGGTGGCTTTGCTGGGAGTTGTAGGCTAAAACATCTGGAGGACACCAAGTTGACAAAAGCTGGGCTAGAATGTAAACTCTGCTTTGTTAACCTTTTGCTAAACCTCACCTGCTCCCCATTCATTTTGAGGTAATCCTGTTGATGGAGACAATGGGCAAACGGATCAGTTTATCTTGTTATGGGCCTCTCTCTTTCTCCTAAACAGACCCAAATTTACTGCAGTTACATTTTAAAAGATTTCTCCTGAGAACCAGCTTCAACGGTGCTTTATGTCTAAAGCCTAGCAAATGAATATACCATATATCTTTCTTTTTTTAAAGTACATTTTAAAATGACATTGAATGGCAAATGTGTATGAAATGCCCCTGTGGAAATGAAAAGCTGACTCTGAATTTATGCGACGTTAAATCCTATGGATTCATGCTACTTCAAATTGAGAATTGTGAGCCAAAGTCCTTCTAGATTTGGTGAAATAGTGTATCATCAGGTTGAAAAACAAAGATCTGTCCCAATTGCTCCTTCCCCTCCATTCCCACCCCATTAATGTCTGCACTATTTAATTTGAAATTTCCTTTCCTCTGCGCCAATTACATTTTAACTTTCTTCCTGTGAAGTTTTAAAATGCACTGCCTTATTTGACACACACAGTCCGATTAAAACAGCCCAGAGTGGGATAAAAAATGTTTTCTTTTCTTTAGTATCAAGCACCTGGCAAGCAAAAGGAACGTTTCTGCAAAGCCTTATGGGCTATTAAAGGCATTCCTCCTTCTCCCTGGGGGCTCCACTCCACTTATTTTTATTTCCTTTTTTAAACCTATGAAATTACATCACTTTCCTTCCTCTTTTATTGTATTTTTCCACATTGTTCTTTGGGGGCGTTTGGGTTTTTGTTTTTTAAATGTACTAATAATTAAAAGTACTGTGCCTTTTGGTCACCAGAGATAGGAGAAGAGTAATATCGGCAAATTCTTGGCAGTGGAGGAGGATTATAGGCAATCATCCACCCTGTCAGTCATATGACTAAGGTTAGCTTAAAGAAAGGCATTGGAAATGGGAATTGGTTTGACTGCATGGGCCTTTGATCTAGCCCCACAAAGACTGACAATGTCTGAAGGAAGTGGGGCATGACTCAAGAGTTTAAAGGTTCCTAGACTCAAAACATTGTGGGAAACGCATGGAACTTAACAACTTCACCAAAATGCATTTTCAACATGGGAGATAATCAAGGGGTTAATACCTTTGTTTATACCTCACTGCAAAAAGCTCACTGACAGAAACCTAAAACAGGATTTGCTGCTAACTTGCAGAGGTTGTCTTGAGTCCTTAGATCAGCCTTGAGTAAGGTTATTCCATTTGTTTTAAGATGGTTGAACCGAAACAGACTTCTTCGTAACTGCAAATGAGATCACGTTTACTTCCCTGACCTTTTGTGTCCCCAGTCCAACATACAATTAAAATTTAGAATAAACGAATCTATGGGGTAATAATAACGCAGGTGGAAAGTGGATACAGGATGGGGTTGGTTGTTTTTACAATGGAGTAAAGCTCCGTACGATTTGGGAAGTAACATAAAAAGGACTAAAACTTGACATGAAATGTTTAACAATACATCTGAGAAATATCCCAAAAAGAATGTTAGTGACTTAGATGAAAGACATTATGCTATAGGGCATGGGTAACTAACCTGTGGTCCTCCATATTTTGTTGCCCTGCAACTCCCATCATCTGTGACAATTGGCCATGTTGGTTGGGCAATTAGAGTTTTAGGTCAGCAACATCTGGAGAGATGCAAGTTTCCCACCTTTGCTGTAGCTCTTACCATTGTTTTGCCAGCTTCTTCCAAAAGTTCTGAATTATAAGGGCAAGCCCATCAAATGGGCTGGTCACCTGCTCCTGCTTCCTTTCAATGCCAATATACAATTACTATTTCTTGATTAGCTTTACTTAGTCATTAAGTTAAATAACCTTTGTGGCTTGGATGCTTTGTACTTGCTCTCTCCATATCTTGTATGCACCCTGCTACAATTAACTGCCAAAGCAGAGCTCAGCTATGTGTCCCCGCAGCAGCAAGGAAGGCCTTTCCTCCTGTTGCTTCTTCTGACTAGGACAGCATCCAGGAAAGCTGTCAAATGGTGCCAGGTAATGGTAGCCAGGCAATCCTGGGACCTAGCCAGACCCAGCATTGATCCAGGATCAGCCATTGGTGTTCCTGTGCCAGCATTTGCCTTCACAGCAGCACCAGAGATCATTATGTGTTCGGTGCTGGTAGAAGAAAGCAGATGATAACCCACAAGAGCTAGCTTCCTGGCAGGTGGATTGCTGTTGCCTTCTGGGAGGGAGAAGAAGAAGGGCAAGGCAGCAGGGAGGTTGACACAGTGTAAGCATTCCCAACAGGAGCGCCAAATTGGCCCCGGCCCACTTGGCAAGCTGCATCTGGTGATACACCTCTGATCTTTTTTGTATAGATTCATAGTGATTGAAATATACTCGGAGTCCTGTAGTGATTTCATGCTCTTTATTGCAGCTTGTAAAACAGTGATTCCTGCAGGCCAATCAGTTGTTGCATTCTACGATCCTACCAGCCTAATAGGCTGATTAACTTCCTCCTGGAGCCTGATTGGTCTTTTCCTGCAAGCCAATCAGTTGTTGCATTCTAGGATCCTACTTGCCTATTGTTCTAGGATCCAAGCTTAGTACATAACAGTGATCTTTTGGCACATCTTAGAACTCCAACTTAATTCTATGTAATATCCTGTAGTGTAGAGAAGGTTTGCCTTGCAGGGAAGGCAGAGCGAGTCAGCAGACAGGGAGACAAAGTATGGTTGTGGTATTACAGACCACAGATACAACAGTGTTGGTGGCATCATTTTCAGAAGCATCAGATGTAGTAGTCAACCTGTGCCTGGACATTTCAGGTGGCTCATGTGGTTGCGGCTGTTCATGCAACTGATAAGTGCACACAGTCCCACAATAGGAACATAAAAGGTAAAGGGACCCCTGACCATTAGGTCCAGTCGTGGCCGACTCTGGGGTTGCGGCGCTCATCTCGCTTTATTGGCCGAGGGAGCTGGCGTACAGCTTCCGGGTCATGTGGCCAGCATGACGAAGCCGCTTTTGGCAAACCAGAGCAGTGCACGGAAACGCCGTTTACCTTCCCGCCGGAGCGGTACCTATTTATCTACTTGCACTTTGATGTGCTTTTGAACTGCTAGGTTGGCAGGAGCAGGGACCAAGCAACGGGAGCTCACCCCGTCGCGGGGATTCGAACCGCTGACCTTCTGATTGGCAAGTCCTGGTCAGCAAGTCCCGCAATAGGAACATAGTGGTGGGAAACCACTGCTATGTGGGCTGGATGTGGCTTAGGGGGGGTGTCTGCTCATCTGGCTCACAGCCCCTCTCCTTCCCACCCCTCCAGTCCTGCACACAGCAATTAGGCTTGAGAACCACCTTCCGCTTGGGAGTCCTTGGGAGGGTGTTTTAAGCCTGAACACCTCTTTTCAAGCCTAAATGCCACACAGAGGGCATTTGCAGGGGTGGGGGAGCTGCAGCTGGGGAGGGATGTTTTCTCGTCTCCTTATGCACCAAGCCCCCCGCTGAAATGGAGGCGAGGTTTTGGGATTGATTAGTCATATAAAAAGGTAAAGGTAAAGGGACCCCTGATCATTAGGTCCAGTCGTGGCCAACTCTGGGGTTGCGGCGCTCATCTCGCTTTGTTGGCCGAGGGAGCCGGCGTACAGCTTCCGGGTCATGTGGCCAGCATGACTAAGCCGCTTCTGGCGAACCAGAGCAGCGCACGGAAACAGCATTTACCTTCCCGCTGGAGCTGTACCCATTTATCTACTTGCATTTTGACATGCTTTCAAACTGCTAGGTTGGCAGGAGCAGGGACCGAGCAACGGGAGCTCACCCCGTCGCGGGGATTCGAACCGCTGACCTTCTGATTGGCAAGTCCTGGTCAGCAAGTCCCGCAATAGGAACATAGGAAGTTGTTTTATACTAAGCTGGGCTATTTGCCCGTCCAGCTCAGTAGTGCTTACTCTGGCTCGCATCAGCTCTCTAGGGCATCAAGCAGCTTTCTTTCATATTACCTGCTACCTTTTTGCAGGAGAGGCCAGGAATTGAAGCTGGGGATTTTGTACATGCCAAGCATGAGCGCTTCCATTGAGCTGTAGCCAATGGAATATATTTTTTTATGCAATGCTCATAAATAGTTCAGTGATGTAGCACAGGAGTAGGAAACCTCTGGCTTGTGGGCCAAACTTGACCCGCTAGGCTATTCCATTTGGCCCACCAGCTGATTGGGGGGAAAGCACACCTACCTCTACACCTTATATAGGTTCTGTTTGAACCTCCAAAAACTAGAGGGTCGAAGAACAGCGTGGACTGTTTGAAAGTGGACAGCTCTTCTGTGCTCTTTTGAACCTCCAATTTTCCGAGGTTTAAAGAACAGTGTGGGGCAGCTTGCAAAGGGTTTCAAACGGCCCTACACTGCACTTTGAAGTCTCGACAAATGGGGCTTCAAAGCTCAGCATCACCCGATGTCACTATGATGTCAGGTGATTGACAGATTTTGGCCTGTGAAGCCAAAAAAGGTTCCCCACCTTGACATAGCAGAAGAGGTAGGAAAGAAATCTTGAAAACACCAAGGGGTGAGAATTTACCATGACCCTTCTGCTGCTGTGCAGAAGAAAACTCAATAATATAGTTTGCAAAATGAGCCCATGGAATATACCTGAAATATTAATGCCCATGTTGTTACTGGGGTTAGCATTCACCTAATGATTGTATTGTAATGCAGCTCAGATTGTGTTCATTTATTTAAAAACAACAACACAACAACAAAAAGTATCTCATTGACGTTCATTACAGAAGATTTCCCCTTTCCTGCCCTGTGACAAGGAAATGTCAAATGTATTTCTTATTAAAAATATGCAAACTTGTATAACATTAATTGGTCCCAAAGAAAATTATGTATGTGTTCCATTTTCTTGTATATACTCATCTGGCCTTCCCTCCCCCCATCTATCAGCTACTGAATTATCAATGCTTATTATCTAGTTCTACCTCTGACAATTCATGACAGCCCAGTGCTCATCTTATGACTTTGAAAACCATAAGGGAAAGATCATTCTGGCAGCTTTTATGTGTGCATATAATTGAAGGTGGATGAAGGCTTGGGACTGCAGTCAGATCTTGGTATGTCCAAAAACGTGCACAAACTTTCCCTCACTGGCCACTAAAACAGATCTCTTTTCAGTTGAGAACAATTTATTTTTTTCACCGACTCCTCATGCAAGTTTCTCTTTGGGGATGCATGAAAATGTCGTGGTGGTGACTTTGCAGACTGAATTTACTATGCTCTAGATGGCAACACTCCTGTCTGTCTGTCTGTCTGTCTGTCTGTCTGTCTCTCTCTCTCTCTCTCTCTCTCACACACACACACACACTCTATAGGGTTTGCATTTGAGCTTTATGACTAGTGATTTCTGAGCTTTATTATTCTTGTCATCCTAAAAGATTTGCAGAATCAGCAGAAAAGCATAGTGACTGCAGGTATGGGTTTCTGTTCTTTCTTGTTAATCAGCTTCCTGAGCTAAAAGCAGGGTTCTGCCTTGGATGGTTTAGCACAGAGATGGGGAAACTGTGACCCTCCCATCAGCCACAGCCAAGTGGCCAATTGCCAAGGATAAGGCAGGTGTAGTTTCACAACATCCGGAGAGCAACAGGATATCCACCCCTGGGTTAGCACACTGTAACCCAATAGCTAGGAAAGCTGGGGAACCTGTGGCCCCCAGATGTTGCTGGACCACAACTCCCATGCTTCCCGATTGTTAGCCATGCTGGCTCGAGCTGATGGGAGCTGATGTCCAACAACACACGGAGGACCACAGGTTCCTAACCACTGGCTTAACTAGAGCAGGCTTCCTCAACCTTGGCCCTCCAGATGTTTTGAGACTACAATTCCCATCATCCCTGACCACTGGTCCTGCTAGCTAAGGATCATGGGAGTTGTAGGCCAAAAACATCTGGAGGGCCGTGGTTGAGGAAGCCTGGACTAGAGCTTAGTTGGGGACAGGATAGAAGTGTATAAAATTATTCATGGTGTGAAGGAAGCGCATAAGGAGACATTTTTCTTCCCTTCTCATAACACTAGAACTCAAGTATGTCCTATGAAGCTGAATGATGGAAGATTGGGGATTTCTAGTTGTAATGGCTATGCTTTGCCACCTGAATTCCAGTTGCTGGGGAATATAAATGGGGAGAGTGCTATTGTGTTCATGTCCTACTTACAGGCTTCCCATATTAAAACATCTGGTTGGCCCCTGTGAGAAAGAGAATTTCTGACTGGGGGGCCTTTGGTTTGATCCAGCAGGGTCTGTCGTATGTTCTGGGGGATATTTTTCTTCTTAGTATGTATTGCTCATGGATGGCATTCTAGTATTTTGTGATTAATGAATGCAAGTGGTAAAGTAAATAGGTCAGTCTTACAATAATAAAGGGAATACTTACTTATCAGGATAAAACAATATCTGTGATTCATTTCTTTGTGCAAGTTTGTGCTTTGGGAGTGGGAAACACAGAGTAAAATTAGGACTGAGCCTAAAGGGGACAATTTTCACTCATGGGGGGGAATCTCATCAAAAGGGGGTGAAAGTGTTTGTCACTGAAACGAGAACAATGCTGCTTAATTTGCCATGTGTGATGTCCGCATGTATCCAGCTTTGACAGCGTATGATAACATCATCCTATTCAGTGTATGATGCCCTAACCAAGGGGGTGATGTGACTATTGTTATGAGGAAGGCTCAGGGGGCTGTTTTTTAAAATGTCAAAGCCAGGGAAACTGGTAGGGAGCAGATAATAAATTAAGTGAATTGAGTGGGAGCGGGGAGCCAAAGTAAATATTTCACACACAGCACAACATTTGCTCTGAAATATGAAATGGAATCTCTTGCACTTCCATGTAGGACAACACCTCTTGAAATATGCCAAGGAGGTCTTTATCTATGTCTATGTACTGCAGCCTCCCCCCACCATTGCTGACTCGGCCATTTGGGACTGATAGGAGTTGTAGTCCCAAATATCTGGAGAGCACCAAGTTGATTACCTCTGGCATAAAATGTGCTGCACACTTCTCTATGTGTTGAGGAGTCCAGGGGCACTGCTGAAGGGTTTAATGTCCTTTGACTGATTGCACTTGCGGTTTATGGCATGGAAACGTTAGTTTCAGTTGCATGTGTACATGCAGTTCCCATTGAAAGCAACAGACTGCTAAAGGCAGGCTGCAAAACCCCTTATCCTGCCTCAGACTCCCAGCTATTGTTGCAGCTCCTCAGAGAGTCACCCCAGGTAGAAGCTCTTAGTCCTCCCCTCTTCCTTGAACTGAAACTGCAAACCAAGCTCCAAGCTGCTTCTCTCCCTTCCCTCTATCTGGGGAGCATTGCCTTCAGAAGCCTGGAGAGACATTCCAGGGCATCAGGAAAACATTCACCATCATTAAGGAACATTAATGGTCCCTTGTCAAATCTCTGTCCCTAGCAGGTGACACTTTAGGCAGAAGCCTAATGGCAGAGCTAAGCACAGTAATTAAGATAGCCCAGACTCACAGCAATGTGATGATAAAATAAGTTTTCTCAGGTTTTTAAACTACAGATATGCCCTGTATTTTATATATTAGAAAATGAATAAAGCGGACAGTCTTGCCTCTCAATGAAATGTGATTAATTGCTTCGTATGTGCATGTCTGTTCGATTTTTAAATAGCTGAAGTAAGCAGATCTCAACTTCTTCCCTTGGGGGATTGGCTTACAGGGTACTCACCATACTTGTGGGATTTTTTTTTTTTACAATATTTAGACTGCAGTTTCCTTTACATAACCTCATCCTATTATTCTAACTGTGAGTTCATACATTCAGTAATTCCTCTTCCTCTTTTGTATATGCCCAGGATAATGCTATACATCATATAAATTGTAGGATTATTTAGCTTCTTTTTATATCCACAAATCTGCTTACAATTTTCCACAGTTTATTTTCATCTTAGAAGTGCTTTTTAAGAAGCAGTTTCAGCACATACATCTGCAACGCTTCTTCTAGCTTGATTAGAGGCAGGAAATATACATGGTGCTGCTTGCCTTCCTTTGTGGGCTGAGCTGATTCTGAAGGCTACTTCAGATGTTCAGCCATTTCCTTCATGGAAAGCAAAACTTCCACACACATGTCTGCTTCGCTGTTTCCATAGATGCTGGAGGACGATGATCAATGGTGGATTCGTAGCTCATATGCAGGCGGTGAAATGTACAGTCATCCTGCAGGACAGTGTACCTGACTTTTCATGCTTATTCTGTACAGGAAATGCATAGGACTGAGATGAAGAATTTGCCAGTGAATCTTTTCAGCTTGTGAGGGGGAGAAAGTTTCCATGAAACCCCATCCCTTTACTATGTCTTTCATGATTGCCACCACCACATAAATAGGCCCTATGCCTATAATATATCAGAGAGCACAAGCAATAACTCCTATTCTGGTTTCCCTTCCTCAGGCAGCCCAGTCTCATTGCCTACATGGCATAATTAAGAAGCCAAATCAGAGTGAGGCCAAGTCTCTCATGACCACTATAGCTCTCCCTTTAAACATTTGGTAATCTCCTGTAGGAAGGCATCATCTAAGTCTTCAGTCTGGCTTGGAGGTCTATAGCAGACACCTACAGTAAGGTCACTGTTGATATGCTTTAATGCTCTCTGTTTACTGTTTCGGAACAACTTCTGTGTCACTAGAAGAAGTACTTTTAACAGACATTAGGCCTGGCATGTAGGGCAAGGTTAAGGTTTTTAAAAACTCTTCCTTCTGAAAAAGGCGTTTTGCCTGTGCATTTTATGCAAAAATAAATTAATTGGGATTTGCATGTGTTTTCGCTCAAAAAGAAAATTGTTAATCTCTGCCTTACTTCACAGCAACAATTCCGATAGGCAGTTTCAGTAGTATTCACACTCCAGCAATTGCATTAAATCATTACTGTTGACTATTTTATTTGCTCTTGCTATAGTTCATTGCACAGCTTGGCCGTACTAATCCCATTAGCTCCTGCAGTATGTATGCATCTGGTAAGTGCGTGCAGGATTTCCGTTTTAAGATGGAAACAAGTACGCTGACTTTCCATTCTAGAAACTGGATTTGCTGCCCCTCTGCCATGTTGCTGTCTTCCTTCTTTCTCACAATGAGAGCTGGTGTATTATTTAGTTAATTTAGTTTATTTATATACCGCTTTGTATTTTGACAGAAATCTCTTAAGTTGCAGATCCAACAGAAAGGAATCAATAAAAGAAATACAATGCAAATTTCATATTCAAAGCCAAAGCATGAGCCACATCCAGTGTTGTGTGAGCAGCTTTCTGCTCATGCTGTCAGACTTTCCATTCCTCTCTCCTTCCTGTGTGCCCTCCAAATCTGCGCCAAAGTTTTTCTCCCACTGCATGGAACAGATTTTGAGGGTGCATGCAGAGCTGCAGAAGCGAGAAGAGGGGGAAGTTCTGTTGTTCAAGCAGAAGTTTGTTATGCAAGCGGAACAGCAGCATTGAATACAATCCAATACTACTACTACTACTACTACTACTACTACTACTACTACTACTAATAATAATAAAATTCCAATTTTTTAAAATTACCCATTTAAAAAAATACACTCTAAACAACGTCCATAAACAAAGTAGCTAAGAACTACAAAAGCAAATCATGTATAAAGCATCAAAATATAACAAGATACATCAAAATGCAACACAGTTATCATTGTAATTGTATCTGGCTAAGTTGTCCCATTAGCGCAAGGACTCCCTCTCCCTCACCTGTCCCTGTGCACCCCTCTCACATGCACGCTAATCTGTTTTGTTGGTTTCCCCACCCTCTGGAACAGATTTTTTTTTTTGTGGGGGTATATGGGGAGAGGAAATCCTTGCACTAATGGGATGGCTGGATTAGATACAGCCCTACTTCTTAAGATTACATACAAAAAATGCGTAATAAAATCATCACAACCATTAAGCTACACATCCACAGTACACAAAACCACACATTTGGAAGAGCAGCTTCTGACATTCAGGTATAGCTGAGGCATTGCATATAAAACTCAAGAGCAATGTAATATTGTCATGCGCACCTTCCCTTAGCTCTTAATGGACAAGTTTTCAACTCCCATCTTCATTAAAATATGACAGGATCCATCAGGTACTATCTAGAAATTGTTTGGGGTGGGGCTTTGAAGAGAGAATCTCTCCTGTGAGTTACCAGTTGATCACTTACAGGCAGTGGTGCCCCTCCAGACGGTGAACACCAACTCCCATCAGCCCCAGCCAGCGATGATGGGCTTTGCAATCCAGCAACATCTGGCTCTCCACATCTGACTCAGAGCCTTCAGAAACCAGTTTACCAGTGGAAATGGTTATATGAAAATCTCTTTTGCCACAAGGATATATATGTTCAGCAGTGCTGTTGCTTGCTTTCCTCTCACAGATATTGCTATTATTGAGCAATGTTAGTATAGAAATAAACACTTATCTTAAGAGGCAAGAAAAGGAAATAAAAAGTTGTGACTCTTTCATCCTTCCGGTTTGTGTTTCTAGCTTCAGGTGTTTGCAATATATTTGAGTGCATCTTGTCTTCCCTCACTATTCCTGCCCTTGTTTCTTTCCGTATACACTTTTTTTTTTAAGGGATGCTTGTCTTGCTGGCTGGGCTGACAAGCTGATCTCTGTTATGTTGTTGCCAATCAACCCTGTCTTGGGGGACTATCGATTTTTGTTTCTAGTTTGTGCTGTGGAAATCAATATTTTACTGGATGGTAGACAGCAAGAGCACCGGCAGCCAAAGCAATTTAGTAGAGGCTGCAGCCAACTTGAAGGATGGATATATTTGGTGTTCAGAGATATTGTTCCCTCGTGAGTGGAGTAGTTGGGGGAAACAGATATTGTGGTAGTTAAGAGTATACCACCAATACATTATTTTAAGATTCTGCTAGACAGAGGAAATGTTAAAGGACCTGAGATGTACTACTGAGTGTTTTATATTGTGATGAATGATGGTTGTAAAATATCTTCTATTGTCTAACAAGCAGCTGGTACTAATAAGTCGGGGTGAGGAAGCTAGGAATCAGGGAGGGGAAAACCTAAGGACTGGGGGCAAATGCGGCCTTCCAGGCATCTCTGTTTGGCCCTCAGAACTGTCCTGAGGCCACACCCTCTCCCTAGCCACGCCCCTACTCTCCAGGCCACACCCCTCACTGATCCTGATTTGCATCTTCCTAGAGTGTTTTTTGCCTGGCTGGAATGTGACCTTGAACTCATGATAATGCCTCTTGATGGGGGGGGGGGGTAGGAGAATCTGTCCATTCCACTCCTCTCTGTTTCTCATTTTTCCAGTCTTAAATTCAGCTCTCCACATTTTGCAGCAATTTCTTTTTTAAAAAACCCTAATGAAAATTCACCAGTGATTTAGTGAGGCTTTCTCCCAATAAACTCATTTTTACATGCTGATTTTTGGCTAATGCACACGTTTTGACAAGCAGTTTTCTCTAATGTGTTGCATTATTGCATCTTATTTTCACTAATGTCTTCATTTTTATGAACCCCCCCCCCTTCCAATATATACATTTTTGAAAACATTAGTTGGTGAACTTCAACGCAAAATTCAGATAGGTTCAGATTTCAAAGGAGAGCTGTGTTTCAGTTTGCATTTTCCCAGAAAGCGTGGTTTTAAATATGCACTGAGTCGAATTTCTCCCCCACCCCTCCTCCTTGCTTGCCTAGATGGATGCTCGAGAGGGATGGGTGAATAAATTAAAATTTGTTGCTGCAGCCGCTTTTGCTTCTGGGCCTGTCCATCGCAGCACGTGGCCCTTGGAAGGTTACTGGTAAAGAATGCAACCCTCCGTCTGGGGGTGGGGAGGTTGCCACCCCTGCTGTAAGCAATAAAGGGAGGAGAGGACAGGAGGAGTCTGCTGCAGAAAGAAAAGAGGACTTCTGTAATGAGACGGACCTCTGGCCACCTCCGTTGCTTTGACTAATAATATTGCCCCTGCCAAACTTGTTGAGTTAAGGTATTAGATTTCCAAATCTATCTTGATTAAAATCTAGGCTTTGTTGATACATTCCCCGTAGCAAAATGGCCATAGCTTCCAAATGTACAGATTCTTAGCTTTTAACTGAAACGGAGGCATTATTCTTTAATCGGGAGGGGGGACAATCCGTGCGACCCTTTTAGCAGGACAGGATGAGATATTTATTGATTGATGGATAAAAAGCATGGACGGTTTGATTATAAAGAAACTCAACAACTCCAAAGCTGTTTACAAAGCAGAACAAAACTATAAAATTATCAGTATAAATCGTTAAACATGGCTATTTAAAACATCAACCATTTAAAATCAAGGATAAGCTAAAAAGCGGATTAAAACACATGGCAACTTCCTACCTATCTGAGTAAAGGTAAAGGTAAAGGGACCCCTGACCATTAGGTCCAGTCGTGACCGACTCTGGGGTTACGGCACTCATCTTGCTTTACTGGCTGAGGGAGCTGGCGTACAGCTTCCGGGTCATGTGGCCAGCATGACTAAGTGGCTTCTGGTGAACCAGAGCAGCACACGGAAACGCCGTTTACCTTCCCGCCAGAGTGGTACCTATTTGCACTTTGACGTGCTTTTGAACTGCTAGCTTGGCAGGAGCAGGGACCGAGCAATGTGAGCTCATCCCGTCGTGGGGATTCGAACTGCCGACCTTCTGATTGGCAAGCCCTAGGCTCTGTAGTTTAACCCACAGCACCACCCACCTCCCTACCTATCTGAGTAGGCTTGCCTAAACAAAAAGGTTTATAGCAGGCACTGAAACGAGTACATCGAGGGTACCCACTTGACATCACTCAGCTGGGATTTCCAACGTGTGGGCATTGCCACAGCAAAAGATTTATTACAAATGCAGAACAAGTATTATACAGCACCTTGTAACCGTTCCAGTTCTGTAGCTTGAAGTAGCCAGTTGAGCATGGGGTAAGCAAGCTCTTAGTTAAACTAGCCCCAAGTAGTTAAGGGCTTTATATCTACTAAAAACCTACCTTGAACTTGGCCCAATTACTGTCTGCTTGGTGAGTGTTGCCTTGGTGGCAAAGCTACTGGCTGACAACTGTGCCATGCGCTCAGGTCACAGCTCACTGTGTCACTGTGGAACTTCGAAGAATAAATTACCGGTAGACTACTCTAATAGCTTAAGCCATAGCCTGGGTTACGGCAGAGCAGTCAGATTTTGCATTTCCTTCTGTTCTCATTCTAGTTTAGAAAGAAAGAAAAAGGCTAGAGGGAACAAGGTAGAGCTGTATAAGATTATGCATGGAATGGGGAAAGCAGCAAGAGAAGTTGTTCTCCCTCTCCCATAATGCTAGAACCCAGAGTTCAGTCACCAGATTCAGAGTAGGCCACGGAAAGTGCTTTTTCACACAGCACGTAGCTAAAACTATCGAATTTGCTACCACAATATGTGGTGAAGGCCACTAGCACAGATGGTTTTAAAAGGGGGCTAAACCATTTCATGGAGGATAAAGCTGTCAGTGGCTACTGGCCACGATGCCTGTGTTCTCCTTCCACTGTCAGAGACAGTTTGCTGGGGAGCACAGATGGGGGAGACCACTGTCCCCTGTGTCATGCTGTCTCTCAGTTCCATTTGACATTTGTAGCAGTGCAAAGCGATATTCACTCCACAGCTTTTTTTCTGTTCCTCCACTCCACCACATGCCAAACAGACACATACACAAACCCATTATGCAAAATCAAATAAATAAATAATAAAAATCAGATATGCTGATTGAAAATAAGTGGAAGATGAATAAATGTATGCCAATGGAAATTGTGGCTGGCTCCTTATTTGGGTTTTCAGTATGCACCACAAAGGTATAGAACCAACAAACACTTTGGCATGAACCGATTTTCACATAGTTAATACTCTGAGGGCGTTCCAGTCACTCAGCAATTCATGTTTTGGGGAACAAGAGAGGCAAGATTTTTTGTTGCTTTTCCAGTTTGATTCCTTCTAATAAGACCAGAAGATTGACTCTTTCAACCAGGAGATGCTGCTGCCTCAGATGTAAAGGCTGTTCTCTAAACCTTTAGAAGAATGAGAACTTAAGATTTCTGTAACCTGGAGACTCTTAACTCACTGTCTGGCGGTCAGTGCTTCTTACAATGTGCTACCAACATTCCCTCTTGTTTGCCTACTGTGTCTTGCAAAATGTTAGCAGTTCTTCCCAACTTTATTGTTTTCCCTCCTGGTTTGAAAAGTGTGCTTTCCACTTGGTGCTCTGGGTCATTGAAAGACAGTAGTTTACCCACCTTTGCAGAACCTTTCTTTAAAAGAAAAAGAAAGTGGGGAGAGAAAGAGTTTCCCCCCATCTTCTTCATAAACCAGGGGATATGATGAACGCCATTGACTCCCTGAGCCACTGGGAAAGAAATATGTGTTCACGACCTTGGGGGAGGCATTCAAAACCACCTACAGGATCAAGTCCACTGTTTTTAAAGGTCACTGCTATTGAGAATGGCAAGTATCAAAACACTTAGGCCCTGAGCTACACTGCCTGTGAAATGCACTGTTATCTAGAAAATAGAGTCACCTAAAATGTTTAGCAGTAAATCAATCAAATGGAAGAAAGAAAGAAACCAGCTTCTGCAGCTTTGTGTCTAGAGAGTCCTTTCCAGGAACAAGCAATACTCCAGTTTTATCCTTTCACACTACTTTCTGAGAAATCAATTTTTGGAAATGCTGTATATTGTGCTGCCCATGAGATAGGTGGAGAGGGCAGGTGAGTCAGTGACCTTCATGGTATTTCTTTAAATGAAATATTTTCTTCTCAGCCGAGTGAAGGCGAAAAACAAATGCCATCATCGTCCATTCTGTTGTAGACCTGGTTTGAGAGAAGCACCACTGTGATAAGCTTTGAATAGATGTATTATTCAACGCTTCACTTGGTTGTTTTGCAAGAAGCTGACAGACCTGGATCTTGAAGTGCCCTGGTTTGCTAACAGTGCCAATATCATTGTTTTTAATGGATTAATATCTTTGAGGAGCTTTTTTTCCTTAATTTTTTAAAAAAACACAGTATGTTCACCCAAACCTTGACACATGCTCTGTTGAGGATGGGGGAGAAACTTGATTCAGTTCACATTTAAAGGTGAATTTACTTGATTCACTTTTTCTGAAACAACACATGAACGGAAATGCAGTCATCCTGCTTCACGCTTCTCTGAATTTTTCAGTGCAGTTCTCCAGCCAACTATTCTATACAAAAAATGCATATGTACAGTAAGCAAGGTGTAAATAAAAATACATATATTAGTGAAAATTATGCACAAAAATGCATTCTATTGGGGAAAATTGCTTTGCAAAAACCTGTATCTTAGGCAAAGTTCAATGGGAAAATACGTATATAATGGGAAAATCACACTAAAATGCTGATGAGTTTTCATGGTTTTTTTTAAAGGTTTAAGATAGGAAAAAATGAGAAACTGGGAGATTCATCCATACCTTTTCTCTGTGTTATTGTTGTTGTTTAGGTTGAGTCGTGTCCGACTCTTTATGACCCCATGGACCAGAGCACACCAGGCACTTCTGTCTTCCACTGCCTCCCGCAGTTTGGTCAAACTCATGTTCGTAGCTTCGAGAACACTATCCAACCATCTCCTTGTGCCCTCCATCTTTCCCAACATCAGGGTCTTTTCCAGGGAGTCTTCTCTTCTCATGAGGTGGCCAAAGTATTGGAGCCCCAGCTTCAGGATCTGTCCTTCCAGTGAGCACTCAGGGCTGATTTCCTTAAGAATGGATAGGTTTGATCTTCTTGCAGTCCATGGGACTTTCAAGAGTCTCCTCCAGCACCATAATTCAAAAGCACTCTGTGTTATTACAAGTTGTGAAAGGCAATTGTGCAGCAGGTGTAGCACCCATGCATGGAGAATTCCAACAGGACCCCCCACCTTCAGGATTCTGTGTGTTCGCAGTCACATGTGTAAGCATCACAGTTGGTTTCTGGGAGAATGTGCAGTTTTTATTTGCCCCCCCCCATCCCCATTTAGCCTTCCTTGTTGCCAGGAGCAACATTCATGGAGGACAGTCCATGTTTCCATCACCGTTAGGGCCAGACAAGACATTCACTTAATGCATAGCATTCAGGTACGGATCTTGTTTTCACTTAAAGGATTGCTGGTGGAGAGGAGCCTAATTCTTACTTTGACGGCATTGTGTGAGGAGGGGGAGGCTTATCATTTTACTCTTTTACTGTGATTGGAATTGAGATCTCCCACCTCCCCCACTGCCCAACCAGGAGCCTTAGGAAAAAAGACCCCATTGATTCCACCCCCAAAATGCTTCTAGCAACCTGTGAGGGGCCCTGTATTCCAATCATGGGAGAAGTGGTGAAGAGATAAGCCTCTCCTTCCCACACACTGCCCCATACCTGTAATTATTTAAGAAAAGGTGAGATATATATTTGCGTGCTACATTTTAAGCAGATATCTAGTTTGGCCCTGAGTCTAAATGCATAGAGGAACTGGCTTGGGAGATACCAAATCTAAAACCATGGCCACGGCCATCTGGTTAAGATGGGCTCATCACAGAGGTTTCTTCTATTTCAGTTGAAGAGTCTGCAGTTACAGTTAAAAATGCTGTTTTTCTGGTGCATTGCGTAGGCGCCTGGTCCCAACCAGCATCACTCGCCACGCAATGTGCTGTACACACAAATTATATTCCCAAATAAATTTGCCATTGTTGAATCAGCCCCCTTTGCTCAGCTACCGATATTGAACTAAGTGGCTGGTCTCTTTTTACAGCTTTCTTTATCTGTGTCCATTTGTTTGCTCTGGGGAAGGGAACACCCTTTCTTGTCAAGATTGTAAATAGCTTAAAGTTACAGGGAACTGGATACTTTTGAATGAATGGAGCTAATTGCTTAGCAACTCTGCTCGACTTCTTTGTGTGAAACTGAGAGTGCCCTTGAAAGTTAGAGAGTTGGACACTCCCTCATTATCTGTATCCCCTTTGGTGGCAGAACAGGGTCTTCTTTCATTTGCCTTCTTGTTTCTTGGGCTCGCTTTGCCTAAAACAGGGGTCAGCGAACTTTTTCTGCAGGGGCCGGTCCACTGTCCTTCAGACCTTGTGGGGGGGGAGGCCAGACTATATTTTGAAAAATAATAATGAATGAATTCCTATGCCCCACAAATCAGCCAGAGATGCATTTTAAATAAAAGCACACATTCTATTCATATAAAAACACCAGGTAGGCCCCACAAATAACCCAGAGATGCATTTTAAATAAAAGGACACATTCTACTCATGTAAAAACACGCTGATTCCCGGACCGTCCGTGGGCCGGATTTAGAAGGCGATTGGGCTGGATCCGGCCTCCAGGCCTTAGTTTGCCTACCCATGGCCTAAAACCTCTAGCTTCATTTTTAAAACACAGTGGTACCTTGGTTTACGAACTTAATCCACTCTGGAAGTCTGTTCTTAAACCAAAACCGTTCTTAAACCGAGGCGCGCTTTCTCTAATGAGGCCTCCAACCACTGGTGCCCTTCCACCGTTTGGATTCCGTTCTTAGACTGAGGTAAAGTTCTCAAATCAGGACACTATTTCCGGTTCTGCGGAGTTTGCGAATCGTTCTTAAACCGGACTATTCTTAAACCGAGTTACCACTGTAATTATATTTTTTTAAAAACAAGGAAACCAATAACTCCTTCCCCTTTAAAACATAAGACAGCTAGCATGGAAAATTGCAGGAGAGAGAAGGGAACAGCTGACTTGTTTTGTACGTTGTTCTGTTCTTGGGGCCTGAAAGTAGGTAGGCTGAGATAAAGACATAAGAAGAGCTTGCAGGGCCAGTCCAGCATCCTAGTCTCACAGTGACTAACCAGGTATCTATGCAAGCAGGATTCTAGTCCAAGAGCTCTCTCCCCTCCCAGCTGGAATGCAGAAGAGTTACTGACTCTGACCATAGAGCCAAGTTATAGTTACCATGGCTAGTAGCTACCAATACCCTTCTCCTCCATGAATTGTCCTAATCCTCTTTTAAAGTTGGTGGCCACCACTGCTTCCGAAGGGAGCAAGTTCCCATAGTCTGACTGTGTGCTGCGTGATTAAGTGCTTTCTTTTATCTGTCCTGAATCTTCCAACAGTCAGCATCATTCAATGTCTACAAGTTCTAGTGTTAGAAGAAAAACGGGGGGCGGGGGGGGGGCTTTCTCCAGACTTCTATCGTGTCACCTCTTACTCACCTTTTCTCTTTAGTACAGTGGTACCTCTGGTTGTGAACGGGATCCTTTCCGGAGGCCCGTTTGCAACATGAAAAGAGCGCAACTCGCAGCGGCGCATCTGCGCATGCGCAGGTTGCAATTCGCCACTTCTGCGCATGCACGTGACGTCATTTTGCACTTCTGCGCAAGCGAGAGCAGCGAAACCCGGATGTAACCCTTTCCAGTACTTCCGGGTCACCATGGGACATAACCTGAAAGAACGTAACATGAAGCAGATATAACATGAGGTATGACTGTATAGAGAAATCCCAAATTCTGCAACTTTTCCTCGTAGGGGAGCTGCTCCAAACCCCTGATGACTTTGGTTGCCCTTTTCTGAATCTTTTCCAACTCTTCAATATACTTTTTAAGGAGAGGTGACATGACCTGAACTGTACAGTGGTACCTCTGGTTAAGAACTTAATTGATTCCGGAGGTCTGTTCTTAACCTGAACC
This sequence comes from Podarcis muralis, assembly GCF_964188315.1. NCBI lineage: Eukaryota > Metazoa > Chordata > Lepidosauria > Squamata > Lacertidae > Podarcis > Podarcis muralis. The sequence goes on along the minus strand of NC_135658.1, from coordinate 26,373,798 downwards.
TGTTCTTAACCTGAGGTACCACTTTAGCTAATGGGGTCTCCCGCTGCCACTGCACTGCCACAGCCCGATTTCTGTTCTCACCCTGAAGCAAAGTTCTTAACCTGAGGTACTATTTCTGGGTTAGCGGAGTCTGTAACCTGAAGCGTCTGTAACCTGAAGCGTCTGTAACCTGAAGCGTCTGTAACCCGAGGTACCACTGTACACAGATCAGAAGCCCTATTCAAACTAGGGTAGACACTTAGTAGGCATTGTCCAAAAAGCCCCACGCATCACGAAAGCACAAATCAGCACACAACTTGCCTATACTATTTTACATGTATAGACTATGATTTAGAAATAATGTATATGATTTAACTGGAAATGCATTTAACCATAGTGGGGAGGACTGTGACCAGGTCACCACTTGTGTTTTTCATGGGCACATTCAAGGCCTCTGCTTTCTCTTTTTAAGATTTGTTAGCTTTTAACCAGAATTGGACCAGACAGCCCTTCACATCAATCAGTCACCAAAAGCATTCCTCTCCACTGGCAGAGGCCAGCAAAGAGGGGTGAGCTTGTCATCATAACACACATACCAGTCATCACTGTTGGGGAGGGGAGGTTAGTATTGTACCTCTAATGTAAAAATATAGTGAAGTCATTAGGGTTAACTTCAAAATTATTTAGGATCGCTAATCAGTGTGGCAGTTCTTCACTAACATGCCATGTGTTTTACAGAGCAGTCAGTTTTCTGATGTACTTTTGTAATTCCAGCTAAAAGAGGAAATGGATTTGGTTCCTTGTTTTTCAGATGAATATGTTGTGTGTAGTTATATGTTTAGAACATGGGTGAAGTACCTTATTTTTTGCTCTATAAGACGCACTTTTTCCCTCCTAAAAAGGGGAAATGTGTGTGCATCTTATGGAGCGAAGGCAAGCTGCGCAGCTATCGCTGAAGCCAGAAGAGCAAGAGGGATCAGTGCGCACCAATCCCTCTTGCTCTCCTGGCTTCAGGGATAGCCACGCAAAGCCTCTTGAAGGCAGCGGGAGTGCTCCTGCCTCTTCGCTCAAGAGGCTTTGCGTTGCTTTCTTGTTTCTTGTTTTCCTCCTCTAAACACTAGGTGCGTCTTATGGTCGGGTGCGTCTTATAGAGTGAAAAGTACGGTAGTTGGTTCATGAGACAGCTCATTCAGCGGAACACAGAATTTTCATGCCATAGGGTGAGACAAAAACGAAAGCTGAGCTACCTGAACAATAGAGTTTTATAGTGTTGTTCCTACTAGATGGCACAACTTTAGGCTGCAGGTGGATAACTGCGTATTTGAATACTTCCCCACATCTCCAAAAACTATCCCGAGCATAGAAAATAGACATAGCAGTGAGAAAACCAGGCTAGTATAATGTTTCCTGAGATGCTAGTTTTCCATACACAATACAGAAAGGAGATTTGTACAGGGTAAGATGTGGATGTGAGATCCCCAGTTACAGCCTGTAGTGCTACAATGCAAGAAGAGAAGCACTGTGTGGTTCCTACTTGTATAACTTGGCACAAACCTGATAACTTGTCATGGAGCAATTTTAGACTATTTGCTCTGCAGCTATTGGTGATGCTTTTATCTGCTTATTTATTGGCCTTTGAAAAACTCCATGCCTACCTTATTTAAGTGTGAATAAACCCTTTGGTAACTAATGACTTGGCACATGGTCCCAAAGGCACCAGATGTGTTAATTTTGTATTTATTCGCTGCTTGAATTGGCTAGGTTGCATTGCATCATGTTACACGAGCCATTGTATAACATTTTGAAGGGTGTTGTTTATAATATAGTGTAAGTGAATCCTGCCTAGAGGCCTTGCCATTTTTTCTTGGGGTAGACAAGTGGAAGGGAGGGGAAATTTACACCGCCCCACTACTCAGTTTAATGAAAAAGATTAGGAGCTTTCCATGTCTTTAGTAATCTTTCAGCTAGCAATTAGGGTATCTGTCATTCATAAAGTATGTCTGGATTCATTCCATGGGAAGAAAGCTTCTGGATTCCGTACTGAAATACGGTACTCTTTTCCAGATCTGATTGCATCAGTGAGTTAAGAGTGAAATAATATGCTTTAAAACTGGGGGGGAGAGGGCGACTGACGTTACTATATCAAGTGTACTCCAGAATGGAAATCCCACTCAGTCTCACTTCCCCCCTAATCAAGATTCAGATATTCATGGCTTGTTGGTTAGAGTGGCACAGAAAAAATAAATAAATGTTTGTGTTCTGTTTTCGATCAGGTCAGGAGAGAGTTGAAAGAAATCCAGTCTTTTTTTTTTTTTAACACCTACAGAAATCCCAAGCCCTAGTGATTATGGTTGTTATTGGATTGCACAGGCTGTGCTATGTTACCGTCGACAAAACAAACCACAGCAGAACCACTTTGGCCTGATAATTTGATCACTTTACCACTGAGCTGCCAGGAGCTGGCATTCTGCCTCGAGTCTGATATTTTGCATACTGGGACATAGAAACTCCTGTATTTGGCTCTTTCCATCCCGCCATTAGCAGTGAATAGCTCAAAAGAACTGGAGGAGAGATTCTCAGACCAACCGCAGAACTAGAGAAATGCTGACAACCTTCATCAGTCCAAGACTATTACTATCAGATGCTTCTAGACAGCCTGCTCTATTGAACATGGGGTGGGAAGGGGCTGAGCTGGTCTGGGATCCTCTGGATCCCAAGTTGGCCCTACTGAGAGCCAGTGTGGTGTAGTGGTTAAGAGCAGTAGTCTCATAATCTGGGGAACCGGGTTCGCTTCCCCGCTCCTCCACATTCAGCTGCTGGGTGACCTTGGGCCAGTCACACTTCTCTGAAGTCTCTCAGCCCCACTCACCTCACAGAGTGTTTGTTGTGGGGGAAGAAGGGAAAGGAGAATGTTAGCCGCTTTGAGACCCCTTAAAGGGAGTGAAAGGCGGGATATCAAATCCAAACTCTTCTTCTTCTTCTTCTACTGCTGTGACATCATGTCATGGGTGCAGCACAGGCTTGATCAACTTGATCACCAGCTCAGGCCCGGCACAGAGATTCGCTTGTCCCACCTGCCCCAACCATCATGAGCAGCAGAGCTGCAGATTCCTCAGTGGTCCTGATTCTGTGTTTAGCCTCACCAGCGCCTGGCCAGGGTTTGGATTCATAATTCTTCTAGTGTCTGTTTCCCTGTCTTAAAAATGCAAGATAGGGAGGGGGGAACTTCGCTTCTCTAAGTTTTGCTCCCCATTAATTTTCTTGCCCTTAATTTTCAGGATGCTTTTCAATAATTGGCAAATAATTTGCAGATCTCTCCATGAAAGGGAGGAAAGGGGCAAATTTCTTCTTTGTGCTGTGATAATTATACAGGAAAGTTCAGGACAGGAGTATCAACCGTTGAGCTGCAGATTTGAAAATGAGATACCAGAGATTGATCTGCAAATCCAGTTTTTATACAACATTTGAGAATATATTTTGCTCGACACTTCGTTGTTTTTAAGCAATCCCTCTGCGTTACCAAGCATTTTTAATTTTTTTACTTCTAACCAATTTATGCCATGCGGTATTTTATCCAGTTGTCGTCTTCTTCAAGCATGAAAAATATATCCAATTGAACGGGGATGTAGAATCCATTAAAAAAAAAAATAGGACAGAAAAAAATAGAACTTAATATTCTTGCCTTTTAAAACCGAAAAGGAATTTTAAAAATTTACATGATAACTGGAGATACTGATGCTCTCTGTTACATGAGGATAGGGGCAGGCCTGTGGAATTAGGGCAAACAGAAGGATTTGGTTGCATTCCCCTGAATCTAAGCTTTTCGCTTCACAAAGAGAGAATTTTTCATCCTTTCTGGGTGCAAAGATAACTTTAGCAATAATAGCGTAGCTGCCTTCCAGACTCTGCTGATTGACATGCACCAGATGTGTTGGGATATTAATTCTGAAGCATAGTAACTCAGGACTAAGCCCAGCAGCTGTGGTGGCCCCTATTAGGGCTGCCTTGGACATCCTGAAGAAGTAACAGGAGGGGAAACAGAAGTCACTTCCACTTCTTCCACACCCATCGCAGGTGGGGTGGGGGGGGGAGAGAGGTGAGTTCCCCTGGGATCTTTTATTCATTCAGTCATTCAGTCAGTCATTCATTCATTATTAAGGCAGTTTTGTTCCAACTCCCACGTCAGTCTTGAGGAACTGTAAAGGTAAAGGGACCCCTGACCATTAGTTCAAGTTGTGACCGACTCTGGGGTTGCGGTGCTCATCTCGCTTTATTGGCCGAGGGAGCCGGCGTAAAGCTTCCGGGTCATGTGGCCAGCATGACTAAGCCGCTTCTGGCGAACCAGAGCAGCGCATGGAAACACCATTTACCTTCCTGCCGGATAGGTACCTATTTATCTACTTGCACTTTGACGTGCTTTTGAACTGCTAGCTTGGCAGGAGCAGGGACCGAGCAACGGGAGCTCACCCCGTCGTGGGGATTTGAACCGTCGACTTTCTGATCGGCAAGCCCTAGGCTCTGTGGTTTAACCCTCAGCGCCACCCGCATCCTTGAGGAACTGTACAAAGGTTTAAAAATGTAATGTATCAATAAAAACAAGATACCTTAGAAAATAAATGCAGCTGATCTTGGGTGGGAATAAAATAATTCACATGCTGGAATCAAGCACTCGCAAAGGCCTGGACACACAAAATATGTTTGAAGGAGGTGCCGAAATGGACCAGAGAAGAAGCCTACCAATGTTTGGAGGGACAGTGAGCTCATATAACGAACACTACTGCAGAAACGGTTCTCCCCCATGGCTGCCGCCAGTCAAACCCTTATGTCATGGACTGGCTGGATGAGGAAACGTGCTGGGCCCCAGCCACCCAAGCACCTCCCCCAGGGATGACACAGAGGAAGGATACTTAGACCCAGGACAGCGGTGGTGGGACGTGGAGGACCAGTCTGCGGAAGGGACAAGCTGGGAGGTGATAAAAGCAGGAGGTTTGAGTGAACACAAGGGGTCAGAAGAAGAAAGCCATTCCAGGACAGGGCTGGGTGCTGGGAGTTTCAGTGTGAGTGCAGACTCTGACAGAGAGGAGCCAGAAGTTGCTTCTGCTCAGCAACTGAACAGTCCCTCTGCAGCTAGCTCTCCTCCTCCACTGACACCCAGATTGCGAAGAGTCCTGCACATTGCTGAGCAACAGGCCAGAGAGACACCATAACTGCAGTCTATGGCTGCTTGGGAGGAGTCCAGACTGAGGTTGCTGCAGAGCGAAAGGCCCCACACCAGTCCCAGGAATACTAGGAGAGACTAGCTTAGATGAACTCTGTTGTGTTTTTACTTTTGTGAGTGAAAGCTAATTGTACTTCACGTCTTGAGTCCTTTACCTAACCTTTGGAATGACCTGCATTCTCATGACAACCCCTTGGCACTCTGTTGGCCTCACCAGATGAGCACATTTACCCCGTAGAGCAGGTAACCCGGTCTCAAGTTGTTTAGGGCTTTGCGTGTCAAAGCTAAAACCTTCTAACTGCAGCTTATTGGCAGCAAGAGCAATTATTTTAAGGGATGTAATTTGTGTGGGGTAGGGCACCCCAGGGAGTAGTTTCACTGCTGCACTTTGCTTCCAGACAAGCATCAAGGGCAGCACTACACAAGAGTATCAGAATAGTCCAGCCTTGAGGTTACCAATGCATGAGCCACAGCAATGACACGGCTACCCCTTTCCAGGAATGGCCACAAGTAATGCATCAGCTGAAGTTGGCAAATGCTACTCATAGCCACCGCTGCCCCCTGGGCTTCTAGCAACACAGATGACTCTCTCATGAGTTCTGAGTAGAGCTTCTGTCTGCCATTGGCTGAATGCTTCAGATGCAAAAGTCTCTGGCTTAATTCACTTAAGAGTGCAGTCCTGACCCCATTCAGCTGGGACCGAGCCCCACTGAGTTCAGTGGAACTTACTTCAGAGCAGACTTGCTTAGGATTGCAGCCTAAGCTGCTCAAGTCCTCAAGAGGTAGCGCAGGTGGAAGGGTCTTGGAAAAGAGGATATGAAAGAGCACACACCTAGGAAAGCCAAAGGCCTGTGAAGGCAGCAAGCCAGAGAACCTGAAGGAGTCTAGGAAAGAAGGATCGGAAGACGGAGTGCTCCACAGGCTTTAGGGCAGGGTTTCCCAAACTTTGGTCTCCAGTTGTTTTGGGACTACAGTTCCCATCACCCATGACCAACACTGGTTCTTCTAGCTAGGGATAATGGGAGTTGTAGTCCAAAAACAGCTGGAGAACCAAGTTTGGGAAACCCTGCTTTAGGGGAAGAGGTGAAAGCCAGAAGAGTTTGAGAGGGGAAGGGAAACCGGGAGTGCGGATGGAGAAAGAAAAGCTTCAGAGATGAGGAATTGCATCTTGAGGGGGTGGTGGATGTTTTTCAGCCTGAGGGTTACATTACCTTCTAGGCAACCTTCCAGGGACCACATGCTGGTGATGGCCTGGACCAGAAGCAAAAGTGGGCAGAGGAACCAATGTTACTTTACTTATGTATCTCTCTATATCCGCATTGTAGCCAGACAAAAACACTCGAGGTAGATAGAAAGCTGGAATGTGGCCTGGGGAGGAAGTGTGGCCCAGGGTGTGCTCTGAGGGCCAGCTAAGGAGGCCTGGAGGGCCACAGTGCTGCATACTGGGGAGACAGTGGGAGAAAACTAAATCATTGGGCGCAGAAGGTCTCAAGCGTATTCCTGCATAATGCGACTATGTAATGCTCTGCATTTGTGCCTCCATCCCACACACCTTGGACTGCTTTCAAATGCAAAATCAGAATCACAAGTAGAAGGGCACATCTCTGCTTCTTGTGCGTTTGAGAGGGAGACGTTTTGCCGTCTTCCATTTCTGACTTCCTCGTTGCCATATTTTTGGCCTTTTCGTGCTCCCCCTCTCTTGATCCTTTCATTTCTCTTTAGCTTTTTTGTCTCTCCCCTCCTCTCCCCCCAAACTTTCAGACATTGTTTCATGCCCCAGGGTGGGCCTCTGTTAAGCTGCCTCTGCTTCATCTTTTTTGAGATAATGAACTTCTTGACACTTGCTGTATAAATCACTGTTCCAGGAGATGGCGTTGAGCAGTAGCAGGGTACGGGGAGGCTAATCCCGCTGTCCAAACATCTCGTTTTGGTATTCCATATTGAGAATGGGAAACACATTTCTCCTCTTAAAAGTGTTCTGTTCAGTAATTCACTTGTCTTTAAATTTATTCCAGTGGGGGATAGCAGGATACTTAGTAGCCTTCTTTGGATTTCTCAGTTGCATAAACTGGAATCCTGACAAATCAGAAGGGATAGAGAGCTGTTAGTCTTAGCTGAATGGACACCCATCAAAAGAACATTGCATATAATTTAGCCAAGCTTGGGATAATTGGATAGGCTTTTAAGCAAATCCCCCTCCCCACCACCCAAAAAAACACCCTAGCTAGCCAGGATATCTGATTTAATTTTCACCTCTTCACACAGCTGAAAACACCAGTGAGGCAAAACATGACTGGTTCACAGGAGAACATTGGTCACAATTGTGCTTATTCAGTGAATGAAACAAAAAGAGAATAAGCTGGAACCACATTTAATTGGGTTTTAGTCATCCAACCTCCCCTGGCAGATATCAGATGGTCCTTTGTACGCAAACTGGTTGAACCCTGCAGAATAAATTAATGCCACTGTAGTTTGCCTCCTTTCTTAAACTTGCCTGCAAAATATGTTTTTCTTAAAGGCTTTGGTTCTCCCGAGTGCTGTCCTCGAGTTCAATTCCCTAGTTGAAAATCTACATACGGTAATGCAATATTCTTCTATTGGGAGAAATCTGTGGCATATGTAAATGAAATAAGACCAGGCCCCAGTGGCATTGACAGGATGCGGAGAAGGAAATAAGTTGTGCGTTAACGCGCTTGCAGTCTAGGTCATTCTCACCGAACCCTGGAGCTCTTAGATTCCACCACCCTGGTATAAGGGAAGACTTTGCCATTCTTTTTCTCAGTGACCCATTGTAAAACACTATTGGAGCCCTAAGTGATTCCAGTTACATAGAATCCTTTTAATAATATACAACCTTAAACCCAATGCTTTGAATGTATACATTGCCAAAGTTAATGGTCTAAGGCACACCTAGCACTGGGCAAACAGAAACCTCATGAAATAACATACAATGGAGCAATCATTCCCTCATTCAACCAAATGGATCAAAGCTTAGTCCTAAAGTCAGTCCCCATATGTTTTTTGCTCATGTGGCTTTCCTTTATTTTGGCTACTTAATGAACCTTATACCTTCTTTTTTCAAAAGAAAGGAGGAAGGGGAAAGGAAGAATAATTGTCTTATTGCAAAGAAATCATACAGTAGAATTATTTTGAGAATTATAGACAATTATGTTTTTAGCTTCTCGTCATAACTTTCGATTTGCAGATGCAGGAAGCAGCTGATTTTCCCCCTCCTCTAAACCAAACGAGACGCAACATTTTAAACATTTCATGGTCTGCTACTTTAGATCCAGGAGTGCTGTTCATTTGGCATTCATTTTCCTTTTATGCTGTAGACTTTATTACCTCATTGCCCAATCCATGTGCTTTTGCTGTTTGATGTAGTAGTTACGGGTCACTCCCAAACCTGTAACTTTTCTTCTGTGTTTGTCCTGCAAAAGTCCCTATTTTTCCTGAGGCTCTTCAAAATTATTCTTCATATATCTTATACATCTCTGTTGTACCAAGAGAATAGAGTGCTGCCCATAATTTTGTGTTGGGTGGCAATGTTCAGAAAAGCTCCTTTGTCCCCAAAAGTTATTATTTAAAAACATTTATTCTTGACACAAACACCATATATTATCTAGATCAATTGATCTCTTTTAGCTCTTAGACTAAAAAGTATTGTACTGAAGGCACCAGTCGTTTATCTAAAGCTCAGTTTGATCTCTTTCGTATCCGTTCAGTGCTGTTGAATCCATCAGAAGTTATTGCTCTGAAGGGCATTAGCATACATTAAGATGCTGCAGGTCTGTTCTCAACGTTAAATGCTTTTAAGCCAAGAAAGAAAGTAAACAGTATCCTCACAGCTGCTTTGCGGAGGGCCATTCCTTCTGACCCACATGCATTTGGAAAAGAGCCTGTTTGGGTTAACAATTACTCCAGTTCATGTTACATGGGCTTTCTAAAAGGCTCTTCCTTTTTTCCCCTTCTTCCTTTTAGCCTTGTGCCATTGGTATCTGAACTGAGAGAGAGACTTGTATAGATGGAAAGGGGAAATGCTTCATAGGCCTCATGTTGTAGGACGTAAAAACAGAAGGCAGACATCGATAAAAGGGGGAGAAAGTATTGCAGCTGACTGTGTGCTGCTGGACCAACTCAAGAAGAAAACTGCTTTCTGCACCATTTACTTTCCCAGAATGGGATGGTGATTCAGATTTTTTTAATGGGAAGACCGGCTTAGAAACGGGTGTCGTTTTCCCTTTGAAACAGACTTCTGAAAGTTTTCAAAATAGCCCAATCCTTCATTTACATGAGTTAACTAAGGGTGTGACCTTGTGATCCCTGGCAGGATGACCCAAGGGCCATAGGATTTTGCAGGTCTCCTTCCTTTTGCTGTGGAAAAGTTCCGCTGCCAGTTCTCTCCTGCTAAAGATGTTCCTGTGGCAGGGGAGGCAGAAAGAGGTTGTTCCAGGGGTGTGTTGGGATGGGTACAGAGAGGCTTCGCATCCAGAAGATAGGGGAAAGTATATTGGTCTTGGGGCTGGTGTACTTACCGTATTTTTCGCTCTATAGGACGCACCGGACCATAGGACACACCGGACCATAGGAGGGGGAGAACAGGGGGAAAAAAATCTCTCCCTCTCTGCTCAGCGCCCCTTCAGCGAAGCGGCAGGAGAAACGGAGCCCCTTCCATTTCTCCTCCCGCTTCGCTGAAGGGGCGCTGCGCAGAGAGGGAAAACTGTGCAGCACCTCTCCAGCGAAGCGAAGCCTGGAGACCAAGAGGGATCGGTGTGCACCGACCCCTCTCGCTCTCCAGGCTTCAGGTGGCTAGCTGCAAGACTTCGGAGTGCAGTGGGAACTCCTGCTGCGCTTCGAAGGCTTGCGGATAGCTGCCTGAAGTGGGAGTTCCCTGTGCTCCAGGGGCTTCAGGCGGCTTCAGCAAAAGCAACACGAAGCCTCCGGAGCGCGGGGGGAGCTCTCCCTCTGCGCTTCAGAGGCTTCGCGTTGCTATCGCTGAAGCCAAGGAGCCTGCATTTGCTCCACAGGATGCACACACATTTCCCCTTCATTTTTGGAAGGGAAAAAGTGCAACCTATAGAGCGAAAAATACGGTATTTTCTCTTCCTGTTGAGACAAATGGGAGAAATGTTTCTTATTAGGGAGGCTACAGAAAGGCTGAAAATGCCTCCAGCTTCCATCAGGGCTCTTAATTTGGTTCTTCCTCTGCCTCAGATTCTCCCTCTGCTAACCCTGTAGGATTGCTCAGCCCAAAAGTAATGGTTGAACATTCCATATAGCTCAGTATTGTCTACGCTGACTGACAGTTTCTCTCCAGGGTTTCAGTCGGGGGGGGTGTCTCTCCCAGCCCTTCCCAGAGATGCCAGGGCTTGAACCTGGGACCTTCTGTGTGCAAGGCAAATGCCCGTCCACTGAGCTTTGGCCCTCCCACTAGCCTTGTCTGCGCATCAGCTTCATGCGCCTTCCTCATCAGATGGAATGCAAGGGCAATGAGTAGCATACGAAAATTCTAGCATATTTTCTGCAAGCTCCTGCCTGTGAATTTGGAGGAGAAAACAAACAAGCCCATGAACTGGCTTCTTTTTTCTACAGGAATGTGTAAACATTTGCTTTAGATAGAGCTCTTGATCAAATAGAATAGAAAAATAGCTTCTTTTCAAGTAAATAAACTGTTCGATACAAACATATTTTTTTTAGTCACGAAAACTAGACAGTTGATCTAGCTGCAATAATTTAAGCACATAAGACACATTTGCTGGTTCACAGATTGAGCTGCAAGAACCCAGTTTCAACTTCAATCCCTAGGCAAGTGTCGTATGACTGTCTATTTAGGATAGGGAACAAGCCATCAGATATTTCAGGAGTGATGAACCTTTCTTTCTATCAAGGGCCATATTCCCTGAGAAGTAATTGTCCAGGGCAACATGCTAGTGGTTGGGCTGCAACCAGCTTGGGCAGGGGGGAGCTATCAGTGGGTGGAGACTAAGACAAAAGTGGGTGGGGCAAAGCCAAATTTATGTGGGTCTTTCTCTCTCTCTCTTGGAACCCTGGTTCTTAAAATCTGGTTAAGCAGGTGCTTTTTAGTCATAACCATGGTTGCAGTCTCTGTTGCTTACAGAACATTTAGCCACAGTGAAAGGGCAATTTTGTCCTGAGAAGGGAAGGAGTAGGAATGTTGCAGCCAGAGCAATTAGCTGCATAAAGATTATATGTTCTATACTGGCCGTTAAAAGTGATCAGCCTTTTCTTCTCTTCTCTTAGACGGGTAAAACTCTGGCCATTTTTTTTAAAAACTCGTGACACTTGCTGCAGGATCCGACCAGCAGATAATGCCTGGAGCCTGCATCTGCTCCTTTTAATTCTTCAAAGTTGCTTTTGGCTCAGGAGAGGAGCAATTATAATAATAACGTTTGCTTTTGCAAACAGCTGTTAAGATAAAATTGAAACTGTGACAAATATCTAATTATCCTGTCACAACAGCCATGTAAGTTTGCCAAGTTCAATTCAGATTAAGTGTCCCACGGGAGTCGTTGCTAAAGTGCAGGATGACATTAAGGAGGAAATAACAAGCTGTAGAAACAATTGCAGCGCCAGCTCACTGATCAAGCTGGAATGGGAGAGCTTCATAGAGGAAGGACTAGCAAGCGCCCCACATTTTGTGGTGGTGAGGTTGTTCCTGGATCCACAGGTAGGAACATTGGAAGCCACCCTATACTGAGCTAGACTGTTGGCTCTGCCTCACTCAGTACTGCCCTACTCTGACTGGCAGGAAAGAGAGATCTCATCATCCCTTGCTTCTTCCTTGTCATTAATGGTGTACAGGATTAAACCTGGGACATTCTGCATACAGAGCATGTGCTCTACTGCTGAGCATCCTGCCACCCAAAGCAGAGGATCTTTATGGCATCAACCATGCATATTTCTGAAATCTTGGTCCAGCCAAATCAAAGACAGGGAATCTTTTGAGTTCAAGCTATACAGGAGATATGGATGATGGAGCTAGAAACTCATCTCTCAACAACTGAGCACAACTCCCTCTTACTGACTTCACCCAATAGACTCTCCTCTTTTCCTTCCCTCTTGCCTGCTCTCTTGGGTTGGACTAGGTGACCCTTGGCATCTTTTCCAACGGTTTGATTCTCTCTGAAATCACAATTCCTGGACAGCTTTTAACATCTCCAGTATCTTTTATTGTCACTGATATGATTTCATTTTGGTCTCTGCAGAATAGTGGCAATATTGCTGGTTTTAGTTTTCGGAGCTGTGTTGTTGTTACATTAACTGGATTGGTTACTGGGGTTTGATTTGTGTCTATGGTGGATTTTATGGCCAAGTTTTAGTGTTGTGCTGTTGCTAGCTTGGTTTTTATTGATTTATGATTTTCTTTATTGAATTGTTGTATCTTGTGTTTTAATTTTGTGTATTTTACTATCGCCTAGAGAATCTTTTTTATCAGGAGACTCATAAATTGAATGAATAAATACAATAATAGAAGAGTTCTGCCAGAGGAAACCAAAGGCCTGTTGGATTCAGAATCCTGCTTCCCACAGTGACCAGATTCCTATGAGAAGCCCAAAAGCAGGATCTGATGGAAGTAGCTTCAGCAGCCCCCTCCCATCAAAACACGTCCATCAAAATTACCAATAGAATTATTTCATACTTTCTTTCTGAGTGATCTACTTCATACAACTTGGTCGAAAATCTCTTAAAGGTCACTAGCTCCTCAACAGTTGTTCCTTGCAGGGAACTGGTTCACAAATGTGCTCCATCATAGAATCATAGAGTTGGAAGAGCTCCACTAGTCTTCTAGTCCAACCTTCTGCAATGCAGGAATCACAGCTAAAGAATCTGACCAATGACCATCCAACCTTTCTTTAAAAAACCTTCAGTCACTTGGTACTTACCATCAAGTGATGCCTTGCATGCATGGACACACCTTCATAGGAACACATAAGCTGCTCATGACATCATCTTTTTTGGTGGAGTCAATTCACATGCACAGTAATTACTTGTATCTTCATGTAGGGAACATCTGTAAGGATGTTTCAAGGGCTGGTGTAAGTGCTTGGTTTCATATTTTGCTTCTTTGTGCTGATCTTGGCAAAAAAAGAAGAAAAAAAGGTGAAAAGTGTTTGTGTGGAGGTTGGCTATGTTTTATGGAAGGAGCCTTTGAAGTTAGTGGAATGCTCCACCAAAACAGCAGCCACCACATACTGGAAAATGGGAACATAATCCAACCTGAAGCTGTAGTGGGAGTAATGGGAATGGGAGGCTAGGGATTACCGTGTCCCAAATTAAGAAAAGAACATGCATTTCCCCCCTTGCTGTGATTATGCCCAGGATCCCGCCTGCAATTGACATTAGGCACTTAGTAGGTGGTAGGTGATCATCTGTTGTTGCAGCAGACAGAAGGTAGATCTATTTTTTAAAAATAACCAGGTGACTTTCAGCTGTAGTAGTAATATCAAAAGGCTTCTCTCTCTACCACCCCAAATTAGACTGTCAGAATCCTTGAACCATACTAATGCATATGCAGATATCACCCCCTCTTGTATATGCTGATCACCATGCCTCATGAGGCTCTGCCCCTTGAGCTTCCTTTTCTTTATCTTGCTTTGATCCCAAGTCACTATTTTGTACCTCCCTCCCATTGGTGGACCTTGAACATTCAGACACAAACAGGGTTGACCCAACCCATCTTGCTTTCTGAATCAAAGGACAAGATGGCACCCTCATTCCATCTGCAGAAGTCAGTTGGGCTGTCAGTTGAATCTTCCTTCAACCCTAGCAAGAAGACAGCATCTTCCACAATACCAAAGGGGATCAGTCAAGGTTGTGGGGTAATGCCATGCACAGCACTGCCCTTAAACAGAGGGGTGTGGCTGGGGGGGGGGTTGGTTTCAGGAGGTACAGCTCTGTCAAAATGGCCCCTCACGTTTCCAAGCATCTGCTGCGTGAGGCAACCTTTTCACCATTCCTTATGCTAAGGGTAAGACTTGAGAAAACAAAGTGGATCTCACAAGGCTGAAGTTTGCCCACACCTGATTGATTCAATGTGTATCTCCTTTTTATATGTACAGTCATCTAGCAAATCAGTGGACTCTGAACTCTCAGGCAGTAAGGGACCAAATCATCAGGGCTCTGTTAAGTACCACAATATGGCATCTGGGTTTGGGCTTGGCATTGTGGTGTAGTTAGTGAAACTCTTCTGAGCCTGTTTTTGTTGGCCATTGGGAATTAAAAACAGCTGGTTCACCTAGCCAGGCTCTTTCTAATTCTTTATGCCACTCGCTTTAGCTGGTGGGTATTTTAAATTAGTTCATCATTATTAAGGGAGACCGGCAGGTACTGCAAATTATCTTGATGACAATCGCTTAGATGGTGCGAAATATTAAGTCACCAAGGCAGAAGGGCTATGAACTGTCTGTCGTCCTCAATGACCCTAGCACTAAATTGCGTAGATGGATATTGGCATGAGAACGGACAAAAAGGACGTTTCCCCCTCTGTAAGAGGCTGGCACTGAATGCCGCCTCTTTGCTGCCCAGGAGTTCACCTTTGAAGATAACATGTCAATAGAAATTGGCTCATTACCATGCTGGCTGCCAAAACTTTTCAAAGCTTGTTTCTCTTCGGGAAACAGGGTCCTCCAGGCAATGTCCTCCTCTCTGCCTGCAGGAAAAGGTTAGCTGCTTAAAAAATGAACCTCCAGCAGCCCCCTTGCCTCTTTAAAAATTCCTGTCTACCAACTGTATTAGTGCCAATGGGACTTAATTGGGCTGCCACTGCAAAAAAAAAAAAAAAAAAAATTGTCACAAGATTGCCAGAGCCTGTGCTAGGTCTTGACATTGGAAAAGAACATTTCCTAACAGGGGAAACTGCATGGGATGGCAATGTGTTGCTGAGCACTCCCTGGCTTATTTGCAAGCTTTTTTAAAAGTGAAGGAAGGCTCTTGCTGTGGCAAACAATTCTCACAATAATTGGACTCCAGGTTAATAGCCCCTGAATTTTCTTTCATTGATTTACCTGACCACAGATGGAGTTATTAGAGAGTGAGGCTTAAGAGGTAGAGCTGGATAGGTTACAAAACTGTTCACAGCATTTGCAGGATAATTCATGCTGCAGAATCCCAGACTCAGCTTATTCTCTCTCTGGGTGCCTCTACCTTAGTTTCCATCTCCTTCACGCCCCCCAAACTGAGGTAACGGGTAGCCCTGGTCCTGGGTGAAATGGCATTTGCTCCTCTACTGCAGACTGTCTTGGGCTGGCTAAAAATCCCTTCTTTGCTCTTCTCCTACTCCTGGCCATGCCATGCCAAGAGCAACAAACCACGAGCCTTGACATGTCCTGCAGTCTGAACCTGAGCTCATGGTTTCTTTTACACTGAACAAACTTCAAAGCCGTAGCCAAGGTTTGTTCTGAGCTTACCACTCATGGTTTGTTTGGGAGGAAATCACAGTTTGCATTAAACCAAAGTTACACACCAACTGTGGTTTAACCTGGTGCCCACCACTGTGGCTAGGTGACAGACCAAGCAAAGGGACAGGTCCGTGCTTTAGGGTTGCCTGCAGAGAGGAGGGTGAGACAACAGGATCAGCACCATGGAGAGGGACCTTGGTGTCAGTGCCAGTGTTATCCTTAAGCTGAGGCAGAACATGTAAGTTGTCTCAGCAGTGTCCAGGAATAACTGGCAGATCCTTTGAATGGCCTAAGCTTGATACATGCTTACTGGGGGCCCTACCCCATGGATGCTGGGCAGTTAAAAGTCTGGTGCCGTCCTCTGCAGCTGTTGGCTTCTTCCAGGCTCTGGGGTTTCTTTTTTTTAAAAAATAATTTTTATTAGTTTTCCAAACATGTATTATACACAAACAACAAAACAAAACAAAACATACACACAAATAAACATGTATAATTTCATAAACTCATTTTCCTTCACCTTGTTTCCCGGACTTCCCCATACCTCCCTTTTTCTGCATCCTTATTTTTCCCTTGTATCAGCAACCCTCCATTTAATTAATTAATTCATCTTCATTGTAATTCCCTTAAATTTATGATTTACAGCTGCAATTCTCTGTTTCTTAACACCATAACATCTCAACACTCCTCAATATTACAACAGTTTTTAAGATATATTTTAAATTTCTTCCAGTCTTCTTCCACTGTCTCACTCCCCTGGTCTCGGATTCTGCCGGTCATCTCTGCCATTCCCATGTAGTCAATCACCTTCGCTTGCCATTCTTCCAGAGTAGGTAGCTGCTGCGTCTTCCAATACTTTGCCAGAAGAATTCTTGCTGCTGTGGTAGCATACATAAAGAAAGTTCTATCCTTCCTTGGCACCAATTGGCCCACCATGCCCAGGAGAAAGGCCTCTGGTTTTTTAGAAAATGTCCACTTAAGGACCTTTTTAATTTCATTATAGATCATTTCCCAGTAGGCTTTAATCTTCGGGCAGGTCCACCAAAGGTGATAGAAGGTACCCTCTGTCTCATTACATTTCCAACATTTATTATTGGGCAAATGGTAAATTTTTGCAAGTTTGACTGGAGTCATATACCATCTGTAGATCATTTTCATTATGTTTTCTCTTAAAGCATTACAAGCCGTAAATCTGACACCAGTGTTCCATAACCTTTCCCAGTCATCAAACATAATGTCATGACCTATATCTTGTGCCCATTTGATCATAACCGATTTTACTGTTTCATCTTGTGTATTCCATTTCAGCAGCAAATTGTACATTCTTGACAAGTTCTTAGTATTGGGTTCTAGCAGTTCTGTTTCTAGTTTCGACCTCTCCTTCTGAAAACCTATTTTCCTGTCTTGTTTAAATACCTCATTTATCTGAAGGTAGTGCAACCAATCTCGTACTTTAGACCTTAGTTTATCATAACTCTGTAATTTGACCCTTTCACCATCTTGCTCTAAAATTTCACAATATTTTGGCCATTTAGACTCCATATTAAGTTTTTTTGTCTCTTTAGCTTCCATTGGTGATAGCCACCTGGGAGTTTTACTTTCCAGTAAATCTTTATATCTTATCCAAACATTGTATAGTGCTTTCCTGACAATATGGTTTTTAAAACCTTTATGCATTTTTACCTTGTCATACCATATATAAGCATGCCAGCCAAATCTGTTGTCGTACCCTTCCAGATCCAAAATGTCTGTGTTCTCAAGAAGCAGCCATTGTTTCAACCAGCAGAACGCTGCCGATTCATAGTAAAGTCTCAGGTCCGGCAGGGCAAACCCCCCTCTATCTTTTGCATCAGTTAAAATCTTAAAGTTTATTCTGGGCTTTTTGCCCTGCCAGACAAACTTTGATATGTCTTTTTGCCACTTCTTAAAACAGTCCATTTTATCCAGGATCTGGAGTGTCTGGAATAAAAACAACATTCTAGGCAATACATTCATCTTAATAACAGCAATTCGGCCTAACAAGGAAAGTTTCAACCTTGACCATATTTCTAGATCCTTCTTCACCTCTGTCCAACATTTGTCATAGTTGTCTTTAAACAAATTCACATTTTTAGAAGTCAAATTCACACCCAGGTACTTCACCTTTTTTGTTATTACTAAACCTGTTTCACTTTGAAACTTCTCTTTTTCTGCCAATGTTAGATTTTTCTCCAACACTTTAGTTTTTTGCTTATTCAATTTAAATCCTGCTACTCGACCAAATATCTCAATTAATTCTAATACTCTTTTAGTACTAGTATCTGGCTGTTGTAAAGTCAATACAAGGTCATCTGCGAATGCCCTTAGTTTGTAATTTCTGGCTCCGACCTGAATCCCTTTAACCAATTGGTCCCCTCTAATCATGTTTAACAATACCTCCAGGACTGTTACAAAAAGCAAGGGAGATATTGGGCACCCTTGTCGTGTACCTTTTTCTATGGGTATTTCTTCCGTAACCACATTGTTCACAATCAACTTTGCTTTTTGCTTAGAATATATAGCACCTATACCGTTTTCAAAACCTTGGCCTACCCCCATACCTTGGAGATTCTTCTTCATAAAGGTCCAACAAATGTTATCAAAGGCTTTCTCCGCGTCCACAAAGATCAGCACCGCCTTTCTATTAATGTTCACTTCCAGCAGTTCCAAAATGTCTATAATGTTCCTGACATTGTCTGACATATGTCTCCCTGGGAGAAAGCCTGTTTGGTCCTTATGAATCTCCTCAATCAGTACTCTTTTCAATCTTTTTGCTAAAATGTCTGCAAAAATTTTGTAATCCACATTGAGTAATGATGTAGGGCGGTAGTTTTTAACCTGGTTCTCTTCAGTCTCTGTTTTCGGTATAAGTGAGATGAAAGCTTCTTTCCACGATTCAGGTGCCTTTTTCCCCTCCAAAATTTCGTTGCAGACCTCCTTCAATGGTTGTATTATCCATTCCTTCAATGCCTTATAGTATCTAGCCGTTAGGCCGTCTGGTCCTGGAGATTTTCCCAACTGCATATTCTGAATGGCGCCCTCTATTTCTTGCTCTGATATTTTCTCATTCAGAATCATTTTGCTTTGATCTGAGATCTTTGGTAATCCATACTTCTTAATAAATTCTTCTATTTCCCTCTCGTCAATTGGCCCCTGTGTATATAATTTCCTGAAGAAGCTTTGGAAACAGTTGCTTATCTCATTTGGTTTATGAATAATTTTTCCATCCATTTCCAAACTTGTCACAGTGTTCAGTTTTTGTCTCTTTTTCAGTTGCCATGACAGAAGTTTCCCACATTTATCTGCCGATTCAAATGTTCTTTGTCTCATTTGCTTTATTTTCCATTCTATCTCTTGATTCATCAGTTCCATATATTGCGTCTGATAATACTTTATTTCTCTCAAAATCTCATGAGACTTTGGGTTAGACCTCAATTTCTTCTCACCTTCTTTTATCTTTTCCAAAAGCTTTTCTTTCCTCTCATTCTGCTTTTTCCTCTTTATAGAGTTTTGTTGTATCAGGAAACCTCGCATCACGGCCTTACTTGCGTCCCATATTATTCTTTTCTCCACATCTGTTCTCAAATTTATCTCAAAATAGTCTTTCAAAGTTTTTTGGGCCTTCTTATAAATCTCTTCATCTCTGAATAGGGCGTCATTCATCCTCCATCTGAAGGTTCCAGTTGTTGTTAATTTCATCTCCATCTTCACAGCATTATGGTCGGAGCAAGTCTTTGGGCAGATTTCTGCTTTTTTTATCTTTGGAGCCATGCTACTAGTTACCCAGATTTGGTCGATCCTTGTCCATGTCATTTTTGCTTCAGAGAAAAAAGTTCCCTCTCTCTCCAGAGGGTTCTTCACTCTCCAAATATCAATCAAATCCAACGTTTCAGTCATTTCAAAAAAAGTCTTTGGTAATCTTCCATCTTTAGAAATTATTTGTCTCTGTGCCTTATCCATGTTGGTGGAGACAACACCATTCATGTCTCCCATCATTATGATTTTAAAGTCCAAATAGTCCATTAAAGTCTCATGCAACTTCTTAAAAAATTCCGCCTTCCCTTCATTTGGTGCGTATATTCCCAATACCAAAATTTTTTCTCCTTGTACTTGTATTTCTATTGCGAGATATCTTCCTTGTTCGTCTTTAAATATCATTTTGGGGGCCAATTTTTCCTTTGCATAAATCACGACGCCTCTTTTTTTGACCTTATCTGATGAAATAAATTCTTGTCCAAGTCTCTTGTTTACAAGTAGTTTCCTGTGTATCCTGGTCACATGCGTTTCTTGCAAACATATTAAGTCCAATTGCTCTCTCTTCAAAATATGAAAGACTTGGCGTCTTTTTCGGGGAAGGTTCAGACCATTACAATTCCAGCTAAGAAGTTGCAGAGACATTGTGCTGCTATGTACCTATTCCTCCAACTGCTCCAAGTTTTTGTTCCTCCTCCGATGGTGGTAGTAATCCAAATGAAAGATTTGCAATATCTGTCGATTCTTTGTCTCCTGTTGTTTCTATTACTCCTTTCTGCAGGCCTTCCTGGTATCTTTCCAAAAAAAGTTCTTTATCTTGAATTGTCTTTATTTTAATCTTCTTCCCTGCGTAGTTAAAAGACAGTCCTTGTGGGAACTCCCACCTGAAAAGTATGTTGTTCTTCTTCAGCAGGTAAACCAGGTCTTTGTAGAAGGCCCTCACCTCCAAGATATATTTAGGGATGTCTTTAAAGATCTGAACTTGACAGTTCTGAATTTCTAAAGCCTTGTGGTAGTGTAAGTCCAGTATTTTGTCCCTTTCTTCTTTAGATCTCAGTGTAATCAGACAATCCCTAGGCTTTTTACCTTTCCTTCTGCCCAGCCTGAAGGCCGTTGTTATTTCAAATTCTTCCTCCTGTAGCTCGTCCTGCCAAAATTCCGAAATATTTTCTGTTAGGAATTCCACAAGATTGTCTTTCTCATTCTCTGGAACCAATCTTAATTTTAGGTTCTTCTCTTTTCTCTGAAGTTCCCACAGAGCTAAAGTTGCATCATGTTCATTCACTTTTTTTGCAATCGGTGCAAGTTCCCTCTTTGTCTCCTCTGCAGTATCTTTTGCACTTTGAGCAATCCCTCTTGTTTCAGAATTTTCTTGAATCAGTTTATTTATAGATTCTGTATTAGAGGCCACACTTGCCGTATTCAGATCCAATCTTGTTGTCAAATCATTCAATTTTTTTGCAGGCTCTGGGGTTTCAAGTTGTAGGGATATCTCCTCAGAGCTTTCCTGATCCTCCAGAGAATCTGTGGACCCGAGTCTAGTAGCAGAAGTATATCCTTGGGGTTCAGTGAAAGAGATATGTGACCCTGACATCACATGGACAGACCAGAATGTGAATCCTTGAGGCTCCTCCTTGGGGCTGCAGCTGGAGGGGGGGCTCAACCTCTGAAGGTTCCTGTTTTTGGGCCATGACAATGTGTAAACACAACCACTGAGATCCCAAGTTTGTAGTAATGAGTTAGGCTGGGCCTACCCTTTAAACCAGCTAGGTAGGCCTGGTTCCCTGGGCCCTCTGAACTCCCCACTCCCATTCAGCTGACTTAAACTTTTGCCTCACTCTGTCAAATAGTAGAGCTGGCCCTGTGACTGTTGTAGTTTGCTCCAGGCTGTAACTTGAGTAGTCATGTACTTCTCCTCCTTAGTTGGAAACTCTATATAGCTGAGAAGGGAGCCAAACAATTATGTTTTATTACTTCCTGCTTTAATATTTATTTAAAACTTCTCTAGCAAAGGCAAAAAATAATTATGACACCGGCCACCAAAAAGAGGGCAAGGAAATGGGCGTTAGCTGCAGAAAAAGATACTTCGCTTACAGCTATAACTCTGTTTGAAACTATTTTATGTTAAGAAAGAAGTACCAAAAGCAAAAGAGTAGGATGCCACATAACAATAAAGCCTAAGTAAAATATATAACATTAACAAATTTAGTTTTATCTTCTACAAACCAAGCGGAAGGAGGAATCTTTTTTCCATTTTCACAATTCCACCCATCATACATTTTCATATTCTCTTCTAGTCCTTGTCTCAGAGCCTGAGAAATCCCCCCATCATCCCTGTCATTTGGCTTTTCAATAGAAATCACAAATACATTCTATCCCAAACATGTTACCAATTTTCTACCGGGTCATGTTCAACGTGTTACTAATATAAATCCCTTGACGACTTGGGACCAGTTTACCTGCAAGATCACTTTGCCCCATATATGCCCACTCGGCCACTTCATTCTGCAGAACTGGCACTGTTACAGGCACCACATAATAATAGCCCCTTCTGCATTTGTAAGAAATTTATATTTTAGAGTGGCAGCATCTATACCGTGGAACTCCCTGCCTATTGACACCAGGCAGCAGCTGAAAATTAGCACATTCCACAGCAGAGGTGCCACATTGAACAACTGAAAATGCAAAATAGGGAAGGCAGTGTCTTCTATGGGACTGGTTTCCATTGGTGCTGGAATGCTGATGCTTTCGTGTTACGTATAATTCTGCAATAGTGAGGACATCCTTATTTTATTTTTACTCCACTGAAAGGAACTTTGTCCTTATTTTGTCTTTCTTGACAAGCAATTTGTTGGCGATTGAATTCCAAACCTTGGACTTGAAGTCGTGGAAGCCTTTGACTAATTAAAACACTGTAAAAATACAGTTTTTTAGTAGCTATGCTTGACAGGCTTCCTGAACATTCCGTGATATATTTGTCCATTTGTCTTCTTCTCCTGGGAACGGTGCGTGCTCTTAAAAATCAGTAACCTATGCAGGTCTCGGGTTTCTTTTTGGGGCTGTTTCCCATCGTACCTTCCTGGTGGATGAAGTCAGGCATGGTACGCTGAAATACTGGCGTATTTCATAGCAAAACTTGAACTGTTAAGTTCAAGGCAGACAGGCCCAGTGAGGACCTTGCATGCTTTAACAAAAGCTTTCAAGGAAGCAGGGTATCAAATTATCATGTTTTGTGTTAAAGACATTAATGTATTTAAATGTGTTATTTTAATCCCTGTTGCAACATAGAAACAGGAGGATATAATAGTAGCATCTGTTTAAAGCACAGCTTCCCCTCTCACCTTCACTTTTCACAAAAGTACCCATAAAGATTACGCAGCAGTGGGGAAAACACACTGTACTAAAATTTCAGGGAAGAAGGAAACGGCACATAAATCGCACATGGGATTTGAATCATTTCAATTGTTTTCTTATCCATTTGATGCAAATTAGTGCAGGGAAAGAGCCAGAGGTGCTAAGTTTTGTACATATGCAGACTGTTTTGAACAGCCAGTGATTATTGGGGAGGATCTCGAGAGTGTGAGTATTCCCACACAACTAAGTCCATTTTCACCAGACGCCCTTAAAAAACATCTGCCAGATAATGTCATGTTGACCTTTGTTCAGAATGTTCAGGTGTTAATGTTCTTCCAAATAATACCTTCACCTTTTCCTGTTGTGGGTCAATACTCTGTCTGCCCCCAAGATGCTGACTCTAAGAGCTTCTAACACATAACACAAAAATACATACCATAATAACAAAAGAAACAATACCCCCCACACACACACAGTTTAAAAGGCCGTAGATTGTTTAAACAGCCAAAAAGCCTGGGAGAAAAGATATATTTTACATAAAGATATGAACTTCCCATGAGAGAGCATTCCACAGGCGGGGAGCCACTGCAGAAAAGGCCCTTTCTCACGTTGCTGCCCTCCAGACTTCTTGCAGAGGAGGCACACGAAGAAGGGCCTCAGATGATGATCACAGGGTTTGAGTTGGTTCATATGGGGAGTAGCAGTCCTTGAGGCATTGTGGTCCTAAGTCGTTTAAGGCTTTATAGGTCAAAATCAGCACGGCCTTGATCCAGTATACCTGAAGGAGCATCTCCACCCCCATCATTCAACCCGGACACTGAGGTCCAGCGCCGAGGGCCTTCTGGCAGTTCCCTCGCTGCGAGAAGCCAAGCTACAGGGAATCAGGCAGAGGGCCTTCTCAGTAGTGGCACCCGCCCTGTAGAACGCCCTCCCACCAGATGTCAAAGAGAAGAACTACCACCAGACTTTTAGAAGACACCTGAAGGCAGCCCTGTTTAGGGAAGCTTTTAATGTTTAATAGATTATTGTATTTTAATATTCTGTTGGAAGCCGCCCAGAGTGGCTGGGGAATAAATAAATGAATAATAATAATAATAATAATAATAATAATAATTATGCCCAGGAACGTGTCCAGAGGAGGGCAACCAAAATGGTCAAAGGCCTGGAAATGATGCCTTATGAGGAATGGCTAAGGGAGCTGGGCATGTTTAGCCTGGAGAAGAGGAGGTTAAGGGGTGATATGATAGCCATGTTCAAATATATAAAAGGATGTTATAGAGGAGGGAGAAAGGTTGTTTTCTGCTGCTCCAGAGAAGCGGACACAGAGCAATGGATCCAAACTACAAGAAAGAAGATTCCACCTAAACATTAGGAAGAACTTCCTGAGCTGTTCGACAGTGGAATTTGCTGCCAAGGAGTGTGGTGGAGTCTCCTTCTTTGGAGGTCTTTAAGCAGAGGCTTGACAACCATATGTCAGGAGTGCTCTGATGGTGTTTCCTGCTTGGCAGGGGGTTGGACTCGATGGCCCTTGTGGTCTCTTCCAACTCTATAATTCTATGATTCTAACTAATTGGCAACCTTTGTAGTCGGACCAGGATTGGCAGCATATGCTCAAACTGTCTTGCCCCGGTGAGCAACCTGGCCATTGAATTCTGCACTAGCTGAAGTTTCTGAACCGATCAGAGTGGCATCTCTGCCGCATTAACAACTGGGGACCAGTTTACCTGCAATATCACTTTTCCCCCGCGTATGCCCACTCAACCTCTTCAGTCTGTGGAACTGGCTACAGGTGCCACATCATATTTTAGTGTGGCAGCTCCTGCACTTTGGAACTCCCTGCCTATTGACATCAAGCAGTGACTGCAAATTAGTATGTACCATAGCAGAGAGAAGGCTGGCCAGCATTATCTCCCTCCTGTGATAGTTTTCATACACAGGAGCATTCACTCCCACAGTTTCCCCCACCTGCTGTCTCAAGTGAAACAGTCCAGAATTCTATCACTTCCGATTATTATCTTACTCTGCATAATGTGTAAGTCAGCTCTGATATTCCATAATTTCAGTCTGGCAGTGCAAAGCAATAAAAAGGTTTATGTTTTTGGCATAGTCTTTCCAGATTCATTTCCTATCTGGGTAATAAAAGAATGCTGAGCAACCACTACTCTGGTTTACAATAACTCAGATAAAGAAATCATGTTAACAGCTGTGTGTGTGTGTGTGTGTGTGTGTGTGTGTTTCTGAGCTTCCCCTGGACCCTGAGAAGGAATGGTTCAGTTTTCCCACCCAAGCAAAGTGCATGCACAGAATGATCTCAGGGTATACAATGAAGCCTCTGTCATGCGGACCTTGCTTATTCCCAACCTGCTACTTTTTGCAAAAAGGGTCAAATCCCCACTGGGTTTCAAATAAGGCAAGTTTGAATAATTAGCCATCTGGCTTCCACCAGGATGTCTGGCACAGAAAAGATGCAGCCTCACTCCTGTGTCTCTTCTTCCAGTCAGGCTACCTCCTCTTGTTCCTGAACTGAACACCTTCCTTTCTGAGCCCCCCAACCCCTGCATACGTAACCTTTGAGAAGCTCCCACACAGGAGCTGCCTGGCTTTAGGGAAGGAGGAATCAGTCTATTTCCAATCTGGGTCAGTTTTATATGGGCTTCTTCATAAGTCCGCTCTGTCTTCTTTCCAGAGCAATCTGCAAATTGTTGTTATTTTAATTAAACACAATAATTCACACTGCTTTTCCGTGAAAAATGAGAATTCAAGATTTGCATCCTTGCACATATTTTATACTAAATGTGCATTTTCTTGTATATATTTTAACCTAATAATACTTGTCTCTATAAGCACTTGAAGGGACGCGGGTGGCGCTGTGGGTAAAAGCCTCAGCGCCTAGGGCTTGCCGATCGTCAGGTCGGCGGTTCGAATCCCCGTGGCGGGGTGCGCTCCCGCTGCTCGGTCCCAGCGCCTGCCAACCTAGCAGTTCGAAAGCACCCCCGGGTGCAAGTAGATAAATAGGGACCGCTTACTAGCGGGAAGGTAAACGGCATTTCCGTGTGCTGCGCTGGCTCGCCAGATGCAGCTTTGTCACGCTGGCCACGTGACCTGGAAGTGTCTTCGGACAGCGCTGGCCCCCGGCCTCTTGAGTGAGATGGGCGCACAACCCCAGAGTCTGTCAAGACTGGCCCGTACGGGCAGGGGTACCTTTACCTTTACCTTTATAAGCACTTGGGAATGTTCTTAGAGAAATGTATCGCCAAAGTTGGAGAAGTGTGAAAACTGAAGGTTAACTGGGTTCCAATCCACATATGAACCCTGAAATCTTCTTCCTGTATTGCATGGTCTGTCACTGAGCTGTGTCTCCTTACCAGCCTGCGTGAAACTTGATGTTCAGCTGTGAGGAAGCTGCAGTTATGCAGCTGGCAGCAAATCCCTTCCCTAAATTTTAACATCAGCTGGGAGGATGTGCTTCCAACCTGGCAACTGGGGTTGGGGTCTCCCCTAGGGCTGCAGTGGCTCTTTACAGTCTCCCTCTCTTCGATATACAACAAAGGGTCCAGTGTGCTGGAGACCACCTATGTGAAAATGTACCTCAATACCGTTTGCATGTTTGTGATGCCCAAGGGTTTTAAACAACATTTTGGGTGATTGACTCTACCCTTATGCTGAGCTGTGTGCAGACAAATTTGAGGCATTGGCCCCAGTATCCAAAACCCACATTTTCACCCAAATGTGGGTAGTTGCAATTTGTACGCTCAGGATGGGGAGCGGTGGAACCATGTGTTGTTGGACTACAACTCCCATCATCCTTTACCATTGGCTGTGCTGGCTGGGATTGATGGGAGGTGGACTCCAACCACATCTGGAGAGCCTCAGGTTTCCCATTCCTACGGTAGAGTAGTTTACTTTGATTCTGCCTCCATCCCCAGTAGTTCTGAATACCTGATAGTAAAACTTTCCAAGCTGAAATCTCAAGGGGGATGGGGGGGGGGAATTGACCATCCCTGTTAAAACTATTTCTTTTAGTAAATGGGATTTATTTTGCTTTCTTCTTCTTCATGCTGAAATATGACTCGAAGATAGTCAAATGCAGAAATGATTAAGATCTCAAACCCATGAGAAGCTGATTTGGCAAGCAAAACGAGTGGTGGAAGATGCGTTTCGTTGTGAATTGTCACCACTGATGTGGGTAAAAGGTAGCTGGCTCTTCTCCTGGCTCACAGAACACCTAGGACTCCTAACTGATTTACTCCAAAACAAAAAAAATTCCTTCCAGTA
The DNA here is from genome assembly GCF_964188315.1 of Podarcis muralis. Classification (NCBI taxonomy): domain Eukaryota; kingdom Metazoa; phylum Chordata; class Lepidosauria; order Squamata; family Lacertidae; genus Podarcis; species Podarcis muralis. The sequence goes on along the minus strand of NC_135658.1, from coordinate 26,346,786 downwards.
GCACCTTAAAGACCAACTAAGTTCTTGGTATGAGCTTTCGTGTGCATGCACACTTCTTCAGATGCATGCACACGAAAGCTCATACCAAGAACTAACTTAGTTGGTCTTTAAGGTGCTACTGGAAGGAATTTTTTTTGTTTTGACTATGGCAGACCAACACGGCTACCTATCTGTAACTGATTTACTCCACATATGCATGCCTGTTGGCTCAAACTCTGTCTGGAGTTTTCACTTTAACGGTTGCAAAGAGGGATGAAGCTAGACCATAGTTTTGGCAGCATCTTATGTCATGAGCAACACATAAATGTTAGACTTTAACACTAATGAGCTTCAGCTTTGCCTTGATCTCGTTTTATAAATTTAACAGCTCTGTGAAATTATTAGTAACAAAGTTTATAATTTTACCTTGTTTTTCAGTAAAACTGAGCCAAATCATTTTATAATATTTCAGCATGAGGGCTTAATAAGCTACCCAGTGTGAATTCCACACACAAACAATATTAAGAATAAAACGTGTTTTTTAAAAAGAAATGGCTGGGCAAATCTCCCTGAACCCTAGTCTTATCTTCTGCATGAAAGCCTTTTGAAAGACAAAAGTAAGTGCTTGAAGGCAATTTGTATAACTTTCCGGTTAATTAAATGTGTATCCAGAGTACTCTGAAAAACTGTGGCTTCCTAGGGAGGAAACCATGCAGATTCATAACTTTGAGATGATTGAGGTTTACATGGGAAGGAGGTTACCTTGATTACATAATGACCTGAACAATAAGTTGTTGAGTGAATACTTTAGCATACAGGGGAACATGAGCCGCCCCCCCCCCCCCCCGAAGTTATTGGACTTTCAAATTCCACCAGACCCAGCTATCATGACCCATGGTCAGCAATAATGGGAATTGTAGTCCAGCAATATCCAGAGGACCACAGTTTGTGTTGCATCAAAACTCCTCATATTGCCGTCTTCCTGCTCAAGAAGTTACTACTTTTTCTTTTCAATAGGGCACCCATGTGGGTTATACTACTGAAAACATACACTTCGAAACGTAGTTGTTGGCAGGAGTTCCTGAAACACCTGCTGAGATGCAGAGCAGAGAATGCAGTGAAGGGAACTTTCAGACTGGCTGATTATTGAGCATCGATGCTGATACTTTTGTGTGGAGGTTAGATAAAATTGACAGCTAGTGTTTGCTGCCCCACACTTTCCACTGGAAATTTCTGTCACTTTTCTTATCAGACTTTTTTTTTTTTTTTTTTTTTTGATAAAAAGTGATGGGATAATTGCAGTTAAAAATCCAGGATAAGAACCAAAATTATGTGAGAATTAACACACAACATAATGTTCACCCTACATTAGTTTTGTGGGCCAAGTGTTGCCGTCAGTTTGAAACCTCTCATTGAAAGCAACTGGGGGATTTGAACTTAGTCTTGTGTAGTGATTAAAAATAAACATTTTTCAGTTACCGAATTTTTTTCATTCTGATGTTTCTGATGCGTATTACATTCATGTATACAAAGCCATTTTCATAATTCTTAAAAAGCTACTAAGCATTCACGTTTGTGACCTGGGCTCATGTTACTTATTTACAGATAAATAAGAATACAGTGCTTTATTTCTATATGCGTTTGAGGGGAAGGAAGATTTGGCGTGCACTCTATAAACTTGATGTGTTGGATCAGGAAACGTTCCAGTTACTGCCCTTTTTTATATGTCTAAATCTAGATTACAGCTGTCCCTCTGGAAAGCCATACATATAGCTTAGCATGTGGGGAATTGACCCGCGTTTTCCCTTCTCCTTCCTAGGGTGTCTCCTCTGCAGAAGTCTGAAATAGTAGACATGGTAAAGAAGCATGTGAATGCCATCACTCTGGCCATTGGGGATGGTGCCAATGACGTGGGAATGATCCAGACGGCTCACGTTGGAGTGGGGATCAGCGGCAACGAAGGCATGCAGGCGACCAACTCCTCCGATTACGCGATTGCCCAGGTTAGAGTCCTGCAAGCGAGCAGCTGTCGTATCCTGTTGAAATAAGCATTGGCTGCAGGAGCAGGATAAACACCTCATTGCTGACCTAGAGGCCAAGCAGATTTTCCTCTCTCTTTTCCGTTTGAGGCTGCAGCCTTAAAGCAGATATCTCACAAGTGCTTAGGATCCTTTCCATGGTGCCGGGCCATGGGCCATCTTCTCCCGAAGGCTTAGGTTTCTCTCTACTTGCCGTTGTTCTTCAGACTCCAGTAATTGGGTCGAGAGAAGATAGTCATTACAGCTGTTGAAGCTCTGCTAATGATATATATGTATATATATTCTTCCTCTTGACTTGGACACCTGTTGGTGGAGTATATTCCTGTTCGGCAATAGTAAATAGCGCTCTCGTTTTTCTTTTCAGTGACTTCAGGAGAAAACTATGAAGGATAGCTTATGATTTCTATTCTAGTTCTTCAGTTGCGGCCCATAGGGATCAGGGGAGAGCAGTCAGCGATGGGTGAAATTTGCCTTTTGGAAGAGGGTCGCGTCAATGATTCAAATGTTCTCTAAACTTTGACTGCATTTTCTTTAAAGGTCAAAAATTTAAAATGTAGAAAAAGGTTATCTATTTATTAAAAAGAATAAAGTGATACCTTAATGTATCGCTGTAATATCTGCAGTGTTCAAACATACTTATCGTGCCAATCGTCTTGGAGGCTTAGCTTTATTGATTTTAATATCCTGACCACCTCCAGATGACCTGTTTGTTGAGCCTTCATTCTGAATTGCTGCACAAAGTTTATGTGGAGGTAATATTATATACAGTCTTTACTGAACCTTTGTTCTTATTTGTTTGCGGGGCAGGTACATAACAATTTGGATTCTTCCTGCATTTAACCCGGTTTCCTTGCAGGGTGGAAGTGTTTCAATGCATCTCCCTGTCACTTTCCAAACTGCACAAAGCCTGTTGGGTTTCTCTTTTTTGAAGTGGGCTTGTTGCATTAGGGTGACAGAGTGCTTTAATCTACTTTAAATGCGCAAACCTAAAGTTCAGGCATGTTATTCAGACACTCCCACAAAATACTGACAGCCTGGAGGCACCCCTTATCTGCTGAAGAGAAACAGATATTCTTTTCCTTTAAGCAGATGATACGCAGCACAGGAACCCCAGATTGAATAGTTCCAACTGGTGTCAATGCTTACCATAGCTCTGAGTGATTCTCACTCTGGAGTCCCATTCACACCTCAGAGTAAGCCAATTAACTGTGGCTTGAGACAAATGAGCAGCATGCCAGGGCATGCTCCTGAATCATTTTATACCACCCTTCGTTGATCTGAGAGCCTTGCATATTTTGTGACATTCTAAACAGCATTTTGGTTTGGAGAAGGGTTGGTGGAGTGTATTCGCTACCCTGGACTTCAGGAGGAAGGGTGGGATATTAATATAATAATGATGATAGTAGTAGTTGTTTTAAAATGTGTTTTTTCTGCATTCCTTGGGGAGATATGCAGGAGCCACTGGCTTGCCCCCCGTTTTCCCAAACCTGCACATCCACGTGCAAGTGACTTGCTCTGAAAATAAGAGTCATCCCTTCACTGTTAAAACCTCCATGCTTCTACTATGGTTTTTACTGGAGAGAACTGCAACAGCAGGATTCAGCATTCCCATCAAGGTCAATTTGTCTTTTGAAATTTCCCACTTTCACTCTAATCCTGGCATCATGTTTCCTGTTGTTGCAGTTCTCTGCAGTAGCGACTATAGTGGAAACATGGAGGTTTAACACTGAAGGGCGACTCTTATTCTCATTCAATAATTAGCCGATGGAAAATGCAGCAGTGGGTGTGGTGCTTTTAATGTATTTCCCTTCCCTCTTGGTTTTAATGCATCTATGTAGGGGGTTTACTGTCTATTTCTTGGTTGTAATTTGCTTTGCATTGCCTGGACAAGATAAAGCGACTGACAAATGTAATAAATAAAACAAAACAAATACAAGGGAAACTTGACCTGAGGCCACAAAGAATACATTGCTTGGGTTGAAAAACAACAGAGTACATCTTTTGAAAACATCTCTTGCCTTCCAAGTTGTGGAAATGCTCCACCAGCTTGTTTATAGTGACTAGAATTTCTTGAGGCAGTGCAGAAATTGGATGCAGATTTTATTGTTATCCAAAAGAGGAATCTATTATCCTCAAGAAGGGATCACTTCAGTGATTCAGCCGCTAATAGAGAACCTTATTAAATGAATATTGGCCTCATGTTTCCTGAAGAAGACTGGATTATATTGCTTTCCCTCCATTTCACATCCTTCATTTCATTGAGATAATGAGTGCTGGCAGTCTCTCCAATGCCTGAGGCAAGCCCTGGCTGGCCGCCACCTTGCGGTTCCAACTGCCATGTGATTGATCCTACAAGGTGACAAGCACCACCGGTCTGATTCAGGGCTCAATCCCACGCTACTCTTTCATGCGCTCACACTAGGGATGGACAAGTCTGTCGATTTCATTTTTTCTCATTTTCCCAGTCTTGGAAGTTTCGTTTGCCTCATTTCTGTGCAGTTTTTCTTTTAGAAGTCTGCATGAAAATTCCTCCCCTAATGAGCTTGCTTTTGTATAAAATTTTGTCCTTTATATGCATTTTTTTGGTAAGCAAATTTCCCATACGAATTTCCGTGCGGTATTTTCACTTGTATACAGATTTGCGTGTGTGCACACACTTCTCCCCCCCCCCCCTAATGTACAGGGTTTTGTATGCAGTTTTTTAACTGGAGAAGTGTGAATTTTTGAAGATGCTTTATCCCAAGTCAGACCACTGGTCCTGTCCACCTTGAATGAGGGTGGCTCCCCAGGGTTTCAAAAGGGTTCACAGCCCTACATGGAGTTGCCAAGGATTGAACCTGGGACCTGCTGAATTCAAAGTTGATGCTCTACCACTGATCCACCCTCCTTTCCCATAGCTATGGTTTGGTTCATGTACTGGTTTGAGGAGTACAGATTTCTCTCCCATCCCTAACATATGCATTTCACTCATGCCTATATGAGAAAGCAAATATGTATGTATATTCAACATGCAAATGGAGCATTACTGCCATGATATCACAACAGGGGGGTGACAGGAGCTGGGTGAGGGATTGCTTTCTGATGAGTATTTAGAGACCATCAAAAACAAATGAAATCTGCACCATATGCATTTGTGGGAAATAGAAATCCTTGCCCCTTCCCCATTTTGGATCTCACATTCTCTCAGTTCCACCAGGCTTATGTGTGTGTTCTCCAGTCTTGATACTAGACTCTCCAACATGTTAAAAGATCAATTGTAGAATACCTGAGGCTTCAGAAGAGTTTTTGTTCCTACATTTTTGCTATAGACTGAAGAAAGTGCCTTGAGAGCCAAAGTAGTGTAGTCGATAAGAGTAGCCTTCACCAAGCTGGTGCCTTAAAGACATTTTGGACTAAAACTCCCATCAGATGGGAACTGACGTCCAAAACATCTGGAGGTCACCACAGAGGCTGAGTTAGTGTACTTGATTTGCATTGGGGAGGCTGGGTTCAAAGCCCTGCTCACCCATCAATCATTCTCAGTTGCCCTGGGAAAGTCATGATAAGTTAACCCATATTAAGGGATGTTTTGAGGGCTATTTGGAGTGGGGGGATGCTGTATACCAGCCTGAGATTCTTGGAAGATGTTGTGATAAAGCTGGTAGCCAATTTTCATAAAGCAAAGAAAGAAGTAAAATTCAAAATGGTTCTGAAAAATGTAGGGAACATCAACAAAAAGTAATTTGCCCAATGTGCTTCAGTGGAAACAATCCTCAGAGGCACAAGAATTCAATTTTTTGAGTTATTCTAGTAAAACAACATCTCTCTGGGGATCTCATTAGTATTTTATTAAAGCTCCCTACATTTTTCAGTACCGTTTTGAGACTTGCCTCTTTTTCTTTAGTATCTGGCACTGCCCTCTTTTTCTTGGTCTACCAAGTCTCATAGGCCACTGTGACTGGGGTTGTCATCCTATACACACTTGCCTGGCAATAAAGCCTATTGAACACCATAGGACAAACTTCTGAGTAAACATATATAGGTTTGCACCAGTTATGCTTTAATTCTGGGCACACAGCCCTCTCTGACTAATCCAAAGACTTCTCGGAAGTCATACAGTGATGGAAAGTGAGTTGCATGGATTCACCATAAATGCAGGTTTGCATTGTGTATCTCCCACCACATAAGATTTGTGCAGAACTGGATGATGTGTAACAAAGGCTGATCTAGCAATAGATAACGTCAGTGGCTTTCACCTTATGTGTAGACTCAAGCGTGCATCTCTCTACAATGTAATTTCATTGTTGGCCGTTTTTCTTTCTCCAGTTTTCCTACTTGGAGAAGCTGTTACTTGTCCACGGAGCCTGGAGTTACAATCGAGTAACAAAATGCATATTGTACTGCTTTTATAAGAACGTGGTGCTGTATATTATAGAGGTGAGTACAACCGGGAGTATTCATTTTCCCCCACCTGCCCTGTTATTTGATTATAGTAACTTGAAAATTACTGTTAAACAGTATGTGATGTACCTCATATATAGTTACCTGTACCTTTCATAGATTATAAATTAACCACCTATGTGTAGTAAGCTGCTTGTGTGAGCCTGTCCCCACAAGGCTCAGGTTTGTGCAGATGCCCTGTTCACATAACCTTGCATGCATACATTCATTGCGTCCCACAGCCGAAGGAAGTTCCAAAGTGAGGCACAGAAAAGATGAAACTCCAAAATACAATTCACAACGAAATATCCATATAAAGGTTTGAATCAAGTATCATGTAAACACAAAAAACATCCACTTTGATTATATAATTATTATTTACAATCTAAATATATTTTTGTACTGCTATATTTCAAAGTTAAACAATGATGCAAGCATAAAATTGGCAGGATGTGAAGAGGAGGAGACGTATGAACCTGAGGTTTGCTCTACCATGTAGACAACCTACTTACCTGGGCCACAGGTGAACCATCCCTCACTCTTCTGCTTAACTTCAATGGAGTTTTAATGAGGTTTCTTGAAGAATAGTTCTAATCAGCACCATGTAACTGAACCACACTGGAATTCCATTTTTGAGGTCACCATCCTGCCTTTTTTTTTTTTGTTCCTCTTAGTAAAGGAGGAGATTGTTCTAAATGATGAAGCTTGAGGATAGCCAGACTGAAAAGTTGCAGAGGGCTACTTTTAGAAAGGGAACAAGTTTGGGTTAAGTAAACAATGAGGAAATGTCTGACAAAAAAACCAGTGCCCTCTGCCCCCTCCCCCTCCTGAGATCTCCAGGGTCATATTTCAACTTATTTCTCAACCCATCAAAAAATGTAAATGCTTTCTATAGAATGCAAACTGGTAGCAGCTCATAATAACTTTTCACTAGAACTGCATTTTTAGAGTTTACAGTACGCATTTTCAACTGTGTTTTAAAGTTTCCATTGTCCTTTTTGGTTATTATGTTAGGCTCTGCTTTTATTAATTTACTGACTGTTTACTAGCTGTTGATACACGTAAAACATTGTTCCTTGATTCTGGTGACTTTGCAGATGTCATATAAATCCCTGTAGCATTAGAAGGAAAACTCTTTCCCTTGAGAGGGGAGCTCTGGAAGCAATGCATATCCTGTTCGAAATCAATAGTAAAATGCTCACTGATTTTAATGGCTCCGGACTGCAAGCTCTATATAATTAACAAGTCAGGAACAGAAACAGAACTGAGGGATGTTCCCTTTTTGTCAGGTTTCATTTATTCCGGCATTCATTGAATTCATTGCTTTGGTGAGGCAAAGGTCTTGTTCACGTGTTACTCTAAGCCAGTGTTTCCCAAACTTGGGTCTCCGCTGCTTTTGAACTACCGTTCCCATCATCTCTGACCACTGGCCCTGCTAGGTAGGGATGATGGGAGTTGTAGTCCAAAACCAGCTGGAGACCCAAGTTTGGGAAACACCTGCTTAGAGTAAGCCAGAGAAAAAAGCTTCTGCATAATCTAGGCCTCGGTTTGTGAAGCATGTAGATTCAGGGGGAAATCATGCTCCATGATGAAGAGCCTAAGTGAGATCATTTAAATGACTTGTCAAGTTATCATTACTTCCGTTTTCAGGAAGAAAGGGAAATCTTGCTATGAAATGTGGTTTCTGCAATTGAATGTCATTGTAATCCAAAGACGTCCAAGTGGTAGTCAACTCTGATGCACATTTTTGGCCTCTCTTTGAAAATGTATCCAGATGTCTCTTCAGCTGTCTTAACAACCTCTAATTTCTATTGCTGCTGGTGACAGTTTATTCTATATTTCAACCCCCTGTTGTGTAAGGAAAATTACATCTGAATTGCTCAAGGGTTGCCCCTTCCACGACTTTAATCCATGATTGACTTGTTTTTGGATTCCTAATTTAGTATGTTAATCCCAAGAGTTGCCAAAGAATCAGTCACCAGGATAAATCCTTGCAAGTTTCCGTTGCCTTGCTGTAATGTATTCTGCACAGTGGATCATTAGAGAGGGGTCCATCTTTATTGAAAGCTTTTGCCTCAAGAACTACATAAGATTTTGTGAATGTTCAACTGGGAACGATCAAACAAATACCTTTTCTTACATTTCATTTCTCCAAAAAAATACATCCTTCACATGACACAATTTGTGATGCCTCAGCCTTCAATTACAAATTGAATTACAAATAGGGTTTCTTAGATAAATCCCCAAATTCTGTGAGCGCCCAATTGATTGCATATCCACACATACCAGTGCATATAGCAAACGTTTTCAGTACTGTGATTTTGATATTTTTTTAGTTGAAAGAAGTGTTGTGTATATCATCACAAGTTCCCTGGGAAGGGACAATGCTGGACCAGCCATGTGAAGGAAGTAATATATGAACTGGGTGCTGCTTTCTCAATTTCTCCTCAAAAAAGGGGGGAAGGACAAGTGTGGCTTCTGCACATTTGAGGGTTGACACAGAGCAGGGACCTATCGCCCTCCAGATGTTGCTGGACTACATCATCCCTGACTGTTGCCCCTGTTAGCTGGGGTTGGTGGGAGTTGGAGTCCAAGAGGTTCCCCATCTCTAACACAGAGCACCCAACTCTTAATAACTTATTCTATGGAGCTGTGGCACCAGAGTAGGGATGGAAAGACCTGTCAATTTTTCTGTTTCTTTTTTCCAGTCTCCACATTACTTCAGCAATTTGCAAATGTTTCGCAATAAAATCCTCATGAAAATTCTTCAGCAATGTACTGTGGATTTCACATGTAAAAACATTTTCTATGTTGTTTTGAGTAAAGTGCACATTTTTTGCAAGTAATTTCTTCTAATATAATGCGATCTTTGTATGTTATTTTCACCAATACTCGCTTTTATGCATACCTTCCCCCAATATACATATTTTTATAAACTTTGGTTGGCTGGAAAACTGCATCGCAAAATTCAGAAAAGTGTGAATTCCAAAGTATGGGTGCGTTCCGCTTCTCATGTTGTTTCAGAATCCGCATATTTGATAGATTTTGCTTTAAATGCAAACTGGTTTGAATCCCTTTGCATCTCTACCTCAGGGCCATTCCATGTGGAAGTATTTTTGGATGCCTGGATCCTGTCTTAGATTATCGTATCTCATTATTTATAACTTTATATTTTATCGTTCATGCAGCATCGTAAGTTGCTTCTGAACTCAAAATACCTAGCACAATGGAAATAATTATCTGAATGAAATACAGGGAGTAAGTGTCTAGGAATTCTGGGTTCCTTAATGCTCTGGCCCTGTGGTCAGTTAGTTAACATAACAATTGTCAAAGTGCATTTGTAAAATAATTTCCTTCTCTTTGAATGTTACAATGTAAACCACATATATGAAATTACTGTCTGACAGAGAGAATTAAGTGACAGACTCCTGCCAAAAGGATTCAGGGGCATATTGGACCAATTAGCCTGTAATTCTGTTTTGAATTCAGAAGCTCTTTCTTGATTCCAAAATATACTTTTTTTAAAAAACTGCCTTGTCAGCATGAAAGTATCAAAACTCGATGAGAAATTGGGTATATTTGATCATTCTCAGAGAAGACTGGGAAGAGTGCGGGAACTGTCGTTCTGATGTATCATATTGAGGTATTGAATCAAACTGCGGCCAAAACAGATGGGAGAGTTCCAAAATCAACCTTCTTGTTAAAAGGAAATCATATCAGTCTATGAGAAAGAAACACAAAAATAGGTACCTTTTACTAGATCAGCCTTTGCCAACCAGAGGCCTTCCAGATGTTTTGGACCACAACTCCCATCAGCCCTAGCCAGCACTGGGAGCTGCAGTTAAAACCGTTTTGAGGCAAAGGCTGGTTTAGACCATCTGCTGCTGCTCAGAGGCTCTGAGACTCTAAAACTGGTTTAATTGAAAAGTTATGCTACCTTTGGTTTGAACTGAGCAAGACCTACCCATTTAAAAAATATTTACTAATCCTTTTATGGGACGCGGGTGGCGCTGTGGGTAAAAGCCTCAGCGCCTAGGGCTTGCCGATCAAAAGGTCGGCGGTTCAAATCCCCGCGGCGGGGTGAGCTCCCGTCGTTCGGTCCCAGCGCCTGCCAACCTAGCAGTTCGAAAGCACCCCCGGGTGCAATTAGATAAATAGGGACCGCTTACTAGCGGGAAGGTAAACGCCATTTCCGTGTGCGGCTCTGGCTCGTCAGATGCAGCTTGTCACGCTGGCCACGTGACCTGGAAGTGTCTGCGGACAACGCTGGCTCCCGGCCTCTAGAGTGAGATGGGCGCACAACCCTAGAGTCGGACACGACTGGCCTGTACGGGCAGGCGTACCTTTACCTTAATCCTTTTATGTGTAATGTAATGGTATTGTCATTGCAACCTTGGAACATGCCAGTAGCAGTGGATTCTAGGGCTATCCCAGCAACCCTTAACAAACTACAGTGCCCAGAATTCTTTGAGCGGGAGGAACTGTGCTGTGAGTGTGCCTTAAAGATATAGCGTATACGCAGAACACGATTTCAGTATCACAAAAAGAAATATTTTTAAGATGCTTCAAAATATTTGAAGGGGAGGGGAGCTGAAGTGTATTACCTGCCTTCAATTTTTTTACCAAAAAGAATATGAGCAGTATCCAAGATGTTGTCACAGTTGTCTGAAGAAAATTTTGCCCAGTGGGGTAACTTAGATAAGCTGTTAACAAAAACAGGCCATTGCGGAATGCTTTTTGTTTAGTTATAACTTGGGGCATCTTGGGTGGACTGTGAGAACATCAGATTAGCTCCACTAAACCATCTGCATCATCTGGACCCCACTGTTGCCTGGACCTGCTACCACCTTGTCCAAGGGGCAGCAGTTCCACTGCCAGGAGGCCAGTGCCACCATACCACACTGGCCGCTCCTGTATCTAGATGTGTAATGACGTGCTGTCGCTGTGCCAGGGCACCTGTGCCATAGGTTAGTCACTCACAGCTTAGCACTTGGAAATTTTTCAGGTTCATTAGCAATCAAGGGGGAGGCATAGGACAGAATCCCATCATTCAAAAGGAATTGTGTTGTGTATAAACCTATGGGCCAAGGGGCTGTTTTGTTTTTGTTAAGGTTGATAACATTTTTGTTTGAAGAGCAGTTTATATTTAAAAATAACAATACTTAAATACTTTTTTTATAAGAGTCTCATCCAAATAGCAGGTTGGATAAGCCCAATGTAGTATGCAAAAGCTGTACTATTAAAGCAGCAAGTTAAAGAAGGACCCTGACCATTAGGTCCAGTCGTGGCCGACTCTGGGGTTGCGGCGCTCATCTCGCTTTATTGGCCAAGGGAGCTGGCGTACAGCTTCCAGGTCATGTGGCCAGCATGACTAAGCCGCTTCTGGCGAACCAGAGCAGCACACGGAAACGCCATTTACCTTCCCGCCGGGAATTTACTTGCACTTTGATGTGCTTTCGAACTGCTAGGTTGGCAGGAGCAAGGACCAAGCAACGGGAGCTCACTGCATCGCGGGGATTCGAACCACTGACCTTCTGATCAGCAAGTCCTAGGCTCTGTGGTTTAACCCACAGCGCCACCCGTGTCCCTACTTAAGCAGCAAGTTACTCTGCTGCAAACATTTAAGGCCAGGACTTTTACCACTAAAATTTTTACTCTAATTCACTTGAATGCAGACTAATAATTAAGCACCTCAATCCAGTCTTGCTAATTAACCACCAGAGATGTTTCTTTTATTTAGGGATTTATTAAAGGCATATATAACCCAGTTTTTGAATGCAGGCATAAAATTTACTGCAAAATGCACAGCACATTGAATCCTAGAACTGCAGAGTTGGAAGGGATCAATGCAATGCAGAAATCTCATTCTCCAACCTCCAAGGAAGGAGAGTCCATCACTTCTCATGGGAGTCTGTCCTATTGTCGAACAGCTCTTGCCATCAGAAAGTTCTTCCTTATGTTAAGTTGGAATCTCCTTTCTTGTAACTTGAAGCCATTGGTTTGGATACTACCCTTTGAGCAAGAGAAAACAAGCTTGCTCCATCTTCCGTGTGAGAGCCTTTGTAGATATTTAAGATGGCTATATCTCCTCCCAGTCTCCTTTTATCCAGGCTAAACATACCCAACTCCCTCAGCTGTTCCTTGTAAGGCTTGCTTTCCCTTTGTCATCTACAATCTAAAAGACATGACAGAAAAGGAAGAATGATTGAGTGGGAGAAGGGGGGCGGGAAACAAACTTGAGTAACCGTTTCTAGGTTACAGAGTTCTTGTAGTAATCAGCTGAAGAAAATGGATTTCAAGGAGAGGAGTAGTAAAAAGTTGGTGATCTTTAAACAGAGCCTGTAGTTTCATTTCTCTTTTCCTCTTGTTGCCTAATGAAACGGCTGCTGTAGATGACAGTTGAGGGAGGTGCCTGATGGCCCTGATCTTTCAACAGAGCAGATGGAGAGACCCTAACATTCTCAGATGCTAGAACAAATCCCAATTTTTTCTTCATCTGAATGCTAGGAAGAGAGGTGTGCATGGGCAAAAGGGGCTTGTAGGTCTGACATTGTGAATGTGTTTAAAAGCTGTGTACATATTTTCTTTAAACATGCAATCATTTTTAATTATTTTTGTGTGAACCCCTTCTATCCTGAAAGTTTAGAGCAGCTTAAGAAACTAGCTTGACTAAAGGTGATGGCATTTTACCATTTATTTTTATTGGCTGGCATCTATTTTATCTGGCATTAAGGACATTTATTCTCTATGTGCCTGTAGAAATTTCTGGAGGGGGAGGTTTCTGTAGGGGACTGACATAATTTTTATTTTATCTGTGCTTCACACATACCCCACTCCCCAGTTCTAATTATTGTATATTTGGAGATGCAACTTCATGCTCATTGGTCAAAGAAACAAGCCAAGTGATCCATCTGAGTGTGAGTCTGTATTAACAAACAGCCTTCCAGTGTTATCATTGGCGATGACAGTCCTTGGCAGGTTCAGACATGCTCAGTGAGAGGTAGACTCTAGGAGCGAAGTCATGACCCTCACCAGCCTTCACTTGCCAAAGGGTGACCGGCTATCCCTAGTCTGACTAATTGGTGCATTGTATCAGAGGAGGGACTGATTTGCTTCAGCTGGCGTTCATTAAACTGAAACAGTGAAAGTACCATATGTAATGCTTGGTCCCACCAGATGTTATATACCCTGCTGTAAGCATGCGTCATCTAAGACTATATTCCTGCTCAGTTGCTGAAATCTTCGAAGGAGTCACTGTTAGTGTCCCCCATGGCTTGGATACACGGTGTTTAACCACAGGTAGCCATGCATTCAGCATTGCTTCCCCAATATTGTGGAATTCCTTCCTGCATGAGATTAGAGGGGACCCCCTTTCTGTTGAATTTACAGCACTCACTGAAAACTTTTCTTATTCCAGCAGGATTTTAAATTAATTTCTGATGTTGTAGTTTAAACTCATTTAAAGTCTCCTGTACACCACTGAGAGACAACTGATTAAGCAGTTTACAAATTGTTGAAATAATAAATGAAATAATTTTGCCAAGCCCAGACTCCGTATCAGGACTAGGCCATGGGCAGTGGTCTAGAGACAGCCAGAAATTAGGAACCAAGAGACAAGGGAAATCAGCATTTGAGGGTAGTCAGGAAGCAGAATCAGAGGCAAGCCAGCTGTCAAGGCTGAAGAGCAATTGAGATTGGAAGGCAAATCAGAAGGTGTGGCCTGCAGAACAAAGCACTACCAAAGAGCAAGACAAGAAATGCTAGAACTCAGGACAAGTTTGTTGCTCAGGCAGCATTCCAGTGAGACAGGAAGCCCGCATAAATGCCTTCTGCTCAGAAGGAGCCAGTGGCCAGTCTGGGCATAGTCAGTCCAGAAGCTTCTTCCCTAAGAAGCTTCTTGCCACAGCTGTTAAAAACACAAGGACCATGTTTTCCCCAAGTGCCAGTCCTAAGCTGAAGCCATTACCCACTTACCCAGGAGTACGCCCCACTGAGCACTGAGACATACTTCAGAAGTAGACACTGTGCTATAAGTTAACTGCACAGGGTGTTCTTGATGAGCGCCCAGACATCAGCTCCTGCACAGTAGGAGACGTTTTCACATTCGGCATTTGCCATTTGGATGGAGCTCCAATGTTGGGCTCACACGGCCCCGAGCTCACCACCACTTCGCTCTGCCCCAGCTCCGTCCAAGTGAGCTGCGGCTCGTTGTCAGAATACTGCAGCCAGAAGCAGCGTCCAGACACAAACGTCCAGGAAAATGCGGACATACAGCAGCCCATGTTGTTTTTGCCAGCCAATTTCCCTCAGAAAGAGGTTAAAAAATGTCCAATTTCTTTGCGATTTTGCAAAAAAAGCTCAGTATGGCAGCCCTACTTTAGCAGACTGCATCAGTCTGTCCAAGGAAGCTGGCGGAGCTACTTATGCCTTCTGGACCAAAACAAAACTAAAACTTTGCTTGTTTTGCTAGCTCATGCCCTCGAACCAAATCTGCTATTTAAAAAGCAAGTTTAACCATTCTACCCATCTGTTCCCTTGCCTGAGACTGATAGGCTAGACATCAGTAAGCAACGAAAAGACTGCAGACAACTGGAATGCTGTAATCTTATACCCCAGTGTTGGCTTCCAGAAACGGCTCTCTCTTCCCACCCCCCCACCCCACTTCTAACCCCCAGGTCTTCCTTGAGCTCTAATGCCAGATGCATAGAGCGATGTGGCTTATTAACCCTAGCAGTGGTCCCTTGCCAACCATCTGCAAATGGCTGTGCCAGAAGATCCTGTGGGTGAAATTCAAATGGCCCCAGCGCTGCCTGAAGCAGCTCTTCTGAAAGCTGTTTGACAGCCAAGGCATCAAGTGCTAATGGAGCCAAGGCACGCATCATCTGGTCAAGTGCTGCTTAAGAGGCCAAACTTAAACTCACAACCCGGAGGGGAAACAACAGCAGTAGCAACTTCAGCCCAGTTTGCTCTTGGGTAGCAGTCGCCTTAATGGCTGCGAGTTGTAAGGGAGGGAAGTTAAGAACAGGGCAAGCTCTGGGAAACGTCTGCCTGGCCTTGAGCATCTTATGCTAAGTGCACAGCCAATATTGATGAACTCACACCTGCTATCCGTGGACTTCTTTTAGATTTTGAACTAGAAAGTAGTGCCTGGAAGGAGTTGGACTACAACAGCCCTTGCCAACCTAGTGCCCTCCAGGTATCTTGGACTACAGCTGCCGTCAGACCCATGCTGGCCAGGGCTGATGGGAGACATGGTTCAAAAGATTTGGAGGGCATCAATTTGGTGATTGCGAAATTAAATGCCTTGAGTCCAGGGTTAGGAAGCCTATTACATGAATGCTATATGACTAATCAAGGGACGCAGGTGGCGCTGTGGGTTAAACCACAGAGCCTAGGACGACAGAAGGACAGCGGTTCGAATCCCCGCGACGGGGTGAGCTCCCATTGCTCGGTCCCTGCTCCTGCCAACCTAGCAGTTTGAAAGCATGTCAAAATGCAAGTAGATAAATGGGTACAGCTCCAGCGGGAAGGTAAATGCTGTTTCCGTGCGCTGCTCTGGTTCGCCAGAAGCGGCTTAGTCATGCTGGCCACATGACCCGGAAGCTGTACGCCGGCTCCCTCGGCCAACAAAGCGAGATGAGCGCCGCAACCCCAGAGTTGGCCACGACTGGACCTAATGATCAGGGGTCCCTTTACCTTTACCTTTTTATATGACTAATCAATCCCAAAACCTCGCCTCCATTTCAGCGGGGGGCTTGGTGCATAAGGAGACGAGAAAACATCCCTCCCCAGCTGCAGCTCCCCCACCCCTGCAAATGCCCTCTGTGTGGCATTTAGGCTTGAAAAGAGGTGTTCAGGCTTAAAACACCCTCCCAAGGACTCCCAAGCGGAAGGTGGTTCTCAAGCCTAATTGCTGTGTGCAGGACTGGAGGGGTGGGAAGGAGAGGGGCTGTGAGCCAGATGAGCAGACACCCCCCCTAAGCCACATCCAGCCCACATAGCAGTGGTTTCCCACCACTTCTCTAGAGAGAGCCAGTTGTTGCCTGTATTATAGGCATGCCATCAGGTGCCCCTTATTTAAAAAAAGAGCATGACCTGATCATGATTCTTGGGTTTCTTTTTCCTTTTAAAAAAAAAGGAAAGTAAATCTGTACCTATTGTAATTCCAGAGTTATTAGTATACTGCTTTGCTGGATTGTTCAGTAAACCTGTTCTCATCTTCCAGCATTCTGGCCAGTGTGTGGGAGCAGCAATTGATGTTTAATTGACCACAGAAAAAGACAAAAAGCAATAGATCGAATACATCTTAAGGCAGCCCTGTTCAGGGAAGTTTTTAACGTGTGATATTTTACTGTATTTGTGGTTTTTATGGAAGCCGCCCAGAGTGGCTGGGGAGGCCCAGCCAGATGGGCGGGGTATAAATAATAAATTATAATTGTTATTATTATATAGATCTCCTAATTGATGGAAGCTGGTGGAGGGAGACTTGCTATGGGGTAGCATTACGCCGGCAGTGCCCCCTCTTAGAGAAGCCCTCAAATTATGTCATTTCTGGAATCTTTTGTGATTATTTTCTCTGCAAGCACCGTTTTCGTTGCCTGCTGAAGTCTGAATTGTGTGATTCTAACCTGGAGCAGCTCATACATTGTGAGTCTTGCCTTGTAGCCAGGACAGTAACACTGGATTTATTGAGCCTTTGGTTTTTGTTTTCCAGTTTAAAGGTTTTATTTTTAATACAAATTCCAAAGTACAACATTTATTTCGCCAATAGTTTTAAGAGGGGTGATTATAAAATTCCAGTATTTATTCTGCAACTCAAGACACACAGGCAAAGGGCAATATTTCTACATGTAGCCACAGTATCAATCAGGCTAGTTTTAAATTTGCCATTTTCTCCGTTTCTTATTTTTCTAATTTTAAGTCCCGTTCTTCACATTTCTGCAGCCATTTGCAATTTTATAAAACGAAATCCTCCTGAAAATTATTCAGCATTTTAGTGCAAATTTCTCTTAATAAACAGGTTTTTTTAATGCAATTTGACTAATGTATGCATTTTTGCAAGCGATTTCCCCTAATGCGCATTTTTGTGTGTTATTTTCATTTAATACAAGCGTGTTTATGCACAATTTCCCTTAACATGAGCATTTGTGTGAACACTGTGCGGATGGACAAGTGCATCATAAAATTCAGCTAAATGTATTTTACTTCTCAATGTTGTTTTGGACAGTGTGAATCTGATTGATTGGGCTTTAAATGCAAACTGATGGGCCTCCAACCCTCTATGAGTTAGGGACTTGCCCTGCATGTGAAGACAGGCAGATTAAGCAGTCGAGAGAGACCGATAGTGGGTCCAACAGTCAAGAAGACGGTTTCTACACATGCTATAGAGGGACGTGAGGGGCAGATGGGGCTCACCAACCTGGAAAAGTAGCATATCTAGGAGAAGGAAAACTCTCATCCTAAACCTCCGCTCCCTTGCAGGGTATTTTTGAGAGAAGAAAGGGCTAAGGAGTAAACCCTACACAAATCCAAAGTGGAATCCCTAAGACAGTTGGATTGCACCTTGTACACCTCTTTCTGGCAAATCCTGAAGCCAAGCTGGTGCCAGATGTATTGCTCTGCTTTCCCTTGGACCACATCAGAGAGGCTGAGAGGGAAGCCTTGTCTGGGCAGCCCAGGACCTACATTCACACTGCCCAGGCTTGCGTCCTGGAAAGGTCACTTCAGTGCTGCTTGACTTCATCCCTGGAGGCACACACCATTGTCTCTTGAGACAGATGGATGCCACCATGCAATGTGTGCTATTGGGCACTTCTCATTAGAAGGCTAAGCAAATACCCAGGACAAATATCCTATTTGATACAAACATAGAGGAGCCCTGATTGATCAGGCCAATTGTTGTTGTTTAGTCGTGTCCGACTCTTCGTGACCCCATGGACCAGAGCACGCCAGGCACTCCTGTCTTCCACTGCCTCCCGCAGTTTGGGCAAACTCATGCTGGTAGCTTCGAGAACACCGTCCCACCATCTCGTCCTCTGTCATCCCCTTCTCCTTGTGCCCTCCATCTTTCCCAACATCTGGGTCTTTTCCAGGGAGTCTTCTCTTCTCATGAGGTGGCCAAAGTATTGGAGCCTCAGCTTCACAATCTGTCCTTCCAGTGAGCACTCAGGGCTGATTTCCTTAAGAATGGATAGGTTTGATCTTCTTGCAGTCCATGGGACTCTCAAGAGTCTCCTGCAGCACCATAATTCAAAAGCATCAATTCTTTGGCGATCAGCCTTCTTTATGGTCCAGCTCTCACTTCCATACATCATTACTGGGAAACCATAGCTTTAACTATACGGACCTTTGTTGGCAAGGTGATGCCTCTACTTTTTAAGATGCTGTCTAGGTTTGTCATTGCTTTTCTCCCAAGATGCCTATCTTAAGAAGGCCTATCTAAATGTCCAACATCCTGCTCTCACAGTGGTCAGGAAGTTGGAAACCACTTGGGAAAGCCCACATGTAGGACCTGATGGCAGGAATGCTCTGCCTACTTGAGAACCCCAAGCAACTGGTATTCAGAGGCATACTGTCTCTGATGGTGGAGGTAAAACACAGCCAACGTGGCTGGGTTCCATCGATAACCTTACCCTCCACGATTATCATCATCTGATATTTGCTTGGAATGAAGCTTTAACCTCTGCAGCAAAACGTGCAACAACAGTAGCAAGCCAAGAAACCAAACAACACCCACCCTGATATATTTAGGTCTGGGGAATATTCCCTCTTGCTATGTGTGCTCAGAAACATTCGCCATCTCCTTTCCCTGACAGCTGGGGGATGCCTTCAGGATGACAGATTGTCAGTGCAGTCAGTGACTTGGAATGTGTCATGTGTGTATATTTTTAGTTGGAAAGGAATGAGTGAGTCCCTTTCGCGCCTTGGCATCTTGAAGAAACGTAAGATGAAGAGACGCTTCACGCCCGTGAAAGCCCCCATGCAGGAATCCAGCCTATTGTCTCTGCTGGGATAGCGTCAGATGCTTTCTGTAATTCTCAGCTGCTTTAAAATGCTGTTGTAAGAGAGAAATGACTTGAGATGAAACAGTCTGCAGCAATTTGCACAGGTATAGGTTAGTGGCAACAGTTGATATATTTCTTCACCGTTCATGCTGAGTAACTGTTGGGAGAGAAGAGAATACCAGACATTTATTTTTCTTGCTCTTTTCCATGGATGAAATTAAGGGAGGGACTTTAACTCGGCGGCAGAGTATCTGTTTAGCACACAGAAGCTCCCAGGTTAATTTCCAGCATCTCCATTTAGGCCAGGGAGAGACCATGTCTGAAATTCAAAGTGCTGGTATTGACCTATAAAGCCTTACACAACTCAGGACCTCAGAAACGTAAGGATTGCCTCTCCCCAGATAAACCGACCTGGACCCTGCACTTGTCATCTGAGGCCCTTCTCTATGTCCTCCCTCCTGAAGAGGTTTGGAGGGAGAACAGGCCTTTGCTGTGGTGGCTCCCTGTCTGTGGAATGCTCTCCCCAGAGAGACTCACCTGGCACCATCATTACATGTCTTTAGGCGCCAGGCAAAAACATTCCTCTTTACCCAGGCTTTCAGTTATTAATCTATGGCCTCTTAAATGTGGGTGGGGTGGTCTGTTACTACAATTGTTACGCTGTCTATTGTTATGCTTTGTGTTATGTTTTTATAAAGGGCGATATATAAGTCTAACAAATGATAAGCCCTTGGGAGCCTTTGCCAGGTAGTGGAGACAGTATTGAGCTAGGTTGGCCAGTGGCTTGACTTGCTGTGAGGCAGCTTTCTTTATTCCTGGTTTTTCCCCCTGGGTCACATGGGTGACATGCTCTCAATATATGTGTGTGTGTCTGTAGAGAGAGAGAAACCAGAAGAAAACCCTAACTTACTTGGCAGAGAGCCCCCCCATGGGGGGGGGGGCTTCTGCATTTTCAAAGGCTGCTGTCCGTGAGCTTGTTTGAAGCCCCATGCAGTGTCTTGGAAATGAAAGGGATCTAAATGATCTTAAACGACACATCTGGTCTATTACTCATTTCCATGCTCAACACCCCCCCCCAAAAAAACCAAACTTCTGGCATGTGCATTTACAAGTACAGTCAGGCTTCTGGTGATCTAAAGGTGGAGGTTGTTTGTTTGTTTTAATTAGTATTAGTAGTACAGTACATTTTCTGCCATTATGCAGATGAGAAGATAATGGTGCAGAGGACTCGTATCACTTGCCCCAGATCACATCTGTTGAAGCACGCTTGGTCATCATGTGCTCCTCTAAGGCGAGATAAATCTCTTGCTCCTTGGGGTTACTGATGTTGCCAAAGGATATGGGGCATTTGTGGTCACTAGACTCTCAAGCAAGATGAATTATTTCCTTTCTAGTATTACAATGATTTCCCCTCTAAGAAGGTTACGTTTGCCTTCAGAAATCGGCACGTTCTTTTAACTGCAAGTCCTGCAAACTTAAAGAATGCCGTCGGAAATATAACAAGTGCAATCCCTCGTATACAATTGCCTGGGAAAGATGGAAGCCTCCAAGTTAATTATTAATCGACTCAGAAAGATTTCCGGGCATACTTTGCTGATAAAGCGCTTGCTGCATGGAGAATGGGATTGTGTATCTGCGAGAAATGGAAGGGAAAGAGAAGAGCTCTCAACTCCATTTTGGCAATGTAACCTTCAAGAGGCTGGTTTGCCTGTAATAACTGCGGCTCCAGAGAGCTGATTGCAAAACACTGGGAGACAATCTCAATCAGGAATATTTCTGCCGCTGGCAGTCAGCGCTGACAAGAACCTTTTCAGTTGCTTAAAAATGGCTCGCAGCAAACTCCTTTTCCATTGACACACTCCTGGTTTTAAATTCCCAGCAAATATTAATTATTTCACACAGCCCAGCTTTGCACAGAAAAAACCCCCACACGGTTCATCTTTGTAAAATGATGTAACTACCTGTAAGTATTCTTTACCCCCTCCACTCTCTCGCTCTCCATTGCCTATAGTGCTGTTTGCATTAAAGTAAAAGTAGCCTTGATAATGAAACTGCAACAAGTTATTGGAAAGTCTGGAGGAAGGAGAGAAAATGTGAGCGGAAGCACTGTAGTCACTGGTAGAGCAGAAGCCTTGCATGCAGAGGGTCCAAATTAAATCCGTGGCATCTCTGGTTAGCAGGTGATAGGAGCAGGCTCTGCCTCTCAGGATAGATATTAGAACAAATATCTCCTCTAGAGCTGAGAGAGAAATCCACTTCACCATTTAAATCCACTTCACCATTTAAATCCACTTCACCATTTAAAAGGAAACCTACCTAATCCACACTTTCCGAAACAAGAAGCAAACAGAAACACGGCCCTCTTTTGAAATGCTCACTTTTCTGAATTTTGCAGTACAACTAACATGCACAGAAATGTATATATTAGTGTAAAGTGTGTATATGAACGCATAGATTAGTGAAAATAACATACAAAAGTGCACGATATTGTGGAACATTTAAAATGACATTAATTATTATGGGAGATCGCATTGCAAATATGTGTATATTACTCAAAATTGCATCCAAAGATTGTGTATTAGGAGAAATTTGCACTAGAATGATGATGAATTTTCATGAGGACTCACAAACTGATGTGGCTGGTTGAAGGACCGAATTTAAGATTTGGCGGGGGGGGGGGAGAGAAAGTTCGATGGACATATTCATCCATCCCTAACCATAAGGCAGCTTCCCTCTGTCTATAGAAGTGCAGTCTAACTTACCTGCTTACAACCTTACCTACACACAACTTGGTTTATGGCTCATGGCTTGTTTGGAGTGAAATAAACCACAAGATGTAATGCTAAGCCAAACCAGTAGTGAAGTGAGCTGGAGAGAAGTGACGTACCAGCATTTTTCTTGCTGTTACCAGGCTTGTTCATTCACACCAAGCCATTGTTTGCCTTAGTGTTGTGTGCGAACCAGGCCAGTATTTGACAGCCATCCAAAACAAATCTGGAATGTGGGCAAATCCAGAGGGGCAAAGTCAGGAACTCTTCCTTAGAATACACCTTATGAAGTTTCAGAGACAACAACAGCAGGACACAATTGGTTTCACAGCTGAATGCCTCAGCCTTGCCCCCCAGAAAGAGGGCTAGCACAACATTAGGAATTCAAGGCCATTTGGGCATTACTTTTCCTAGTGTGGCAGATGAGCTGGATAATTGCAAGGAGACACAGTTAGCTGACTACACAGCTTGTCTGGAATAACTTTAAGGGATGGCGAGTTCGGCAAGAAGTGAATTCTTACTGTAGTCAGTAAAAGAAACTCTGGTGATATTTGTGCCCAATCCCAGTTTTTGCATTGCCACTTAATTGCTGGGTCTGCAATAATGGTCCCTCCAGGTGCCCTTTTCATTGTTCTTATTAACGTCCTTTATGATGGTTTGTGCTCATGAGAGCAGTTATACACAATCCCACTTTAAATACTGTTTGCTCCCACGAACGTTTTGGGGGACGCATCATGCTTCACTTCCTATCAGTGCATGCCCTATAACACTCTGCTGAAATCCTGTAACTTTTTATACCATAAACATTCCACTTTCTTTTCTTTTTTGTCCCGGTTTTGTTGCATTATACTGCAAGAGTGCCGCTCCAGACGGCAGCGATGTAGTAACATTGGGGAAGCATCATATGATCTTTAATAAGGCAACGATCTAGTATAAATCCATCACTAATGCACTGTTATTACATCAGTGACATGTTACAGAATACAGTACAATCTAAAAAAAACCCAGTCTTGGAGGGGCACTGAGCCAAGTTCCATTTCTGCCTGGTAATACAAAACCAGGAATATGCATCTTTTTCCTTATAGTAACTGTTGAGGAAAAAGACATCACATTGCCTATTTTCTCTCTCTCTCAGATTGAGGTCTCTGTGCCTTATGCTCCTTTCCCCCCTTCTATAAAATGATTATTTACTCACTGTTATGACGTTGAATTACCTGCACACCTTTAGATGTCACTATTTATCAGATAAACTAAATGAGTATGACTCCATGAGAGGAATAAATGGATGGAACTTGCAAACTGAGCCTCTAAAATCTATGGAACTGGACCCCTACATTGGACCAACCGTCAACCTTTCCACCTGCTGCAACGCGGGGATTAGCTATAATCTACATATGTCAACTACAAAGCCAAAGGTCGTGACCTGTGTGTTAATTTATGTTAGGGGCGGAAGAAGAAACAACATTTGACTGACAAGATGACTAATGCAAAAAAGCACTTGGCATCTTTTAAAAATTATCGGGGTATTTGCCACAGTGGCAGGAAAAGTAGATTTGATAGTTTCTCTAGACTCTAAAGTTAGAATTGCTGTAGGTAGAAACTTGGAGATCTGGAGTGTGGATTTCGCTAGATTATTTTGGATGGAAATTACGCGTCGTGAAAGAAACCACATGAAAGTACTGGGTGCAGTTCCTTCCTAAGTCACTTAAAAGCTAAACTAGAAAGCTGCGATATGGAATTTATTAAGAACTTACTATATGTTGCCAAGATTTGTGTTGCCACTAATTTAAAAGAAAGAAACCTCCTACTGTTTGCTTGATTGTTTGGAGCAGATGCAGAAAGTCGCTGAGATCATGAAGTTATCAAATTATATTAGAATCAAAGAAGGAGAACAGCAAATAGATTGTGGAGAAACTGGGCTTTATTTGTCCAGTATTGGAATGTTCAGTCATTCTTTTTATGTTCTTCATTGTAGACCATCTTTTGTTGAATTGCTCTGACCCAGATATATTTATTTTGTTTTAAAAAAATATATTGGATGCAGTTCCATTGGAAACAGTTGAATCCGTTCCCAAAATATTAAGAGAGGCAGTTTGTCCTGTTTTATGTATACTGAATGACTGAAAAAACGATTAAGGCAAAGAGGAATTCTTAGGCTTTCTTGTATCACAAGATGAATGTTATTTTTAAAAACAAAGCTTTCCTCCTACATTTTGAAGTTCCTCTATTGATGGACTTTCCAAGCAGCAGAATTAATCTGCTTTCCTTCTTATTTATTGATCCAGAAGTTAAGCATTTTTCCCACCTAATTTACCAGGGCTTTTTTTAACCCCAGTGGACACTTCACCTCGGGGACATGCATTCCGTTCACCATAGTTCTGAACTTTATCCATTCCAACACAGTAGTGTTAGGCCTGCTTCATAGGAAATGGCCCTCGTGGGGATGCTCCTTAAATTTGCATCAGCGGTACCTTTTGTGATCTTTTGTTGGCTTTGCCTTTATGCATTAAAAAAAGGAAAGAAATAATAATAATAATACGAAGTGAAGATTTGCATGAAATTTGCATGTGCCTAATTTATAAGGGCAGGGACGCGGGTGGCGCTGTGGGTAAAACCTCAGTGCCTAGGACTTGCCGATCGCATGGCCAGTGGTTCGAATCCCCGCGGCGGGGTGCGCTCCCGTCGTTTGGTCCCAGCGCCTGCCAACCTAGCAGTTCGAAAGCACCTCCGGGTGCAAGTAGATAAATAGGGACCGCTTACCAGCGGGAAGGTAAACGGCGTTCCGTGTGCTGCGCTGGCTCGCCAGATGCAGCTTGTCACGCTGGCCACGTGACCCTGAAGTGTCTCCGGACAGCGCTGGCTCCCGGCCTCTTAAGCGAGATGGGCGCGCAACCCTAGAGTCTGGCAAGACTGGCCCGTACGGGCAGGGGTACCTTTACCTTTACCTTTAATTTATAAGGGCACATCCTAATTTAGAAATGGTTACTATGGTCTGTACACTACATCTCACCTTAATGAACACACGGAAAGCATGCTAGATCAGGCCAGTGGCCCATGTAGTCCTGCATGCTGGTCTCACCTTGGCCAACTGGATGCCTGTGGTAAACCAGCACAAGATCACTTTCCCCTCCTGTGGTTCCTAGAAACCAGTACTCAGAAGCGTTACTGCCTCTAAATGAGGAGGCAGAACACAACTATCGTGGCTAGTAGACTTTGTGCAGAGCTAAGACTATATTGGTCATAATGTTGATGCTTGACGTCGATCTTGAGATTTTTGCTTCTGAGTAGTAGTAGTAGGACCATGGCAGTAAGGGAGTGGATTAAGCCTTCCCCCCGTGGCCCTGATACCACACACACAGAACGTGCCATACCAAGATTGACATTCATGGAACCTTCTCTAGCAGGACAAATAACAGCTTCAGGTGGAGATTTAGGGCAGGAGGATAGAGAGGAAATGGATCTTTTGTTGGCCTGGTCCCAGCCCATTTAGGCTTAAGTGATGACACCCATGGCTTTCCTAAACAATATCCCTATTTCTTCTCCTGAGAACTTTTACAACCGCCTTGGAAATATCTTGTTGTTGTTGTTGTTGTTGTTGTTGTTGTTGTTGTTGTTGTTGTTGTTGTTGTTGTTGTTGTTGTAATTATATGAAGAATGGGCCATAAGCGAATACGTGCACATTTAGTAGTTAATAAAACAGTCTTTAAGGGAGATGGAAAAGAGACATGACTGATAAGTGAACCATCTCTTTCAATTCACCATCTATCATGTAGATTTCACAAACAGAAGGAAAGGCAGACCCACGCCAAGGGTGAAGGCCTTGCTATGACTTTTCTTTAGAGTAGATCTATCTTAGGTCAAAAGCAAGTTGCCTCCACAACAGCAGGAGGTCCTTTACCTTACCTATTTCTTGGGACGATTCTCGAGTCTGAAAAGTACCCACACACCAGGCTGTTTATTTTATTGTCAGATATATTAGTGAGATTTTCAGCAAAGTTACCATTCTTTTCTCCTTCCCCTGTCCCCAGCTTTTATCTGCCCCCACCTTCCACCCAGCTGTCACCCCTAATTTTCATTCTGAACAATTATTTCTACTAATGTGCTTCTACAAAACTGAGTGGAAAGTCATGGAACCAGAGGGCATATTCCTGACCTTAAGTCCTAAGGCAATCTACTGGTCATTTACTGTGAGATTTGTCTCTCTCACAAGACTTACAGGGGTGTTTTACCCTGAGGAAAGAAGTTTTAAAAAAATTGTAGTATAAAAGCATCTAGAAAATTTTTACCGCCCTACACCCAGAGGTCTCAGGGCAGTTCACAGAATACTCTAAAATCTACAGCTATATGAAATCACAGTGTTTTCATAATGCAATTAGTTAAGTATTACAAAGCCCTGATTTATACTTAGGAAGCCCATTGCCCCATCTAACCCAGTATTAACTGCACTAATTGGCAGCATTTTTGAAAGATCTCAGTCAGGGATTATTCCCAGCCCCACTTTGAAGGTACCAAATTGGATAATGGAAACATTTGCATGAAAAGCATGTGTTCTACCACAAATCTACAGACCCCTGATGTCATTCAGGGATGAACCACCAGTGGGGTTGTTGGGGAGGCCGCTGTGTGTTGTTCAAACCACTGGCTCTTCCTTCCTTCCTTTTTATTTTACAGTGGTACCTCGGGTTACATACTGTCAGGGGCTCAGGAGCAGAGGGACAGGAAAGGGAGGAATTAGAGACCGAGGGGGAGGAATCCGAGGGGGAAGTGAGCGATGAGAGCCGCCCGAGGTCTCTAAGTCTCTCCAGCGAATCGGAGGATTCACAGAAAGGGGCTCCCGTGGTCAGAGCTAGGGGGTTGCCAGAGGGAACACCTCAGGAAGGAGGGGCCAGAGGGGACTCAGAGAGCAGCAGCTGGAAATCGGGACCAGCTTCCCCACCGGAGAGCAGTAGGGGGGAGGAGTCCCAGGCATCGGCATCAGGCAGCTTTCCGTCAGCGGAAGGACATGAGTCAGGGTTAGCCACGCCTGCATCAGAGAGCGAGGAAACGGTCAAAAGGAAGGTCGGAGGCAGCGCGCGCGCGCCAAGTTCAAATGTACAAGAGGGTGGCGCAATGAGCAGCCCGGATAGGGAGCCAGGTCCTAAAGCCCGCCGAAGGGAGGGGGAAGAGTCCAAGGGGTCCGCCTCCGAAGCGTCCAGGAAGGAAGGGACCCCGGGGGGTGGTAGGACCCAGAGGCGGAAGGAGAGACGGAAAAGGTGGAGTAAGGCTAGAGTCTTAAGCTGGTGTACAGGGGGCGGAGACTCAGACGGAGCTTCGCCGGTCTAGTGTCCAGACGTAGAGACGCACGCTAGGGTTTGAAAATGGATAATGTACTTTAATAAAGACTTTTGTATATTACCGCTGGCTAGCGTTGGTCCTCTGTGAGCTGGGACCTGGAGGCAGTCTCTGACACATACGCTTCAGGTTACATACGCTTCAGGTTACATACGCTTCGGGTTACAGACTCCGCTAACCCAGAAACAGTTATTCAGGTTAAGAACTTTGCTTCAGGATGAGAACAGAAATCATGCTCCAGCGGCGCGGCGGCAGCAGGAGGCCCCATTAGCTAAAGTGGTGCTTCAGGTTAAGAACAGTTTCAGGTTAAGTACGAACCTCCGGAACGAATTAAGTACTTAACCTGAGGTACCACTGTATTTGTTGTTTTCGCAGTTTCAAGCATTTAGGTTACAATCCTATTCATACTAGGGATTAATGGGGCTCTCTGTTGTTGACCAATGCCTGTCTTACATGCATTCCTTCATAAATTTATTCTCCTTTCTGAATTTTATCTAACCCACATGTTTTTAATAAGGATTTTGGAATGTACCTTAACCTAAAATTATTATTAAGCTGAAAAGTGTATCTCAGAATTCAGAGGAGTGTGAAAAATGAAGAATGAATGTGTTCCATGTATTCGTCCAATTCACTTAAAAATGCAAGCATAACAAAACCTTTGAGTGTCCCTAGTGTATGCCCTGCTGGTGAGGAAGGGCAGAACTACACATGAGCCACAGGACCGCCATTGAAAGAAGGATCCTGAGAGCACCTCCTCTTCTCCCCCAACATATAGGAAAGGCACGATATGATGTTACTGTGGTCCGTGTTTCTACATATCCACCGCAGTGAAATAATGCCACACCATTTTCTTTTCCTATCCATTACCAGACAGAGAGAAAGAGACATGGGGATGCTACATTTATGGTGCTCCCAGCTGAAGGGGATGGGAGGTGCTGCCCTGCCGCCATCACCACCTGCACCTGCCACTCTGCTGCCTCTGCTGCTGGCAGAGAAACGGTGGCAACATTAGCACTGATATCTGCAGTCCATGAGATTTGGCACAAATTCAACAAGTTCTTGCCCAAAATCAGCACTGATGCTTGCACCGCATCTCTGCCAGCAGCAGAGGTAGTGGGGTGGGCAAGCTGCCCCAGCGGCTTCTGCCACCTGAGACAGCCGTCTCACCCTGCCTAGTGGCTGTGCCGGCCCTGCCCAGGCTGTTGGTATTTTGCAGGAGGGATTTGAGCACATCTCATAAAATTAAGTTTCTGCAGTACAAGTGCTTTGTTGCCTTGGTGCAACAAGCCCATGTTAAAAGCACACAGACGTTTGCAGTTAGGAAAGTGAGAGGGATGTGGGATGAATGAATGAATGAACGATTCATAGGAAGACATACAGTGGTACCTCTGGTTGCAAACGGGATCCGTTCCGGGATTCGCAATATGAGCAGAACGCAACCCAGGTCTGTGCAGGTCGTGATTCGCCGCTTCTGCGCATGCATGTGACGTCATTTTGAGCATCTGCGCGAGCTGCGAAACCCAGAAGTAACCCTTTCCAGTACTTCTGGGTCGCCGCGGGATGCAACCTGAAAATGCTCAACCTGAAGCAAACGCAACACGAGGTATGACTGTATAAACATCCCACAAGCAATTCAGGATTTAATGTTCATTTATATTGTGATATTCTTACTGTGGTATTGTTATTGAAGAGTGTTTATTATTTGTTCATAACTACTCTGCAAACAAATCAGGAAAAAAGCTCAATATCCAAATTATATATTCAAACACAGTCATGGCTCCCCCCCAAAAAATAATAATAATCATGGGAACTGTAGTTTTTAAGGGTGTTGGGAATTGTTATGCAATCACCCTCACAGAACCACAATTCCCAGAGTTCCCTGGGAAGAAGAATTGATTGTTAAAGCACTTCAAATTTCTTATGTGGATGTGCATGAGCTTTATGCAAGCAATTCAGGATGCATTCTCAATACAGTGGTACCTCGGGTTAAAACCTTAATTCATTCCAGAGGTCTGTTCTTAACCTGAAACTGTTCTTAACCTGAAGCACCACTTTAGCTAATGGGGTGGGGCCTCCTGCTGCCGCCGCGCCGCCAGAGCCCGATTTCTGTTCTTATCCTGAAGCAAAGTTCTTAACCTGAAGCACTATTTCTGGGTTAGCGGAGTCTGTAACCTGAAGCGTATGTAACCCGAGGTACCACTGTATCAAGAAGTGCTTGGTAACTGCCACGCATCTCCAGTGAAATCTTAATTTTGTCCTAAGTCCCACTGATTGTTCAAATAAACACGCAGAGACTCTGGCTGCCTATCTTCTGATTCCTAGCTCCTCAGAAAATGCTGCAAACAGAATTTTCAAGCTGTGCAGCATTTCTTTTTATGTTTCATAGGGGAGGGGAAAGCTAATCAATTTCCCAAAAAAAGCTCAAAAGATAATTTTTGAAAGTTTTTTTTAAAAAAAACACAACCCGCACTGGTTGGTGAAATGATTTCATGTGCTTATAGTGTACTGTGTATTTTGGCAAAAGAATTGCTTAAGCTGTAAGACCCTTTGAGCTTTTGCCAATAGTGTGTATAGAAGAAGAAGAAGAAGAAGAAGAAGAAGAAGAAGAAGAGCAGTGCATTTTCCCAGAAATGGGTTGAAATGCTTTTCAGGTGGAGAAGGTATAGAGGAGCACAGAAGGGAAATACATATTGAGGGCCAAAGGAGACATGACGTTAAATGCATTATTATATTTAATGTGCACCTTTTCTGGAAAAGGGAAATTGCCACTGCTCTGCCTCGGTCTTAATGGCCTCCCTCCTCCAGTTACTATTTGCATTAGCTCCAGTTGGAACAATTGGAGTATTCCTCCCAGGGTGAGCTATCCTCTGTCATAATATCCTATTGCACAATTAAGCGGAAGGGCCAATATTGGATTTTGTTCTTCTCAGACATTTTTATACATCCTAAAGCATAAGAGAAATATAATACTGTCTTCGTACTCCATGCTTCTGATATACTTGAAGGAAGGCTTTCCATTTCCGTAAACCCAAAGTGTACAAAGTTGGCAGGTGCTTTGTCCTTCTTTCACGGTGCCTTTTCATTTATTTCATTGTTTGGATTCTGCTTGGAGCAGGATATTTGGAAACCTATTTCATCCTGTTCTGTTTAGACAAAGGTTTATATACCAACTCCCTAACATTCCCCTTTGCCAGGCTAAAATCTCCTAAGTAATTACGTTCGTTCTGGAGCCAAGCAGATGCTAAGACGCATGTCCCACATCTCCCAGTATAGCATTGCATAGAGCCATCTCTACCGCCAGTGAGATCTTTGGGGACGTGTCTCCCCTTCATTATGGAAAACACAGAATCTTGTTGCTTGTAGAGATAGCAGCTAATGGCCTGGTTTACCTTAGTTAACATTAACGATAATTACAGCTGAGGCATCTGGCCAGCGATAACTTAAACCTGGGTTTATTACATCACAAAATAATTAAAAGTACCAGCAACAACAGCGAAGCCTGGATTGTAGTTTGGATTTTTTTGCCATTCTTTCTTTGCACCACTGTCAGTAGCTCCTTAAGCATATTTAAGGAGCAAGTCTGGATCCACACATAGTGTTAAATTATGATTAATGTTAACTGAGGTTCATAAACCAAATACAGACTTTGCTTAACGAATTACCTTTATCCACAATTTATAAGCCATAATTAAGCTGATGGTCTGGGTTCTCACATAACAGTAAGCTATGGTTTAATGAAGCATATTTTAATGAACTATGGTTTAGCATTACGTGCAAACCCGGCCATTCTCTGTGTGTGTTTTGTTACAAACTTAGCTTCGATTGCATCGACCCTCATCCCCGTATAGGAGAAATGCTGTTGCTCTGTACTAAAGCATCTGCTTTGCATGCAGAAAGTCCCAGGTTAAACCCCTGGCATTTCCAGGCAGGGTAGGAAGCATCTCTATGTGAGAATCTGAAGAGCTCCTTCCAGTCATTATAGAAAGTAGGGTGCTGTATTGGAGCAATGAGATGGCTTTATGTTAGGCAGCTTTCTATGCTCCTATATGGGCAGAGATTAGAGAGTATGAGTGGCAACCAGAAAATTAGGAGATTCCCAACTAGTAGCTGACTAATACTTATAATGTAAGGGCATGTCATTTACCCCCCAGCATGACATGTTACTGTGACACTCCACTTTTAATCTTAGGGGTCTTCTTTCCCCATAGCTCCTGTGCTTCAGAGTTACTACTTCCAAATTAGAAAAGTAGCTAATTCTCATTTGTGAAGTTGCCTGAAACTAACCATGATGCTAAAATACTTTCGGAAACCAAATACAAAGCCATTGATAATAAGACACACAACACAGTGTATAAAAATCCAGATCCTCCCCCCAAAGCCAAGCCCTTGTCTGTATGTCTTCGCTGTAATCCTTTCCTTCATCAGCAGAGAACTTGCCTGTAAGACGTATATATAATTCATGGCTTCAAAATGTCAGTACAAATGCTGCCTGGTTTTTAAAAAGGCTAGCAGATTGTTTCAAACCACATTAAAGCGTATCCTTCCCTTCGTGCGAGTTGCTGGTCAATTACACACTGGTGAACACCGTATCGTAAAAAAATCACAGTCTGGATTGATTGCAGGCTTCAAGTGAGGAGATGCTGCAGAGTCTCATTAACATACACCAAGCTATTAATAGTGATAGTCATGTTATATTCCTGGGGAATACAGCAACGGCCTCAATTATTAGAGTGAGAGAACAGAACAAAGAAGTTCTTTGGGAAGGAACTACTAGACCATTTAAGGGTGTAGACGGACAGAAAATTTGTAGAGCAGTTGGGCTGGTTTAGAAGTTCTCTCAATTGCAGTCAGTGTAAACATGGAACTCAGAAAGGGGGGGAAATGTGCAAGTCCGTGGCTGATGGATTGCAGCTCAGTGACAGAGCACATGCTTTGATTGCAGAAGGTCCCAGGCTCTGCTACTGGCTTCTGCAGTTAAAAGGACTAGGAAAGTTCTAGCCAGGAGGCCCTGTTAGGAGATAATGGAAATACACACTCAATCAGAACAGATAATGCAGAGGTAAATAGAAAAATTGTGAATTTTGCTTACAAGAGACTACCCTGGAGGTAGAAGATGGGCTGTTTTTTAAGATTATAATTAAGCTAAATACAGTATAAAAGCTTGTCAGAAATGCTCTGAAATGGGCAGGGAACCTTTTTAGCTCAGCTGGTCAGATAGTTATTTCTTCCCTTTGAGGGCCACAATTTGACAGGTGGGTGGAGCCACCCTTCTGTCAATCACCGCCATCCTTTTGCCCTCAAGGGTCTTCAGGAGCCCTTTTCAAAGTGGCTTTTTGATCATCACTTTGAAAGGGGATCTTCGGACACTGCCTTTCATGTCCCCACCTCTGTTCTAAAATCCCAAGTGGCATGAAAACTTTTGTTAAATATTATGAAGCCCTGAAACTTTCAGTAGTTTTAAAAGGTAACAAAACGTACACAGGAAGCTGCTGAGTGAGACCATTGTTCCATCTAACTCAGTACTGTCTACACGACAACAGCTCATCTGAGTTTCAGATAGGAGACTTCCCCAACCTTACCTAGACCATTTGCATGCAGAACATAGAGCTGCGTACGGCCCTCAAACATGGTACAGAACCTCCCAATAACTAGTCTCACAGCCTGCTCCCCATAAAATTAGGATGAGCTGCCATCCTCCTCCTTCAGACCATGATGCAAAATTATCCCTTTCAAAAGGTCAGTCATTCCCAAGTCAGCCAACAAAGAAAAACCACCAGCATATTTCAATAGGAGACCCAGGTGCAATGCATGAGTCTTGTAGTCTAGTTAACAATGCAGTTAAGCTCCTGTACATAGCTGTAAGACAATTCCACCGCACTGAAGGTTGGTGGGATTAGATCAGTTTAAATTCTGTGGTCTTGGGCTAAAGTGATACACATTTTTGTCTGTTCTTCGGCATAAGGGGAATTGATTCACTGATCATTCTGATCTCAGCATCCAGATACAGGTTTTGGATACAGGGAGAGTTCTTGAATGGGTTTTATATGGCATTAGCAAGCAAAGGCTGCACATGGTCCAGTTTTCTTAAACTGGAACTAGGCACATAGCCATTTTGAGCAGGCATACCTTCGTGTAAAATACTGCAGATGCTATTCAGAAAAAGAAGGGAACTGTGCAACATCATTCATTCATTCATCCATCCTATCTGGAAGCTTGGGGCAGGTAAATTACGAAACAAAATTTATTCCATGAGACTATGCCTTTGCCTAGCTTTGTGCAGATAGGTTTTATAACCTAAGTGGTGCTCTGTGGGTATTTTTCAGAGTCAGTAATGGGAAGGGGGTGGTGTTAGCATGGGCATCACCAAGTTTGCAATGAACTGCCATTTGGAAGTACGGTCCTTGATTAGAAGCCTAAGAAAATTCACTCTTACTTAGTGCCTAGCTTGACTGAAGCCATCGTTTGAAATTTGCACTTCTGCGAATTTTGCAATGCAGTACTCCACCCAAGTAATGTGTACACAAATGTAACATTGGGGTAAAGTTCATAAGAAATGCATGTCTTTATGAAAATAACCTTTAAAAAATGCACTATATTAGGGAACACTGTTTTGCTGAAATGTGTATAATAGGCAAATATGAATACGAAAATGTGTATATTAAGGAGAAATTTGCACTAAAATGCTAGTGAATTTCATCAAGGACTTTTTAAAATTAAAAATAAATAATTTGTGAATGGATGCAAAAATGTGGAAAACTGATTTTGGGATTGGATGAGTGAGGAACTGAGAGAAACCAGAACTGACAGATCCATCCATTGCTGACAGTTGGTATCATTAAGGGGGCATCCTCAGTGCACATCTGCCAGCATCCTTCCCACAGGATCACTATGGTCACATAGGCTGGGTCAATAGAAAAATCCTTTCCCCCTCTGGAAATCCCTTTCTTGTACTCTTGTGATAGCTGTTACTAAGCCAAGAAAATAATTGGCAAGCCAAGTGAATCTCAGGCACGTCTGTCATATTCATTATCTATAACAAGATGATGATGATAAATAAAACTATATTTTTTTTAAAGGAAGATGATGCTATACTCCTATAACAAAGAATTCTTTTTCAGGCCATGTGCTCTTGAGCAGGGTATGATGCTGGTATTGAGAAATTCTGTCACAAAGAGAATTTTAATCAGGATAGATTATTAGTGAACTGCATATGAGATAAACAAACATGCTTTATTAGCCTGGTTTTTTTAAAGAACTGTTTTTTAAATGCTTTTTTGGCAAAGGCATGCAAAATGTGTGCAGAAGGAGAGCCTATATTGAGAATTTAACACATTCTCTGTACAGTATCCAGCCTGCCTGTAATTGGTGCCTGTGGCGATTGTTGATACCCTGATTACATCAGCTTTCCATGCCCTTTAGCAGGATTGGGGAAAAGCTTTCTAGTCCTTGGTAAGCTGCCTATTATCAAGACATCATAAATGTTCACATTTAGAAGAGACAATTTGCCATCCCAGCACCTTCAAGCGCTTAAACAAATTAGTTCCTACTATTTCAAGCATTAAATGCTCCATAATAATTATGTGTAAAGCCGTAAATTGCAATTAAAATAACTTAGGAACTTGTTCAAGTGAGGCCATTTTATGAATACATATTTTCCTGATCTTTTTATTAAAATGCATTCTAAGGCAGGTGTGTGAGCTCTGTGGCTCAGGAAATCGGCAACAGGCCATGACCTTTCACCTCTAGGTCACCTGCTTGCATTTGGCTTGTGGCATTATAAAAAATAAAATAAAAAAGGATATTGATTCATAAACATTCTTTGTCAAATGGCCATTTGGACTTATGCCTTAAAGGACAAGAGCCCTGTCTCATAAATTCACATATAAACCAGAGGTCACCTAGTTAGACTTGCTGTTCTGAGATAGCATTGTAGCTATTCTTCAAAACAGGCAGGATGAGATGAGTGACCAAGATGGTGGAATTTTGGAAGGTAGGAGTTCATGGTACAGGTTGGTTGAGGGGTTTTTAATAGTCCCTGACACAAAATTCTACGTGCATGCTCACTTCAAAGTTGCTGGTGTTTGTTTTGCCTACAGCACCACCCTGCTAAAAATGTTTGCAGACTTCCAGGTCCAGCAGGCATGGCTTTGGGTCAGGTTTGTGCACTGTTACCTCTCTTACAAATCCACCATCAGAATTTGTAGTCATAGCCACCCAGAGGTGCAGATCAAGGTGCCAAACACTAGGTATGAATTTTGCCTAAGGATTAAAGACTGCAATCTGAATCACATTTAATAGTTTGTTAAACCATGTCCTAGTGTTATGTGTGAATCCAGAGCAGCAGCTGAACTGTGTTTTATTAGGTTGTGGTGAAAGGTTCCTTATTAAGCAATATTTTGTGGTCAGCTTATAAACCTTCATTAATGTTAACTGTAGCATAGTGTTATTTGGGAACCCAAATCTCATTCTTAACTGTGGTTAAGGAGCCACCACCACCCAAAAGCTACAGAGCCACAAAGTGAAGAGTGGTAATAAATAAATAAAATCAAAGCACTATCTCTGTGATGTAATAAATCAGTGTTTAATAGGTTGTCTGCCTGATGCCTCAACTTTAACTATGGTTAACCTTAACCATAGTTTTACATTATGTGTGACCAGGCCACTGAAAGTTTGTTCTGAGCAAACATGTTTAGGGTTGTACTGTATGCAAAAACAGCAAACACACACACAAAAACTAGCAAATCTGCAAAATGGAGGGCCTCTTTCTCCATATGGAACTGTGCCCTCCCTCGTCATTTCACACGCTCCATTTCTTATAGATGTTGCAGCTAATCTCAGATCTATGCTACGTCAGCCATAATAAGGTGAGGTAATGAGAGCATGTCAACCTGGATTTCCAGTCTTAGCTCTTGAGTTCCCTTGCATTTGAATAAGGCCCTCTAACGTGAACTCAGAGAAGCCCTTTCATTTTGTAATTGTGTTATAAATAAGCGGCCCTGGCATTTCTGACAGGCAGGCAACAGTTAAGTGGAGCAAAGAAGTGCTCCTTTCCCAAATCAGAAAAGCCGTTTAATAACTCTGGGTCCATTTGCTCATAGCAGTGCCGCCGTTGTGGGCTGCATTCCCCAGGAGCTTGGCAAGGAGAGCTAGACTTGGCAAGCTTTCCGACCGACTCACCGAGTCGTGAGTCAACTGTGGGCAGTCTCCAGCATGTACAGCTTTAAAGGCAGTTAGCATTTCTTGTTAAATCTGGGACCTGGAGAAGGAAGGCAGATGGGGTCCCCCCCTTATATCTCTGAGAACATTGCATATGTAGTCTCCACAAACAACAAGCTCTTTGCAAGCTACGCAGGACAGTTTGTAAGTTATGCCAAAGGTTCCCCACATCTGATTTAGGTAAACAGAACACAAACGCTTTGTGCTGATTGGCGGTTGACAAGGGAAAACTCTGCAATGCTAGTATATATGCCATTTTTCTATAACGCGGCATAATCACGACAACTTTCTCCAGTGTTGAAAAAGAATGTATAACACACGTGTCCTGGTGAAGACACGAAAAGCTCAATGTGTTCTCATTGTGCTTCATTGTCACCTGTGCAGTTCTTGCATAAATAAATACCATGTAATATTTCCATTTTAGAATACCAGTTTCTTCCTTTAAAAAAAAGAATCCTCATTTTGTTGTTGGTGGTGGTGGTTTGGGCCCATCTACATAGTAACTCCCTTGAAGTGAGCGCGTGTGATTATCCAGCAGAGGATTATTTTTATAAAATACAGTTTTCCAGAATTGGATGTGGTTTCAAAAGATTTTGGTTTTGCCCATAAAATTCCCAGCAGCACCTGCAAATGATAAAAATGAGTTCAGGACGCTCCGTAAAATGTTACAAGTGATGTTTGTGTAGCAAAGCCAGATTCCTCTTTTTTTTTTTTCCTAGAGGAGGTTAATGTTTGGAAGAGTCAGAAACATATCCCAGCAACTCTCTGTAAAGTTGACATTGATCCAAGGATACAGCATAAATCTTTCAGCAAAGTTTTCTTTTTTAAAGTACCAAATAGGCCAGTATTGTCTAAGAAAGCAGGTAGAAGAGTTATAAAACAATCTCATAGTACCTGGTTGGGGTGGGAGAAGTGATGCCACAGAATGGCAGATGGAAATCAGTACAAAGGTAGCAGAATTGGTGCCTGCCAGTAAAATGTAATGTCTTGGTCCTAAAGACTGCAGTCTTAGGGTAGCTCATCCAGGGGTGTCAACTTGAATAAAATATTGGTGGAGCCCAGGTATGCCCCACCTCACATAATTGA
Source organism: Podarcis muralis (assembly GCF_964188315.1). Classification (NCBI taxonomy): domain Eukaryota; kingdom Metazoa; phylum Chordata; class Lepidosauria; order Squamata; family Lacertidae; genus Podarcis; species Podarcis muralis. Next base: position 26,308,944 of record NC_135658.1, on the reverse strand, counting down.
TCACATGACGTGGCACCCGCCCCCCATCTGAATGGCAATGCCCATCAAGTTTGGGAGGGCAGCCCCCTCAAATACTTTGTTGAGGAGATTGAAGGGACCTTAGCCCCTAGGAGTTGGCTCCTATGAACTCAACATCCTGCTGAGCTCTTACTAGCAGGGCAGAAGTAAGAGAAGTAGAGTGTTAATTGCACACTGCCATCCTTTTCCAGTCAGGGAAGGAAAAGGGATTGATTTACACCAATGCCTGGATAGACATGAGTTTCTACCATGTTTGGGGCCATAATATCTGAAGAGTCACAAGTAAAAGGACAGATTACTTCAGTGTCCGTGTTTGCTGCTGTAACACCATGCTGACTTTCACCTGGGGCTCATACTATCCATGCACCAAGTATTAATTGCAAGGGCATGCAGAGAGCTATTCTCAATGGCTGATCTCCAGCTGTAGAGCTCTGTTTTCTTACAGATTTTCCAGAAGTATGGGTTTATAATACAGCAGCCCAGATCCAACACAGCTTGGCCTAACCAGAACTGGTCTGAACTCAGAGTAAAAGGGTAGTGTTCTGCTAGTCCATAAGGAAAAATTCCACCCAATTCCAAATCAGGGCAGTGCCTTTACTGGGCTGTTTGGTTGGTTTTGTGTAGGTGTATCCACCAGAAGCCATGCATGCAGTGTTGTGGGCCTGCTTCTGTGGCACTCTGGCCTGGCTGACATTAGACAGGCTTCCTCCCTGTTGAACTTCAAGCACCTGACATGTACCTTTCTTTTTCAGCAGACACTTTAAGGAAGTTTTCTGTTTTTGTGAGTAATTTTAATCCATTGGATGCTTTAAAAAAGAAGAAGAGTACATCCCTTAAAGACTTAGATAATTCTTGTTGGCATCCATCTGTCTCAGGAGACAATGGAAGAGTGTGCACCCTCAGGGGAAAAGTCAAACATTTGAAGAGTTCCAGCTCCTGCTGTGGTCTCCACAACCGATACAGGAGAGACATGTTTTCTTGCAGGTGGAGCAGATGAAGGCATCCGATTGTGCTGCTACAGGTGCACCATGGCGTTCATTTTCTCTGTGCTCCTCCCAGTGGTCATTCCTTCTCTGGTCACTGCTGTGGATACACAACTTGACTGTCTGTCTCCAGGCACTGCGGTCATCTGCAAGGGATTCAACAGGATATAAACACCTAAGATTAAAGAAAGAATTTTTCCGGGACCAAGGGATCTTCATACTAGTTTACAAAAGATTTGTTATTTTAGTGCAATGATGCAAATTCTACAGATTGCCTCCCATCGCTTCAGCAGTGTGGCTCTATTTAAAAGAGAACAACTGTGAGCACTTATTTTTAGAACCCATCCAGCAGCTGTCTCCAGATGATGTCCACATTGCACACTCTCCTCTTCTTCAGTGCATAGAAAGAATGTTTGTGGCATGTTGATCTAAAGCCTTGTGTAACTTTCTTCTATTTCAGCTTTGGTTTGCATTCGTTAATGGATTTTCTGGGCAGATTTTATTTGAGCGGTGGTGCATTGGCCTCTACAATGTGGTAAGTGTCCCACGTCTCAGCTTGATAACATGCAGAGCCCGGATGGCATTCCACTGCTGTTTATGTCTATGTAGTTTATCTCTACTGATCATCTGTATATGCATTGCGAGTAACTGGGGGGGGGGGAGTGGGAGCTGTTCTTGCTCTGCCTCAGATTTGAGGGCAAAAATTAAAATAAAAGTACTTGGCACATTCTAATTTGGAGCAGCAACAAAGAATCCATGTCAGGAGAACCGCCATTTCCAAAGCCCTGCCAGACCCTTGTCAGCCAGTGCAGAAAGTGGGGTACAGATTCCCCCTTTATTTTTTCCCTTTTTCTATGCCAATTCCAGGGAAGAAATGGGGCTCTAGATTTAGCTGTTGGAAAGCCCCACCTCAATCTATTTCTAACACTCCTAAAATGCCTTGTTTTTGGCCTTATGGAATCAACAATGGTGGCAGAACCAGCAAAGACCTCCAACCCCTGATCTCTCTCACTGACCATAAAAGTCTACAATATGACCATCACCCTTTTCAGGAGCTTACAGTTGCTCTCTGAAGAACATGAATTTACAATATTATTCATAAACTCAGTTAAAGAGTTTCATTACTTTCCACTCCAGTTGATACTTCTAGACCATTACCACTCTTTTGTCCAAACCCCAGACTCATTCAGTTAGATATGCAATCAGACAGCAAATTCGGAACAATATGCGTGCTAGGAATTGCATCTCCCTGAATCAACAATGCAGTTGAAGATTGCATGACCGTAATATTGTATCACAGCAGATAAGGGAAGAGGGTGTGCTGAAGACGTTGAGTGTAATAGGGCATTCTCCCAAATAAGTGTGTATAGGATTGCAATCTGGGAGTAACCCCATCAAACACCAAATCAGCTTACGTTAATCATTTCCCCAGAACGCTGAAAATTTGTAAAGCAGTTTGGTGTCAACATGTTTAACCTCACGACTACCCTGTGGTCTTTCACTGGTTATAGTGAGCTAAGATACTTTGGCTCAGTTAAAGTATAAGCAAGAAGCGATGTGCTTCAATTACCACTGTGTTAGCCTGTTGCAGCAATACTGGAGGTGCCACCAAAAAACAGCAACCCCATAGCACTTTTAAAAGAGATTTATTATGCTGTAAGGTTTTGTAAACTCAAAAGCCTACTTCATCAGACACATCTAAAGAAGTGGGCTGTAATTCACACAAAAAAGTATTCCCCAATAAATATGCTAGTCTTTAAGGTGTCACAGAAATTGTGACAACAGTCAGAAAACATGTGAACCTCTCCAAAATATTGATGGGACACATACACACCCCACATCAGTATTACCGTGTGGTACGTGGGATTAGTGTATCCCAAAGGCCTTGTTATACAAAAACGGCTCGTGGGAATAGCCACCTCCCTCAAGATCCACGATTGCTCAGCCGGCAGCTGCGACCAGGACAATCCCAAGACAAGGAACGAGCGACTTGCTCCTCATGCATGCGGACACAGCCGGGAAAGTCAATCATATGAGCTGCCCATTAGTCTTGGCTCTCATCTAACGCATAAGAATACAGAATGCTCCCCATCTGGTGTGTTGCTTTGTGACTAATTCAAAGGAGATGGATGACATCATGGAGCTAGGAAATGTTCTTGCTGTTACTGATCCCCAGGAATAGCCGGCCCTTTGTTGGAGCTGATCTTCACCTGCATTCTCCAGGCTTCTTACATGTTTCTGGCAGGAATCAAACTCCAAACTTTTAAAAAAGGAACTGGTTTCTCTCCCCCCCCCCTTGCAAAGAAAATAAATAGAAATGGTATATAATTAGAGACAGCTGGTTGAACGTAAATACAGTGCAGGAGATATAAGTCTAGGTAAAGAAAATTCAAATGATGTACAACTTTCATTATGGGAGGTAAGGGGTGGCACTGGTTTGTGAGAAATTGCAGACAGCTTTGCTCTTAAGCATGAATCTTATTTCAAATATGTACTCAGCATTATCCTCCAATGGCTTTAATTAAATAATTAGTTCATTTGTTCATTAAAATTGTCGGTATTCTGCCTTTTCATAAAAAGTTTAAAGTGGGCAACGGTCACAAAACACAGTAAAACAGTAGTATCAAAACCAAATAATAAAAATAAAAGCTGACAACACAGGATCAGAAAATATTAGAAACCAACCAAAGAAGCATTCCAGAATGAGAATAATGCAGCTTCATTATGAAAATATCATATATATGTATGATATATGCATATGTGTGAGAGAGTGTATACAGAATGACAGTGGACTTTTTTGAGCCCACAGTTGGTGGGGTAGTGCTGCTTCCCTGACCTTCCAGCTTCACCATTGCTGTGGCATATCAGGAGGGGGTGAGACAGTGGTGAGGGCATCACAGTGCAAATGCACTGGCAGAGCCAATCCAGTCAATTTCCTGTGTAATTTGTAGTTTTGCCAGAAGATACAGAAGCCTGAGGATGGAAGAGACAAAGGAAAGAATGGGAAAGGGAGACACTAAAAAGCCAGGGGGAGCACACGATTGCCATGTTTAAACTCAGAGAGGGCTTTCTTTCCTAGAAGAGGGAAGTCTGCTCTTCTGGCATAAGCTGTCAATCCAGAATTGTCACCAGGGAATACTAAAAGAACAGAAGAACCTAATGATTGTGGGCCACTTGCTGAATTTCACACATTGATAGGAAACAGGCACCTGCAACAAATGGTTGTAGTCTTCTTACCTCTGTTAAACAGGTGGTTAACAGTACACATCAGTTAACCATCTTGATCTGGTAGTTACAGTATTAACCCTTAACCATCTAATTATGTGAAGATCTGAATATTTCAGTAAGGAAAGTGGCCAGTTCCTCAAAGCTGTTCTCATTGTTTCGTGGCTCTGCAGCTTCCTTGTTAATAAAATGCAAAATGGGGAAATTGCCTTTTTTCCTCTGTGTAGCTTATCATAGATTGTATAAAAATGTGATGGATGTACAGATTTGGAATCAATAGTAAATTCAGCTAATTTACTGTTCAGTTCTACACATATCTTCTTGGAAAATAAGTCCCATTAATAATTGGTGGAAATTACTTTGAAGTGATTATGCTTGTGACTGCAGCCCAGTCATCATAAGACATGCTGTATTTGCATGATTCTAAAAGAGCATTGGAGGGATGCTACACATGGCACAAACAAGACAGCAGAATACGTTTACTTGCTTGTTTATTTCAGTCATTTATGCCCCTCCTTTAAGATCATGGATTGTCCCAAGACTGCTTGCAAGTCAAGTCAAAATCCAATTGTAAAATCACAGTAAGACAATGGTGGCCTTTGAGCATCACTTTAAAGTAGAGATGGGGAATCAGTGGCCTTCCAGATGTTTTAATGATTTATTTCATTTCATTTATTTCATGACATTTATGCAAAGCTTGAACGTTTTTGTTTTTTAAAAAAAAACCATCAGAGTGGTTTACAAAAAAATAAAACCATAAAATGGGGGGGGGGGGATACAATACATTAAAATATACAGTCATACCTTGGAAGTCAGACGGAATCCATTCGACTTCCAAAATGTTCAAAAATCAAATTGCGGCTTCTGATTGGCTGCAGGAAGCTCCTCCAGCCAGTCAGAAGCGGTGGAAGCCCCATTAGATGTTTGGGTTCCAAAGAACATTCACAAACCGGAACAATCACTTCTCAGTTTGCGGCATTCAGGAGCCAAAACATCTGAGTTCCAAGGTGTTCGGGATCCAAGGTACAACTGTACAAGAGGTTAAAACTGTGGATTAGCGTGATGTCTGTATGTGGCAAAAATCAAAACAGAAACTCACCAGGACCCTTTCCCACAGGATACCTAGTGGTAGATGCCTCTGGAATGGAGGAAGAGATAGTCCAGCAGGATCAGGCACTTCATGTTATCTTTTCCTCCTTCCTTCCTGGATTCTTTCCTGAAGAACAGCTGAAGATTGATTTAGACTCCATGTGATCCACAGGCTCCTTTGGCTGTTAAACATGCATTTACTTAAAACATTTGCTAGCTGCCTTGGAAATACTTGTTGAAAGGAAGGATATAAATCCTTTGGAATTAAATGATAAATTTGCAAGAAATAAAAATAGGTCATTTGACTTTATATGAATGAGGCTGAGGTCATCAATCCTCATTTGCTTCACATATTCTAAAATATGTGATAATGGTTGTCTGCTCTCCTTTTGGCCATTATCCAAGGCATCAGACGTATTTTGGAGTCCCATTGCTTACTACAATTGCAGACCCCTGTGTCTCTTAACTAGGAATGGTGGAGAAATCTGATTCACTTCTCATTTAAAAGTGAACCTAATTTGCACTTTCTAATATGCAAACTGAAACACAGCCATCCTTTGAAACTCACATTTTTTTCTCAATTTTGTTGTGCCGTGCTCCAGTCATAATGTGTACAAAAGTGCATGTGCTAGGAGTAAAGTGTGCATATAAATATTAGTGAAAGCAACATAGAAAAAAATGCATTATGGAAAATTGCTTTGCAAAAATTGTATTAGGCAAAACTGCATACAAAAACGTGCATATTAGGAGAAATTTGCACCCAAATGCTGATGAATTTATATGAGGACATTTAAAAATAAAAATTGCAAACTGGTGTGGAAATGTACAGAACAGAATTATCAATTTCAGTTTTTCAGTTGTCCATATTTGCCCATTCCTAATTCCCAACCCATGGGACGCGGGTGGCACTGTGGGTAAAAGCCTCAGCGCCTAGGGCTTGCCGATCGAAAGGTCGGCAGTTCGAATCCCCGCAGCGGGGTGCGCTCCTGTTGCTCGGTCCCAGCGCCTGCCAACCTAGCAGTTCGAAAGCACCCCCGGGTGCAAGTAGATAAATAGGGACCGCTTACTGGCGGGAAGGTAAACGGCGTTTCCGTGTGCTGCGCTGGCTCGCCAGATGCAGCTTTGTCACGCTGGCCACGTGACCCGGAAGTGTCTGCGGACAGCGCTGGCTCCCGGCCTATAGAGTGAGATGGGCGCACAACCCTAGAGTCTGTCAAGACTGGCCCGTACGGGCAGGGGTACCTTTACCTTTAATTCCCAACCCATGTGTTGTTTGACCCTTTCTGTCATCAGCAACAAGGAAACCCAACCTGCAGCCATGGAGCTCGCTCACTGGATCACTGGCAGCCTTTTGCTTTGCTGTTCACAGCATTCCAGTTGTGAAAGCTCTTGTGCTTTGAACTGTACAGTTCAGATTTAGCAGACCTGCTGCTATTGTTTTTAACAGTGTCAGGATTTTCTCCCAGGTACGAAGCATGCTCTGCGGCTTGTTTATAAAGTTAATGGTTTGTTGTTTTTAATTACTTCCTTTGTTTTCTCTAGATTTTCACGGCATTGCCTCCCTTCACCTTGGGAATCTTTGAGCGATCGTGCACGCAAGACAACATGCTTAGGTTTCCCCAGCTCTACAAAATTACTCAAAATGCTGATGGGTTCAATAGCAGGGTAAGAGGCAATGTTTTGCTTTGGGGAGGAGAGGGAGAAAACATTTGGGTTGCATTTTAGTTTAAAACTGAGTTTTCAATTTGTACTGTGGCATCCCAGTTTTGTGCAGCTGGAAATTGTTAATTCTTAATGGTCAACAGCAGAAATAGCCAACATGGTGCTCTCTATATTTTGTGAACTACAGCTCCCATCAGTCCTTGTCAGCACAGCCAATGGTCAGGGATGCTGGTGGTTGTATCATCCTGTAAGTGGGTGTTGTACGTGGAAGCCACTGCAGGCTTCAGTACCTGTAGTCTTTAATATCACATATGAGCTGGTCCTCAGGGAGCTTTGTGCTGAAGAAGCCAATGAACGCAGAGATCCCAAGTTAAAGTGCATGTTTCATCCAATGAGCCATGCCAAGTCTCAGTTCTCTGAGGGCTGCTTGCATTTCACTCAGAGGTTAAGGAAAGGTAGTGTACCCATGTATACTTAAAGTCTTCCCTCCCTTAACTATTACTTCATGACTTTCAGGACAACTTAAGCATTAGTAACAAGTTCAAAAGCTAAGCCATTGTAAACCCTGGCTTAATTTAAGCCATGAATGTTGACTTATAAGAGCTGGCTCACGTTACCCTTTGAGACCATGGCAGCCACACTATGTGCTGAGCTCATGGTTTGTATTTTGGCGCCCAGTTCCGATGGTGTGCTGGAAGCTGATCTCCTGCTGTGTTCAGTGTGTTGAATTGACATGCATCCAGCTCACTAAGTCCTTTGGTAGCATGGGTAGAAACCAGCGTGCACTGATTTAAAGCCACAGTTCAAAAAGTTATGCGTAGAGTTCCAAATTAGAATGTTCACCATAGAACTCACATAGATTACAGAGAACCTCCTAGACCTGCATGTTAATGAATCAGCTCCACAATGTGCCCTCTCTGTGGCATCTTCTATGGACCTGCACATGCTATATAACCAATGTTCGTGTTTTGTAATGAAATGTTCCCACTCTTTTCCCTCCGGCCTTTCCTTAAGGCTTCTACCCCTCAAGAGATTCTGTGAAAATATTGAGATGACTTTATTGTTCCTGTCAGGTTGAGGTTTTAAAAAGATGTTTCAGGGAGATATGCAGGTAAAATTACACTGATATATTTTCTTTTCATATTTTAGAGAATTTCCTCTTTTCTCAGCCCTCTTGTTTTATTAACCTATTCATAATAACAAAGCTTCAACACTCAAAGCTTTATTTTTTAAACAAAATGTGTATGGTTCAAACAAAGAAAAGTTCTGAGGTGGTGCTCATCAGAGAATTTCAGAAGATTTCAAGGGATGAATGTGAAGCACCAAATGTCCATCTCTCAAGAAAACAAACTTAGGATTGGGATGTTGGGGTTTTATGAAGAAGGGTTGGTGTGTCTTTTGCTCCTGTTAACTTAATTTTATTCATGGTTATTTGGCGGAAAAAAAGAGTAAAGGCAGCATTTTACTTTCATACCCTGCTAAATGTCTGAACTGGTTGCATGGTTAACTTGAAGCATTCAACATAGTTGTATATAGTTTCATAAAAATAGTTGTATTGTGTGTATTGTGTGCACAGGGCATACCCAACAGTCTGATGTGGGGAGATACTTAAGAAATTGGAAAATGGTTTTATAACCCCAATATATTTTTTAACCAATCAAATTTAGGGAGTCTCATTAACACCCCCACCCCAAAACGATGAGGCTCCAACTTGACATGATGTGAATTTAATGCAATTAAAGCAGCCTCAGACCACAGGAGGTAGGGAGAAGAGATTTGACTCTATCCCTTTCTGCATTTCGTGGGAAGCCTCCATTGAAGACAATGGGAGCTTCCCTTGAAATGCAAATACAGTGGTGCCCCGCAAGACGAATGCCTCGCAAGACGGAAAAGCCGCTAGACGAAAGGGTTTTCCGTTTTTGAGTTGCTTCGCAAGACAAATTTCCCTATGGGCTTGCTTTGCAAGACGAAAATGTCTTGGGAGTCTTGCCATTTCCCCCCCCCGCTTCCCCCCCCTTTTTCTAAGCTGCTAAGCCGCTAATAGCCTTTTAGCAGCTCAGCCGCTAAGCCTTTAATAGCCGCTAAACCGCTAATCCGCTAAACCGCTAATAGGCTTGCTTCGCAAGACGAAAAAACCGCTAGACGAAGAGAATCGCGGAACGGATTCTTTTCGTCTTGCAAGGCACCACTGTAGCAGCTTCAGAGAGGCATTTTTTGACAGGACTGGCAGAGAGTTAAGCACCCCTTCCTCTCTTTGCCCAGTCCTGAGGCTGCTTGGGCTTTCCCACAATTTCTACTTGCATAATAAAAACATGAACACAGACTGCATTTGTGCATAGAAATGTCAAGATCTAGTTTTGGCCCTGAGTTTTTAGACTTATGACTCCCTTGGTCTTCCCATATGGAGAAACCAGCAGAAAACAAGAATCCAACGTAACATACAAACACATTACTATATTAAAGTGGGGAAAGGATAATAGAAAGAAAGAGAGAAAACATAACTGCAATGATGTTTCCCCTCTGCCAAGAAATATAACTTCAGAAATGATTGTTTATTTGTTTTCTTACATCTATATCCCATTTCTCTGTTCTATTATGGACTGCAGTCTCTGGGTCTACATGCAGTAAAAAAATAAATAAAAGACAAATAATTTGACAATCCCTCTTCCCAGGGAACTCTGGGAATTGTGGGGGAATAGGGGCTTCCTAACAACCGTAAATACCCTTAACAAGCAACACTTCCCAATATTCTTTGGGGGAAGCCATGACTGCTTAAAGTAGCATAGTGATGCTTTAAATGTACAGTGGTACCTCGGTTTTCGAATGTCTTGGAAGTCGAACGTTTTGGTTTTTGAACACCGAAAACCAGAAAGTAAATGTTTCCGTTTTTGAACGCGCTTTGGAAGTCGAGTTTTTTTTCCAATTTTCTCTATTGAATTTGCAGACTGCCCTTTGCGCCTTGGTTTTTGAATGGTCTTCCAGAACGGATTATGTTCAGAAACTGAGGTACCACTGTATAGCAGATGGGACCTCCATTTGGATTGACGGTTTTTGAATTTTAATACTAGCTTTAGTGGTATTGCTTTTTTTTTAAAAGCCTTTAAAATAAAATTTAATGTTTTGTGTGTGTGTAATGAATCATTTGATAGGGAGTTAAAGAGCCTTTGAGAGTTTGGTCAGCCCCCCTGACTTTCTTCTTTTGTTTCCTTAGGTGTTCTGGGGTCACTGCATCAATGCTTTGATCCACTCTATCATTCTCTTTTGGTTTCCATTAAAAGCCCTGGAACATGGTAAGTGCTTCATTCTTTCCTGAATGTCAGCCTTTCTGGCCCAGCTCCAATGTGATTGCGGTTCACAACAGGTTGTTAGGAAATTAATCATGGCAGACAGACCACCAGCCTCTAAGCTCGGACATTTATCAACAGTGACCTTCCAAATCTACCCTGTCTGCATGCAGCCTTCGGTAGATAGCACTTCCCAACCCCCAGAGATTGTAAGTGTATGATTCAGGGGGTCTTTACATGCAGCTGCATTGATTTAATATTGATTCACACAACCTTTTGCTCTTTTAATGTGATTATTACAAGGACTGTATATGTAGTAGGCCGATCCTATGAAGACTCCATTTTGGGCTGGCTTTCTGCATGTTCTTCCAATTTCTTGAATGAATGGCTGTCGATAGGAGGAATCGTCCTCTGTTGTCTCCTTCTCCTTGTGCCCTCCATCTTTCCCAACATCAGGGTATTCCAGGGAGTCTTCTCTTCTCATGAGGTGGCCAAAGTACTGGAGCCTCAGTTTCAGGATCTGTCCTTCCAGTGAGCACTCAGGGCTGATTTCCTTAAGAATGGATAGGTTTGATCTTCTTGCAGTCCATGGGACTCTCAAGAGTGATCCCCTTCATGGATCACTGCCTTACTGTGGTGAAGGGGCTTGAATAACTCAGAGAAGCTATGAGCTATGCCGTGCAGGGCCACCCAAGATGGACAGGTCATAGTGGAGAGTTTTGTCCAAACGTGGAGCAGGAACCGGCAAGCCACTCCAGTATCCCTGCCAAGAAAACTCCATGGACAAAGACAACAGGCATATAAAATAAGGCATACTGAGATCAATGAGGCATTCTCCCAGGAAAGTGTGCATGTGATGGCAGTTTAAGGCATGGGATTTCATTTTAGTCAATTAACAGAAGCGCATCTTTGTGAAGTTCAAATATACTTTTTTGAATAAGTCTCCATAAAAATGACCAGTTAACTCAATGTAATTGAATGCAGCCAGAGTTATATGATTACAGTGGTACCTTGGTTTACAACTGTAATCGGTTCTGGAGGTCTGTTTGTAAACCAAAACAGGTTGTAACCCAAGGCGCGCTTTCACCAATAGGGCCTCCAAAAATTTTTAGTTCGTAATCCCCCCCCCCCCATGGGTTGTAATACAAAACACGCACTCCCGGGTTTGACGTGTTTGTAATCCAAAACGTATGCAAACCAAGGTACCACTATATATATAAGCATTTATCCCTATTCCTAAACTTCAGTTTTTTCCCCTTTCCATATTGAGAGTCAGCTTTCATGTTAGTCATGAATTTAATTATTAGATCCATTTAGAATATTACTGGTTTTAGGATGCCGTCTTGAGATGTGTTGGAGATTTAAATTGGAATCGATAAATAAATAATTTCAAAGACCAACACATTACCAAGTGAAGAACCCTGGCTGCTTTGCTATTCAGGGAGAGGTGGATATAGATCTTTTATCCCTTTTTATGTTTGAGGGAACACTTTTTAAAACTTCAGATGAAAAGAAATACATCATTCGCACCGGTATGTCCTTTAACCTCTTGAGCTCTTTAGGATGCAGTGTGCATATGGGCAATGAAGGAGTGCTTCTGCAGTCTTACAAATAAGTGTTCACAGCACATCCTGACCATCCCTGACAATTGTAGGAAGTTTTTCCTCTTCTTCTTCTTTTTCTTCTTCTTCTTTTGTAGGGCCCTGGGATTCCAAAAGTGCAAGGTCATAATATTACAAAATACAACTTACAGATGCAACTCTGACATTGAAATTCTCCAAATGTACTTAGACTTAACCAGATTTCTTCATGGCATTTAAAAACTTACACACTACATACGTGATTGCATGAGCAACATTCTTCAATTATACCTTATCAGGATAGGCTGGTGATGAGGAGGGATTGGGTGGGAGGGTGGGGATTTGATTCATTCAGCACCTAAAGGAAAACCCACCCAATTCTCACTTTCTGAAACACAGGCACTTTTTTGAAATTTGCACTTCTTTGAATTTTGCAATGCGGTTCTCAAGCCAAATAAGCTACACAAAATTGCATGTAGTGGGGTAAAGTGTCCCTAAAGATGCATATACTGGTGAAAATAACATACAAAAATGCAATAAATTAAGGAAAATTTGGTTGCAAACGTGTGTGTTAGGCAAAACTGCTTATAAACACGTGCATGTTGGGATAAATTCATTTCAAAATGCTAATGAGTTCTCTGGAGGGCTTTTTTAAAAAGTAGTTCACTAATTGATTTGGAAACATGGAGAACTTAAGATTGATAAAGAGAAATAGAGAGAAACCAACATTGACAGATTTGCCTATCTCCAGTGATGAGGTACACATATGAGTGCCAAAGAAAGAGAGCCCTGCTGTGTCTTTTTCCATGTTTTGAATTCACATTAAAAGTTCTCTGGATCCTGGTCAGTGTGTGAAACGACTCTAGAGCAGAAATATGGAACCTCTGGCCATACAGAGGTTGTTGGACTCCCATCAGCCCCAGCCACCATGGCCTTTGACTAGGGATGCCGAAAGCTGCAATCCAAGAATATCTGGAGTGCCACAGGTTCCCCACCCCTGCTGTATTGAATGAATGAATGAATGGGTGGGTGGGTGGATAAATCACTCTGCAGTAGGTTTCTCCATCGCTGCCCTAGAACATAAATAGTTAAAAACACTAGACCCATGTAGCTGATGGAGACTGATGCTGTGACCATGAAGTCGCTAATTCTCAGGGAAGGGGTGTTCACAACCATCCTGAAGGAGGCGATGGTGAGTCACTTTTTGGGGCAAGCTGATTGAGACGTTGGTGGCCAGCTCCAAGCATGTTTGGACGAAGCTGATTATCTAGACTCATTTCAGTCTCACTCCCAGCCCAGATATGCCATGGAAATGTCGTTGATCGCCCAAATTGACAGCTGCTATCAAGAGAGGGACAAGGGGAATGCAACCCTTTTGGTTCTTCTTTATTTCTCAGCATTATTCAATATTGACAGATGTACCCTCCTGGATCAGCTCTGTGGGTTGGGAGCTGGAGGCACTTTTAGGGTGGTTCCACTCTGAACTGCAGGACCAATAACAAAGAGTAACATTGGGAAATGCCTTCTCTGCTCCACAACACTTTTCTGCTGTGGGGCCCCAAAGGCTAGCATTCAATCGCTGATGCTTTTTAATATCTATATGAAGCTGCTGGGGTCTGTCACCTGGTGACTTGGAAGTACCATGTCATCACTGTTGTCCCCTACAGTATCTGTTTTTAAGTGGCAGATTAAAACACATTTATTTTCTCCAGTTTATGGCTTTGGCTGGCACAAGAGACAGATTGCTGCTCAGTTGTCTGGGTTTCTTGAGATGTTTATGTCTGAAGTTTGTAGCCCTTGTATTGATTTGGGCGTTTTAATAAATTTTAATGAATTGCTAGGCACCACCCTGAAAACCTTTAGAATGCAAACTTAAAGCCTGTTAACGGTAATCATAACCATGATAAAATGATAATTAATGATGAATTTGTTGTCGTCATTATTTCATTCAAGCAAGGGCATAACTCCCTCTTTCAGCAACAATCACCTTGCAGATTGTGGCTCTGGGTTTCTGCTTTAGATCAGCCTCACCTAGGCAGACGTGTGTCGCTGGCTGCCATGTTGAAGCGAGATGGTTGTGTAATCCTTCTGAATTACAGCCCTTTTTGGATTAATTTGAGAATTCCTACAGCTGCCATGTGTTCCTTTTTTCATAGGAGCCCTTCTTTTTTCCTCAGCAGGAACTAAGCACGAATAAACTTGGCTACTTGAAGTATTGCCAAGTTTGGCACCTCCATATGTTAAATTAACACGTATTCGCCTTTTTTGTGTACTTACAGAAAGGAGAAAGGGTGTTGGAATATAAGATGCCCAGTCCCTTTTCGCCATTAACACCCTCCAATAGCTTTCTAAGATAGCAGCTATATGCACCAAAGGGAGGATTTTTGCTTCTCTTCTCTCTTTCGGTAACCTTTGGGGTAAAAAATATCCCCTCACTTCAAAGGAATCTAAAATAAAAGCACATATAGCAGGACTGCATCTGTATGCAGCACAGTGGCACGAAGATGATGTGGTAACTGGAGTTCTTCATCTCCTATAGATATTTTGATTATTCGTTCTTGGCAGGAATTCCCCCTTCTGTTCAAACAACTCCTAATGGTGGTGTGTGTGTGTGTGTGTGTGTGTGTGTACGCTATTTTTGAACATTTAATAGCTTCAGCATTGGCCAAGACAGTCATTACACTATTTGCTTCCAATGCACTGCTTTTGAAAGAGCTTTGAGAAACCCAGTATGCAAAATTTATCCTCCCTACAAAGAGAAATCCAGGAGACATGTTTCAAAAACACATCAGGCTGTTAAAAGTGCGTTCAGGCTCATGCTGAATGTTTCCCAGTCGCTTGGTTACCTTTCACTACCTTTGCAGAAAGGAATGATGTTGTTCATGCTGGGCCACCAGTTAAATGTGAGCTGGCATGTTTACATACACCTTTCTAATGTTTTTTCCTTTAATCTGTTTTTTAGCTCACCCGCTTTCTTTCTCTTCTTAACCCAATCTCCTCTTTAGTTTTAAGGTATTCTGTGAATTGAGATGATATTTTAAAAATTGCTCATGGTTGCATTTTACTTAATTTTGTTCAAACCATTTGAAAATCTTAAATAGCCTTTTAAAAAACAATAATATCTCCTTGGGCAAATGAAATATTTAATATTCGTTATCTTCTTCTTTTTTTCCAGACGCGGTTTTTGCAAGTGGCCAGAGTGTAGACTACCTGTTTGTTGGAAATATAGTTTATACGGTAAGTTGCTAAAATCCAGCCACAATACTGCACATGGTCTTTGTTCGTGCGGCTGAGAATTTCCCATGAACTGGTATTCCCCAGTATCTACCACCTCTGACAGTGGAGGCAGAACATAGCCATTGTGGCTGGTAGCCATTGATAGCCTTCTCTTCTATGAATTTTTCTAATCTTCTTTTGAAGCCATCCAAGTTGGTTGCCATCACTACCTCTTCTGGGAGTGAATTCCCCAGTTTTGCGATATGTTGCATGAACCTTAACCACATACCCAGGTTCAAATGATATGCTAAGCCAAACCTGGGCTTAGCTGCCATGCTGCACTAAGCTAAAATGACCCAGAAGGAGCAAATCAAATGTGAGCTCCTCTCTCAGAGCCAGCATGTTTGCACAGTCCCATTGTTTGACTTACCATCTTGTGCAGACTTGGACCTTGTCCACTTGGCTGAACTGGTCTGAGCATTTCCCATGATGCCAGTTGTACCCAGGATCTCTAGGCATTCCCATCAGGACATGTGTTACACCATTTTGTAAACAGCTTCCTTAAACCCCCTGCTGTACTTCTGAAATGCGTTGAACACACTGCAACTTTTAAAAGTAAAACAGCACCTGGTTCCTACATTGTTCAGCTATTGCTTTCTTTTTGAAAAGCCAGAGAGGGCGAAGCAAGTGTGAATGGGAAATGCATGCTGGGATTAAATGTTTTTCCTAACATTTCTCTCTCCCTCTACCTCTGCAGTATGTTGTGGTGACCGTCTGTCTGAAAGCTGGCTTAGAAACCACAGCATGGACAAAAGTAAGTATTAGAAATGTTTCAACCAGCACTCTCCCCTTATTCCTAATATTACTGAGCAAAGAAAAGGAAGGCATCTATTATACAGTGGTACCTCGGGTTAAGTACTTAATTCGTTCCGGAGGTCCGTTCTTAACCTGAAACTGTTCTTAACCTGAAGCACCACTTTAGCTAATGGGACCTCCTGCTGCCGCCGCTCCGCCGGAGCACGATTTCTGTTCTCATCCTGAAGCAAAGTTCTTAACCTGAAGCACTATTTCTGGGTTAGCGGAGTCTGTAACCTGAAGCGTACGTAACCTGAGGTACCACTGTACTTATATAGCACATCAGAGAAGGAAGCCTTCCAATTGTTTGCATACTCTTTGACACACACAAAATATCAGAACGATTTCCTATTACAGGGGCACAATGCAGTGCTATTTGCCACTGCGTATTATGCTAGTACATGCAGTCTACAAAAGACTACTGCACTGTGGCCTCTGGTGTAGTGGGTAAGATCTTGCAGCACTGACATCGCTGCAGCTTACCTGAACAAGGGCGGGGGAGCAAGGTGACTGCAAGGACAGCAGTGCGCAGACACACAAGTGGGAATGTTAGATTGGGCTCCTCCAGTGTGTCCATATAGCCTTGGCGTGCTCATTGCCCTTCCCTAGCCCTGTGCAGTGAGCTGCAGCAATACCAGTGTCAGGAGTGCAACTTCACTGCTCTGCCTCACTACACTGGCCACTACCGATTACATATGACGCATCCCCACTGGAAAAAAAGGATATCTTGGCATATGCCTAGGTGAATGCTAAACTTCCCAGGTTTTCTGCTCTGATGACACGGAAGGGGGAGGCAGTTGATTTGTGCATAACTTGGGATCACTTATGGAAATTAGTAGCATCCTAACTCCCTTCAGCATACCATAACAGGGAATTAAAATTGTGGTAAATGGTGTGTTTGTGTATGTGCTTATGAGTAGAAGAGGAATTTGAGCCGGCGGTATGAAACCAGGTGGTGAGGTGTTTTCCTGGGTTATTTATCAAACTGAATTCGGGGGAAAGATGTGTCATAGCAAGTATGTGGCACAACTGCATTGCTCCCTGCCTTTTCCACAAGGGAGGGTGAACCTCAAGGAAAATGAAATATCTTTCATATAAGTCCTTGTGCATTGCTTTCAAATATAGCCTAACCAGTCTGAGCCCGCCCTTTCGAAAAGTTTATTTGTGTACAAATCACATTACTTAGGTATACGGTGCCTTTTTGATTCTTACTAAATGCTGAATAGCATGATGCTTCTCTTATCTAATTCCACTCCCCATGACTGAAAATACAACAGTTACTGACCTTCTGCTATCAGGATTCATCCCAAAAAGGCTCTGGTGAAGCATTTGGAAACACACACACACAGAGAGAAAGAGAGAGAGGAATTTTGGGGAGTATTTAAAAAAACAACAACTTTGGTGTTTTTCCTTTTCTTTTTTAAAAACTTGATATGTAGGTGTGCTTCCTTCATGCTTTTTTCTCTCTTCAAGTTGCCTTTTCTTCTAAGCCCACTTCCCAGTCTCTCTCACACCATTTCTGGCAAGCCTTATTGTTTCAGCTGTGGCTTACTCACTCTGGGAAAGACTTCCTCCGAGCACTTGAGAAGTATTGAGAGCGTGCCACCGACTTAAGCCTCACCTCCATCATCGGGTGGATTGGTTACATTCAGTTTAGTCTCAGGAGTGAGAAACTCTCGCTGCTGAATGAGAGGATAGGATAGAGGAAAATGAAACGCTTGGATAAATAAATTCGGGGGGAGCGCACAGTAGCTGTTGCTCAGTGCAGCAGAGAAGAAAGGTCTCCAGTTGTTTGCATGTTCTTCGACATGCACGGAAGTTCAGAACTGTTTGCTATTATGCTGGAGCAAAACAGCGCCCTTTGCCACGGCGCATTATGCAACTGCATGCGGTCTATGAAAAGCTACTGGGCCGCAAAGGCTGATACATTAGGACAAATGGGGCACTGCCTCACCAACCTCAGCCTGCCCTTAGCCTCCACTTCCTGCTTACAACCAGCCCAGGATGTGACTCTACCTGTCCGCTTCCTCCTCCTCAGTGTCAGTGTTGCCCTTGTAGAACTCAGCCAGAAGGAGGATGTGGGCAAAACTACACCTAGTTGGTTCTCGCTGTCATTGGCCAAGGCTTCAGCTCCACCTTCTGTGGGTCTCCTTGCCTTCCGTTCCTGCCTGTCCCAACAGGCCCCTTCTGTGCCAACTCTTAAATGCCTGTTAAAAAAACTTCTCTATTCTGCCATGCCTTTACAGGCAATTAAGACTACATCCTTTCCCAATGGTGAGCTGATGCCTGTTTTTAACATTTTTGTGGCTTTTTATGGTAGCTCGCTGCGACGGTAGCTCGCTGCGACTTGTTTGTCAAGCATTCTGAGGATAAAATCGCTTGCATCCAACAGGATGTTGACTCTACCGTTACAACAGATGAATATTGAGAATAATAATAATAATAATAATAATAATAATAATAATAATAGTAATTTATCCCCCGCCTATCTGACTGGGTTTCCCCAGCCACTCTGGGCTGCTTCTAACAAAATATTAAAAATACAATAAGACATCAAACATTAAAAAGTTCCCTAAACAGGGCTGCCTTCAGATGTCTTCTAAAAGTCAGATAGTTGTTTATTTCCTTGACATTGGATGGGAGGGCATTCCACAGGGTGGGTGCCACCACTGAGAAGGCCCTCTGCCTGGTTCCCTGTAACCTCGCTTATCACAGCGAGGGAACTGCCAAATGGCCCTTGGCACTGGACCTCAGTGAATGATGGGGGTGGAGACGACGGGGGGTGGAGAAGCATCCAGAGCAATCAAGTCCTGCTATATTGGATGAGTTTCAGTTAGTAAGGCTTGAGGGTGTGGTCAAGGTGCCTGGATTGGTCAGGGCAACAACCACTTGCGCTCTGGACTCTTGCCCCTCTGGGCTGATAACAACTAGTAGGAAGGGGACAGCTGGCTGGGCCAGGGATGTGATTAATGCCTCCTTGCGAGAAGAGGTGGTCCCTTGCTTGCTTAAAGGAAGCACTTGACTCTGCCTGTCATCAGCTCTGGCTCCACCCACTGTTGGTGTTCCAGCCAATGGATGCCAGTCTGAACTTCAGTTAACTCATAGCAGATTTCCTGCATTAGGAGGGTCTGGATAAGATGACCTTTGAGGTCACCCCTGCCCCCAACTCTGTGATTCTGCTACTGAATGGACATAGGATTGCACTGCGGGAATTTCCAGAATTAAAAGAAATGTGTGTGGTTTCTTAATTGTCAATGTTTAGTGTGTTATAGTGATTGGGGTTTTGTATGTTTTAGCAGTTTTACTCCTTAATCATGATGGTGATTTTGATTTAGTTTACTATTGTTAGAAACTTTGGGAACTGCTTTCAGGGAGGAATTGTTTTCAAAGCTCAGAAACTGTCCGAGGGCTTTAAAAATAAACAAAGCTTGATGTGGGTCCCATGTGGTCCATTCGATGAAGAACGCTTGTTTTCAAAATACTTTTTAAAAAAATGAAAACGAGTATTGCTATTATTCTTCCAAACACACTTTAAGGGAAAGAGATGGCAAACATTATGCTGCTTAATGCTTTTTACCATTCCAAAAATTAACACCAAAGCCAAAGTACGATATAGACATACTTGAACCAAAAAAAGGGAAAGAAAAACTTGGTGTCAAAAATGCTTTCTGTATTTCCAAAGATTAACACAAAAGCCAGAGTGACGTGTGTGTGTGTGTGTGTGTGTGTGTGTGTGTGTGTGTGTGTTAGTGTTATAAATATTCAAAATACAGATGTTTCCCTGACATCCAGGTGTAATTCTGGGTCTGTTCCAAAGCACACTGGTTTGGATTGAGTTTAAATTTACTGCATTTACATTTCTAAATTGCATCTCTATAGCCCACCTTATCTATGGTCGGCTTATCCCTGCTCCTTCCTGGGGGTGGGGCAGGGGTTAGAAGAGGAGCAGTAATGCACCAGCAAGGTCAGTGTGGTACACACACACAGCTGGGAACACTGGACTGGCTCTGCCAGTGCACTTAACCCAGTGGTTCACATAGCAAGTGGTACAACCCAGAGGTGTGAGATTGCCTGGGGCGGGGTTGCGAAGAGTCATTGAGGTGGCTAGAGGGCACTGGAAGTATACATTTCTATCAGACGTTGGGATCACTGGGTCAAGTACATCAATCCCGTTGCATTAATTAAACTACAGTGGTACTTTGGTTTAAGAACAGCTTAGTTTATGAACAACTTGGATTGCGAACGCTGCAAACCCGGAAGTAGGTGTTTTGGTTTGTGAACTTTGCCTTAGAATAAGAACATGTTTCACTTCCTGTTGAGTGTTTTCCATTTGTAAATTGAGTCCCCCGCTGCTATAGGAAAGCACGTCTTGGTTTAAAAATGCTTTGGTTTAAGAACGGACTTCCGGAACAGATTAAATTCGTAAACCAAGATACCACTGCATAAAGTTTTGATTGAATTTTAAATAAATGTGCAGTTAATGGTCACAGATTTGGATTTTATTGTGTTATCCTTGGCGGGTCGTGCAAAGCTTAATGCTGAATAATTCTTTTCATGGGAGGCACTGGGGGATGAGGCTGTGGAACCAAGGGAGCAATGTTTGGGAACCTTACTGCCACCTCTCCCACTAGAGACTGGGTGAATCCTACCTCTGCTGCCTCCTACCCTGTCCCTCTGAGCTAGATTCTTGGAGACAGGGGAACGTGGTTGGTTAGGGCTTTGTTTTCTTTTTAAATGCCTGGGAGAAGCTAGCTTTGAAAACAATGTGCTGCATTTCACAGAGAAAGGCTTTTAACACAGGATTCTTCCAAGCCGTTTAATCAATCTTGCTGCTGGCTGAAAATAAAGCGTGTTAGGCAGCCCGGAGTGAGACTGACAAAAGCCTTAGGTGGAAGTAAAATAATACCTGAGAGTCAAGTGTGGAGGCAGGAGGAGGCTGTGCTATGTGTCTTGATTTGTTTCTCTTTCCCTGCAGTTCAGTCACTTGGCTGTTTGGGGAAGCATGCTGCTCTGGCTGGTCTTCTTCGGCGTCTACTCCACCATCTGGCCCATCATTCCGATTGCACCAGACATGCTGGGGCAGGTCAGTCCTTGGCTTCCACAGTGGCAAAAGAGCACATTTGTGTGTGTGTGTGTGTGTGTGTGTGTGTGTGTTTTCTCAGGAGCAAATATACTTTGAGAAGTGAATAGTTTAGAGCTGTTGGGTTGTGGGTTTGTTTTTGCTTTCAAAAGGATTGCTCTACTCTGAGGTTACTTGAACTTTGTTTAAAAAAATATCCTTGATGTGCAAAGTTATGCACTTCTTTCAAAAAAAATCAGTCGATTACATGAGATCCAAGTCAAAATAGGCCGTAACTTTTCTCCACCCTATTTTTTAATATTAATATTTTGTTAAGGTGATATCAGTTAAAAGAAATAAATAACCCTAGATGAACAGGCAAAATATCATGATCCTATGCATGTATACACAGGAATAAATCCATGGTATTTAGTGGGACTCCAACCTGGGTGAAAGGGCTTGATTGCACAATCCTAAACATGTCTACTCAGAAGTAAATCCACGGTATTCACTGGGACTTATTCCCAGTAAAGTATGCACAGGATTGTAGCTGACATCACCACAGACACCATTGTTGTCCTTCAACACCAGTTCTATTTCTATACAGTACAAATTAAAAGTGCACCAGATGTAATCACTATGACTGTGGCTAGTTAAAGAAATATTAGTCCAAATAAATGAGTTTTAATCGACTGATTAATGTATTATACCCACATTAGTCTGACTGTGACTGAAGCAGTAGTCTTGAAGGGAGAAAATACGTTTTAGAAGAGTCACTCCTTCCTCCGTGTTAGTGAAAGAGCAACTACTTTTCTAAGATGGTGTCCACTATCTGCAGTTTTTAATAAGTACTTGGTATTATTGTTGTTGTTGTTGTTGTTGTTGTTGTGTTACCTGATCAATCTAGGTGTTGATTTAGTTGCTTGACAAGTTTTTAATCAATGATCCGAATTGACTGATAAATGTTGCACCCCTAGTGTAAACCCCTAATGTTGCACCCACAGTACAAATGTTGCTGAAAGAAACGGTAATGGAAGTACAAAAAGGCAAAGTTGGGTGCCATCGCTGCTCTTTTTCATTTGAAGCCTCCTTTGAAAATGCATTTCACCTAGGCAGGATATTGCGGTTCTGGTGGGTAGAATCCTGGGCGATATGTTCAACATCAGACACATGCATTTCTCCCAGTTACGAGCATGCATCTGTGATCAGGATTTGGCCATACATTAATCCTCTCCAGTGCTTTCCCCCTCCCCTAGAAAAATAGGTACTCACCATGAAGTTGTTACAGTAAGTGCCACACGTTTTAACAAAAGAAAAAGAGGTGCTGTTACTGCGTACCCTTGAGGACCCCCTGAAAAAAGGCACCGATCCTCTCCATATATGGTTTTCTGTTTTGTGGTTTCTTTTACAGAATACCATTTGCAAACTAAATGTTTACTAAAGCCACATTACATATCATTTCTGATTAAGTACCCAGTTTTTCCAGTATTCTTTTTCTCTGACTTGTCTAAGGGGCTGAAAATATATCTGTAAAATAAATTACTGGGTGACCATATCCAAAAGGGACCCTTCAAATGTTAGTGAGGCTTTGGATTTGTTCCTTCGACATCTATTGAGTTCCAGGTGGTGAAATTCTCCCCTTCGTCGCCATGAATTCAACCTTTGGAGAATGGGATGTGGGGGGCAATAATGAGCCTGTCAAAACCACTCAGGAGTCTGATGGGAATGTGAAAAATAAGAGACTCTGGGGATATATGTGTGTATGTGTGTATTTAATAAATGAAAGGTGAAATACTACAGGGTGTAAACCCAAATGAAAAATGTGTCATTCTAGCAAGATAGGACCAGATAGATATATTTCACTTGGTGGTATTGTTGTCCCGTTGGTGAAATGTTTTGTGCTAGCAGGATGTTGACAGCAAGAAAACGCATAAGCAAGTTGCTGGTAACTTTGTTGCACAGTAGATTTTGCAATCTGTTCCTCTGTGGGTTTCTGCTAGTTCAGTTGTTGCACAGTTTAGCAGATGGAGGAGGCAACCCTCCCCTTGACATCTCTGGCAAGCAGATTTGTGGGTTCCTGTAGCACAGTGGGAGAGCAGGTGCTTTGTATGCAGAAGGTCCAGGTTCAGTTTCCAGCATTGCCAGGTAAGACTTACAAAGATTATCCATGCTGAAACTTTAGCTGCCATTCATCATCTTCAGGTAGAGCTGGGAAGAACTTGGAGAGCTAGCTGGATGGACCTGAGCTGTTCTGCATTGGTATTAGGCAGCTTTCTTTTACGTTCACTAACTGGCTGTTTCCTACACCTCCTGTCCAAATATGCTGGAGAGAAGAGTAGTTCTGTATCAGTACCATCCAGGGAGAAGAGCAGTTCTAGTGAACCAAGCAAATTAATTTTAATAAAAACCCATTCCTGTGTATTAGAAAATACTCTAAAGACAGTTTTGTAAGGTTAAAGGTAAAGGGACCCCTGAGCATTAGGTCCAGTTGTGGCCAACTCTGGGGTTGCGGCGCTCATCTCGCTTTATTGACCGAGGGAGCTGGCGTACAGCTTCTGGGTCATGTGGCCAGCATGACTAAGTCGCTTCTGGTGAACCAGAGCAGCGCACGGAAACGCCGTTTACCTTCCCGCCGACATGGTACCTATTTATCTACTTGCACTTTGACGTGCTTTCGAACTGCTAGGTTGGCAGGAGCAGGGACCGAGCAATGGGAGCTCACCCCGTTGCGGGGATTCAAACTGCCAACCTTCTGATCAGCAAGTCCTAGGCTCTGTGGTTTAACACACAGAGCCACCTGCGTCCTTTTGTAAGGTTACTTCTCCTGTAATTCCATCTAATAAACAAGAGAAACTCTGCAGCCATTCTCTATTAAATCTGGTCGCAGTCTAATAAATATTTCATTGTGTTGCGGTATAAGATAGGGGATGCTGCAAGAGATTGCCATGGACAGCTTGATTGCTGTGGACAGCTTTCAAGGGTGAGGAGAGAGAGTGACAGCTGACAGGACAAGGGTCTGCCAGCCTGCTTATGACGAACAGAGACAAAACCAAATTCCTTAGACGGCATTCCATGGCATCTTCATTATGCTCCGTTGTGCTATTTGCATCACCAGTTCTAATTCAAATTTCCATAAATAAA
This sequence comes from Podarcis muralis, assembly GCF_964188315.1. Taxonomy (NCBI): domain Eukaryota; kingdom Metazoa; phylum Chordata; class Lepidosauria; order Squamata; family Lacertidae; genus Podarcis; species Podarcis muralis. The sequence continues at coordinate 26,284,832 of NC_135658.1, read as the reverse complement.
GCTGAAATTTGATTAGCAGAACTATGAAGCATATTTTGCAGCCCAAGAACGGTAGGCTCATAATGCCCCTGCAAATAGGTCAGATTTTAATACAGGGGTGAGGAAACTGAGGGCTTGCTGATGGAATCCTGCTTTTATTTAGATCTTTGCTGAATATTCTACAGTTTTAATTTCAAGTTAATCATAGCTGTTTTGCTGGGCAGGAATAATTGAACCCCCATTGTTAATTGTGAAGATGTTTACCTTTCCCTCATTGATTCAATACCGTTGTTTCCTATGGATGTTGCTTCTTCTTTCTTGAATCATGGATCATAAGAACATAAGAAGAACCTTGCCGGATCAAGTCAAAGCTCATCAGGTCCTGCATCTTATTGTCTCAGTGGCCAACCAGATCCGTAGGAAGCCCATAAACAGGATCTAAGTGCAGTAGCGCTCTCTCCACAGGGTTTCCAGCAATACTGCCTCTTAACAGTGGAGGTGGATGATTTGGAGAATCAGATATCATGTTATGAACAGGATGTAGTCATAATCCTGCATATCTAATCAGTTTTGACTAAATGATGATGTCCCTGAGGGCCGTTCAGGGAAGAACTAGTCAGGACAATACAAATGAATGTGCCAACATTTATCCAGAAGCCTCAAAAACTGTCCAAATATGGGAGACGTTACCCAACAATGCTGGGAAAAAACTGTGAAAACCTGTGAGTAATTTGAGCTGAGCCCTAATTTTATTGCAGCTACATTGGGGTGGGGGGGAATCTGACACAATTGTGGTTAAACATCTGCTCCAACACAACACCCAGGTCCCAAAGTAAAGAATACAGTGCTAATAGCATTGAGTTTCTGTGTGAATATTTCAATGAAATGTTTTTCTAGTTAAAAAATGTAATTTAATACTCATTGGATTTCCCGAAACAAATGATGTCTTGAGATATGGCATTAAAGCCTCACTGGGGCTAAGGCAATATTTTATATTATTTTCATTCCAACCACAAGAATTACACTATGTGTGATTGAATGAGGTCATTAATGTAGCCCAGTATTGTAGCAGCGTGTTCCTAGATCGGTAATCAATTACCAGATACGTTAAAAGGCTGCTCATCGTCTAATCAAGAATGAAGAAGCGATTGGGGAGAAAGGGGTTCTGTCCAAACATACAGAGCACTTGGAGCGTTCATATTCCTTTCAAGAATTCCACTCCATCATTGAAATGTCAGGATTTGGCTTCCAGGACTTTACACAGCAAGTGAAGCAGAGTTTTAAAATCCAAGTCCTCTGAAAGGAGGCTCATAAAAATTAGATGGAGGAGGTGGGATGTATAAAAGCCGCATCAACTTTCAAGACGGTTCTTGCAAAATCTATTACCGATATACAAAACCAACTGCACTGAGCCCATGATAGTCCACAGCTGAGAAAGAAAAATGGCTTCTCTTCCTCAGAGACAGAACATTCCCAATACTAGACGTATTCTATAGTACTATTCAAGGGAGAAAGGTCTTAAAAGCAAGACAGGAAGCAGACACCTTGGGGTATATTCTGGTGGTTATCTTTAAAGCCCTAAATCAGGAGTAGCCTAGATCAGTGTTCCCCAACCTTGGGCCTCCAGCTGTTTTTGGACTACAATTCCCATCATCCTTGACCACTGGTCTTGCTAGCGAGGGATGATGGGAGTTGTAGTCCAAAAACAGCTGGAGGCCCAAGGTTGGGGAACACTGGCCTAGATGGTGCCCTTCATATGTTGTGGACTACAACTCCCATCATCTCTGCCCATGGGCTGTGCTATAGCTGGAGCAGATGACAGTTGCAGTCCACAGCATTTGTGATGACTACCCCTGTGCTAAATGACTGAGGACTCAAAATACCCGAATCCTTGCATATTGCCCTGCCTGCGTATTAAGACCTTCATCTGAGGACCTCCTCAGAGCGCTATCCATTGCTGAAATATGTGATATACATGCTTTAATCACAGAGCTTTTTCTGCTGCGGTGCCCCAGGTTTGGCATATCCATGACTCAAGTGGTGAGGTTAACTGAAATATCTGGAAAACTGCCTCCTTCCCTACAGACCTTCTCAGGTGTAAGACTGGTAGAGAGGACCCTCTCGGTAGTTCTGCCACCCTCAAGGGATTTAACTGTGGCAGCTCCTAAATTGTAGAATTCCCTCCCCACAGAGGCACATCTAGCTAAAGATGTAAATATTTACACCAAAATAGACAGGCAGACAGATTGGGGCCTACCCTATTCCTTTGACTGTTTCTTGTTTTAAACTGATAATAGCAGTGTTGTGTTTTCAAACTATTGTAACCAACCCTGGAATCTTATGGTTAAGGATAGGTAAGGACTTGAATAAATAATCATTATCATCATGGCATATTTTGGGTGCCAGATTAAGACATTCAGGTTTTCCCAGGCAATCTGAAGGGATTACATTTATTTTCAGTCTGCTTTAAACAGAAAGGAAAAGGCTATTATCTTGTAGTTTGTATTGTTTTATGATGGACTTTGTTTTTACTCTGTTTTTGTTGCTGTTTTTGATCTGTTTGGCTGAAGGACAATTTAGAAATCTTAAAAAAATAAACATCCTAAAGCAGGGGTGGAGAACCTGTGGCTCTCCTGGTGTTGTTGGACTGCATTTCCCATAATTCCTGGCTATTGGCCATCCTGGTTGGGGCTTAAGGGAGTTGAAATCCACTAACATCTTGGAGGGCCACAGGTTCTCCATGCCTGTTCAGGGAAACTCTCATGAGAAAGAGCCCATGTAGAAATGATAGCCTAGCCCAGTGGTTTTCGAAGGGTATGTCACATAGGAGAGGAGAGGATGGCAAGTGTGGTGGGAAGATTCAAGGACAACCAAAAAACATTTAAACATTTCATTGTACAGTAGTACCTCGGGTTACAAACACCTCAGGTTACAAACACTTCGGGTTACAGACTCCGCTAACCCAGAAGTAGTACCTTGGGTTAAGAACTTTACCTCAGGATGAGATCAGAAATCGCATGGTGGTGGTGCGGCAGCAGTGAGAGGCCCCATTAGCTAAAGTGGTATCTCAGGTTAAGAACAGTTTCAGGTTAAGAACAGACCTCCAGAATGAATTAAGTTCGTAACCAGAGGTACCACTGTAGTGTAGTGTAGTAGAAACTAATTGTTTTATACTTTCTGGCTGTGCCACGATCATATTATAAAGTAGTTGTGTTATAAATCAAGCATTGCTAGGAGTTGTTTCTTTTTGTTTTCCAGTGTATTTCTTATCAATAAAAAAAATTGGTGTGGCGCAAGCAGATTTTTATTCTTAAAGCGTGGCCCAGAGAAGAAAGTTTGAGAACCACTAGCCTAGCCAGTAAATGGAGTAGAACTAACTAGAGCTAGACAACGGGGTCTGGAAGCCTCAGATTTCAGGTCTTAAAGAGATTCCCAGCTGAGATCAAGAACTATTTCCCCTTCTTACCCTTCCCTTTGTGTGTTGATAGAGCTGCTGAGTTAGGCGCTCCATGAGAGCTTTAAGCTTCTCTTTGAAGCTTCTGACATGAGCCATCATGGAAGACAGGATACAAAATTAGATGGACCATTAATATGTTCTGGCTTGGTAATTCTCGTTTCCCTTTCTTAGTACAAGCTTCTCGTGTTTTGTCATGGACTAATTTATTTTGTTCCCAAGCCACAAAGGTGATTTGTATTGCACAGAAAAATGACCGGGGCTCTTTTTAAATTTTATTTTAATGTTTCCTTTAAGGAAAGGCTTTTAAAAAGGAAGTTTCATATATTGCATTGCAATATGAAGTATTTATTGGTTCAGAGGGATTTCATTCCCCCTGAGTGACATGATGCCTAGTCTTTGTCTAAGAAAAGATTGCAGTTACTCAGTCATTCTTTTCATCACAGGTCGCTCTGGACCTTCCACCATTAAGTCAGTGGTTATAGCCATATTTGACCACCACTTTCTAGCCATTTTTATTCCGTTTTATATCCAATTTTCCATGTTCTTCCTGACAGAGAGAGAAAAAATGAAGCTCAGAAAGAAAACTGGGAACTGAATCAGCACTTCATCTTTCCCTCACCCCCACAAAGCAATTTCTGGAAATGTGAAGCCATCTCCCTCTGATCCCAAGTGCTTCCCATGGGTAGCGTTTAACCAGGGGTTCAGATTGCATACGATTATTCTTCAGAAGTATGCGTATGTATCTGACCAGATCACTGGTTCTACATACGGAATAACTATTATTGCAAACAACTAGGCACTATGCACTAGGTATGGGTGCCAAAAGCACAAATCCTTACGTATCTTATTAAAGGGAAGCTGCCAGACTTACATGGACACCGGGGGTCAATCGCTCAGTGGCAGATCACATGCTTTGCATTCAGAATTCCCAGCATCTCCAGATAACCCTGTCTGAAAACTTGGGGAGCCAGTGCAGGTCTCTGTAGAGAAAACTGAGCCAGGTGGACCACAGGTCTGACTGGGGAATAAGGCAGATTCCTATATCCTTATCCCATTGTTTTTTAAAGTGTGGGGGTGAGGGATTCTTTCACCTATGCGAATAGGCACCGCTAATTTCCCAAACTAATAAAATAGATACTATGGGGTATAAAAAGCCCTAACCATGTCCAACACACTTAAAATAGCACTACTTTTTTGCAATTCAATCTTGAATGTATCCTTGCTGAGAATCTTCTTTCCAGAGACACGCATACAGAGAATTGAAATGGTGTTGTTCGTCCTTACCTTACACAAGAGGGGGCCTACCTTTCATGAGGGGGGAAACAACAGATTCAACCAGAGGGGGTGCTCTTTCAGGCCACCTGACCCTGAAACCAGGCTTTCCCATGAATGTATTTGGCCAAGGAACTGCCTTGTAGAGCCGCTAAAGGGGGCTCCTTCAAGAGAGAGGGAAAGAGATTGCTCTTAGCAAACCCTTCCTGTGCAACTTGGAATAGGCCAAGGATTCTGTGGGGAGATGGAACTCCAGCTGTGTCCTCACCCAGCTCTGTCATGTCTTCCAGGAAAGGGCTGGAGATTCAACTCTCATCTTCCATCTAAACCAGGCTTAGTTAACCAGCTGTTGCTCCTGGAAACAGAAGAAAGATCATTTCCATTAGCTTCAAGGGCTATCTTCATGGGAATGTAGTTGTTGCATCGCTCCTTTTCAGGGTTTTGTATTGCTCCTTTTAGAGGTAGCTAGGGATAGCCAGATCTGCCAGTTTCTCCAAGTTTCTCATTTTTCCAGTCAGAGAACTGAGTTCAGTTCTCCCCATTTCTACCTCAGTTTGCATTTTTAAAAAAGCAAAACATGAAAATTAATCAAACTTTTAATGTAAATTCCTCCTAATAGACATTTTGAGTGTTTGCTATGTTCCCTCATATTTTTCTTGGCACTTTTTCTATTATTATTATTATTATTATTATTATTATTATTATTATTATTTATTGAATATATATATCACCCTAAACCCAGAGGTCTCAGGGCTGTTCACAGAATAAAATCAAAATATAAAACCACAAAATATATACAAAAGTATTTTTACACAAAAGTAAAAACAACCCAATAACCCCCCACACACACACACACACAACCCCACCACCACCACCACATTTTAAAAGGGCATAGGAAAATTCTTCTTTTCAGCTCAGGCTTTCTGGTCCCAACAGTTACTGTTTTTGCTCTTTCAACTTCTTGTGTTTCGATAGCGTTTGGCAGCGCCTGGGAAATTGGCCGTTCCAACTGTGGTTTGTTTTGTGTATGATCGTTCACATTTTACACAGCAGCGTGGACATTTCAGCCCATGGAAACTCTTCATTCACGTATTAAGTCAGAAATCAGATTTCTGTCTACAGGCACACAGGATTTCTCGTCCCAGTCTTGTTTGCTTTCATTGTTAATGGTCTCTGGTCTGTTTGATGTGGCTTTCAAACTTTTCTTGAACTGTACTCTAGGCAGGCAGATCAGCATAGCATAATGGATGGTGCGTGCCTTTGCAAAGATGTATGGAAGGGATTTCAGCGGTTCTCAAGCTGTGAGCTGGACTTACTAAGGGAGTAATGGCAGTACCTGGTGGAGGTTGAGAAAGAGCTTTTGCCTTGCCTGTCGGGTCTCTCTCTCTCTCTCTCTCTCTCTCTCACACACACACACACACACACACAGACACACACACACACACACAGAGAGAGAGAGAGAGAGAGAGAGAGAGAGAGAGAGAGAGAGACTCTTTTATACTGTATAGACTTGGGTCTGGTTTGTGTGTGTTTTTAAACACACACACACACACACACACACACACACACACACCATAAATCGTTGACCTTGGTTAAGAAAGACCTTTGGGAGTGATGTAAATGGAAGTTATCTTTCTTGGCTAAGGAAAACACTGTGTGTGCTTTAATTTGGCTGGGGTGCAGAGTGCTGACTTCTAGTCCGCACACCTGTTCTTAATCTTCGCAAGGGCACTGCAGAAGACGGTAGGCAGCCAGTGAAGACTCAATTCTTCCCTGCCTCGGTATGGACCCTGGGGAAACGTCTTGCCATTTTTCTTGGCTAACCGGATAGCATTTCCCAAAGGAGCCAGGCTATTGCTCCCAGCAAACAGAAGGGAAGCAGCACAGACTTCTAAACTTGATGGACACTGATTGGTTCTATCCTGGAAGCAGGAGCAGTTTATCGTGCTGGCTGAAGAGGAAGCGCACATTAATTTCTTTGAAGGGTGCTCTTTTTCATTGTATAAAGCTAGAAAGGGGGGGGGGACACATGGGATTGGCAAACATTGTCTGCATTGCTCTTGTGCTGTTTTTAAGGGGATGCCTGTAAACCACTAGTAAATAAATAAATAACAGGTGCTCGAGTTGATCTCGAGATTCATCATTTCTGCACTGCTGATTGATAGCCTGAAGGCTAAACTACATATGCCATCCATCACATGCAAGGTTTCTGTTTCACAAATTGCCAGGTTTGGGGGGGGGGGCTCCAGTCGTGATGTGCAGGGGGTTGGGGGGGCATTAGCCCTTTGCTCTGGATTTGTCCCACACTGAAATTTGCACTGGGGGGGGGAGAGCTCCCATTTCCTCCAGTGGGAGCTTTATTTGCAGTGCAGGTGGTATGCATGGAGGGCCCAGTCTGGATTGAGATTCCAGAGGTTGCAAAAGTTTAAAGCCCTTTTGACCTCGATGGGCATCTAGTCCAACCCCCTGCACTACCAGGATAGTCCCAGCCCTACCTGGGGAAGTTTGGGATTGAGCCTGGGATTGACCAGATGCCGTGTGTAGACATGGCAAAGCATCCAGATAGCATGATAATTTTATTGTTTTGAATGTGCATTATTTTCTACACGTCATCAGCATTTCTGTACCTCAAAACAGACCTGTGTAATGGCAGAAAACAGTACATTTTCTGCAATGACCAAAAAAATAAGTGATACTTCTATGGATGAGATTTAGAGATGGAGGAATCTGTCAGTTTTGGTTTCTCATTTTTCCCGTCTTAAATTCACTTCCCCACATTTCTGCAGCAATTTGGAATTCTTCTTTTTTATTATTATTATTTGTAAAAAAAATCCTCAGCATCTCAGCACATATTTTTTTTGCAAGCAATGTCCCCAAATATAATGCATTTTTGTCTGTTGTTTTCACTAATATATACTTTTCTGTACACATTGATTTGAGATCTACACCACAAAATTAGGAAAGGAGCAAATTTCAAAGGATCGTTCCGTTCAAGACAGCAGAGAGGGCGGCGCAGTGCAAAGGCACTGGCGGAATCACAGGGCCGGCTCTGCCAGTGCATTCGCAACACGTGGACCTTGCCATGCCTTCCCACTTGCTCTGTAGCTTCTGGTAAGGAGCAGCGTAGCAACAAACAGGAAATCAGCTGTGTGGCCACGCCCCTTCAGGCCATCTGCCACTGAGAATCTACATGATTATATGAAAAGGTAAAGGGACCCCTGACCATTAGGTCCAGTCGTGACCGACTCTGGGGTTGTGCCGCTCATCTCGTTTTATTGGCCGAGGGAGCCGGTGTACAGCTTCCGGGTCATGTGGTCAGCATGACTAAGCCACTTCTGGTGAACCAGAGCAGCACACGAAAACACCATTTACCTTCCCGCCGGAGCGGTACCTATTTATCTACTTGCACTTTGACATGCTTTTGAACTGCTAGGTTGGCAGGAGCAGGGACCGAGCAACAGGAGCTCACCCCATCGTGGGGATTTGAACCACCGACCCTCTGGTTGGCAAGTCCTAGGCTCTATGGTTTAACCCACAGCGCCACCCGCGTCCATACATGATTATATTAGGAGTGCATAAATGTAATTGACACATGCTATTCCTTTTTGAGGGTTTTTTTTTAAAAAATTGTTGGCTCAGACTTTTCAGATTTGTTGTGGTTTGATTTCTAAGCAAAGGGTGTAATTAGCTACAGTATTCTGGGAAATAATGGTGTTAGCCAAAGCCTTGTTTGGGAATAAGAAACCTCTGATTCAACGTGGCAGAACATGTTTGACTCTAGAGGCGGATTCCTTTTTGTGCTGAACAACTCTTTTTTTCTTTTCTTCTTAGTGTTTGGGGAGAGGGGTGAGGTGTTGTTGGGCTATTCATGTCCATGATGTTCCCAGGCTGTAAAATGTTGACATAAGCCTGCACAGTTTCTTGCTCTGCATACAATTGCTTTCTTTCTTCTTTCCTTCTTCTTGCTCCCTTGCTGAAAGCTCGCAGGCTTTGTTCCAAGGATTGCAACCAAAGGTATATAATGTTATAACACACAGGAGATCTGTTGATTTCATTGTACAAACTTCAGAGGAGCGTTCATGCGCTCTGCCTTTGACATCAGTTGCGGGAAATTCTTCCTTGCTCTGTTCAGTGCAATAAACAGACCTCCTGTATGCAGCCGCCTCCTGTAGGGAATCCCCCTTGGTCTTTGCACACGCTAAGTTAAGAGCCCTTGGACTCTTCGTGGAGAAATTCAGGTTCTTCCAAGAGGGAACAAAAGAGGATATGAGCAGGGAGGCGGAAAGTGGCTGAAAGCTATAGAAACCCTCCAGACCTCTTGATCTGGCCATTGGTACCATCCAGGCTGCCACCACCCTCCTTGAGTATGTTTGCCTGGCAGGAATGCAACCTTGAACACCAATAATGCCTCTTGCTTGCCTGGATGGAGGATAGAGAGGGATGTGTGAGTGTGGAGGGAAAACTCACCTATTGTCTAAGGTGCTCGAGAGACAATGGAGTGCACCTCCGGGGATGAAGTCAATCCACTGCATTAGCAGCACTGAAGTGGCACAATCTTAGGGATTCTGCTCTGGATTTGTGTAGGGTTTACTCTTTCGCCTGTATGGTGTAGTGTTTAAGAGTGGTGGACTCGTAATCTGGTGAACTGGGTTCGCGTCCCCGCTTTTCCACATGCAGCTGCTGGGTGACCTTGGGCTAGTCACACTTCTTTGAAGTCTCTCAGCCCCACTCACCTCAAAGAGTGTTTGTTGTGGGGAAGAGAGGAAAGGAGAATGTTAACCGCTTTGAGACTCTTAGGGTAGTGATAAAGCTACCAAATCCAAACTCTTCTTCTTCTACTTCTTTTCTTCTCCCAAAGATATCCTGCAAAGCAGCAGAGGTTTAGGATCAGAGTTTTCCTTCTCCCACCTTCCCAAGTTGACGAACCCCATCTTCCCCTTAATTCCCTCTGCAGCATGTGCGGAAACCACCTTCTTCACCATTGAAACCCACTATTGGTTTTGTCCACTCAGTCCACCAGAGCCTTCCTTCGCACGCAGGGAAAATCCCTAACTCACCAAGGATTTAAGACCTATCAGCTACCCTCACCTGATTTAGTTGGCTAGTTGAAACTGTTCCCGGGGTGTGTCCACTGTCACACACTGACAGCTTCTAGGAGCCACAGGTGAGAGCTAAGTGCAGGATAGGGACCAAAGGCGAACAAGCTATCCAGAAGGAGCACAGTGTGTGTCCCATCAGAGGTACTACCCTTCCTCTAATACCTCATAGAGTTACAGTCACATGTATTGCTTTGCTAACTTTTGCCTCTGGCCCTGGCCACCACTGGCATGTGGCCCTCAGGAAGTTTCCCAGAAGGCAACGTGGCCCCTGGGCCAAAAAGGTCCCCCCACTGCTCTAGAACTCTGCTTTTATCTGAACTCTGTGTGTGGTGCTTCATATTGACTTTGGGAAAACATGCCCTGTGAGATGACAAGCCAAGAGAGATGCCTGCTGAAGACCCTGATGAAAGGTGCAAAAATTTAAATGTAAATCAAACTGAGCAGGTAGATTCCAGTTAAGCCCCTAAGTGTTCAGTATAGGCTTTTTCATAAAGCATGCCTTAAGCAGGCTTGCGTGGACGCAGTTTATATGGGCTTGAATGGGCTGTGAAGAGCAGAGTCATTACAGCCTTGATCGCCGGACACGCTTTCGACTTCCTCCTTTTAGATGAGAAGAGAAATTGCATGCACCAGAGAATAAATGTCAAATGGAGCAAAAGAGAAACAAGAGACTTTGCCTGAGTTAAATTATGCTCATTAATTCAATTTGAGCCAGGAATGTGTGTAAATAAACCCTGGCAGCTGTAGCAGCTCTCGTTTCTGCAGGGCTTTGGCAGGAATGCAGAGGCCAGTGGCCACAGAAACCGAGCTCCCCTTCAGAAGTTGCAGGCAGACAGCTATGCAAGGACAGTGGCAGAGATCATGGTTGGTGAAACGATTGGAAGAACCATTTTTAAACAACAACAACAGCAGCTGTCTAGGAAAACAATGGCTGAGCGCCAGGCAGGTAAACAAAGGCAGGATATTGGCATCTGCCCACACTTATGTCCAGTTGATTACAAACTGGTTGCAAACCTAAACCGATTTTTAAATTGAAATTTTTAATTGATTTTCACATGTCAGGAAGTGATTAGTTCTTTAGAAGGCTGTCATGGGTGCCAAACATTTATCATGTTGAGCCAAACAAAACTCTGTTCCCAAACCCAGGCCTAATAAGTAATACCAGTTTCAGTCACTGTCTTTGGTATGAGTCCATGCACATCCAATGAGTCTTACCCCTTAGTGATGGTTAACTCCAACCAGGGCTTAGCACATATTTTCTCTAGTACGCATTCACCACTGAGTTCCAGCATAAACTTTAATTGTGATTAAGAAGGGAGAGGGAGGGACTTCAAGCAAGAGAGGGAAGGGTGTGCACAATCCCAACTGGAAACATTACAACATGTTGAGTGCCATTCATCACATCATGTGGGCTGTACTGGCTATTCATAACTTTAATCTCCTGTAGACATGACTCTTCAATGTTGTGCACCATTCATTACTTTCATGTAACATAACCATTCACGCATGTATTGCCTGAAGAGAAATGGCAAGCAGGTGTGTGCATCAGTGACTTCGTTTCCTGAAAAGATGCTACCGAAAATAATGTTTAAATTCAAAGGAATTTAAGAATGAAATTACGGTACTTCTCTAGGAACAGTGAAGGAAGTAGAATTGTGGTGGAACCAGGAGTTTTGTTCATTTGGTGATGTGCACTTTGTTCAGTGGCAGTCTCTACTGGAAATTAGGGTAGATCAGGCCATGTTATAAAGCGTTTATGGATTCTAATTTTTCTGCAGCATTTCTGGCATTGTTGTCAAGGACAATACAGCCAGGAGCCAAAGAGCAACAGAAGACCGTGGAGTCCCTTGCAGCAACTGATTGAATTTCATAAGGCTGCTGAGCAGCTCTGCTCACAATTCAATAATTGCTTGCATTTTACTCTCTCGGTGTCCGGCAGGAATAGCACAGCAGCTGCAGCAAAGCTGCTTCTGGCAGACGGATGCTTCAGCAGCAGCACTCAGTGTTTTTGATGTTAAATGTGAATTGGTTCCATCCAGATCAGCTCCATGCATCTTCTCCTGGGACTTACAGGATGTCATGCATATGCGTTTGGGGCCAGAGACCGATCTGTGAAGATGTCTATGGAGTTTTGCCAAACAAAGCTCCATCACCAGCCCACCCCTCCACTGGCATCTTGAACTTCATTCCTTTTCCTTTTTTAAAATTGAATTCAGACTAGTGTCAGTCTTCGGAGGGGTGCTGCAGATGCAGCTAAGCTGGAGTGGCCCCTAAATACTTGATTCTCCTCATGCTGAAGGGTTATCAGATGCTTCTGTTACATTTAAACTGAAAGACTCTCTTGCCATAGGAAAAACCTTGAAGAATATATTTCTGGTTGTCTTGGCAGAAGAGGTGTAACATACAGAAACCAATAGCAAACTAGAGACCAGGTTAAGCAGGATAGCTTTTGCCCCAGGTGTCAACTGACCACTCAGTTTGCACTGCCCCATTCTAGGCTCTCCTTGCTTTTCCAGGTCAGCTGGAGGCATAGCCGTCAAGTGTCCCTTATTTGAAGGGACAGTCCCTTATTCCAGCGCCATGTCCCGCTGCTGTCCCTTATTGATGGCTGTCCCTTAAATGATGTCCCTTAAATTTCAAAGGAAGCAGCTCCTCTCCCTCCCTCCCTGCCGGCCAGGGAGGAGGGAGGCTCCAACTGTGTTGCTTGGCTGTGTTGCTCACCCAATAAGAAGTCTAAGAACGACTGGGGGGTGGAGCTTGCATGCCTTGTGTGTGGCTAGTTAATGCAAGCTGAGGGGGGTTTTTAATGCTGGACGCCATTTTGTTGCACGTGCTGCTGCAAACTTTGCAGTGCAAAGCCAGGCTGGGGAGCCATCTTAAGTTGAGGCTGCATAGGCCTTGTGGTGCATGTGATTCAGATTCTATTCAGTTGAACCTCTGGTTACAAAGTTGGTTGGACAGTGTTCTCGAAGCTACCAGCATGAGTTTGACCAGACTGCAGGAGGACAGGAAAACTGGAGTGCCTGGAACAGGTGAGGCTGCAAGTCCCTTATTTTGGCTGCTGGTCCCTTATTTTCAAGGCTGCTGGCCCCTTATTTTCAAATCTGTAAGTTGACAGCTATGGCTGGAGGCAGGGCAAAAAATGCCTCCTAGACCCACAGTGTAGAATTCATTCTCTCTCTCTCTCTCTCTCTCTCTCTCTCTCTCTCTCTTTCTCTCTTTCTCTCTTTCTTTCTTTTCCTCCCTGCCCCCCCCCCCCCGATAGAATTCTTAACAGAGCAACACACACTGAGAATATGGGGACAGGTGATTAAATCTCTGCTTCCTACCAAGCCATCACTGCTCTAGCCAAAGCAGTTAATTGAACAACCTCCGGTCTAGTGGGAAAGTAGGAGGGGGGAGAATTATTCTGCCCTGGACTGTTTAACACATATCCCAGCAGGAGCTTCAAAGGAATTGGGAAGGCTCGCGGGGGCAGCAATCTTGAAATTCTGCAAGAAGTCCTGCAGCCACAGAAAGCAACTGAAGGGCATTTTCTAAAGTGCCCTTCATTTAATGAGCGCCTGTGCAGCTAAAGGAGAGATCCTGTACCCCAGGTGAAACTTTGACCTAATGCAAACGCCACAGGGATTCCCCCCCGAAAACAACGAAGTACAGCCCTTTCTCTCCATTATATTCAACACTTTCCTCTTGCCACCAAAGGAACTCCACTAGGACAAGAGTCATGGCCTCACTGAAAAAGAATTTTATCAGAGTGGAATACATTACTGAGCAGAAATTGTGTGTTTCGCTCCACTCCTCTAAGTGCAGTTTGGTCAGCTGCATTCTTCACACTAAGAAGCTAGACTTCTAAATGTTTTTGCACAATGTCACTGTTTGCATATTGAGTATTAGATTGAAGTTTGATTGTAAATTCAGGGCAGACATCTGTAGAGATAGGGGTGCTTGTCTGCTGACAGCCCTGTGAGATATTACAGTAGGCTTGGTTTTATGCACCCAAGGGTAACAGCAGTTTTGAGAGGGAGCGGTTTTATTTAGGAAAATGGCATGGGGGGGGAGTTGAGCACCCCCTCCCCAGCATCATTGCTCTGATCAAAACTGGCATGTCATGCAGCTCCTTTTAAGTTGTTGTTGTTGAACAAAGAGAATCCCAACCATGGTTCATCCATGTTTTGTCTCTTTTGGTCCTAAGTAGTGATTAATATGTGATAGAGACCCCAAAAGCTAGGTTTTGCACGCATAATCGTGCAGTATTGCTATTACAGAATGATACTTTAGGGATTCCAACATGGTTCTGTCCTTGCCTTCTGATGCTTTCCTTTCTTCACATGATCTCCACCTGCTGATGAGAATTCGGATGTGAATTGTGAGCTGATAATCCAGCATCTGATGATACTTTGAGCATAGCATGCTTTCTTGGCCATACATCCTGCATCCCAGTCCACGGCTTACTTGTTTTTGCTCCTGATTAGCTACCTTATCTAACCCACGTCTTCCTGATGGCACCAGAGGCCACCACCTTGCTGAGGCTAAGCAGGTCTGAGTCTGGCCAGTGTCAGTATGATCATCTGAGAACCAGATGTAGGCCCTTTGGATTCCATGGCAGAAGGTAGTTGGGATGTAAATATAACCTACTTTCAGTGAGTCCTTTTCCAATGCCTGCCTCGGGTCCCCAACAAGTTGGTAAGGATTCTGAGGAGTGTTCTTGGATGCATGTCCAGGTCAGGCAAGATGCAAGCCACAGGTGGTTTCAGGTTCTTGGTTTCTCATTTTCCCACTCTTAAATTCAGTTCTCCACATTTCTACATGTTTGTGATATATCCTCAAGCATTAGCTTGAACTTCTCCTGATAGGCAGATTTTCATATGCAATTTTGCCTAACATGCTCTTTTTTTGCAAGTCTTTTCCCGCTAATACGATGTAATTCATGTGTTATTTTCACGTGTGTGTGTGTGTGTATAATTTATTAGATTGATATACTGCCCTTCATCAAAAGATGGGCAGTGAATTATATTCTGTCAGGGCAGGTCAAAAGATTAAAAAGTGTGCATTTATATGCACACATTACCCTAGTATTTGCTTTTTTGTGTGCACATCACTTGGCTGGAGAACAGCATTGCAAAATTTGGATAAGTGCAGATTTCAATGGATGGCTCTGCTTCAGCCTGTGCATTGTTTTGGGAAGTGTGACTTAGGTACTTTAAAATATGAGGGTGGTGGAATATCCACAGTGGTGGGCAAGTCGCCTTGCAGGGTAGCTTGTCCACCATTACTAATCTTCTCATTGCGGAATCCTTGAGAAGGCTCCAAAGAAACCTCAGATTCCCTGGAACACAGTTTGAAAAATCCATGTGACATGCAGGTCTCTATAAACGCAGCATAAGGGAAGGATCTAGTGAGTTATACTTGCACTATTCCCCTTCCCCGCCCGCGCCCCCAAGTTGATACTCGTTAGTACAGTAATCAGTACTGCGTTAACACAAGTGTCATGGCCTGCGTGACCAACACTCTTGTAAAGGGCTTGCCCGTATAATTCACTGTCAAGCAATGTGTGCGTGCCACGGAGGCAAAACTACATCAAAAGGGTTAAGACTCCATAAAAGAGATTATGCGTCGAATGGGTCCAGCCATGGAAGGGGAACTCAAGGCTGAATAATGCCTTGAGCTTTCCTGGAATGGAATGCCGCCAGCTGCTGTTATAATCCCATCATTTTTAAACAACTGCCCGCTAGGGCTGAGGCACTTGTGTCCCCCCCCCCCCCCCGAAAAAATAGCAGTATTAAATGAGCTGCTTTTTGAAGTGGCATACAGTTCTCGGTCGTTTTCAAAATTGAGAGGCCTCCAGTATGCATCTGTACACATCTGTAACTTCACAGGAATGTCCAGACGCTTATCGTGACCCTTAGTAAACCACAACAGCAAAAAAATATATATCTATGGGCGGTGGTGGTGGATTTTTATTTTTTATTCATAAGCTGACTTTGCATCCAGACATTGCAAACCTTTGAGGTTGAGTGTTTGTCTCAGTCTAAGCATTTCTTTCCTATCTTTATTTATGGACTAATCCTCTTACTGCCATTCCACTGGCTACCCCTGTGTACTTCTTGTCTGCGTTGTGTGGCTGGGATTGCGCATGTTACAGGCAAGGTGCTAAAATTTGGCGGAGGAGGAGATGGTGCTTTCTGTGCAGCCAGGGTAGCCAGTATGATGCTCTCCAGAAGTTATGGACTACAATTCCCATCATTCCTGCCCATTGGCCACACTGGCTAGAGCTGATGGGAGTTGTAGCCCGATAAATATCTTCTTACCTTCTGCTATGCATTCTTACAAAGCTCTCTTTTACAGAGAGTGCAAAACTCCCCCCCCCAAAAAAAAACAACCCCACAGAGATGGAAAATGGAAGCAAGAAAAGCAGAGGCAGTAGGACAGAATGACCACTGTCTTCATTTGATAGGAATGTACTCCATCTGAATGCAATTCAGATCTAGGACAGTATCCAAACAGCAGGTTCCATCAGAGCAAGGATTTACACACTCATACAGTGCAACATTTCCCTCTCCTATCCCTCACACACCCCTCACACCATCCCCAAATCTGTTTTGGAGACTGGGGCAAAACCCAGAACAAATTTAAGGAGTTGTGTTGGGGGGAGCGGAGGAGGTTCAGTTGCCTGAGTGTAAATCCTTGCACTTACAGAATGAGTTGCTTAGCACTAGTTTGGATACAGCAAATGGGAACAGCCGTGTGACCCATTCCAGAGGCCTTCTTTGGGTACTTCTGCCTACTGAGGCAAGGCGGTGGCTGGCTGAGGAATTGGCTTTCTCTATCATGTTGGCCTGCTTATTGTTTGGAGTGCCCTGTCCAGGTCTGTGGGCCTGTAACAGGTTCACGAAGCAAGCCCACTGGCAAACACAGTTGAGCAGGCAGGATTCAAGGCAGGCAGGATTCAAGAGCAAAGTGTTAGCAGCGGTCTGCAGCACAAGGTCAGCCAGGGTGGGAGTGGAACCAAGCAGCCGGGTCACCCAGAGCTAAGGAGCTGTGTTCTTCCAGCAACAGTCTTCACTTAGGACAGATGGAGACCTAGATATGGCAGGCACAATGGAGAGCTCCCCACAAGCCCTTTTCAAGCGTTGTGCAAGAGCTGACAACTGATTGTTGGCCCTGCTAAGCCCCTTTCAAAGCACTCTCTAGTTCAGGGGTTTGCGAAGGACTTCTGAAGACCCGACAATCAGTTGGTTGTCATCTGGGGAAACCCCTTTCAAAGCACTGGCTTGTGCAGGGGTTTGCAGACACTGTCCATAGTTGTCGGCAAATCCCTTCAGACTGAGCCAGGTTTTCACCTGCCACGGACATCATATATGACGTCAGTTGTAGAGCAGGTGGGAATGGCTTGGCTGAAATGGGCTCAAAGACCAATTGAAGAACCCTGACAGACCTGAGAGGCAGTGTGGTGTAGTGGTTAAGAGCGGTAGTCTCGTAATCTGGGGAACCGGGTTCGCGTCTCCGCTCCTCCACCTGCAGCTGCTGGGTGACCTTGGGCCAGTCACACTTCTCTGAAGTCTCTCAGCCCCACTCACCTCACAGAGTGTTTGTTGTGGGGGAGGAAGGGAAAGGAGAATGTTAGCCGCTTTGAGACTCCTTAAAGGGAGTGAAAGGCGGGATATCAAATCCAAACTCTTCTTCTTCTTCTATTGAAGCCTACCAGCTGGTGGGTTCCCCTACTCTGAACTAGGAGCCCATGTAGCCTGGTCACCAGAGCCCAGCTGCAACTTGTTATTCCAGCCTTCAGGGTTCCCTGTGTCTGAGGAGGTTATTGGTTTTGGGTTATTACCTTTGCAATAAGTCTTTTGCAAGAAAATCTTACCTAAAGAGTTCCATGTAAGGCACTGGGGCGGGGGGAGATGTATGTTTCTGTTTGCACATGGGGAGGATCATATGGTTAGTTTCATCCTCCTTTTTTATTAATTTGAAAAGCCTGAGACTACTTTTCAAATGTACTTAGAAATAATCGTGCTTCTATGATTATTTCTATTTTAAATCTCAGGGCCTTATTTCTGTGTGTTGTAACTCCAGGCAAACTATAATTAAAGTCATCTGAAGATTCTTGTTATAAATATCCCCTATATAAATGCAAAGAGCTGAGAATGAAAGGATTTAAATGCTATATTGTAAAAGGACACAGGCCTATTGATTTCACAGCTGCTAACCCTTTCGGCTCCACAGCACATACCTTGTTATCTAACTTTCCAGAGACTCCCGTAAATGTCTAGGAGGTCATGTGCTTCCAAAACAACAAGAAAAATGGGAAGAAATACAAATAACATCCTGTCTAAAAGCCAAGACTTATCAAATTGGTTCTGAACTATACGCACATGCTATGCGCATGCATTTTATTTAATCCTTTCCAGTGTAGGGTTTTGTAAAATAAATAATCAAAATCATGCATAAGAAGGAAGCAGTGAAATCAAGTACAAATGGCAGTGAATTAAAATTGGAATGCAGTAGTTTGAAGGAAGAGTATTTCTATCACATATACATCGGAATTCCAGTTTCAGCATTAGTATTTTCCAAACTCTGCCCCACACCCAATGGATCACTTGAAAATTACTGAGGGTATTGATTTTTCACTTAATGATTTTTCTGCCCATTGTAGCAATTGTAAAGTGATGTTTCTAGATGCTGCGTGATATTTAATTGTATTTTTATTTCTGCTCTTATTTCATATATATTTTATTGTGTTGTATGACAGTTTGCATTCCCTAGAATTCAAATAGCAATATAATAAAATGCAATGCAAGAAATAAAGGGAACAATAACTACCTGAATGAAGCTCCCAGACCACTTGGAACTCCCAGATAGATACAGTGGTAGCTCGGGTTACATACACTTCAGGTTACAGACTCCGCTAACCCAGAAACAGTGCTTCAGGTTAAGAACTTTGCTTCAGGATGAGAACAGAAATCGTGCTCCGGCGGCGTGGCAGCAGCAGGAGGCCCCATTAGCTAAAGTGGTGCTTCAGGTTAAGAACAGTTTCAAGTTAAGAACAGATGTCCGGAACGAATTAAGTACTTAACCCGAGGTACCACTGTAGATAGATAGATGATAGATAGATGATAGATAGATAGATAGATAGATAGATAGATAGATAGATAGATAGATAGATAGATACTGTGTAGATATACGAATTATGTAGGAATGAATGTATGAAATAATTAAATGCATGAATTAAAACGAAGGAAAAGACTGATTCACACATGCATATAACTGTATTTCTCTTGCCTGCTTGTATTTTAAATATAGTTTTATCTGCTAGTTTTAGTGGTTCTTAAATAAATAGTTTTTGTTGTTTCTTTTAAGGATGGGCCCCAGTTCAACCCATTCCTAAAACTGGAGAATGGGGTGTGTGTGTGGCTGTTTTGCTGTAGTTTTGGAGGGCTGCAATTGACCTGCAGAAAAATATCTATGATGCTGTTGTTACCAGAGTGCCTTTGGGGAGGATGGGTGGCAGCAGTCATTCTTTATTTGACATATACGTAACCCACCTTTTGCCCAAAGGTCCCAGGGCAGCACACGATATATATTAAAATTATGATATGATAATAAATAAACCTAAAACAAAGGTAGGTCAGCGACATCATAAAATTTCAATAACACAGTCACAGATAAAAACCGACATCATAAATGAAAAAAATATTCATTTATCCCCAGCATCTCTAGGTAGGGCTAGGCTAGCACACACAAAAGGAAGCAGCCTCACCTCCACTCCAGACATCTTGGATTAAAGGCGGGTGGAGAAGCTGCCTGCAAAATGCAACAGAGAACCACTTCTTGTGGGAAACCAGCTGTGGGCAACAGACCAGATGGGCAGCGGCAGAGACAGGCAGAGGCAGGATGTGCCAACTTTCTGGATCCCATACATCAAGGAAAGTCCAGGGGTTTTGTGGGGGAGCAGATTTGTTGCTCAAGAGCAGATTTGTTGCACAGTCAACGGGGACTGCGCAACCTGAACTTGCCAGTCCGTGATTGAATTCCACCCCAAAATCGTGGCTGCCTGGACTGAGCCCCTTGTTGGATAAAGTAAAGGGTTGGCCTTTGTTCCCCTGACTCCTAGCCCTTAGGAATCTGTGCAACTGTCATTATCATTAAGTGTGTCAGTGAAAGGGTTAACAAGCACTCCCTCGGGGGAACAACCGCTTCAACATTTTCAAAATTGCTAGAAGTAATTATTGGGATGCCAAGGAAAATAATTCCTCGCTTGTGTTAGAAAAAAAAGGAAGGGAGGGGGCTTGCAAGAAAAATAATTGAGTCCCATGGCAAATTGGAAGTGTGTGGCCAGGATTGTTGAATTTTGATCTTTAAATCCGTTTCCCTTTCTACCTCTAAAACGTCTGATTTAGAAAACGGGGGAGGAGGAATTGCTAAAAGAAAAAGAGTGGCACAAATAATCAAAATCAGGACAAGTAAGGCAGAAAAAAAAATTGGATAACCTGAATACTTAAACCATAGTTCACATCTTCCATTTGAAAGTGTTCCTTTAGGTTCCTTTTTGACTTAAGGGAGGGGAAGGGGGGGAATAGACAGCTTGAAAGGTATTGTTTGAACCAGATATTTTTCCTAAACTCTGAAACTGGAATCAAGGTTTTTCCAAACATTACATGCTTAATGGGCTGTCTTCCTTGGCAAAAATAGAGACTTCTTTTCAGTTACTGCCATTGCAGATAAGAATGATAATGCATTCTTCATTGGCAGAGGATCTGTACTTTCTCTGCTAAATAAGTTCCAGATACTGCAATCAGGACACTTGCATTTCGTGACTGTAAATAAGAAAATTGTGTGTGTGATTAGTAAGTATATTTACGTTTACAGTGCACAGTTCTGGGGGTTAGATTTATTTTTACTTCTGATTACAAGGCACTGAGGACAATTGATAGGAAATAGTTATTGCTATCATATTCTGTTTATAAACTTCCCAGACCATCTGACTGGCTTCTGGAAAGAATATAGCATTGTTAAAATTATTATTGCTGTTCCTGTAACTTCATATCCTGCTCTTCTGTTCATATTGCACACAGAATGCTTTGCAATAATACACTACAGATCAGTAGCAGGGAGCATGTTTCCCTCTGCAGAAGATCCCATATCCAATCCCTGGCATCTACAGCTAAAAGAATAACAGCAACAAATTATTATTTATACCCTGCCTATCTGACTGGGTTGCCCCATCCACTCTGGGCAGCTTCCAACGGAATACAGAAAAACAGTGAAACATCAGACATTAAAAACTTTCTGATACAAGGCTGCCTTCAGATGTCTTTGAAAAGTCGTGTAATTGTTTAGCTCCTTGACATCTGATGGGAGGCATTCCACAGGGTGGGTGCTACTACCGAGAAGGCCCTCTGTTTGGTTCCCTATAACTTCACTTTTCACAGTGAAAGTACTGCCAGAAGGACCTTGGAACTGGACCTCTGTGTCCGGGGCTGAACAGTGGGGGTAGATATGGTTGAGAGGTAAGAGGTGGTCTATTAATATTGGAAATGGCCTATGAATGTTCTAATGTTCCTCTGTAGCCATGTGAGGTTTAGAAAAGAAAGAAAAGAAAAGTGATTATTTTACAGAATTTGTTCTGTCTCTTTTGCAACTGGGGGCTTGTTTCCGTCTTCTGCTATGATCATTGCAGTGCAGATATTTAGAGCTCTGATACTGAATTATGTCAGTGACTCATAAATGTACAGAATGGGTATACTGCATTGACTTGAAATGGAGCTCTAGACAAGATATCGTGAATGAATCAAGAGAGTAATTAATTTTGTTCTACATAGTTCACCAGCCATGTACTCCAGGGGGCAGCTCTGTTTAATCATATGTATATACATGAATTGATGAGAATATCGCATGTGAGCTTATGTAAGCGGGTACCGAAACTGAGCCTATGTAATAGCAAATACTTCAGACTTTATAGGCAACTAAATTCAGGAGGATTTTGGGTCTTTAAGAGACCTGGTAATTAAATGGGAAGTGCAGTTTAATGCAAACAGATGTCAAACGGTGAGTCTAGTGGTGACCACGTGAAACAGAGAACATCTCTTAAATGGAACAGCCATAAATTTAAATGACTAGAAAGGATATTGAGGTCTTTCGTACAAATATGTCTGAAAATGTCTGCCAGCTCCAGCTCTGCAAGCCAAAGAGAGAAACTAGAAATATAATACCAGGAAACATCAACAGAGTGATAGAATACTGCCCAAATCAAAGAAAGCAATATTTTTTATTGAAGAGTGCACTGAAGGATCAGAGAACAGGAAGAACAAAGATAGCAAGAAGGGTCCCAGTGAATGAGCCCAGGGGGATTACAGCACCAGTTCGGTTTTTGGAGATGGAGTGGTGGCTGGAAATAAATCTTAGTTCTTTGTACTTATTTGCTTACATGTATAACCTACTCCATCCTAAAGGCTTTGAGAAGGTAATAATCGAGTAAAAAAATTCAATATCAGTATAATGAAACCGCAGACTTCCACATGTACAGCTCATGGCAGCTGCAGATGTTGTTGTGCATGCACTGCAGTGCAGGGCTCCTTTGTGCTTCTTAAATCAGCTGGATACATCATTGGATGTGGGTGGGGATGTGTTTCTGGGGATCTGGGGTCACTAGTTGTGCTCAGGTCCTCTTGCATGCCGCCAATAGGCTTCTGGTTGGCCACTGTGGGAATAGGATGCTGGGCTACATGGGCTCTGTCCTGATCCAGCCAACTCTTTTCATGGTCTTAGAGGGCGTGGGCCAGAGGGTATGTAGTGTCCTGTACAAAAAAGGTCTAATTACATTTGTTGCACTAACCATTTTTGCTTTTGGCTCTTCCCACCACTGGCATGTGGGTTTCCAATGAGGGAATCTGCTCCATGGGCTGAAAAATGTTCTCCACCCCTGCTGTAGAAGTATCTGCAGATATGATGTGAGACTGGTGCATGATTTTCTGTAGGTGAACTGGTGGACGTTGCTTTTCCTATTGAACTCCAAAGACGTTCTTTTTGTCTGTAAGACTCCATTAATAAGTGTTAAGTATTTTATGTAAAAGGCTGAAGCCTTTACAAGATATCACCTCGCTAACCCAAGTATTATGGCTGCGCATATTTTATTCCTGCAGTTAGAAGCTGTGTAGCAGCAAAAGCTGATCATATCAAGTTGCAGATAAGGGTGTAACTGAAGTCATCCATGCCCTTAGAGGTGTCTTGTAACACCCTTTCACGACAGCTGTTCCCTTTTAGAGGCGAATGCACACACAACAAATTCCAGACATCCCTCGGCTGGTGCAGTTGCTGAATGGCAAGTTTAGGCTCCACTTGGTGCAGGCCTCAGGAGAACTGACAGGCAATTGTCATGCCTCATTGTTCAAGCCAACAACCCTAAATAAAACACACAGACATTTCAATGGTCATAGCTTGCTTCGCCAAAGCAAAATAGACTTTCCATTGGAAGGAATTTCCAGTCCATTTAGTGTGGCCTATATCCTCCAGTTTGAACAAAGAAAGGATCGCTTGCCTGGACAAGGCAAGGAAATGTATAAATGAGGGCCCCATTGTTCTTGTCTAGACCAAGCAAAGGAACTTGGAAATTCTGATCCATTCCTAAAGTTAAGAGAGCCCAATCTC
Source organism: Podarcis muralis (assembly GCF_964188315.1). Taxonomy (NCBI): domain Eukaryota; kingdom Metazoa; phylum Chordata; class Lepidosauria; order Squamata; family Lacertidae; genus Podarcis; species Podarcis muralis. Next base: position 26,261,381 of record NC_135658.1, on the reverse strand, counting down.
CATGATGAGGTGAACCAACAACTGAGTCCTGTTCCCTTTCTTGAGTAGTCCAACATAGCGCCACTTATTGATGTGCTTAGCTAACACCACATCACTGTGTGATATTCGGGGCAGACCTACACGGGATGCAGTACTTCTGAACGTAGGAGCTGGCATTAGGAGCTGCAGATGTGTCACCCTCCTGACTGCAGTGGCACTGCCGTTTGCCAGCCCTGGGAAGAGGCAGAGTGGTGGGGAGGGAGAACACTGATTTGGGGCAACAGTGGCAGGGGCAAATATAAACAACCTGCCACTGCCAATGGGGTGAAGCAGTGGCACTCATGCCCTGTGACTGGACACCATGGGAGGAAGGTGCAGCTGGGGAAAAGGAAATGGATGCCTCACTGGAGAATCAGACAAGTGGCCAAGCAAACCTCCATCCAAATTCCAGATGGAATGAAACGTCGGAGGGAGAATCGCATCAGTGACGCCTTGGGCATATCAAGAGGTCTGATCTACATGAGCAGCGGAATAAGTGGCAGAATTTATTTGTTGGTTTTATTTAACAAAGTGGATATGCCACCTGGTTGTAGCAGAACTCGGTTTGCAATAAATAACAGAAATTATGAATTGGGGGGGGACAGTTTAAAGCATTTAAAAATAGTTAAAATGCACAATGAAAGAGATTAAAATGTGTGAGCCTCTGGGTTGGCTTGCCTACAGCAAAATGTTTTAACTAGACACCAGAAAGAGAACAGTGAAGGTGCCTGTCTGGTGTGTGGGTGTGTATAGAAATCTCTGACTTGGCTAGAATGTCACATACTATAGAAAGGAAAGTCACACCTGTTGCTGCACCTAGCTTTTCATCTTGCCCCACTCAAATGTGCCCCTGCTCATGAGGAAATGTGGCCCCTGGGTGGAAAATTGTTCTCCACCCCTGCTTTAGAGAATGGCCCAATGAGGAGGACTGACTAAAGAAGCACATAAACTCTGGGTTTGGCCCATAAACACCAGTGCTTTCTAACCGAACGTCTGTTACTAGGAGCAACTTCTATGCTTAAGGCTGTTATGCTTTGACCCACTCAGCTTTTTACTTATTTTATGTTTATTACAACGTCTTTAAACCGCAAGTCCAACTCTCATAAAACACTTTTAGAATATACAGTCAACTACAATAACAATATCAAAGCCAGTGGAGGACAGTAACCGCAACCCAATAAGCACTTCGTTTTTGCTTAAAGGCTACTGTAGATGCAGCCATATTTTCTATATATAGCGACCATTTTTTTTTTTACATCTACACATGCATAGCATTGTGGCAACAGGGAGGCGGTGGGCAGACAAGAAGCACAGCAGCTTTGGAAATAGACTGGTTATTTCAACAACTACAGTTTAGTTTAGTTTAGTTCAGTTTATTACATTTACATATTTTTTTCTGGCATGAAACCCAGGGTATCCAGCATGTGATTCCTAGGGGATCTCCCATCCAGACCCTGCCCAGGCTAAGGCCAGTTTAGCTTCAGTAAGGTGGTAGCCTCACATGCCTTCAGACCAAGTCATCAGCAAAGTATTGTGGGTGACTCTGGTTTGAGATTTTTTTCCTCCGGTGCCATCCATCTTGTGGAATGCCTTGCCAAGCAAGTTGTGCCTGCTCTGTTTGAGTTAGCTGGCAAAGAACTGGCTATTTTTAAAAGGCCTTTGGCTGAATATTTCCTCTTTCTGATATGTTGGTGTTTAATTCTGGTGGCTAATTCGTAAATGTTATCGCCGTCTTAGTTTTTACGCTAATATATTGCTTTATGGTTTGGGCTTAGTTGACTATTGTTTTATAACTGTTCTCTTTTTTCCATGAATAGCCACCGGAAGCGGATTCCTAGGTGGGTCATAGCCACTGTGCTTCGGTTCCCAGCAGGTGGCTCACTTATGCTTATGGGCAGGGAGAAGGAAGAGGCAGCTGGGTACTTAGTGGCGGAGCCAGTCTTGCAGTTTGATCGGTGCTGACCCTCACCCCCTCTCCCTTCAAGTAAGCAATAGTGACCCGTGTGCTAGAAAGGCTCAGAATCTTGGCTGGCTGGAATGTGTCTTTGAACTCTGGTAATGCCTCTTGCTTATGGATGGTCATAAGAAGAGCCTGCTGCATCAGGCCAGTCACTCATCTAGTCCAGATGTTCTCACAGTGGCCAAACAGATGCCTGTGTATCTACAGGACCGCCTCTCCTGGTATGCCCTGCAGAGGACCCTAAGGTCCATGCATAACCATAGTTTAGAAGTCCTGGGCCCTAAGGAAGTTAGACTATCCTCCACCAGGGCCAGCGCCTTTTCAGTGATGGCTCCGACCTGGTGGATTGCTCTGTCCCACGAGACTAGGGCCCTTCAGGATTTAACCTCCTTCCGTCAGGCCTGTAAGGCAGAGCTATTCCGCCTGGCCTTTAATTTGAATTCAGCCTGATCTTTTATTTCCCTTCTCTTCCCTCCCCCTCCCCTTTTATGAAGATCACCCGCTCTGAGACCCCACATCTAATTCTCCCCTGGCCTCCTCGCTGGCCCAAGTAGGACCAATTCAGCCAGCTAGCCCAGGGGATTATCTAATGCTTATTTCCCCTAAATTGATTTTTGAATTTTGAATTTTATTGTTGTTCATGTTTTTATACTGTATTTTATTCTGCTTTTATAATTAAGAGTTTTAAATTTGTTGTTAGCCGCCCTGAGCCCAGTTTTTGTTTTTGTTTTAAATCATTTTTATTGATTTTCCAATAAAAAACATCCAATTAAATATCCAATCATAATACTTCAATTAAAAAATTAAAAAACTAAAATAAAAAGGTCAAATTATAGTCCAAATTGTATTTTTTAATTTCTTGGGGCTCCCCACGGTCTGGATCTCTGGAGCATATCTCCCGGTTTTTGAACTGGGAAGGGTGGGGTATAAATGAAAATGTATTATTATTATTATTGCGGGAAACCCACAAGCAAGACCCAAGCGAAACAGCATTCTCCCCTTCTGCCATTTCCAAGAACTGGTATTCAGAAGCCTTGCTGCCTCTGATCATGGAGGCAGAGCTTAGCAAATAGTAGCCATTGATAGCCACGTCCCTCGAATGAATTTGTCCAATCCACTTTTAAAGCCACCCAAGTTGGTGGGAGCAAGTTCCTTAGTTTAGCTTTGGAGGATAGGGAAGGATGCGTGAGTCCGAGTAGAAAATAGGCAGGATAAAAATTTATAAATAAAGTAAGAACCCAAACTCTAATGCCTGGGTCAGAGGGGCTGAGATTACTTTTCCTCCCCATTGCTGCATTAAAAAAAAGACAAAGAGCAGTTTCAACAGCAGGTTGTGATGGTGGGCCAGTTGTTCAAAGAAAAGAGATGTTTTTTAAATTCATCTGGGGTAGCCCAAGCCCCTTGCAAGAGACTAAGCAGCTCTTTGGATCCTAGCCATGGGGGGTTTAATTGTTGCCAGAGGGGGCGGGGAAGTGTTCAGATTAGTATCTGTCATCATTGGTTTTAAGTATAATAGTTTCCTCTTCAATAGCGGGGATTTAGAGTTAGAAGGTCCTTGCAGCACTTTTTGGTCACCAGTTGCCGCTACAGGAACTTGACCGTACTCTAAATTTTGCCCACTGATGTTAAGCGTGTGTGATTGCACTCCAGAGCTTAGCGAACCTGATATTAGCAGCACAAATTCCTTACAAATTTGGGTGTGTGTGTATGTTTTTTTTTTTTTTAATGAAGCCATCATCAAAGGAGCATTGCCGCTGACATACCGGAGTATTAATATCTCTGCACCCGTTGAGCCAATAATATTAATAATAGAAACCCATTTGAAGCCTGACCTGTGGAGTCATTTGAACCATCTGCTTTGTGTCAAATTTTGGCCATTTGGAAAGTGCTAATTTGGGTTAAGTCTGCATGAGAGACTTGTTTAATGAGCAGATTAAAAGGATGATTATATGTCCTTTTAAAAGTGCTTACTTTTTGGAGGGGGGGAGTGGGATTGGGAAGGACCTCATGATGCCACTCTCTAATCCTCCCCCTCTTTTTTTTTTTTTTTTTTTTTGGCACAACAACATAAAGCAGTCTCTTTTAATTAACTCTGCAGGGTCAGGGGGACCCAGGCTGTTTGCTTCATTAAACCCTGATGGCGCCTTTGGAGCAATTCCCTCTAAACTGCACTGTCACAATTGTATCTAAATTAGCATCCGAGCTTGACCCTCTTTTCACTTCTCCCAAATCCTCAGCTGACAGGGATTGGCAGTAGATGCTAATTGGCGAGGCTTGGCTAGGAACAATGGAGTTGCCAAGATAACAAAAGGACTAATGTTTCTTTCAATATGCATCCAGATTCACATAAGTACCTCTTTTAATTACCAGGAATTATTGTAATGCCCAGTCAATGGAATAATTGACCCTCAACAGCAAGGGCTTATTATGTAATAAGTAATGGCGCAGGCCTTGTCAGAGTAGCAGGTACCAGAAGTTGATTTCGCTAGGCTGAAAAGAGCTTTTCTCAGCTAGGCTCCTGTGATGTACCAAGGCTTCCCAGTAGGAGTCCAGCAGAAGGGGACTAATTTGAGTTTAACGGAGAGGAAATGCGCTGAAAGCGGTTTTGGGCTTATCCATAGGATGACAAAAGAGGGGGAAAGGATTGGGTTGGTAGTTTGGCAGCTTACATAAGAGAACGCTAATCACTCTTGCAGCAGCCAGTTGCATAGACTCCTATTCACTTAACTGTATGGGCATTTTCCCTCCAGGTTTTGATAAAGGTCTTTATATTGCATTGGATAATTGCAATAAAAACTTCTGCAAACTTAAAAAAAATAGACATCATCATCTCAGTGTAATCATCTTCATATCGCTAATCATCATCATCGATAATACTGTATTACAGTAGCAGCAATATATGTTACAGTAGCAGCAATATATGTTACAGTCTTAGCATTCTTTCTCACAATGTTTAACTCTGTTCCAATAACACTTTAAAGCTTTGCCGTTCCTGTAAGAAGTAATGGGATGCCATGGCTGAAAGGTGGAGCTCCTGTTCAGAAGGCCCCAGGCTCATTCCCAGGCCTTTCTAGGTAGGGTGGGAGAAAGAACCCCTGAGTCCCCAGAGAGCCATAGTCACTTAAATGTAGACCAGCCTTCCCCAACCTGGTGCCCTCCAGATGTTTTGGGTTACAACTCCTGCCATTCACCATGCTGGCTGTTGCAGTCGGAAACTGTGAAGTCCAGTACATCTAACTGAGCTTGATGGGGCAGTGGCCACACTCAGGATAAGGCAATTTCCCAGGTTCATCCTAACATCCCATAAACATCTAAAATAAATAAGTTGATCTACTACTGGAACCAAAAGGTATTCTGTGCTAATGTTCTATAGTTTTATTGAATTATTTGGCTTTTCCCATTTTGGGCAAGTTAGCATCTTTGCCACTATTAGTAAAGGTTTAGCTACCAACATTTTCTTCCCCCCTAAAGGCCTCCCATTCTGGAATTGAAACACAGTTCTGTGGGGCAATTTTCTATCTGTCCCCTTCACAAATCCTCACAGTTACAGTAAATGGCTTAGAAATACTGAATCATTAACCCACTTCTTCAAGGGTTATACAGTTCTGCTGCACACTTATTTGGTAGTGAGCCCCATTAAATACAGTAATACTTGTGCATACGCTGCACATTAAATATTACTTTATTTAAGTTCCCCGTGTGCATAGTTGTTGTTTTTAATAAAAACTAAGGTGCAAGACCTATCTGCTGCTCACATTTGCAGCAGTGCTCTACTTCAGGTTAGTTATTCTCAGCCGCCTTTTCCTCAAAATGCAAAACCTGGACGGGTTTTTAAATATTCACTGATAGAAAATGCATAGTGGACAATTGGGAAAGCTAATTCCCCAATTCAAGCAAAGCTCCGGAGAGAGCCACTATTAGCAGATATATATGGAAAGCGTATACAGGCATGGGAAATCCCTTCCTCCTCGCTGCAGTTTGATCATGCAAACAGGCATGCCGTGTGTCCCCTTGGGAAATGGTGCTTGCAGCCTCATTTATAACAAAGATCTAATCTCGGCAGGCCAGGATATTACAGGTTTCTGCTGAAGTGCATTGAGCCAGCTGTTGGGGGAAGCTGGCAGAACACAAGCCAAAATTGTTCTTGGATCTGCAAGCAGGTCTTATGGAGTCTTCACTTTAATGTTCACTAAGGTCAGGCCTGCAGAAAAGAACTGCCTAGCTTTAAAACAACAACAACACGACTGGGGATAGGTTTTTACAAATAACATTCACTTCTGCTTTTGCCTGTGTGGTGGTGGTGGTGGTGGTGGTAGTGGTGGTGATGGTGTTGTTGTTGTTGTTTAGTCATTTAGTCGTGTCCAACTCTTCGTGACCCCATAGACCAGAGCACGCCAGGCACTCCTGTCTTCCACTGCCTCCCGCAGTTTGGTCAAACTCATGTTCGTAGCTTCAAGAACACTGTCCAACCATCTCGTCCTCGTTGTCCCCTTCTCCTTGTGCCCTCCATCTTTCCCAACATCAGGGTCTTTTCCAGGGAGTCTTCTCTTCTCATGAGGTGGTAAAAGTATTGGAGCCTCAGCTTCATGATCTGTCCTTCCAGTGAGCACTCCAGTGAGGGCTGATTTCCTTAAGAATGGAGAGATTTGATCTTCTTGCAGTCCATGGGACTCTCAAGAGTCTCCTCTAGCACCATAATTCAAAAGCATCAATTCTTCAGCGATCAGCCTTCTTTATGGTCCAGCTCTCACTTCCATACATCACTACTGTGAAAACTATACGGACCTTTGTTGGCAAGGTGATGTCTCTACTTTTTAAGATGCTGTCTAGGTTTGTCATTGCTTTTCTCTCAAGAAGCAGGTGTCTTTTTATTTCGTGACTGCTGTCACCATCTGCAGTGACCATGGAGCCCAAGAAAGTAAAATCTCTCACTGCCTCCATTTCTTCCCCTTCTGTATGCCAGGAGGTGATGGGACCAGTGGCCATGATCTTCGCTTTTTTGATGTTGAGCTTCAGACCATATTTTGTACTCTCCTCTTTCACCCTCATTAAATGGTTCTTTAAGAGCCAGCGTGGTGTAGTGGTTAAGAGCGGTAGACTCGTAATCTGGGGAACCGGGTTCGCGTCTCCACTCCTCCACATGCAGCTGCTGGGTGACCTTGGGCTAGTCACACTTCTCTGAAGTCTCTCAGCCCCACTCACCTCACAGAGTGTTTGTTGTGGGGGAGGAAGGGAAAGGAGAATGTTAGCTGCTTTGAGACTCCTTCGGGTAGTGATAAAGCGGGATATCAAATCCAAACTCTTCTTCTTCTTCTTCTTCTTTAATTCCTCCTCACTTTCTGCCATCAAGGTTGTGTCATCTGCATATCTGAGGTTGTTGATATTTCTTCCAGCAATCTTAATTCCAGCTAGGGACAAAACTGAGGTGGAGTTCTGGTATCAAATTCTCTTACTCTTAATTTCTTTCTTAGCCTGGGGTGGAAAACCTCTGGATATGAGACTCTTCATCTGAGGGCCGTGAATACGATCCCCATGTTGGGCATTGCAGGGGGTTGGACTAGATGATCCTTGTGGTCCCTTCCAACTCTGCAGTTCTGTGATTCGACGGCCCTCCTGGCCTCTCTGTTTGGCCTTTGGACCTTTCCTCGGCTACACTGCTCACTTGCCCAGCTTTGAACCCTGAGTGTTTGTTCCTGGCTGGAATGTGTCCTGAATCCTGATAATGCCTCTTGCTTGAGAACGGGGGATAGAGAGGTGGTACTAGAAAACAGAGTGCTGTGCAAAGGTAGAATGGGCATTTGTTGCTCCACCCACTTTTTCCTCTGGCCCTGCCCTGCCCACCATTGCCATGTGGCCCTTGGAAGGTTGCTCAGAAAGGAATGTGGCCCTCACTCTAAAGTGTCCCCAGCCCTGCTCTAAGCACACTTACTAGCATGCATGGGCCACTCACACATTATGATTTCTACAGGAAACCCATGCAGTGAGAATGTTACACCTCTATATAGTGCTAGCCTAGGGGGTAATGACAAGTCACCTAAAACACTGGGGCTGTTGTATTACCACCCAGCCAGCCAGCTCTTTCTCTCCAAATTATGTGCAGGCTCCATTGTCATCTTTGCGTATTGTTTTTGTTCAGGCACAAAACTGCCCTTGTTATTTCTGCTTTTTTTAAGCAGTTGGTAGGACATTTGACCCACCCATGCACCCAAACACACACATTTTAAGAACACTTTTTCTCCTTCCCAGGCTCTTTAACAACAACTGCAAGGAGACATCCGCTGAGAGATTTAAGGAAGCCAGAGAAATATGTCAGTCAAACGATGATGATAAGCAGGGTATTAATGGAGAGAAAATGTTATAGATTAATTACACATAATTCATACTAAGCCCCTTCCGTTTTAAATTGGCTCTAGATTCAGTTCCTCAAATCTGTTCCCAGGTGACACACGCCCTCCCCACTCTGAAAAGTAGTCTGAATTTTGTCAGTTTTGTAGGAGGGGAGAGGAGACAGAGGAAACAGGGATGGCGTCCAGTCAGTCTTGGGGGATGAGCTAGGTCAGCCGATTTCTTTAAAGTCTTAATCACTTCCCTTCAAAGAAGACATTCATGTGGAGAAAACTTTCACTAGGCCAGGCCCCACCATGTTGGACTTTTAGACTTCATGCACCTTGTACATTTAAAGAGCACCCCACCCCACCCCAAAAAACTTGAGAATTCTAGTATACCCCTCACAAAGCTTCAATTCCCTGCACCCTTCCCAGGAGTTGGTGTGGGTGTGATTTAAATATATGATGTGCATACAGCCATATCCGCATGATTGCTAGTTCCGTTACTTTCTTACTTCTGAATCACATATTTAAGAGGTGACCAGATCACAGCAACACATATGAACAATCTACAGGTAGGTAGCCGTGTTGGTCTGCCGTAGTCAAAACAAAATAAAAAAAATCCCTTCCAGTAGCACCTTAAGGACCAACTAAGTTAGTTAGCATGAAAGCTCATACCAATAACTAACTTAGTTGGTCTCTAAGTTGCTACTGGAAGGAATTTTTGTATTTTATTTTATTTTATTTATTTGGTTTTGTTTCAACATATGAGCAATGCAACCTTTGCTTTTTGACCTGCTACCAAATTTGCTTCCAGCCTTATCAGAAGGGCCTTGGATGGGGTGGGTGAATCATAAAATCACAGAATTGTAGGGTTTGAAGGGACCCTGAGGGTCATCTGGCCCAACCCCCTTCAATGCAGGAACTTACAGGTGACTCATATGGGGATCGAACCCTTGACCTTAGAGTCATCAGCACCATGCTCTAACCATCTGAGCTAACTATACTCTCAAGATCCTAGGGTTGGAGATTTAGCTGCTTTATAAAATGAATGAATGAATGGATTTCTATACCACCCTTCAATAGGCATTTCTGGGGCTTCATGTAAAGTGCTGCAGATGCAACTCCAACAGTAACCGAGGATTGTACTCTCATGGAAGCGTTTTGCTTGCTGCTGGGAGGAGATCCTCAGAATTAAATCTCTCAGCTTCAACAGCTCCCCGTAAAACACTAAACCAAACCTAGCATCCCAGCAAAACGGGGACATCTGTTAAGCTTGGCTTAGACAATAGATGTGAATCCCAGTTATGATGGATACTTGGCCTGCTGAGCAAGGCAGCAGAAGGGTATTTAGTAACCTCTGATAAGGGATTAACCCTTTTGTTCGAACACATGCACAATGCTTTGATAAAACACTCCCCCTCCTTTCAAGGCTGGCAGAACTGGAGAACTGCTGCCCTTTGATTTTATTTAGCCGGCTCCATGTGGAGCGACTTCTCCCTTTCTGTGCCAATCAATGTACAGACCCTTTAAGGCAACAGGGCAGCAGGCTGCTCAAATATTTCCATGCACGAGACGCTCACATTCTTCCACCCAGACCATCTCTAGCAGAGCCCATGCAGATGGCCATACTCGCAATGGTGCGGCTCAGACAAATCTGTCCCAGGTTGAGAGGGCTTGTGCCAGAGAGGTTTGGTTGCCAGAATGGGCTGGCTGAAATGTCCATATCTAACAAGGTAGCTCAGCCAGTATAGCATGGGTCTTAGGGTTGTGGGTTCGGGCACCAGGTTGGGCAAAAAGATTCCTGCATTGCAGGGGGTTGGACTAGATGATCCTCATGGGCACTTCCAACTCTACAATTCTATGTTTCTATTGTCAATTTTCCACCACGTAATATCCCATATACCAGGTGAAGGAGGGTTTTGGCCTTCCAGGTGTTGTTGGACTACCACTCCCACCAGCCCCAGCAAGCATGACCAATGGCAAGGAATGATGAGAGTTGTAGTTCAGCAACATCTGGAGGAGCCAAAGGTTCCCTATATACTGCTGTGAGTTGTTGTGTGTGTGTTTTGTGGGGCTGTATGCCTGGGTCCCTTCTAATTCCTGGATCCAGCACAGATTCAAATCCTGGAGTAGCCAGGGTAGCTTCCAGGTGCCGTAATGGTCCTCTAAGTAAGAAACAAACAAAGTGGCTCTGTGCCAGACAGCAAATTGGTGGGATGCCCTCCCTCAACTCGCTGGTAGTTAAAAAGAGCCATGCCTGATTTCTGCTGGAATCCAAGGCTGTGGCTATGGGGGAAGCAAGACCCTCTTGGGATGTTAAACCATATATGCTAAAGACACCACAGTCTCCGTTGTCCCTCATTCTGCAGAAACTGAACCCTGGGTAGGCATCTGTAACCCCTTGAATCTCACACCACTTGGAGATTGGGGTGGCATGCAACAATGCTATCTTTTGAGTAGCCAACACAGCACCATTCAAGAGGAAGGTATCGGCCAACTTGGGGGAACTCTAAGCTGTGCTGGTGCTTTTGTTGTTTTAGGGAAAAAATAAACCAAAAGCAACATAATGAGGATTGAGCGTGCTCAGTGGCCACAGAATACTGGCCAACTGTAAGAGGGAGGGAGAGAGCAGGAAATGATGGGAGGGAATAGAGCACCCTGAAAACAGGCACGACTGATTGGAACCCTGAGCAGGAGCACTCAGCATGGCAACATTTTGCTCCAGCTCCCATTTCCTTGCATGCTTCCTTCCCGTCTCCTCGTCCCTTCCCCATTCCATTGGTTCTTCTTCTATTTAGCTGACTTTAGGGGCATCCAGATCTCTGAAACAGATGGGCAAGTCCCTTCTTCTCTGGTAGTTTTCTTTGCAGGTGTCCAGTTTGCAGGAGAATAATTTTTGTCATGCCTGTAAAATGAAGTAACAGGCTGGAGTGCTTTTCTCATCAGCCGTTGATCTGCTGGCCGGGAGAAGGCTGCATCCCACCAGCTGAAAGGACAGGCTGCAGCCTCTCCATCCCCAACCAATGGATCTGCCTCAGCCTCTCATTGGGAGCAAATCTCCTGGCTTCTGCTGTAAAGCATTATTACACTTTTGTTCTTTAAAAAGAAAGAAGGCGATTTCCCTTGGATTTTATTAATAACTTAATAGCGAATAGCTTAATAACTAATGCAATAATCCTTTAGGCCACAGTTTCTCTGAAAGTATGTTGTAGTAAGCTGAACAAAAGTTTGCTTAAAGAAGAAGTTTTGTGCACACCATCCACCAAATATAGATGAGTTCAAAACACGTAGGAGCTGGACTATGCACTGATTTACAGTAGAACCTTGGTTTTCTACTGTAAAATTGCTTCCATTTTCAAACACGCCTCAGAAGTTGAACGGCTTCTGAGGTGCATTTCTCCATTTATTCAATGGATTTTGCCATTGATCCTTGGTTTCAGAACATTTAGGAAGTTAAAGGTCTTCCAGAATGGATTACATTCGAAAACCAAGGTTCCACTGTATACCAGTATTATAAGGGAGCTTTCCCCTCCAATGCAAATAGCAAGCCTTTGGCTGATTGCCATCCAATGCCCTTATAAATGTGGGAGAGAGGATTATTGGTTTGTTGTTGTTGTTATTTTTACTTTGTATTTCATGGTTTTTATATTGTGATTCCATGGGGTCACGAAGAGTCGGACACAACTAAACGACTAAGCAACAACAACATTGTGATTTCATGTTGCAAACTGCCCTGAGATCTGTAGATGAAAGGTGGTATACAATTATTATTATTATTATTATTATTATTATTATTATTATTATTATTATTATTGAATTGGAGAATTCAAGGGCAGTTAATTCCAGGAGTCCAGGGCCGTGAGAGTTGCCTGTAATTATGTATGTGTGTGTGTAAATAACATTGGAAAATAATTATATCTGCTTGGTAAAATGGTGATCCAGTAGGGTTGCCAACTGGGCAGGGAACACTGGCCTGGTTTGTGCCTTGGTTGATGTAGGGCCACATGGTGCCCTCTGGATCAGAGGTGAGAATCCTGTTGTTGTTTTACTCCAGCTCCAATCAGTACCAGCCAGCAGGGCCAATGGTCAGGGCATGATGTGAGTTGCTATACAGCAATATCTTTTTTTTTTTTTTTCATATAATTTTTATTAATATAGAAAGAAAGAAAAGAAAAAAAAAGAAAAAAGAAGAAAAATAGAATTTTTCCATAGGTTTTCCATTCATCTTTTTCAAATCACATATTCAATTTATCGAACTCCCCTCAACTCGTCTGAAGTCTTCCATAATTGTTTTCTTAGCTACACATTTCTTAATTTCTCTATCACCCTCCGATATCAATTAAGTCCTCGTTTATCTTCTTGTGATATTCATTTTTTTTCACAAAGCCTCTTTGAAACATACTAGCGTTATATTCTCCTCACATACAGTTTTCAAATACTCTCTAAATTTTCCCCAATCCTCCAAAAACTTATGATCTTTTTGAAATCTAATTTTTCCAGTTAGTTTGTCCAGCTCCGAATATTCCGTTAATTTTGTTCTCCAGTCTTCCAAAGTCGGTATTTGTTCTTGTTTCCACCGTTGAGCTATCAACATCCTCGCTGCTGTTATAGCGTATTGAAAGAGCTTAAAGTCCTTTCTGTTTATCTCCTTTTTAGTTATACCTAGTAAAAAGGTCTCTGGTCTCTTTACAAAACTATACCTTAGCATTTTTTTTAACTCATTGTATATTTTTTCCCAAAAACCCTTCACTATTTTGCATTCCCACCACATGTGCATAAACGTACCCTCTCTCTCTCTGCATCTCCAGCATTTATTACAGATCTTATACATCTTTGCCAGTTTGACCGGCGTTAGGTACCATCTATATACCATTTTCATGGTATTTTCTTTCAGTGTAATACATGCTGTGTACCTCAAATTTTCATTCCATATCTTATACCACTCTTCCAACTCTATGTTGTATCCTAGGTCTCTAGCCCAATGGATCATTACCTCCTTCACTTCCTCATCCATCGTATGCCATTCTAATAACATTTTATACATCTTGAATATGATTTTGCAATCGTTGTTAACCACCTCTGTTTGAAACTTCGACTCTCTTTCATTATATCCATTTTCCTTCAGCTCTTTTTTAAACATATTCGATATCTGATGGTAATGCAGCCAATCATACACGTGTTCTTTTACCTGCTCATATGGCTTTACTTTCCAATTCTCCCCTTCCTTCATCACCAACTCTCCGTAAGTAATCCAATTACTTCTCATGTTGATTTTCTTTACTCCTATAGCCTCTAATGGAGATAACCAATGTGGTACACCCCTTTCCAGTATATTCTTATATCTGTCCCATACCTCAATTAACGATTTTCGAAATATATGATTTTCAAATGATTTGTGCCCTTTCTTCTTCTCTTGCCATAAGTAAGCGTGCCACCCGAATCCTAAATCAAATCCTTCTAGATCCAGTAATTTCGTATTTTTAAGTTTCACCCAATCTCTTATCCAACAGAGACATGATGCCTCATAGTATATTTTCATATCTGGCAGGGCAAATCCCCCTCTTTCTTTTGTGTCTATTAACAACTTATGTTTAATCCTCGGTTTTTTGCCCTGCCAGATATATCTCGAAATTGCTCTTTGCCATTCTTTAAAGTTTTTGACACCTCTTAATACTGGAATCATCTGAAATAAGAATAACATCCGCGGTAGTACGCACATCTTAATCATTGCTATTCTGCCCCAGAAGGATAATTTTAACCTACTCCATCCTTCTAAATCTTTTTTAATTCTATTCCATACCGGGACATAATTATTCTGGAACAGATCAATATTCTTTGATGTTAGCCACACTCCCAAATATTTAACCTTTTTGACGATTTCTATTCCTAAATCCTGTTGCAACACCTCCATCATTCTTTGATCCATGTTTTTGGTTAGAATCTTAGTTTTCTTCTTATTTAGAACCAAACCCGCCACCTCGCCAAATGCTTCAATTTCTTTTAGCACTTCCGCTGCATTACTCAACGGATCTTCCACCGTTATAACCACATCGTCGGCAAAGGCTTTGATCTTATATTCATTTCTACCCACTTTCACTCCTTTTATTCTTTCATTATTCCTAATTGAATTCAAAAGGGTCTCTAAGACCGTTATAAACAACAGGGGTGAGAGGGGACAGCCCTGTCTTGTGCCTTTTGATATTTTAATCTCCTCCGTTATTACATTATTTATTATCAACTTTGCTCTTTGATCTTTATATATCGCCTTTATACCATTGAGGAAGTCATTCCCCATTTCCATATGTTCCAGATTTTTCAACATGAAGTCCCATATTATGTTGTCAAATGCCTTTTCGGCATCCACAAACATTAGCATTGCTCGCTTCTCATTCCTAGCTGACAGAAGTTCCAAAATATTTATTATTTTTCTCATATTATCTCTCATCTGCCTGCCAGGAAGGAAGCCTGCTTGGTCCTCATGTATGATTTCCTGTAAGACCTTTTTTAATCTCCTAGCCATTACCCCTGTAAAAATTTTGTAGTCTACATTCAATAAAGAAATTGGTCTATAATTCTTCACCTGTGTTGGGTCTGCCTCCTCTTTTGGGATAAAGGTTATAAATGCTTCCTTCCAGGTCTCTGGTAACTCTTTCTCTTTTAATATCTTATTCATTACTTCTTTTAACGGAAGTGTCAGCGTTTGTCTCAGCTCTTTATAATACCTTGCTGTGAAACCATCTGGACCCGGCACTTTCCCATTCTTCAAATCGTTTATCACCACCTTAATCTCTTCACTTTCAATCGGAGCATTCAAGCTCCCCCTTGCTTCCACCGAAATCTTTTGTACCTCTTTCTCCTTCAGATACCTCTCTATTTTCCTCAGATTATTCTTTTCCTTGTTTCTATATAGTTGACTATAAAAGTCCAGAAATCCTTTTCTTATACCTTTTGGGCTAAATATTTCTTCTTCTTTTACTTTAATTTTATATATCGTCCTTTGTTCTTTCCTCTTCTTAATTTGCCACGCAAGCCATTTTCCCGATTTATTTGCAAATTCAAAACTCTTCTGTTTTAGATTTTTAATGTGCCATTCTATCTCCTTATTAATTATCATTGCAAATTGTGTTTGCAGGGCCTTTATACTCTGTCTGATTTTTAAGTTGTTTGGTTTCTTGATTAGTTTCTGTTCGTATTCCATAATTTGTTTTAAAATTTCGTTCTTAGTTTTCTCCCTATTCTTTTTTTTTATTGAGTTTTGTTGAATACAAAACCCTCTCATTACCGCCTTCCCTGCATCCCACACTGTACTTATTCTCGTCCCCTTATTGCAGTTATCCATAAAGTATTCGCTCAGTTTTTTCTGGGCTTCCTGTGTAAATTTTTGATCATCAAATAGGTAATCATTTAATCTCCATCTAAATGTTTTTTCAACAGAACCTTTAATTTCTAATCTAATCGGATTATGGTCTGAGATTACTTTTGGTTCAATTTCCACCTGGAGAGTTCTTGGAACCAGTTCACCTGAAACCCAAATTTGGTCAATTCTTGATAACGACTGATTCGGGTCAGAATAAAATGTAAATTGTTTACCCAATGGGTTTTTTAACCTCCAAATATCTATTAAATTGCAACTCTTGACCAACTCGAAAAATGTTTTAGGTAGTTTCCCTTCTTTTACTCCCCCCTCCCTTAATCTATCCATTTCTAATGAAACTACCCCGTTCATATCCCCCATCAAAATTATCTTTTGGTCCGCATATTCCAACAGTCTCTCTTCCAAGTTTTTATAGAACTCAGTTTTATTTCCATTGGGGGCATAAATCCCAACAATTATTATTTTTTCACCTTGCCAATTTATCTGAACCCCCAAAATTCTCCCTTCTTCATCTTTGAACATTTGTTGAGTTTCTAAATTACTTTTTATATACATAACCACCCCCCTTTTCTTATCCTTGTCTGAGGAGATAAATTCATTCCCCAGTCTTTTGTTTATCAAGATCTTCCTATGCCTTCTTGCCACGTGTGTCTCCTGCAAGCAGATTATGTCTAACTTTTTCCTCTTTAGAAACTGTTCCACCTTATTCCGTTTTTTTTTATCGTTCAATCCATTAATATTCCAATTCCATAGTTTTAGTGTCATTTTGCTTCTTGTTAATAAGATATCTCTTTCCAGTTTTTAATTATTTGATTTATAATCTTCCCTCTTCTTCCTCCCTATCCTCCTCCTCCTCTTCTTCCTCTTCCTCATCCAATTCTTCTCCAACTTTTCTCCTCTCTCTCCCAGCCTGTTGTCCTCTTACTTCCACTCCCCCTGTTGCGCCTTTAGTTTCCTCCTCCCCCTCTATCAATAGTTCTTTATATTTCCTTTGAAATTTACCTATTTCTTCCGTGCTGGTCAGTCTGTGCCTTTTATTTTTGTAAGTGAAAGATATCCCTTCCGGGAACTCCCATCTGAACTCTATATTATTCTTTTTAAGAATCTGTGCCTGTCTTTTATAAGGGTCTCTCCGTTTTAATAATCTGACTGGAATGTCTTTAAATATAATTATATAACTTCCATCAATAGACAATCTTTTTTCTCTATTTTTTTGAAGTACCAAATTTCTCATATCCCTATCCTTGAATGTTATAAGACAGTCCCCTGGATATTTCTTTGGTTTGGTTGTCCTCACTTTCATTCTGAAAACATTCTGTACAGTGTTTGCCACTTCCTCTACTTGAAGCTCCAGCCATTGTGCTAATTCGTCCACCACTTTTTGCCTAATATTTTCTCCTTGATTCTCTACTATCCCCCTTAACCTTAAATTAACTTCCCGTTGCCGGAGTTCGTTCATGGAGATGGCATCCCACAGTTCTTCCTGAACCCTATTAGTTTCCAATAAACCTGTCCTAATTTTGTCCTCTTCTCGCTTCAAATCTTTCAAATCCAGTTTCGTCCTTTTCATTCCTTCCTCTAACACATGAGTTCTTTTGGATACTTCTTTAATTTGTCCCTTCAATTCGTTTACTGTCTCATCTATTTTCTTATCCACATTCCCGATCTTTAATTCCACCTGCTCTATCTTTGTTTCCAAATTCTTTTCACTTTGTCTGATATCTGCGAACATCCTTAATATCTCTGATCTAAAATCCGATTCTTGCTTTGACCCCTTTCTCTCTGCCGGAGTCCCCCCATTCCCCCCTTTCTTTGGCACATGGGACATTTTAGATTACAATATCTTGTTTCCCCAACTCAGTAGGGTAATAATAATATATTGGTAGCTATACAAAGTCCCCCTCCCTCCACTGAATCAAAAAGAGAAAAGGAGGGGTTAACTGAAAGCTAGAATTGGGTGATTGAGTTATAATTCTTCTCTGGACACTTTTCTAAATTAAATTGTAATCTTCAGACGTCACAGGACCCCAACATCGGTGGGTCCTAAAAATTTTACCAAAGATCCCGAGAGCCCCCCCGCAGTCTTAATCTATACAATAGTCAATTATTTGGTTGTAATGTTCCAATATCCTATTTAACCCAATAGATGATTCTTAATTCTTCTTGCCCCAGTTGGGCTATTCCTTGTGAATTTGTCTATGCAATCAGTATTCTCTTAGTCTTCTTGCCCACTCTCGGGCTAGATCCCCAGGATTTCCGAAATTCTCAAATCAGTCTAAAGATATCGCAATAGCAAGAGGAAACAGAAGAGAAAAGGGCAAAAAGAAAAAACAAACAAACTGTAATTTCACCCCTTTCCACCAGGGGTCCGTCCCCGGCACGTGACAAACTTAATATCCAATTAGTATCCAAATTTTAATTTGGGAAAGTTTTCCAAAGTTTCCAAAGTTTTTGCAATCCCTTCCAAGATAAACAGGAACGAAGACTCAAAAGTCACTAACAGAAAAAGCAGAACCAAGTACCAAATACCTTCTTCTTCTTCCTCCAAAGCACATCAACTGCGGCTAAATAATGCTCTCCAAACCGTAATGGAGACCGGGCGTTGGCTTAATGAGATCTCCTAACGCGGAACTTCCACAGTCCAAACTGAAATGCGGTTGAGCTCCTCTCTACCATCCAACGAAGGTTTGGGAAACTCAAAAAAGATGACTCAGTATTGTCGCTTTGCTCCCCTCCACCTTTCTCCTTTACCAGTTAATTTAACTCCTCGCTGTAAACAGCAATAAGCAGTAAGCAGCAGCAGGCAGCAAACCTAATGGAGAGGGAGTAGACCATTCACCGCCAGCGTCCCACATACGTTACTCCGCCTTGTTTAGTTTCCTGCGTCCTTAATGACTCCCGATAGAGAGTTGAGCTCTTAATTAACTTCCTTCTTTTCAAGTCTTTCCTTAAGTACTTTTCTCAAATAGTCCCCACTCTTATTTAGACTCGAATCTATTTTTCCAGAGAATCCAGCGCTTCTCCTGCAAGCTCGGGGCTTCACTTTCCCGGAGGCAGCTATGGCTTCCCTCAGCCTGTTTCTCCCCCCCGCCGTACTCTTCGCTCCAGCAAGCTGGAGTTACCTGACGGCCAGGAAGGCCACGTTCGGCTGCGCGGGATCCAATGTGTCTGGACGCCCACCAGACACTTTTCAGGGGGCCACTGCGCCCTGTGGCACCCCTATTTTCCTCCGGAAAGTTCGGGATTCTCCGCAGTGAAGAAATCCCCGCCTGCGTCGGAATCGCGCTGAACCGGAAGTCAATTAAGGTGCCTTGTAGAGGTTAATGGTAAGGGGGCAAAGGTGATCTGGTAATTAAGGTGCCTTATAGAGGTTAATGGCTACTTGTTTGCCAATTATAAATACGCTATACAGCAATATCTGGAGTGCCACAGTTTTCCCATTCATGGTCCATAAAGTCACACCAGGGGGCGTTTAAAAGGTCTCAAAGGTTGTCACCATTTATGGGCCATCAGCTTTAATAGCAGTCCAATAAAGTTCATAAGATGAAGCTTTATTCTACCTGGCTAAATATCTATGAGTCATATTGCAGCTATAGGCACAGGAGTAGTACTGACGGGGGGCGGGGCGGGTAACTTTAATATTTGAACAACAGGAGATGTGTTATTAAATGTAGTCTTTCTGTTTCTCCACTGCCCCTTCATCAGTGTGTGTGTGTGTGTGTGTGTGTGTGTGTGTGTGTGCTTGTGTTTATGTACACAAGAGAAATATGAACTGGAAGTGAAGTTAAGCTGTCCACAGAATCTATTTAATTTGCTTAGCTGATCTAGAAGGCAAGCCGTGCCTAGGAAGGAGTTGAGTGCCAGAAGCTGGCTCCTTCTGCTCTTTGATTGATTAAGTGATGTACCTCCAAGCATTAGAAATATGTGCTATATTTATAGTGTGGAAAATATTTATTTCATAGCTTATTTGAGCAGATGTGAGCAAGTGTGAAACGTATGTTAATATATGGAAACACATAACTTTTTTTAAAGTCAGATGTTTCCACAGTTTGTAACATCACCAAGCAGAGATTAAATTTCCACTTGAAGCTGGCTGGGCAAGTGCTCTTTGCTTCAACATCCTTTGCAGAGCCATATAAACAGCTGAGGGTATGATAAGGAGAAGGCACGGCACAGAATTTCCCTTCCAACCTGCCCTCCGCCACCTGATAAATTACAGATGAGACACACACAATCAGCATCTGCAGACCTCTTATCCTGGCGTTATTCCATAACAGACAATTGAAGAAATCCGTAGAATCACTGGGTCAAAGATTTGTATACCCAATAAAAATGATGCTCTGGTCATAGTACAGTGACGGGAATTTCTCAGTAGCTGAGGCAGGCTTCTCATCAGATCCATTATACTTGACCCATAGCCTTGCTCCAGCCTGGAGAGCCATGGTTGAGGTGCTGCATTGTGACTTGGGAGACCAGGGTCCGATTCCCCACTCAGTCATGAAGCACACTGGGTGACTTTGAGCCAGTCCCAGCTTCCAGCCAAAACAACCTCAGAGGGTTGCTGTGAGGATAATATGAAGGGGCAGGGAGCCATGTACAACATCTCATGCTCTTTGTAGGAAAGATGGGATATAAATAAAGGTAAAGGGACCCCTGACCACTAGGTCCAGTCGTGGCCGACTCTGGGGTTGTGGCGCTCATCTTGCTTTATTGGCCGAGCTTCTGGGTCATGTGACCAGCATGACTAAGCCGCTTCTGGCGAACCAGAGCAGTGCACGGAAACACCGTTTATCTTTCCGCCAGAGTGGTACCTATTTATCTACTTGCACTTTGACGTGCTTTCGAACTGCTAGGTTGGCAGGAGCAGGGACCGAGCAACGGGAGCTCACCCCGTCACAGGGATTCGAACCGCTGACCTTCTGATCAGCAAGTCCTAGGCTCTGTGGTTTAACCCCCAGAGAAGGAATGGTCAGTTGCATAGCCAAGGTCAAGGGTCATTGTGGTTGGGCATATGTCGAGGGTCCACAGTCTAGCTGGGGCACCACTGACAAGAGCCCCCCAAGACCTGCTCATCCTATCCACAATCTCAAACTTGCTTCATCACCTGCCTCTCACTTCAGTCCAGGCGACAAGGGTGGTGAGAAGGAGGAGCAGTAAATGCCACCACCTGCTTTGTCATTGGCTCTTTGCCCAGAAAGTACCAGTGATGAAGCAACAGTTGGTGATAACAGCAGTGAGAAACTAGACTCACTTGGGGGGGGGCATGGACCCTGGAGCTGGCACTGCACATTTTCTGCAGCATCTAGTATAGCACAAATGTTTGGGTTGACTTGTTCTTGCAATAGGTTCAGGCAACGGCAGCCAGAAGGTGGGCTTCCAAAGCTGTGGCCCCAGAATTGTGGAACCTCCTCCCTGAAGAAATTAGGAACGCTACCCTTTGGTCAGCTTTTTGGAAAGCGGGTGCAAGACATGCATCTTACGATTGAGAAGTTGGTTTGTTGCAGCCATTTTCAGTTGCAACAGTGTTTTGGTGTCATAATGTTGAACTTCTTAGAAATCAGCCAGAAGCAGCTTGCTGGGTGGGGTAGAACTGCCATGTCCCCTGTCTAGCAGGTAAGCCACTGTTGCTTACTGGTAGAGAGAGAGGGAAGGGCAGGGGGGTTGGTGTGGTGCAAACTCATCGGCAGAGCGAATCCAACACTCCCAGCAGTGAGTCTGCAACCTCCCTGCTACCTGTCCCACACACAACAACACACCTGCTGTGAAGGCAATGTAGCAGCTCCGCCCCTCCCAGCGAGCCACTTAAGAATTCAGCCTTGTGAACACTAAAAGCAGCAGAAATATGAGATGATTGGACCCCACTGAACTCGAAGCATGGGAACCCCCAACAAAAAAATTATAATTTGGCAAAACATTTTCACTTTATGATATGTATTTGTATAATTTTGAATAATTAATTTGATTGGATTGGATTGTTAAAATGGAAAACTTAATAAAAATTATTTTAAAAAAAGAATTCAGCCTTGTAAATAACAAAAGTTACTAGCCTGCAACTATTATTTTTCCTAATCTTGCTAGTCACTGCATTTCCATGCTGGCCACAGAGGAGAGGAAATCCCTTCATGCATAACTGGCATGGAATCACAGGCTGCTAGGCCTTAAAGGTAAAGGTAAAGGGACCCCTGAACGTTTGGTTCAGTTGCAAACGACTCTGGGGTTGCAGCGCTCATCTCGCTTTACTGGCTGAGGGAGCTGGCGTACAGCTTCCAGGTCATGTGGCCAGCATGACTAAGCCGCTTCTGGCAAATCAGAGCAGCGCACGGAAATGCCGTTTACCTTCCCGCCAGAGCGGTACCTATTTATCTACTTGCACTTTGATGTGCTTTCGAACTGCTAGGTTGGCAGGCCTTAGCAGAACCAAAAAAGGAAAGGAAACCCCATCTACTTTCTGTCAAATGGACTGGAATTGGGATGACTCACTCTGTTCTGCTAAATTTCCATGTTGGCTGCAGAAGAGGGGTTCCCTCGACAGAAAGCACAGAAACCATGTGGGCTGGCAGAAAAGGACCAGAATGTTGGATTTCCACACCTCCAGTCGACTGATTTGCCTGCATGGAATGCTTGAGAAATAGATCTGTTCTTTTTATTTATAAATAAATAAATAAATCAACCAACCAACCAACCCACGTTGATTTGTTGGGAAAGGGGTATTGAGGTATTTAAATAAATCAATATATTTCGCCCTCCAGCTTTTTATCCACATTTGGAGCAGAGTGATGATGGTGCCAAATCCCTTTCTCGTGACTTTCACATCAACTGTGTTGCCACATGCAAAATCTGAAATGCAGAGAGCTGTAGCCTTGCGCTGATGAGCGTTAATGGAATAGACAGGCTCCCCTCTTGCCTCGTGAGCCCCCACTATCTTCCCAGATGCCTAGGAAACAGACTGGCATTGCAGCATGCTTTGAATGTCAGCAGATCGAGCTAACAGAAGGACAGAAGTAGAGCAAAGTTGACAACGGTATCACGTTCTGGAATTGCAGCCATGTGCAAAAGCTGTCAGAAAGGAGCATATGTTTCTGGTCACTGCCATCGTGTATTGAGTTGCCTCACTAAGCAGCTGTCTTCCCAACCAAGCAAAGCTACCTCACGTTAGGATTCCAAAGCCACTTCAAAAAACTTGTGTATTTATTATATATCATGGATTGATTGTTTTCCTGCATGCATGCAAACGAAGCAATGATCATCTACATGAAACTTATTAAGAGAGCATTCCCTGAGAATTTTAGCACCCGTTGCATTTTCTTACTTCTTGTGTGCCATGCTCTAGTATGCAACATTAGGGAATGTTGCATTATTTGCTTGGCTTGAGAGGCTTGCCCTTGTTGCCATATGTGGTACAGTGGCCTTATTTTGCTGAGTATTTGTCTTAAGGATGTTGGAGAATTCTGTCAGAAATGGAAACAGGAGGAGAAATTGCTGCAATTTGCGTGTTCATCCAAGGTCAGGAACGGAAATCACATAAGTGAATACAAGCAGTATCTGCTATTGTCGTTGTTGTTTTATCCTGCAAACATTATGTAAATAATTGCATTGTTTTCTGCATTGTTTTTTATGTTTCCTTTCCATTGAAATTGATTACATAATTCATATAGTTATTCTGCCGTGACAGATAAAGATACGAACCATGTAGGTTTTAGCAGAAACGAAGCTGAGGTAGAATGGAAACAGTTCTGATTGCGAGAAACACAGGATGGGATAGAAATCTCTGCCTCCTTGAATCCCTGGGGCAGCATTAAGGGACCATATTTTACCAATAGCCAGGTGGGGCTGGAAGATAACCCTGCCTAAAATCTTGGAGAGTTGCTGCCAGCTGGTGGTGTAGACCAGTGTTTCCCAACCTTTTTTGGGCAAAGGCACACTTGTTTCATGAAAAAAATATCGAGGCACACCACCATTACAGCCCCGTGACGTCAGGGCGCAGCGTCACGCCGGGAGGGACGCACGAAAGTGTAAGTTTCAATTTTTTCCCCTCCCCCTTGCCTTCCTTCTGTGCCAACCGCCAAAAAGCCAAGAAAAAAGCCAAGACTTTAGGGCAGCAGGTCGACACGGAAGAAGCTCCTACCTAAGGACAGGTGCGACGGCCGTGTCCTCTTCTGCCACACTTGGCAGCCCTGCCTCACGGTCGTAACTCCCACCCTGATTTCTCCCCGCAGGTCGAGCGGCACAGGCAGCCCAATGTGTCCAGCCCAGACACAAGCCCCGCTTCCCCACTCTAGATCCTGAATGCGACCAAGTGCTCTGGACTCCCGAGCAGGGTGGGAAAGAGGACTCGCATCTGGTAGCCTCCGGGCTCCTCGCCTGCTCGAGGGATGGCATTGCAGGCAAGCTGCCGGCCGTCGCCATCGCCGCCCCCTCATGCGAGTGGACCTGCCCGGAGTGGTGGGCCGGGGGAGGCTCGCTCTCTGTGGGGATGTGGCCCGCACACGCGGCCCCGCTTCCTCCTGCCCAGGGCTGAGCTCCTTACCCGCGATCTCGGTCTCGCGCACGCGGATCCCACTTATTCTGAAGCTCGCGCCACTAGCCGGGGCTCTCACACCGTGCCAGGGCGAGGCGGTGCAGCCCACTGACGTCATCGCGGCTCGCCGCCGCCCTCGACTTCCCTGTTCCCTCCCCTCCCTCGGGTCGCCGTGGTTACCGAGGACTGCAAGCTGCTCGGGCGAGCGTGGGGCATTAAGTGGGAGAAGGAAAATTAAAATTAAAACTCGCCTGAAGGCCGCCTCTCCGGATACAGTGGTGCCTCGCAAGACGAAATTAACTCGTTCCGCAAGTCTCTTCGTCTTGCGAGTTTTTCGTCTTGCGATGCACGGTTTCCCATAGGAATGCATTGAAAATCAATTAATGCGTTCCTAGGGAAACCGCCTTCAGACCAGGTCC
This sequence comes from Podarcis muralis, assembly GCF_964188315.1. Lineage (NCBI taxonomy): Eukaryota > Metazoa > Chordata > Lepidosauria > Squamata > Lacertidae > Podarcis > Podarcis muralis. The sequence continues at coordinate 26,236,762 of NC_135658.1, read as the reverse complement.
GGGGACAGTCTGTCCCCCGACCCTCTTCTGAAGGCTGGGGGGGGGGGACTAGGGCTTTTCTTCCCACCCCCAGCATTTTAAAAAACCCCGGGACAGCGGAGGACTTCTCCGCTGTCCGGGGCAATCTTAAAATGCTGGCGGGCGGCATTTTAAAATCGCCCGGGACAGCGGAGGACTTCTCCGCTGTCCGGGGCGATTTAAAAGCCCCTGGGAAGGCAGGCAGGGGGGGACAAAGATTTTCGCCCCCCGCCCGCCTTCAGAAGAGGTCCTGGACCTCTTCTGAAGGTGGGCGGGGGCGAAAGTCTTTGCTCCCCCCCCCCTGCCTGCCTTCCCGGGAGAGCGGAGAAAGGCAGCGCGTTTCTCCGCTGTCCCGGACGGCTTTTGAAGGCAGGCTTTTGAAAGCCGTCCGGGACAGCGGAGAAACGCAGCGCGCCCTTCCCGCTGCCCCCCGATTTGGCTGGAAGGCTGGCGGGGGGAGAAGCCTGCTCCTCCCCATCGCCAGCCCCGCAAACTCGGGGGACAGCGGGAGAGGCGCAGCGCGCCCTTGCCGCTGCCCCCCGACTTGGCTGGAAGGCTGGCGGGGGGAGAAGCCTGCTCCTCCCCATCGCCAGCCCTGCAAACTCGGGGGACAGCGGGAGAGGCGCAGCGCGCCCTTGCCGCTGCCCCCCGACTTGGCTGGAAGGCTGGCGGGGGGAGAAGCCTGCTCCTCCCCATCGCCAGCCCCGCAAACTCGGGGGACAGCGGGAGAGGCGCAGCGCGCCCTTGCCGCTGCCCCCCGACTTGGCTGGAAGGCTGGCGGGGGGAGAAGCCTGCTCCTCCCCATCGCCAGCCCTGCAAACTCGGGGGACAGCGGGAGAGGCGCAGCGCGCCCTTGCCGCTGCCCCCCGACTTGGCTGGAAGGCTGGCGGGGGGAGAAGCCTGCTCCTCCCCATCGCCTGCCCTGCAAACTCGGGGGACAGCGGGAGAGGCACAGCGCGCCATCCTGCTGTCTCCCGACATGGTTTGGAGGCTGGCCGAGGGCTTCCTCCTCCCCCAGCCCCGCAAGCTCCCAGAGCGATGCCAAAGCTGCGCGC